>NC_091835.1:39314643-39950780 GCF_037783145.1 Equus przewalskii | reverse complement strand
TAATGTGCTAGTGTTTTTCTATCCATCTGGCCATCCATTTCTTCTGATTTTGTACAACAGCAAATTGAAACAGGCTTCTCTCAGTGTCCTGGAGAAGCTGAAGAGTTGCATGAATCTAAGGAAACCTACATTCCCATAAATATGACTGAAAGGATTGTGATTTTTCTCGAGAATGAAGACAAAAAATAGAACTCCATGCACATTTCTTTCATATATGCCCACTTCTTTTATCCTGTTTTTGAAAGGTTACTGAGTCTTACTGAAAATATCAGCATAAAATAAGTTACAAGGAAAGGATTTTGCTGTTTCCGTCAGAATATTGATGAAACAATTAGTAGTAAAATTAGAAAAGGTAGATAATGCATTTTATGTTAGGCAAAATACTGGACATTTTTATGTTATCTCACATAATTTGTACTATATTGATTTTATATGAAAATATATAAAGAATTTCTATGAATATATATTAATATAAATATATTTATACACAAAAATGCATATTGACTTAATTCCTAAAGAAGAGTAAATATTTTAAGATTTCATTTAAAACTAGAAAGGGGCAACAAGATGAGATCAATAAATATGTTGAGTAAATGTTAAAACTTCAATTAAAAATTTTAAAAATTCATACATGAACACAAACATAAAGTCATTTGTAAGCCTCAGGTCATTTGCGGTTATTTCCTGACACAAGTCATGACTTGTTAACATTACAAACAAACCAATCAAAGAGCAATTAATTGCCCCAACTAAAAAACTAAGTGCCTAACTATCAGACTTAGAATTTGGAAAGCAAATCTTTGGAACATTCATCCAGTGGTCACTAGAAGCTAAAGCCAAAGATGTACATCAAAAAATGTGGGGAATTCTCATATATGAAGGTAGTGGTATACCAAACTGCATTTCATAAAAATCTCTTAGCAAGAAAACATGTTCTTGAAAGAAAAAAACTCATGGCAATCACATAGGTTAAAGATTTAAGTTCAATAAAGAATGAGTACATTAAAAAAAAAAATGCAACCAAAGACCAAAGGGTAACAACAACAACAAAAAGTAATGCATGGTGAAGGAAAAGGACAAAGTAACATAATCCCAGAGAAATCTTAGTCAGCCAAGCTGACCTTGCCTAACAATTGGGATAAACTCTCAAAGAAAGAGGATATCATATCTAAGCCAGAAAAGGTTTTCATTATTAATACCTGAGAACTGCAACTGATCAATTTTCAACACTGTTAAAATATATTTTAAAGCAATAATATAGAAAATCAAGTGAGAAAAATGAAAGCTAAAACACAGAGAAATATTTTAGACAATGTAGATCCTCAAAACATTGCTGTCTCTCCAGTGTACTCAGACTTAATTGTCAATTATTTTCTCCAGTTCCCTATTGGTTCCATTCTCCTCTTCTCCTCTCTCTTTCATAATGTAGCATATTCTGATACCTCAGTTTGGTATTGTTGCCAATGGTCCAGCATGATTTTAAATCAAGAAGAACATGATACTTAAAGTTGCAGACTTGCTCACCAGGAGAGACAACTTTTCTCAGCTTCTTAGCATTTAGTAAGTATGTGTTGAATGAGCAAATGAATGGATTCAAAATATATTCCAAATATCACCAAGACAATGGGACTTTTGATGAGATACAAGAATAGTGCTTGAAAAGAAAGATATTTATTTGTGCTTAGATTACAACTGTAAAAGGTTATGTGTAGCAAGCCTCAGAGACTTAAAATCTCAGAATAACAAAATCAATATTTGAAAATTCTAGCACCTCTTTACCTATGACTGATGGCTTACCATGACTTAAAACTGTTTTTGGAAATAATGAGCAAAGAATGAGCTGGCATGTTGAATTTTTGGCTATGTACCCACAATAGGTGTCTACGAGTCCAGTTGTAGCACCCATTAAAACCAGACTATTCCTTAAACATATGCCACAGGGGGTCTCAAGCAAGTAAATGAGTAAGAGATAAAACAAAAGACTTAGAAAATACAAGGCTCAAAGTATAGTGTACAGTAGAGTTTATTTTAAAGGACAAATACAGAAAACACAATGCAGAAGAGTCTTACATTTTTCTCATTCCCCAAGTAGAGTCCTAGTCTGGATACTGAGTCTTACTCATTAACACTAGATTATCAGGAATCTCATGTTTTGACAGTGGTCACTTGTTTTGGGGTTCTTTTGCAGTAAATAAAGCTTTATTTATTTCATCTTTCTCTCTCATAGCTATTTTAGTTTGTAAGCAGTAAGATTTAAGTTTGCTGTTTGACTTTCTGTTGGTGTACGAGAAACACGTTTTTTTTTTTAAAATTAAACATATGTTGTTTTAAAAGCCCATAAAAGGGTGTCATAGAAAAATAAATGGGGTGAAATTAACATTGTGTAAGTTTCAGGTATAAGATGTCTTGGTTTGACATGTTTATATACTGCAATATGATTACTACAGTAGCCTTGGCTAACACCTCTATCTTGTCCCATAATTATCATCTCTTTTTTGTGTTGAGAACAATTGAAATCCAGTCTCTTATCAACATCAAAGTTTATAATACAGTCTTGTTGACTATAATCACGATGCTGGGCATTAGATCTCAGGAACTTAGTTACTTACTAGTTGCCAGTTTGTACACTGAAACAACATCACCTCAATTCCTCCAACCCCTTCATCCCTGGTAACTGCTATTCTGCTCTGTTTTTACAAGTTCAGCTCTTTTAGATTCCACATATAAGAGATATCCTACAATATTTGTCTTTCTCTGCTGGACTTATCTCACTCAGCATAATGAGTGGTCACTTGCTTTTAATTCCTTCCTTGGGAAGTTTAACGTAGATGTGGGGTACTTAAATTTTAAGAGGGTAGAATATAAAAAAGTTTTGTCTAGGTGAGGTACAAATGCAGCTTGTTTTCAAAAAGTTGGGCTTAGTGACATGAAAGCAGAAAGCAAATTTGTTCTTTTTCACCACCGCCCCTGCAACTCTGCTTCGTTGAGTTATTCTCCCCTTTCAAGCATAAAACCTTGGCCAGATCTCATAGCTTCTATCATTACTTATATATTAAACCCAGTCTAAGCTGAAAACAAAGCTTGAATCTGTTACTGAATATTAAACTTCTCTCTCTTACCATTTTCAGATCCCATTCAAGCCAGAAAACATGACCTAGGAAGGTTGTTTTGTTGCAGACTCTTGTTCTTCTCCCCATCAAGTATGCTGCTTCTAGTTCCTTACGATTGCATATGTAGCTAGTGTCCTCAATAGTTCTCTTTTGGCTATGGAAAGCTGTCAATCATACCAGATATTCTAATACAGACTCATTCTTCTGTAGGCATCTGTGTCAGGGGTCCTGAGGGCCACTCTCAAGTTTGATGACTCATGAGAAATACTCAGGGAAGTCACAAAAGCTGTTTAGTCACAGTTATACTTTATTACAGTGAAAGGATACAGATTAAAATCAGCAAAAGCTAAAGGTGTTTTCTTTGCCTACTTTGTGGAGAGGTTTTCAGGGTTGGGAGAAGATTTTGCTTTTAATTGTATTTCCCCAACAGTGGACAAGCCCATGTTCCTAAGCTCTGCACCCTATCACTCCATTTCCTCCTATGAGCTGCTCAATGACTGAGCAGGGCAGAGATTCCATGGCAGGCCTGCTCCTGGGAGGCTCAGGACACCTCTGATGTGCACCATGGGCTTGACAACCACCATTGGCCTTTTTAGAACCATCTTAGGGCTGCATTGTTTCCTAAGACCTTCCTTCTTTCATTCCTTCTCTCCTCTGAAGAGGTCAGACTTACCTACAGTATAACACCTCTCCCAGCCTTCTGCTCCCTCCTTGACTTCCAATTCAGGCATCTCCCTTAGCAATTTCCTCATTTCTCAGAGCATCCAGATGGAGACACCATATTCTCTGGATTGGAGTTTAATGTTTCTAGCATGTAACTAAGAGAATTATCAAAGAGAACGAATCAAAAATGCTTAAATCTTAAGGAAAAGAAGACATTGTAAAAAGATATTTGAAAATCTATCTCTATTTTGTATTTTAACAAATTACCATTCAAATTCTAATGCATATTTTAACAAATTACCATTCAAATTCTAATGCATAGCTTTATATGGAAATTATAAGCAGAGTCACAGCAGCAGGTAATATAATACCTGCCTTGAAAATCAAAGCTGAGATCTTGTGAGGAAAAAAGGTCGTTTCCCCAAAAATAATTAAGACTTTGGGAGCACGCTGGAGGCATTCCTGTCTTTGCCGATGGACATCAAAATACAGGAGAAGAAGCTTATTGAACATTAGAGCTTTGGAGGTGCAAATCTATAACACACTGGAGTGCTGAAGGCGGAGATTCCCTGTCAGCAGGCATGGCAAGCACACTCAGCAATATATTTGTGATCCTTTATGCTGGAGCATTCACAATGGGGATTTTGGGAAACGGATTCATTGTACTGATTAACTGTATTGACTGGATCAGGAGCTGGAAGTTCTCCCTGATTGGCTTTATTCTCACCTGCTTGGCTATTTCCAGAATATTTCTGCTGTGCATAACAATTTTAGGTATAGGCTTAGATGTAAACTTTGAGAAAATATTGTACACTAATAATAATCTACTGATAAATTTGAAAAACCTCTGGATAGGATCCAATTATTTCCGCATGACCTGTACCACCTGCCTCAGTGTCTTCTATTTCCTCAAGATAGCCAACTTTTCTAATCCCGTTTTCCTCTGGATGAAATGGAGAATTCACAAGATCCTTCTCATTATTGTGTTGGGAGCAACCTTCTCTTTCTGCTTGTGCCTGATTTTTAAGGAGGCAGTATTTAAGAGCCTGATCAAAAACAAGGTAAATGCTGAAAGAAATTTGACATGGAACTTCACAATGAGAAAATATTCATTAACTTCTCAAATGCCCTTTGACATAATGTTCATCATTCCCTTTTTAGTGTCACTGGCCTCTTTATTTCCTTTAATCCTCTCCTTGTGGCGCCATATCAAGAAGATGAAGGGCACAGGTTCTAGGGATCCCAGGACAGAGGCCCATGTGAGGGCCATGAAGTGTATGATTTCATTCCTACTCCTCTTCTTCTTGTACTATTTGAGCCATATCATAAAATATTCTGCCGATGCGGTTGTAGATACTTTTGTAGCAAAGATATTTGGTAATGTGCTAATATTTTTGGATCTGTCTGGCCATCCATTTCTTCTGATTTTGTATAACAGCAAATTGAAACAGGCTTCTCTCAGTGTCCTGGAGAAGCTGAAGTGTTGCATGAATCTAAGGAAACCTACAATCCCATAAACATGCCTGAAGAGACTGTAATTTTCTCAAGAATGAAGACAATAAATAGGACTCCATGCACATCTCTTTTATTTACCCCAACTTCTTTTATTCTGTTTTGTGATTAGTCATTGAGCCTTATTGAAAATAACCTGCCTGGAATAAGTGAAAAGAAAAGGACTTTGCTGTTTCCATCAGAATAGTTGATGATGTAATTAATAGTAAAATTAGAATATGTAGATAATGCATTTTATGTTAGGCAAAATACTAGACATTTTATTGTTATCTCACATAGTTTGTATTATATTGATTTGATATACAAATACTTAAGAATTGCTGTGAGTATACATTAATACAGATATATTTTACACATATAGATTTAATTCCTACAGAAGATTAAATATTTTAAGATTTCATTTAAAACTTGAAAGAGGGGGCCGGCCCCGTAGCCGACTGGTTAAGTTCGTGCACTCTGCTTCACGGCCCAGGGTTTCACAGGTTCAGATCCTGGCCGTGGACATGGCACCTCTCATCAAGCCGTGCTGAGTCGTACCACATGCCACAACTAGAAGGACCCACAACTGAAATATGCAACTATGTACTGGGGAGGAAAAGTAGGAAAAAACAAAGAAGCTTGGCAACAGTTGTTAGCTCAGGTGCGAATCTTTAAAAAAATCAAAACTAGAAAGAGGCAGCAAAATGTGATCAGTAAATATATTGAGTAATATGTTAAAACTTTAATAAATAATGAAAAATGCATATATGAACAGAAAAATAAAGTCATCTGAAAGCCTCAGGTCATTTGTGGTTGTTTCCTAATACAAGTCATAACTTGCTAATATTTCAAACAAAAGAAATCAAAGAGCAATTAAGTGCCCCAACCATAAAATGAGGGTCTAGCTAGCAGACTTAGAATTTGGAGTGTAAATCTTTGGAACATTCATCCAGTTAGCACTAGAAGCTAAAAACAAAGACATGTATCAGAAAATGTGGGCAACTCTGGGACATGGCCATAGCAGTATACCAAATTGCATTCCATAAAAATCTCTTACCAGGAAAACAAATTCCTGAAAGGAAAACAAATCATGGGCAATCACATAGATTATAGATTTTACTTCAGTAAAGAAGGAGCACAATAAAAAAAATAAACACAACTAAGGATCAAGGAGGGAAAAAAGCAATTTCATGGTGAAGGAAAAGGACAGAATAGCACAATCCCAGAGAAGCTATTTTAGCAAACAATTGAGATAAACTCTCAAAGAAAGAGGATATTGCATGTAAGCAGGAAAAGGTTTTGATTATTAATACTTAAGAACGCAATTGATCAATTTTCAACACTGTTACAATACGTTATTAGAAAGCGATAATATAGAAAATCAAATTACTGGGGCCGGCCTGGTGGCACAGCGGTTAAGTTCGTATGCACGTTCTGCTTCTCGGCAGCCCAGGGTTAGCCGATTAGGATCCTGGGTGCGGACACGGCACCGCTTGGCAAAAGTCATGCTGTGGTAGGCGTCCTACGTATAAAGTAGAGGAAGATGGGCATGGATGTTAGCTCAGGGCCAGTCTTCCTCAGCAAAAAGAGGAGGATTCGCAGTAGTTAGTCAGGGCTAATCTTCCTCAAAAAAAGAAAAGAAAATCAAGTTAGTAAAATGAAAGCTAAAACACACACACAAAAATCTTAGACAATGTAGATCCCCAAACCTTACTATCTCCCTGAAGCACTCAGACTGAATTGTCAAATATTTTCTTCAGTTCCTTATTGATTCCATTCTCCTCTCTTTCATAACATAGAATATTCTGATACCTCATTTTGGTGTTGTTGCCAATTGTCCAGTGAGAGTTTAAATCAAGAAGAACATGATACTTAAAGATGCAGGCTTGCTCACCAGGAGAGACTGCTTTTCTCAGCTTGTTGGCATTTAGTAAGTACTTGTTGAATGAGTAAATGAATGGATTCAAAATATATTCCAAATATCACCAAGAAAATGAGAATTTTGATGAGATACAAGAATGGTGCTTGGAAATAAAGATATTTATTTGTGGTTAGATTACAACTGTAAAAGATTAAGTGTAGCAAGTCTCAGAGACATAGAAACCCCAGAATAACAAAATAAACATTTGAAAATTCGAACACCTCATTATCTATGGCTGATGGCTTCCATGACTTAAAGTTCTATTTCAGAAATAACGAGCATAGAATGAACTAGCAGGCTAAATTTTTGGCTATTCACCCATAATAGGTGTCTAGGAGTCCACCGGAAGCACCCATGAGAATCAGACTATTCCTTAGACATAAGCCATTAGGGGTCTCAAGGAAGTAAATGAATAAGAGAAAAAACACATGACTTAGAAAATACAAAGCTCAAAGTATAGCATACAGAAGAGTTTATTTTAAAAGACAAATACAGAAAACAGTGCAGAAGAGTTTTACATTTTTCTTATTCCCCACGTGGAGACCGAGTCTGGATACTGAGTGTTACTTGTGAAGTCTGGATTATTAGGAATCCCATGTTTTGAAAGTGGTCACTTGTTTTGGGGTTTTTTTTCAGCAAATAAAATTTTATTTTATTTATTTCTCTCATAGCCATTTTAGTTCATAAGCAAGAGATTTAAGTTTGCTGTTTGACTTTTTGTTGGTATATGAGAAAAACGTACTTTTTCAAAAAAAAAAGTCATGTTTTAAAAGTCCGTAAAAGTATAAGTCATAGAAAGAAAATAGAGTGGGATTAACATTGTGTATGTTTCAGGTGTACAGCGAGTTGTTTTGATACATTTATATATTGCTATATGATTACTACAGCAGCCTTAGCTAACACCTCTATCTTGTCCCATAATTATCATTTCCTTTTTGTGTTGAAACCAACTAAAATCCAGTCTCTTATCAACAACAAAGTTTATAATACAGTATTGTTGACTATAATCACGATGCTGGGCATTAGATCTCAGGAACTAATTTATTTACTAGTTGCCAGTGTGTACCCTGAAACAGCATCTCCTCAATTCCTCCAACCCCTTCACCCCTGGAACTGCTATTCTGTTCTGTTTTTACAAGTACAGCTTTTTTAGATTCCACATATAAGTGATATCCTACAATATTTGCCTTTCTCTGTCAGACTGATCTCACTCAGCATAATGAGTGGTCACTTGCTTTTAATTCCTTCCTTGGGAAGTTTAATGTAGATGTGGGATACCTAAATTTTAAGAGGGTACAATATAAAAAAGTTTTCTCTAGGTGAGATATAAATACATCTTGTATCCAAAAAGTTGGGCTTAGTGACACGAAAGCAGAAAGCAAATTTGTTCCTTTACATGCCTGCTCCTACAACTCTGTTTTGATGAGTTATTCTTCCCTTTCAAATATAAAACCTTAGCTAGATCTCATAGCTTCTATCATCACTCATATGTTAAGTCCAGTGCAGGCTGAAAACAAAGCTTAACTCTCTCATTCAATATAAAGTTTCTCCCACTCACCATTTTCAGTCCCCATTCAAGCCAGAAAACCTGAACTAAGAAAGGTTGTTCCTTTGCACACTCTTGTTCTTCTCCCCATCATCAATGCTACTTTTGGTTCCTTTATGGTTGCAAATACAGCTACTGTCCACTATAGTTCTCTTTTGGCTATGAAAGCTGTCAATCATACCAGATATTCTAACACAGACTCGTTCTTCTGCAGGAATCTGTGTCATCAGTGCCCATGGGCACTTTCAAGTTTCATGACTCATGAGAAATATTTAGGGAACTCAGAAAAGCTATTTAGTCACAGTTACACTTTTTCACAGTGAAAAGATACAGATTAGAATCAGCAAAGGCTAAAGATGCATACAGTGGTGTCCAGGGGAAAACAGGCACAAACTTCCCGTTGTCCTAACCCAGTGAAGTCATAAGAATAGCGGTTGATTCACCCACAATAATGTATGAAAACATGTACGAAGTATTGCCAACCAGAAAAACTCACTGGAACTTTCTTATTGGAGATTTTCATTGGGGATTAGTCACACAGGCGTGGAGCACCCATGTGATTGATCATAACTAATCAGACTCCAGCCCTCTCAGAGGTCAAACTGACACAGCACGGCCCTGGGCCCCATGTAAACAAAAAAGAATTCACCATAAATCACATTGTTAGCACAAACGATCTGATGTGGCTCAAAGACCCAGGTGTACAAAGACACTATTACCAGGCAGGATATTCCAGGGGCTTAGAAGTTATCTCCCAGGATCAAGGCAAGGGCAAGAACTTTCTTTGGAATATGCAAAGTTTGAGTACCTCAAGCTTGCTGAGTTAACCCTTTACTGCATGGCATCTTTGTGGGTTTTATTGAAATCTCTTCGCATGGGCCCTCCCATCTAAAGTTTCCTGATATGAATGTTGCCTCCTTCAATGCTGAATCTTAAGATATTACTATGCTCCTGGTTTCAGATACTGTAGTGTACCTAGACGTTATCTTCTGGGATTACCTTTCCTTTCATGGAGTGCTCTTCAGGGGTTTCCTTTTTTTTCTCTCTCTCTCTTTTTCTCTCTTTTTTTTTAATTTTTATTTTTTTCGGATGTACATCATATTTCGAATTCTGTATACATTACATCATGTTCACCACCCGAACACTAATTATAGTGCATCCCCTCACATGTGAGCCTAATCACTCCTTTTGCCCTCCCCCCCTCCCCTTCCCCCATGGTAACCACAAGTTCAATCTCCAATGCTAAGTGGTTTTTTTTGTTGTTTTTATCTTCTACTTATGAGTGAGATCATAAGACAGCCCGTGTCAAATCCCTTTATGGTGTCCACTACTGGCCCATGAAAATGTGTGACTCGCCCCAGTGAACTCTGGAAGGGTAGCGATTCCCAAGCAGTCCAACTGTGTTTTACCTTACAGACTTTTCAGGTATAAGTCAAGCCCAGTTGTGTCCACAATCTCTAGGAGTTACATGTCAATTTCTATAGATGCTTTCATTTTGATCATAAGATATCTGGAATATATTGATTATTTTCTTCAAAGAAATTCTCTATTTTGGCCTCTTCTGATAAACCTTCAAATCAGTGAGAGTGATGAGCTAAGAAAAACAAAACTACAAAAATGGCATTATAATTTTTTAGTATAGCTATTCAAGGACACTTCAGCCAGTCTTAAAGCCTCTGATAAAACACCGAGGAATACTCTCTTTCATCCTGTTTCAGAAAGTAGAGTGTAGTGTACAAAAGAGAAACTAAAAGGGAGATAAGACCTTATCTAGCCTTGACTGGAGGACTCTAGCACAGAGGACAACAAATATTTTTTTCTGGAAAGAATCAGATAATAAATATTTGAGGCTTCCCATGCCATACAGTCTGTCTTGTGACTACCCAGTTCTGCCATTAAAGCTCAAAGGCAGCCACAGGCAAGACATAAATAAATATACATAACTGTATTTCAAGAAAACTTTATTTACAAAAATAGATGGCAGCCTGTAGGCCACAGTTTGCCAAAATAGTAAACTTCTTAAAGATCATTACGTATAAGGAACTAAATTAAAAGACCTTATGATAACAGTGAGCTTAAGACTCTGGTACTTGGGAATAGAATCTATAGAAGGATAACAAATGGACATTTGAGAACTAAAAACCACAATATTTAAAGTTAAGATCCAAGTTAACGTGCCTATCAATCATGGTCCAATCAGAAGAGAGAAACTATGGCAGTAACTTGAGGAGTTCAATGTAAAACATGTTAAGTAGGTAAAATGTTGTTAATTAAATAACTGAAAGAGGAAAAAGAGAACCCTATGATATGACAGAGGCAGCAACTGTAGGAAGCAGCTCCCATGCCTACATTAAGGAACAAAGGAAAGTGGTGCAAATTATTAAAGCCTAGTAACTTAGAGAAGGTGTCCCATAGAGCTGAAATTCAGACTTTGAGGAAGGTACATTGTCCCACTGGTGATGTGCCTCTGATCCCAGAGCTGTTGGCCTTTGAACATGAAGGGGAGGTTGTGCTGGGGTTGTGCTGAGAGAAGGGGGAGGCAGTCAGCTCCTGCTGGTGCTGGTGGTCTGAGAGAGGGTGCAGCAAAGTGCTGGAAAAGCTGCAGACTGCTCTCAGCTGCTGCTATGAGAAGGAAATGCTACCAAGATATAGAAGCATAGCTGGAGTGGTGCTCATGGAAACAATCCGTGGACAGGAAGCAAATAGGAGGCCCACAAGGAGTAACCTGGAAGTAGTAATTTCCATTTCCTTCATCAGCCTTACGATCTTCATCTACCATCCTTTACTGGAAGAGCCTAGCGTAGAGCCAATTGGCATAGCAGAGACATCATTTACAGAATCCCATCACAAAACCAACTATAAAAATGTGGTTTTGGACCTGAGAGAAAACAATTTAATAACTGGCATAATCCACCCTTTAGGCTACTCAGCATCCTTTGACATCCTTCCATGCATATTTTCACTTCCATGCTACCTAAAACCAAATCTACGTCTATCTAACAAAATACCACTATTCACACAAAGATGTTCTCAACCATCTTCCGAAATAAAGAAATACATTGCATCCATCTGTGGGCTCTATTAATTACTCCTCAAATTCTGTCAGAGGCCCATCTAAATATTCTGCTACCTAAAGAATAAATTATAATGATGACAAAACAACAAAGATTGTTTAAAATTGTGAGAACAAAGAGATAAACTAAGAATATATCTAATATATATGAATATATATATACACCTATTAAGGAAGGAAGAAAATATTTATAGCTGCTAGAATCCTATTTCTGTAACTGGACATGCCAGCAAATTGATAGATATCACTTCCTTTCTCCACTATCCATTCTGTGATTCCTTTGCTTTCAGTCAGGACCTCAGCCAGTCTGGGTTCTTTACCTGGTGGGTAAACCAACCCTGCGTTACTGAAGAGACTTTATCCTTAGTTATTCTACCTTGTTTTTAAGTGCTGTAGTTTTTCACTAAATTTATTTTTGGACATGGCAGAATTAAGAGATATCCAGGGAATCTCTTGTGTTCTAGGCATAGTCCTTCTCCCATTAGGTAGTAGCAACACAATTTCCCCCTTGGTAATCACCCCAACATACAGGTAAAACTCTTTCTTTGTCTGCTGGCTCAGAGACATGAAGAGTCCCAAATGGCCACTTCCACGGACACGTCATTATGTCCTCTGGCAGAAAATTTCCTCCACTGGAAATAAAGACCTTCAAACTGGCAGAACTGAAAGCAGTAGATATGAGAAGCAAAAACTACCAGAATGACTGATTAGGTTTAATAAGGGGAGGCTTTTCTCCCCACTACTGCCTCTGGACTCCTGGGCGAGTATTTTCTGCCCTTATGAGAGGTATTACAATATCGTTTTCTGACTCAAGATTTGTGCTGCATCCTGTAAGATAGAAACCCATTCTTTCAGATGTGGTCTCACAACTGACACCATAACTGAGTTTTTAAAAGGCAATTCTGCTATTTTATTAGCTGATTCTGGGAGATGGAGTATATAGTAAAAGACGTGAATTCCGCAGGCATGACTTCACTCTCCTATATATTTATTTTGACGTGAAATAATTTCCTTCATCAGAAGTAGTTTTGCTGAATGCCATTAAGATAAATGTGGTGTTCAGTCCACAGGTGGTGACACTGCCAGAAATGTTACACATAGGGAAGGCAAATCCATATCCACAATACATGTTTGTTTCAGGGAGGACGAATTTCTTCTCCCTCCAGGATGCAATAGGTTCCAAATAAATCAACTGGCCACAGGTGGCTGGCTGTTTTCTCTAAGGAATAATGCCGTATTAGGGGCTCACTGTTGTTCTCTGTTGTTAGCAGGTTAGGCATCCATCAGTAGCAATAGTCATAATAGTCTTAGTGAGAGAAAATTAACATTGTTAAGACCATGGATAGTTACTTGATGAGAGACAGTTCACATATAGCCTTTATCCCTGCGACCATGCACCTATTGATCAGGAAGTGGAATGGTTGGGGAAAGAGGCTGATTGATATCCACAGACTGTATTATTTTTCCTACCTGATTATTAAGAGCCTTTTTTGTTGTGGACGCCCATTAGTGAGCATTCACATGAGAATTTTGCACTCTACCTATTTTGAGAGGTATTTCTCATATACTGCTTCCCCAGTCTTCCTTATCAACTATATTCCAATCCTATTCTTTTCAAGTCTTTGACAAAACAGCCAGACTATTAACCACCATCCATGTCAGGGTAGCTATGTTTTCTGGCTATCTGTTCATTCAGACAAACAGACCACCAAATATGCAGAATTTCTCTATACCAGTGTCTTTCAGGGGCCCCCTGAGTAGATTTGTGATGCCACAGCATGTCTTGCAGGAGCATCATGCCACTAATCCCTGGTATAGACTAAACTGTTAAGCATGGGACATTCATTACCCATGTTCTTTGAGCTTCCTGTCATGAACTGGATGTTATATGATCCATCAAGCCACAAAGTTGTGCATGGACAGCTGCAATCTATTATTGAGTAGAAATGATACTGAAGAGATTCAACTTGCACGGATCTGAAAGTCACAAAGAAATTTCATGATAAGGTGACACAGACCACTTTAACATCAGTTCCAACTGTATTACCTGCTCTCTTTCCATTCAAACTTCATAAATCATTGAATTTTCTGGATCCGTGTGAAAAACACTTGATTTTCTGAAGGGCTTTATTTTCCTCAGGTCCCAACTCACAATTGGCAGGATTTTTATTACTCTGTAGACAAACAGATGAAGTAGCATGCTCAGATTTTTATTGACTCTGAAATCCAAAGGGACTATCAAATGTTGTCCCGTTTTCAGTGGTAAGCAGTCAACTTTCAGCAACTTGTGTCTGACAGTGGAGGAGACATCTCAACCTGCTCTAGACCACTGGGTCCCCAGTAACCACACTGGGGTGGCAAACTCCTGAAATTTTCTTGGGTTTATCTCCCTTGCTTTGAGTAATATATGTCTTACTAAGGCATTTGAGGTACTTGTACTTCCTGATCATGAGATACAAGCAGCACAAGGCCATCAATGTGGCCAACCAGTGAGGCATTGGGTGGAATGTTTATGATAAAGAGCGGGAGGGTTGACAAACCTTAGGCAAGACTGTGAAATGTACTGTTTGAGCTGCTGGGTAGAAGCAAATTGCTTCTAGTGGTTCTTGTAAGTTGCTGTGGCAAGAAAAGCACTGACAGGTCAATAATGGCATATCAGGTGCCAGAGGCTGCTAATTTGCTCCAATACAGATATTATGTCTGAAACAGCAGCAGTAAACTGTGGGGGACTTTGGTTCTCCATTGTAGAAACCTAAGTTAGGATTTTGGCCACTAGACTTTAAGTTTTTCCTGTTAAATGGATCAAGTAGCATTTTAGTGGGCTGACCCATGTCTTTCTGAAAGTTTGAAGCTTTTCTCTTTATTATTGCAATTTATAAATTTCTCCAAGATATATCTAAGTGTGGAGTTTGGTTCCTTGTTTTTTTCTGTTTTTATTATTACTCTAACGAATGGGTGTGCTCGTACTATTAAAACCTCAAGAATCCCCTCAGCTCAGTTCCTTCATGTCAGAATTTTATTTAGCTAAGAATTGTTTCTGTTATTTATTTCATTATTTCTTTCATTATCTTTTCTCTTATTTTTTACATAACAATGTATAGACATTTATGTTATTATTTTACAGGTCTTTTCATTTTTCTATCACAATTTTTTTTACTTTTTGGTGAGGAAGATTGTCAAAAAACTAACATCTGTGCCAATCTTCCTCTATTTTGTTTGTCAGATGCAGCCACAGCATGGCTTGATAAGCAGTGTGTATGTCCATACCCAGGATCTAAACTCGTGAACCCTGGGCCACTGAAGTGAAGTGTGCAAACCTAACCACTACTCTATCAGGCCGGCTCCTCTATCACAATTTTTATTTCTTATTTCTTCTAAAATATGTTAATGTAAATGGCTATGCTGGAAATTCCAGGTCATTAATTTGATATTCAGAAAAGTCTATTCCCCAACTTAGCATAACTATAATAAAGGCAAAAAAAAAAGCCAAATATGATTTTAATTCCCAAATATTCTGTTTACAGGTGTAATCAGTGGGCAAGATTTAGCCCATGTATGTGGCTCTATTGTTTCTTTTCAGTTTTGCGTTTTGTCTTGGCTAACATAGAACTATGGAATGCTCTGTCGAACGTTTTACACTTTCAGTACACACTTTATACTTTACACTTCACAGCTTTCAGTGGTCTGTCATTCAGCAGCAATACACATTTATGTTCCCAACCAACCCTTTTAGGTATATGAATTTATGACCTTAAACTATGATATGCTTTGGTCAGTGTAGGGAGCTAAAGTCAATCTCTTCAGCCCCAGTTAAAGTCACCAGTTGCCTGGAAGCTAGAGCATCCTGATTCGGGAACCCTGGGTCTGGTCATTACATTGGACAAGCAAGTGGAGAAATTACTTTGCAGGATTTCCTTTAGAGTGACTGGACTTCTGGTTTCTAGAAGCATGGCATCCTTCCCACCCAGAAAGAACCTAAGATACTACATTATTTTTTCATATTTACTTATTGGTCTTATGATAAACTTTGTCACTTTCTCTACAGGAATACTCGATTTTTCATATTAACTCATCAGATACCTTTATGAATTATCAACATTATCTCCTTGTGTGTTACAAATATTGCAAATATTTTCCAATAATTTTTTAATGTTGCATATGATACTATTTTTCATGGAATTATTTCACAATTGTGTGTGCTTAATCAGTTATTGATTCACTTATGGTTCTTGGGTTTTGAATTGAGCTCTTAGGAGTATAACACATTCAATTTTTAAAAATGTTTTCCCACTTTTTTTGTTTTATTAGGTTTTTTTCTGGTTTGCACGTGTGTTTGGTTTTAACAACTAACTCTTCAATAACATTCATATTTAATTTTGTGTATTTTGTGAGGTAGGGAATCTGACTAGTTCAAATGCATGGCCAATGAACTGTTTTAAGTAACGTACGTCTAAGTAGACACAGCAAACTCACAGTGCACAGGGGCCAGGACCGTCTGTAAATGTGTGAAGACTTTGGTAGCAGAGCTCATTGTGATGAACTTGTGATGTGTTCCACATAATTGATATCAAATTTATTTTTTAAATAGTCGACTTGAGATCAGTCATCCAGTTTGTGGGCTCTCATTCTTTTTTTCCAATTTCTTGGCTATTCTGAAACATTTACTTTTCTGAGAGATTTTCAGAAACAACTTTTCAAATCCCATAAAAAATACTGTTGAGACTTTGAGCTTGCACTGACTTTACAGATTTCTCTGAAATATAATGTATTTCCTTATAAGATTATAATATACAAATTGATTTTTTGACCCTTCTTGTAAGTTATTCAATAAAGTTTCACAGCTATTGTTTCTTTCAGGTATTAGGCTTTTTCTATGAACTCTATTCTGAAATCTATTTTAGTTTAATGGTTAATTTAAATATAAAGTATTTTTATATTACATCTTAGATGAGAAAAAAATGAAACCAGTTTAGAAAAGTGTTGATAATTTACTTGTGAAGTTTGAGGAATTCAGAAAGAAAGTTAAAATAGTAATAATCTGGAATTGTTTCAATTTATTGTAACAGTGGAAATTGTGGGGTAAAGACTTTGTAAGTAAAGAGATATTTTTAGGCTTTTTGTTTGGAAGAAGAGTATAGATGTTGATTGATATTCTATTTGGTACAAATATTTAAATTGCAAGTTAAGAACTTCTATTTTAACTTCTAAAGTTAAAAAAAAAAACTGGGGCCAGCCAGGTGGTGCAGTCATTAAATTCACACCTGCCGCTGGAGTTCACCAGTTCAGATCCCGGGTGCAGACATGGCACCACTCGGCAAGCCATGCTGTGGTAGGTGTCCCACATAGAAAGTAGAGGAATACGGGCATAGATGTTAGCTCCGGGCCAGTCTTCCTCAGCAAAAAAAAAAAAGAGAGAGAGAGAGAGGATTGACAGCAGATGTTAGCTCAGGGCTAATCTTCCTCAAAAAAAAAAGAAAACAAAACAAATAACAACTGAGTTTTGTTTTTCTTTTTACAGAAAACAGTAAATGCGCCTATAACTCTACTATAAAAAGTATTGTTGAAAATCCGTAACAAACCACTAAGATTCCTCAAATAAACAAGTCATGAACGTGAACAGACATTCACAATGAAAATACCATGTTCTACTTTCTGAAGTACATTTTTAAAAATTATTTAATGGTAACGTTTCCTTTATATAGATTGATGGATAGCAGTTCAGATTGAAAATATATATCATAAACCTTAAAAGTGCTTATACATTTAAATTCGTAATTCTAGTTACTAAAGTAGAAAGAGAGAGAAAGAAATCAAAGTAACCTTAACATCCACACAATAAGGGATTACTGGAAGTAAAACTAGTACGTGCCGTTGATGAGATATTACAAAGCTATTAAAATCGTCGCTGTGGGGAGTTTACAGATCTTACAAAAGTCTTCAATTTCGAAAGCTGGTAATTGAAAAATTAGACCTCAGCATTTCAAAAGTAGTATGATTATAACTACATTTAATCATAGGAAAGGAATGAATACTAAAATATTAAAATACTTGAAGGAAACTGGTGTAAATATTAACACATTATAGGTATTTTAAATTTTTATTTACTTTATAGACTTCCAAAATTTCCTATAATGTTTGTGCTTTTTCAAACCTAACAAATATTTACTAACTGGTTACTGTGTGTCAGGTTTTTCATTTACTGAGAAGATTTTGACAGTAAAATGCAGAATTGTCCTCCTTCCAAAATATTACATCTCAGAAAACAGTCACAACAAAATGCAAAAATTGCTACCATTAGAGAGGTGCAGAGTGTTAGAAAGGCACCAAAATCAAGTCTGGATGATGAGAGATATTTTTCCTGAATGAACTGTATTGCAAAAAGCATTTACAATGGTCAGAAAAAGATGATGCATTTGGACTTTATCCTGAAAGTAATGAGATTTTCACTAAGAACCTCTACTTAATGTGAAGAATTGCAACAAAAGACGAAGATTGTAAGTAGAGGGAACAATAAGGAGATTATTCTTACATGACAAAAATGATGGAGATTTGAACTAAGATGGTTGCCACAGACTTGGTGAAAAGGGGATAGATCTGAGAGAGATAAAGATTATAAAATTAACTGGACTTAGTAACTAAACAAACATGAAAGATGAGTAAAAGCAAAACCAGATTGACACATTTCTGGCTTCTGTGAACAGATGACTTGAAATGGACTAAAGCTATAACTGCACAATTGCTACTGGATTTGTTTGAGAAATTAAGGACTAGCTTTTGTGAATTCTCCCTAGTCTGTGGAGTGGCTCATTCAACACTGGACAGGTATATAAAAAAAAAGATCTATTTTGAATACACGAAAGAGCAGAGGGGTAAAAAAGAGGTGTCATCAATCTCCTATTCTCTTATTATTTTTTCTCTGGTCCTCAGTTCTTGAAATGTTTAAGGTCTGTGCATTCCTCCTCTGAATGTATTTTTCTAGCAAGAACAATGATGATAAAACTGTTTTTGTATCATGTCTATATTGTGCTGCGCTCCCATTTATGATACATTTGTTTGTTCTTAGAGGTTGAAGGGCCCGGTTTCAATGAGTATCAAAGCATCGTCCAACTAGGAGAGATGTTCTTTCCAGGACAACCTTTCCATGATCCTGCCCCAGGAACAGAGTCTCATGGGGTCTCCTCGCTGAGGTTAGTTATGTTATAATTTCAGTTGTTTTCCTATCAGTTTATTTCCTCCAAAGACCCATTCAGAAACATGGCGATGGGGTTGACATCTCATAGCTATTGATTCAACTGCATTGACGATATTAGTAAATCAAAATAGTCTTCCAGTTAATTTCAAATGACCATAAGAGGTATCCCTCAGGCATTTCGTATTTGAAACAAATATAAACAATAGATAATCCTAAATATGGTTATCGCTTTTTAAGCGTTGTTTTTAAGATAAACTAATCATAACGATATTCTGTGGAAAAATTCCCATACTTTACCTAATATTTCTCTTGCTTTCAAAGTCCCTCTACTTTCTCAAGAATAAAACAATTTGAAGACTCTTCTTTACTCCAAAGGTTTTTGAGGAAACAAGAAAAGTTAAGTTCTTATCATGTATAGTCTGAAATGTTTGTTTCATACAAAGCCTAGCATTTAAAAAAAAGTGTTTAAAATGCCCCTAACAGGTGACCTGAAAGGCCTGAATCTTTGCAGCAAAAAAACAAAAGACAAAGTTTCCTTGTGAATTATGGTACTGAGGTTAGATGCATATATCACCTGCCAGATCTCCGGAAACTTTCAAACTCTATATCTCACTCTGTAATGCAGTGACCTACACTGTGAATGCTTTGTAATGGAACCGTAAGGCAGAAGTGACTAGTTTTACCTACATGTCGAAGTATTTTAATGTGGTGAAAGTTGGTGTTTGAGATTTCTATTCACAATTCAGATTTGTAAATCAAATGAAGCAGTTCTTTGGGAGAGGAGAAAGAATTTTCATTTGAAAGAGTGAAAAGTAACCCATGCCTTTATTTGCATGTTAGCAAATGACAATTTGGCCTTTCAAGCATCTCTACACATAGAAGATCATAGTTTGCAGCTGACATCTGGCCCAAGACTAGAAATTCTGAGCAAAGCTGGTTGGAATGTTCAATGACTATCACAGAGAGTGACTCCGTAGTTTTATTGCAGATTGCTGGGCTTCACAGCTAAAAAGAAGAGCCACAATAAGAAACAAGGAGAAGAAAACTACTGCATAACTAAACATAAAATCTATACAATTATCTATTAAATCTTGAAATTCATCAATCGACAAACTACAGATTAGGTTTTTCTCTTTGTAACCATGTTGAATACGTTGGAGAAAATTTTCATGATTGTAACAGGTGGAGAATTTATAATAGGAATTTTAGGGAATGGATTTATTGGACTCACAAATTGCATTGCCTTGATTAGAAATCGGAAGTTATGCTTGGTTGACTTCATTCTTACCAGTTTGGCCTTCGCCAGAATCAGTAAATTATGGCTAACAATTGTCAATTTGGTTTTAGTGCTGGTCTATCAGGAAATCCCTGAAACTATGAAAACAAACAATATCCTTACCAGCATCTGGATACTGGTCAACCACTTGACCACTTGGTTGGCTGCTTGTCTCGCTGTCTTTTATTTCCTGAAGATCTCCAGTTTCTCCCATCCTCTTTTCCTTTGGCTGAAACGGAGAATTAACAAGGTAATTTACATGGTTCTGCTGTCATCTTTGCCCTTCCTGTTGATCAACTTTCCTTTGCCAGTTAATATTGATGTCGTCTGGTATCATGTCCAAAAGAAATATGAAAGAAATATGACTGGGTTAGTCAATGTGAGTAAAAGCAAACATTTAAGAGTCATGGTAGTCTTCATTATTGGGTCCTTCCCTCCTTTCTCTCTTTCTTTGATTTCCTTTTTCCTTTTGCTCTTTTCTTTGTGGAGACACACGAAACACAATTTGCTCAACTTCAAGGATTCCAGAGACCCCAGTATGGAGGCCCATGTCAGAGCCATGAAAACTGTATTTCTCTTTCTTGTCCTCTTTGCTGTGTACCAGTTATCTATTTTCATGACATTTTGGGGGTATTTTTCACTACAGAACAAGCTGGTTGTGATGTTTGCTTATATGATAGAAATTCTCTATCCTTCTGGTCACTCATATGTTGTGATTTTTGGAAATAGTCAAATGAGGAAAGCCTTCTTGGGGTTTCTTTGTCACTTGAAGTGTGACTTGAAAGGAAAGGCACTGTCAGCTGCATAGTAGGCCTGTGAGAGAAGTCAACAAGAAGCCTTTGTGGAATCTTCCTTGCTTCATTGGATCTTCCTTCTGTATGTGTGCTGTATCACTGGGTGCAATTTAAATTCCTCCTTGACCTGGATGGACCTCTAATCTACTAACTAGAAAAAGAACTTTTCAAGAGGAAAAATCACCTTTCCGAGCTGTTAGAATTTTTGTATGTATATATATATATATATATGTACATATATATATATAAATACGTTCTGTGAATAAGTGACACTTTACCCACCCAGATCTACAGAAGAAGGATGTTGTTAAAAATTAAACAAAAGTCATTAAAATGAATGAATGGGCACAATAAAATCTAAGAGATAAAAAAGTTAAATAGAAAAGAATACTCAAATATTCAGTGAAAATCACTATCCTTAACACTGAATCATTCACAAAACTCAGGAGGTAAATATAGATCTGCAATGTGAGCAGTCCTTCAGGAATTCACAGTTAATATTAATGTGCTATTACGTAAAATGATTCAATTTCTCTAGATAACCATTCAGATTTGTAATAATTATATAGTAGTGATATATATTGTAATAATTCAGACGTAACCATTTAATTCATGTTTTGATCATCTTTTGCCATAAGTTTTATTTATGAATATTTTTCCTACTGAGGTAACTGCGGAAATCAGATTGTATAGAATTCACTGAAGCTGTTAAAATCCTTTTATAACAACCAGTTACCACTTCTGAGAATTTGATTGTAATAGCATATTGTACAATCTAAGTGATGTGGAGGTATCATATCTGGAATGCACATCAAAATAATCCATAAGGAAGTGGGATGGGAGAGGGTATAAAACCCTGATAACAGCTGAATGTGGGTGATGGGTACATCAGATTTATTGGATTGTTCTCTCTACTTTTGTGTATGTTTGAAAATTTTCAGAATAAAAAGTTAGATAAAAATTATTAAAAGAGAAATGTTTTTTGTTTGGATCTGTTTTTTTCTGAAATAAAACATACATATGAAAGAGGAAAAACATAAGACGCCAATAAAGCAACTAATTTTTTGGAAATGTTTGTTTTATAAGTATTCCTGGGAAGCTAAAACTATGAAAAAGTCTTTGGATTGTCTTTATCATATCTATATATCCACAATACCAATCCCTACCTGATAGTTTAGCCTTAAGGAGGAGTCCTCCAGTGAAAATCAGAACAGTGTTGCTAACAGAAACAAGACCACTATATTATGTACAAAACTTCAGGCTTCCCACTTTCTTATGCCATCCTTTCAGGATGAAGACAGCATAGGAAAGGAGGTGAAATCTCTGATGAGTTTCACATTGTGCTGTAACTCATGGTCAAGAAGACAGTGTTTGGTAGGAATTTTTATGTTGAATACTTTATTCTCCAGTAAGCATCTGCATGTCTCTCAAGAAGTAGAAATTTCCCACATGAAAGGAAACAAGGGGCTGGCTGTATAAAACTGAGTCTTTACTACAGATATTGAGAACGAAGAGAGAAGGAAAGGCAGGGATGAGAAGACTTCATTTCTTAGAATATACCAGAATTAGATTGTTTAACAGGTAAAGTCTCCTAAATATACTGTTAATATGAATAAAGGAGACATTATATTTGAAAGTCTTTTGACATATACTCTTATTTTATTTATTTATTCTTTAAAGATATGCTTTTTTGTGCAGAAGATTGGCCCTAAGCTAACATCTGGTGCCAACATTCCTCTTTCTTTCCCCCTCAAAGCCCCAGCATACAGTTGTATATCCTAGTTGTAAGTTCTTCTAGTTCTTCTATGTGGGATGCCCCCACAGCATGGCTTGATGAGCGGTGTGTAAGTCTGCACCCAGGATCCAACCAGTGAAGCCCAGGTCACAGAAGTGGAGCACATGAACTTAACCACTATGCCACTGGGCTGGCCCCTGACCTTAATAAAAAAGTCAGAGAATACTTCTTTTCCATGATAGAGAATACTTACTTGAAATCACCTATTCATTATTCATTTGTTTATTTATATAGGAATGGAGTAAAGGATTGATATTTTATTTAATGTATTCTTAAATATTACTATCTTTATTTATACGAATAACCATGCTGTTCTAGATTTGTCGAGTGAGAACCACTTCAAGTTGGTTTCTGCATCTTTTTGATATTTCCCCACAACACTTCTTGTTTTTCCGTGCCTTCTTGCATAGCAGCATATTTGAAGTTCAGTTCATATTTTCCCAAATTTAGCTCTTGATTCACTGATTTCTTTTACTGTGGAAGGACATTTGAAAACCAAGATTTGGCTATAAACACACATACGCACACCTAATTACTTCTCTCCATCTCTCTGCCTCTCTCTGTATATGTGTGTCTATATTATATGATGAGTCTATGCTGAATCTCTAATTCCAATTGAAAATGTCAGACTTCATTCTTTCCACGTTATCTTTCACATTGAAAACATAGCTCACACTAGTTTCAGTATATTTACTCATTTGTTGCATCCTAAACACTGAAAGTAGCTTCAGATTTCCTAACTCATACCACTTCCAAAAGGGGGGAAAGAAGGAAGGAAGGAGAGAAGGGGAGGAAGGAAGGAAAGAAGGCAGAAATGAAGAAAAAAAACAAAGACACTCTACTAATACATTTTTACAGTTCATATACGCCTATGTGAGGGCATATAGTCAAGAAACTGTGTTCAAAAGTTGCTTTGAGAGTGATGTCAGCATCATGGCAGAAAAACTTGTTCCCTTTGTCTCCCCTCCCCGGACATCCAGTAACCAACAGAGGATTCCTTACAAAACACAACAGGATGTCTGACAGATCCACACTGCTCTACATGTGAGAGTGGGTGGACTGGAACCCCAGGAAGCAGTAGGTGAACCCCTAGACCACTCTGGTGGCAGCAGTCCCAGTTGTGGATCCTCACATAGCAACTGGCACAACTGTGAGTGGAGGCAGGGACAGTCTAGCCCTCATGCTAACACTTTCAGAGTGGTAGCCTGGCCTGTGGGAGCACTCACCTAGCACAGTGGCCCCACCCACATGAACGCTCCTCACTTGTGGCCCTGGCTTAGCCTGAACGAAGGCATCTTGCCAACTGAGCACAACAGCCTGGCCAGACTTGCCCATTGAGATCCCTGTCTGTGCAACCACAATCACCTGCTGAATGCAGCAGCCCTGACTGCATGAGCATGACCCACCCAGTGGCTATAGCCAGCTCAAGCAGACACAGAGCAACCCAACCAGAACAACCATGGGCAGACAGTGTGAGAATGGAAAACACAGCCTCTACCTCCACTCCAGTGGTGGCAGGTCAAATCTGTGACCACAAGCAACAGGAGTCACAGCAGAACCTGTGACTCAGCCCCCAGTAGTGGCAACCCTGATACCAGTTCCACCAGCAGCAGAGACTGTATACAAGTCCCTGGGTCAAGCCTCTGCCAGCTACAGTAATACCTGTGAACACAGCACCTGTAGAAGTGGTACAACCAGGACAGCAAAACAGCACAGAAAAAGCTGTGCAGATGGTGAACAGGACAGCAGCATCTGAGCCCACAGAGACCCAGTGGAGGAGCACAAGACCCAGGCAACAAGAACCAAAATAACCAAAGTTGTACCCAAATAATAAAAGTTGGTTACCACCACAAGAGTACTGTCAGAAGATCAATTCATCATACACCATGAAGAACTACAGTGACACTGCAGAACAGAAGGAAACTGACAACTCTCCAAAAATCAACCTAAAGTCACAGATTACAATCTAAATGACAGGAAACTCAAAATAGCTCTCCTAAAGAAATTCAACGATGCTGCTGGCCCAGTGGCATAATGGTTGAGTTCATGCACTCCACTTTGGTGGCCTAGGGTGCATGAGTTCAGATCCTAGATGTGGACTTACACATCACTCAGAAAGTCACACTATGGAAGCAAGCCAGATACAAAATAGAGGAAGACTGGCAACAGATCTTACCTCATGGCCAATATTCCTCACCAAAAAAAGAGAAAGAACTCAACAAGTTACAACAAAACACAGAAAGATAGTTCAATGAGCTCAGGTATAAAATTAATAAACAGAAGGAATACTTCACTAAAGGGATTGAAGCCCTTGATATTTTCTAGATATCAAGAACGCAATTAATGAGACAAAAAATAATGCAGAAGGGCCGGCCAGGTGGCACAGCAGTTAAGTGCACACATTCTGCTTTGGCGGCCCTGGGTTCGCCGGTTCAGATCCTGGGTGCAGACATGGCACCACTTGGCAAGCCATGCTGTGGCAGGCATCCTACATATAAAGTAGAGGAAGATAGGCACGGATGTTAACTCAGGGCCAGTCTTCCTCAGCAAAAAGAGGAGAATTGGCAGCAGTTAGCTCAGGGTGAATCTTCCTCAAAAAAAAAGAAAGAATATGGCAGAAGTGATAGCATTTCACTTCTGATGCTAAATCATAAAGAAAAAATGTAGAAAGCATAAAAGATAGAGTAGATCTTATGAAAGAAAGAATTAGTGAACTGGAAGATTGAAATCTAGAAATGCTTTCAGGTGGATCAGGAGAGAGAACTTAGAATTTTAAAAAATGAAGACATTCTTCAAGAATATCCAATTCAGTTAGCTAAAGTAACGTAAGGATTATAGGTAGCCCAGAGGGAGAAGTGGAGGGAGAAAGGAGAAGAGAGCTTATTAAAAGAAGTAATAGGTGGTTGGTGTCAAGATGGCAGCACTGGCAGACTCTGAGCTCACCTCCTCCCATGGACACAAAAAATTTACAACTACTCTTGGAATAATTGCCCCTGAGAGAGAACTGAAAACTGAATAAAAAGAATCCCTGCAACAAGGGACAGTGCTGACTGAGGTGGAAGAGGCAGAAATTGCTTTCTGGAAAGAAAAAATGTGATCTTCTACCTGCAGTGCTTCATGGCTGCCCAGGAGCAATCCTAAGGTACACAGCTTTCCTTGGAGGAGTGGGGTATCTAAATTGGAGAGCATTACTGCCAAAGCATCCTTTGGACACAGCACAACTGAGATGAGTGTCATAATATCTGCCTTTGCTGGCTACTAACCACAATGATGAGTAACCCTAGAAAAGCTATCAGACATAGGGGAAAAAAGCCCCCTCTAGAAGGGCCCATGTAAAAATTCACCCATTTCAGAAAACAACTGAGAATCACCAGAGAGAAAGGTGGATGGTCCTTTCTTGAAAAGAAACTCACCTTATGGTCTCTGGGCACATCTCAGTGAGAGGTGAGACCTCTCCAGGAACTGAGACATTGGCATGATAATGGCCATTATTGTGACCTAGTAGAGGAGCACTGACACAGCCACTGGAAGATGCCATTGGAGGTGTTCCCCTGGCCTGTTAGCCCAGGGTCTGACCCATCAGATAGAGAACTGATTTAATCCAGCTCAACCAGGGAAGGCAGCCTGTCCTAGGGACAGGCCCCACCCAAAAGCAAGCCTTCAGGCAAATTGTGGGCCTGCATTGGTGGGGTACCTACATCCTCTGCAGCCAAGCAAGTGGATCCAACTTTTCAGAGAAGAGCATGCCAGAGGATCCAGTGGAATGTGTGCGGCATTGATGGAGTGTGTGGGGCTTTTGCAGTGGGGTAACTGGGTCTGCATCAGGGGGTCAGGGCACACATGGGGCAGGACAGTATTCAATGTGTATGGCTCTGTGGGCAGTGAGGCTTGTTGGCTGCAGAAGACTTGTGCTTTTCGAACAGCTTCATGGCAGATTGGCCCCACCTTCCAAAGCCTGAAACAATTGGGTTCTCTCATGCCTGTGGCCAGCCTCACTCAGCATCAATCCTGAGAGAGCTGACAACAGCTTTACAGGCTGCAGGCCTACAGCAATTGTAAGCCCCTGAGCCTATCCTCAAGCTATACTGGGGGTCTGATCACTTAACAGAATAACTGAAACAGGAATGGGCTATTAGACCACGAAGACAACTGTGCTGGGCCTCCACACATCTGATAAAGTGACTGAATCATCTGTAGCAGCCACATACAGCAGAATATTACAATCAGCTGGCCAGGGGAACACCCCAGCCTCCCAGGACACTTGCAGCAAGGCCAACACTCTCACAATGGAAGGACACATGTAGCCCACACAGGCAACACTCCTGGAACATGTGGAACTGGTGATCAGAGGGAAGCACACTGCTGGGCTTCATAAGTCATCTCTTATATAAGGTCACCTCTCCCAGATTGGGATATGTGGTTGATCTACCTAAAATAAAGATAAAAGCACAGAGAATGAAACTAAATGAGGAGTCAAAGGAATATGTTCAGAACAGGAGAAACCTCAGAAAAAGAACTAAGTGAAACAGAAGTAAGCAATCTACCTGACAAAGAGTTCAAACAAAATATCACAAGGATGCTCACTGATCATAGGAGAAGAATGGATGAACTAAGTGAGAACATCAACAAAGAATTAAAAAATATAAAAAAGAACCAATCAGAAATGAATAATACAGTACTAGAAATGAAAAATTCCCTAGAGGTAATCAATAGCAGAGTAGATGATACAAAAGAATGGATCAGCAACCTGGACAAAAAACCAGAGGAAATCACTGAAGCTGAACAGATAAAACAAAAAAGAATTAAAGAAAATGAGAGCAGACCAAGGGACATCTGGGGCAACATCAAGTGCACTAACATTCATATTATAAGTGTCCCAGAAAGAGAAGAGAGAGAGAAAGGGGCCAAGAATATATTTGAAGAAATAATACCTGAAAACGCCTACCTAAGGAAGGAAACAGACACCAAATACAGGAAGCAGGGGGATCACCAAACAAGATAAACCCAAAGAGGCCCACCCCAAGACACATTATAATTAAAATGTCAAGAATTAAAGATAAAGAGAGAAACCTAAAATCCTCAAGAGAAAGGCAATAAGCTGCACACAGGAAACCCATATGGCTATCAACTGACTTCTCAGCGGAAACCTTACAGGCTAGAGGGGAGTGGCATGGTATATTAAAAGTGCTGAAAGGAAAAAACCTACAGCCAAGAATACTCTATCCAGCAAGGTTATCATTAAGAATGGAAGAAAAGAGAAAGAGCTTCCCAGACAATCAAAAATTAAAGGAGTGTATCACCAAGAACCAGTCTTACAAGAAATGCTAAAGGGACTTATTTAAGTGGGAAAGAGAAGACTACAAATAAGAATAAGAGACTTATCCAAAAAAAACCCCATAAAATCACTGGTAAAAACAAACACACAGTAAAGGTAGCTAATCAATCACCTATGAAGAGAATACGAAGGTCAAAAGACAAAAAGTACTAAAATTACCTATTTCCATGATAAGAGGGTAATGGATACACACACAAAAAGAAGTTAGATGTGATATCAAAAACACAAAATGTGGGAGGAGGGGAGTAAAAGAGTAGAGCTTTTAGACAGAGGTCAAACTAAAGAGACCGTCAACTTAATATAGATTAATATAGATTGCTATATACACAGGTTCTTAGATATGAACCTCATAGTAATCTCAAACCAGAAACCTATAACAAAAACACAAAAAATTAAGAGAAAGGAACTCAAACGTAATACTAAAGAAAGGCATTTAACCACAAGGGAAGAAAGCAAGAGAAGAAAGGAACAGAGAAGAACCACTAAAACACTCAGAAAAAAAGTAACAAAATGTCAATAAGTATATACTTATCAATAGCTAGTTTAAATGTCAATGGACTACACACTCCAATCAAAAGGCATAGGGTGGCTGAATGGATAAAAAACAAAACCCATCTACATTCTGCATAGAAGAGACACACTTCAGACTTTAAGGCACTCACAAAGTGAAAGTGAATAGCTGGATAAATATACTCCATGCAAGTGCCAATGAACAGACACATGGAATAGCAATACTTATATCAGAAAAAGTAGACTTTAAAATGAAAATTGTAACAAGAGATAAAGATGGGCACTACATAATGATAAAGGGAACAATCTAACAAGAGAATATGACACATGTAAATATCTATGCACCCAAAAAGGAGCACCTAAATATATAAAGCAATTATTAGCAGATAAAAGGGAGAAATAGACAATAACACAATAATAGTAGGGGACTTTAACAGTCCACTTACATCAATGGATAGATCATCAAAACAGAACATGGGGGCCAGCCCCGTGGTTTATTGGTTAAGTTTGCGTGCTCTGCTTCGGCAACCCAGGGTTTTGTCTGTCCATATCCTGGGCACAGACATGGCACTGCTCATCAGGCCATGCTGGGGTGGCATCTCACATGCCACAACTAGAAGTAAAAGTACACAACTATGTGCCAGGGGGCTTTGGGAGAAAAAGGAAAACTAAAATCTTTTAAAAAAAGAAAAAGAAAAAGAACCAGAAGATGAATAAGGAAATTTTGGCCTTAAAAGACACATTAGATCAGATGGACTTAGTAGATACATGCAGAACATTCCATCGAAAAACTGCAGACTATATGCTGTTTTCAAATGCACATGGATCATCCTGCAGGACTGATCAAATATTAGGCCACAAAACGTCTCAATAAATTTAAGAAGATTGAAATAATACCAAGCATCTTTTCTGACCACAAAGGTATGAAACTAGAAATCAACTACTAAAAGAAAATCAGAAAAGCCATAAATATGTGGAGGTCAAACAAAACCCTACTGAACAATGATTGAGGCAATGAAGAAATAAAAACAGCAATCAAAAAATACCTGGAGACAAATGAAAATGAAAATCGAACATGACAAAAATTATTGGATACAGCAAATGTGATTCTAAGTAGGAAGTTTATAGCAATAAAGGCCTACCTCAACAAACAAGAAAACTCTCAAATAAACAATCAAACAGTGCACCTAAATGAACTAGAAAATGTAGAACAATCAAAGCCCAAAATCAGTAGAAGGGATGAAACAATATTAATCAGAGCAGAAATAAATTAAACAGAGAATAAATATAACAATAGGAAAAAAGTCAATAAACTAAGAACTAGTTCTTTCAAAAGGTAAATGACATTGACAAACCATGAACTAGACGCGCCAAGAAAAAAATAGGGAAAGCTCAAATAAAATCAGAAATGAAAGAGAAATAAAATCAGAAATGAATGAATGAAGAGAAATACAAAAGATTATGAGAGACTACTACAAAAAGCTCTGTGTCAACAAGTGGGATAACCTAGAAGAAAAGGATAAATTCTTAGAATCACACAACCTTCTGAAACTGAATCTTGAAGAAATAGAGAATTTGAATAGACCAGTCACCAATATGGAGATTGAGATAATAATCAAAAATCCAAAAAATAAAAGTCCAGGACAACATGGCTTCCCTGGTGAATTCTACCAAACATTCAAAGAAGACTTAATACCTATCCTTCTCAACCTCTTCCAAAAATTTGAAGCAGATAGGAAGCTTCCTAACTCATTCTATGAGGCCAACATTACCCTAACAAAACCAGACAAGAACAACACACACACACACACAAAATACAGGCCAGTATGACTGATAAACATCAGGGTAACAATTCTCAACAAAATACTAGAAAATCTAATATAACAATACATTAAAAAGATCATACACCATAATCAAGTGAGATTTATTCCAGGGATGCAGAATGGTTCAACTTCCACAAATCAATCAATGTGATATATCATATTAACAAAATGAAGAATACCAGTCACATAATCATCTCAATAGCTGCAGAGAAAGCACTTGACAAGATGAAGCATCGATTTATGATAAAAACTCTGAATAAAATGGGTATAGGAGGAAAATACTTCAACATAATAAAGGCCATATATGACAAACCCACAGTAATATCATTCTCAATGGAGAAAAGCTGAAAGCTATCTATCTAAGAATACGAACAAGACAAGGATCCTCACTTTCACCAGTCTTATTTAACATACTATTGGAAGTCCTAGACAGAGCAATCAGGCAAGAAAAAGAAAGAAAAGGGATCCAAATCGCAAAGGAAGCAGTGAAACTTTCACTATGTACAGATGACGTGATTTTATATATAGAAAAACCTGAGGAATCCACTAAAAAGTTTTTAGAAATTATCAATGAATATGGTAAAGTTGTTGGATACAAAATCAACATACAAAAATCCAATGTGTTTCCATACACTAACAATGAAGAAGCAGAAAAAGAAATTAAGAATACAAACCCATTTATAATTGCAACAAAAGTAATAAAATTCTTATGAGAAAACTTAACCAAAGAGGTAAAAGATCTGTATGCCGAAAACTATAAAACATTGTTGAAAGAAATTGGAAGACATACGGAAATAGAAAGATGCTTCGTGCTTTTGGATTAGAAGATCTAATAGAGTTAAAATGTCCATGCTTCCTAAAGCAATCTACAGATTCAATACAATCTCAAAGTTCCAATGAGATTTTTCAGAAAAATAGAACAAAGGATCCTCAACTTTATGTGAAACCTCAAAAGACCCCCAAACAGCCAAAGAAATCCTGAGAAAAAGAACAAATCTTGAGATATCACACTCTCTGATTTCAAAGTATGTGACAAAGCGATAGTAATCGAAACAGCATGGTATTGGCAGAAAAACAGACACACAGTTCAATAGAACAGAATCGAGAGCCCAGAAATAAACCCACACAGTTCTGGACAGCTAATTTTTGATGAAGGAGCCAAGAACATACAATGGAGAAAGGAAAGTTGCTTCAATAAATGATGTTGGGAAAACTCAATAGCCACATGCAAAAGAATGAAAGTAGACCATTATCCTACACTATGCACAATAATTAACTCAAAATGGATTAAAGACTTGAATGTAAGACCAGAAACTATTAAACTTTTACAAGAAAACATAGGCAATATGTGTTTTGACATCAGTCTTGGTGGCATATTTTCAAGTACTATATCTGACCAGATAAGAGAAAAAATAAACTAACAGGACCACATCAAACTAAAAGGTTCTGCACATCACAAGAAACCATCCACAAACAAAAAGACAACCTAACAATTGGGAGAAGATATTTGCAAACCATATATCTGTTAAGGGATTAATATCCGAAATATATAAAGAACTCATACATCTCAACAACAAAAAAACTAATAACCTTATTAAAAAATGGGAAAAAGATCTGAACAGATATTTCTCCAAAGAAGACATACAGGTGGCCAACAGGCACATGAAAAGATGTTCCACATCAGTAACTATCAAGAAAATGCAAATCAAAATTACAATGAGATATCACCTCACACCCATCAGAATGGCTATAATAGACAATATGGGAAACAAGTGTTGGAGAGGATGTGGATGAAGGGAACTCTCATACACTGCTGGTGGAAGTGCAAACTGGTCCAGCCACTATGGAAAACAGTATGGAGAATCACCATTTTTACAAAGAACATGAAAACATGAATGTGTAAGGATACATTCACCCCTGTGTTCATTGCCGCAATATTCACAACAGCAAAGACTTGGAAGCTACTTAGGTGCCTATCAAGGGAGGAATGGATAAAGAAGATGTGGTATATATACCCAATGGAATACTATGCAGCCATAAGAAATCATGACATCCGGCCATTTGTGACAACATGGATGGAGATGGGGGTATTATACTAAGTGAAATAGATCAAAAGGAGAAAGTCAAATACTGTATGATCTTACTCATATGTACAAGAGAAAAACAACAACAAACAATCACATTGAGACAGAGATTGGATTGGTGGTTACCAGAGGGGATGGGGGTAGGAGGTAGGGTGAAAGGGATGGTTAGGCACATGTGTATGGTGATCGATAGTAATCAGTCTTGGGTGTTGAACATGATGCAATCTACAAAGAAATAAAAAAATAATGATATACACATGAAATTTATGTAATCTTATAAACCACTGTTAGTGTGATAAAGCAACTAACTAAATAATAATAGATGAGAACTTCCCAAACCAGGGGGACAACACTGGACATGCAAGTACAGGGAGCCAATTGAACTCCTAATTACATGAATGCAAAAAGACCTTCTCAAAGGCATATAATACTAAAACTAGCAAAAGTAAATGACAAAGAAAAAATGTTAAGGACAGCACAAGAGAAGAAAATAACCTATGAAAGAACCCTTATCAGGCTTTCATCAGATTTCTCAGCAGAAAGATTTCAGGCTCCGAGAGAATGGAATGATATATTCAAAATACTGAAAGATGAAAACTGTCAGTGAGGAATACTCTATCCAGTGAAATTATCCTTCAGATATGACATAAAAATAAATGTTTTCCCAGATAATCAAAAGTTGAAGGAGTTTATCACCGCTAGACCTGCCTTACAAGAAATGCTGAAGGAAACCCTCATATCCAAAACAAAACGCAAAGGTTTACAGCAGTTTGAGCAAGGAGATAAATAGACACAAACAAATCAGAAAATTGCAGCTCTCTACCAGAATAGCTTAGCAAACAAATATAATGTAAAGGATAAACGGAAAGAAAGCATCAAAAACAACTACAAAGAGTTCAATTTAGTCAAAAGCTCATGACACAAAAAAGAATAATTAGTGACAATAATAACACAGAAGAGGAGGAGGATAGGGATGGAACCTGTTTAGGCTAATGGAGATAACAGGCTATTAGAAAATGTGCTGTCTCATGTATGAGATCTTTTATACAAATTTCATGGGAACCACTAAACAAAAAAAAAAGAGTGGAGACATAAATCATAAATAAAGAGAAAACTGAGAAAACCATCACAGAAAACCATGAAAACTGAACTGAAATTTTTGCCTAAAGTTTCCCTTGCAGACAGAAGTACGTAGGAAAAGAAACAATGCAAAAATAGGAAAACTGATATTTAGGAAACAATGGAAATATAAAACAACAAAACAAGAGATAAAAATAGCAGTATTAAGCTCTCATACATAAATAATCACTCTAAATGTAAATGGATTGAACTCAGCAATAAAAAGACACAAATTGGCTGGCTGGATTAAAAAACAAGACCAAATAATATCCTGCCTGCAGTATGAAACTAGAAATCAACTATAAGAAGTAAGCTGGGAAAGTTACAAATATGTGAAGACTAAACAAGATGTCACTGAACAACCATAGGATCAATGAGGAAATCAAAGGAGAAAACAAAAAATTCCAGGAGACAAATAAAAATCAAAATACAACATACCAGCTCTTATGGGATGCAGCAAAAGTGGTAAAAGAGGGAAATTTATAGCAATACAGTCCTACCTAAACAAACAGGAAAAATTCAAATGAGTAATCTTAAACTACACCTAAAGAACTAGAAAAAGAAGAACAAACCACGTGCAAAGTCAGAAGAAAGAAGAAAATAGTAAATATTAGAGCAGTAATAAATGAAATAGTGACTAGAAAACAATAGAAAAGATCAATGAATCTAAGAGCTGGTTCTTTGAAAAGATACAAAATGTATAAATCCTTAACCAGACTACTAAGAAAAAACAGAATGTTCCAAAAAACAAAATTAGGAATGAAAGAGGAGAAATTACAATGGATGCCACAGAAATACAAAGGATTATAAGAGAATACTATGAAAACTATCTGCCAACAAATAAGATAACATAGAAAAAATGATAAATTCTCAGACTCATACAACCTCCCAAAGCTGAATCAAGAAGAAACAGAGAATCTGACAAGACCAATCACAAATAAAGAAATTGAAACAGTAATCAAAAACCTCTCTGAACACAAAAGTCCAGCACCAGATGTTTTCTCTCGTAAATTCTACCAAACATTCAAAGGAGATTTAATACCTATCCTTCTCAAACTATTCCGAAAATTTATAGAAGACGACATGCTTCCTAAATTTTTTTACGAGCCAACATTACTGTGATACCAAAACCAGAGAAACACTAGGCAAAAAAGATAAATTACAGGCCAATATCTCTGATGAACGTACATGCAAAAATCTTCAACAAAATATTGACAAATCAAATGCAACATTAAAAGGATCATGCACCATGATCCTTGTGAAGTTGATTCCAGGGATGTAGGGATGGTTCAACATCCACAAATCAGTCAACATGATACACCACATTATCAAAATGAGGAAAAAAAATCACACGATCATCTCGATAGATGCAGAGAAAGGATTTGACAAGATCCAATATTCATTTATGATAAAAAAATAACCTCAATAAAATGAGGATCAAAGGAAAGTACCTCAACATTGTAAAGGCCATAATATGACAAACAAATAGTGAACTTAGCAGTGAAACTCACATACTTAATCATGAGGAACTGAAAGTCATTCCTCCGAGAAAAGGAACAAGACAAGGGTAGCCCTCTCACCACTTTTATACAACATAGCACTGGAGGTCTTGGGCAGAGTTAGTAGGCAACAAAAAGAAATAAAAGGGATCCAAATTTTAAAGGAAGAAGTAAAACTCTCACTGTTTGCTGATGACATGGTTCTATATATAGAAAATTCTAAAGAATCCACCAGAAAACTATTAGAAATAATCAACAGCTACAGCAAAGTTTCAGGGTACAACATCAACATACAAAAATTAGTCGCATTTTGGGGTCAGCCCTGTGGTCGGGTGGTTAAGTTCATGTGCTCCATTTGGGTGGCCCAGGTTTTCAGTGGTTCAGATGCTGGGTGTGGACCCAGCACCATTCATCAAGCCATGCTGAGGCAGCATCCCACACAGCACAACCATGATGACCTACAACTAGAATATACAACTTTGTGCTGGGGTCTTTGGGGAGGAGAAGAAGAACAAAACAAGGAAGATTGGCAGCAGATGTTCGCTCAAGCGCCAATCTTTTTAAAAAAGTCAGTTACATTTCTATATACTAATAACGATCTAGCATAAAGAGAAGTCAAGAATTCAATCCCATCTACAATCACAAAAACAGAATAAAGTATCAAGGAATAAATTTAACCATGGAAGTGAAAGACCTAAACACTGAAAACTGTAAGACATTACTGAAAGAAATCAAAGAAGGCATACAGAAATAGAAAGATATTCTGCGTTTTTGGATTGGAAGAACAAACATAGTTAAAATGTCCATATTACCTAAATCAATCTACAGATTCAATGCAATCCCAATCAGAATCCCAATGACATTCTTCATGGAAATAGAACCAAAAATCATAAAATTTATATGGAACAACAAAGGCTCCCAATGGCCAAAGCAATCCTGAGAAAAAAGCACAATGCTGGAGGTATCACAATCCTTGAATTTAAAGCATATTGAATGCTATAGCAATCAAAACAGCATGGTACTGTCACAAAACAGACACACAGATCAATCTTCAACACAAGAGGCAAGAACATAGAATGGAGAATGGAAAATCTCTTCAATGAATGGTGTTTGCAAAACTGGACTTCCACATGAAACAGAATGAAAGTAGACCATTATCTTACACCATACACAAAAATTAACCGAAAATGTATTAAAGACTCAAATGTAAGATCTGAAACTGTAAAACTCCTAGAAGAAAATACAGTCAGTACAGCCTTTGACATCAGTGTTAGCAGTATCTTTTCAAACACCTTGTCTAATCAGGCAAGGGAAACAAAAGAAAAAATAAACAAATGGGACTATATCAGACTAAACAGCTCTGCAAGGCAAAGGAATCATGAACAAAACAAAAAAGACAACCCACTAGCTGGGAGAAAATATTTGTAAATCGTACATCTGGTAAGGGGTTGATTTCCAAATTTATAAAGCGCTCATACAACTCAATAAAGAAAATGAAAAACTCGATGAAAAACTGGGCAAAGGATATGAACAGACATTTTTCCAAAGAAGATATACAGATAGTCCTCAGGCATATGAAAATATGTTCAACATCACTAATTAGTAGGGAAATGCAATTCAAAACTACGATGAGATATCACCTTACACTGGTCAGAATGGCTATAATTAACAAGACAAGAAATACCAAACGTTGGAGAGGATGTGGCAAAAGGGGAACTCTCATACACTGCTGGTGGAAATGCAAACTTGTGCAGTCACTATAGGAAACAGTATGAAGATTTCTCATAAAATTAAAAATAGAAATATCATATGATCCAGCAATCCTACTACTGGGTATTTATTCAAAGACATAAAATCAGCAATTCAAGGAGATTTATGCACCCGTACGCTCATTGTAGCATAACTCACAACAGCCAAGACATAGCAACAACCCAAGTACCCATCAACAGATGAGTGGATAAAGATGTGGTATATCTATACAATAGAATACTACTCAGCCATAAAAAAGATAAAATCACCCCATTTGCAACTACACGGGTAGAACTTGAAGGTATAATGGTAAGCAAAATAATCTAGACAGAGAAAGACAAAAGCCATATGATTTCACTCATAAGTGGAAGACAAACAAACACTTTGATATGAGAACAGATTAGTGGTTACCAGAGCAGAAGGGAGTGGGTGGGAGGGTGAAAGGGGTAAAGGGACACATATGTATGGTGACATATAAAACTAGATTATTGGTAATGAACATGATGCAGTCTATACAGAAACTGATATATGATAATGTACACCTGAAATTACATGATGTTATAAGCCAATATGACCTCAATAAAATAATTTTTAAAAATTTCTTACCAAAATGAAAAAAAATAGACTAAGAAGATACAAGCTTGTTAGACTGGCTCACTGAAATCAACCTCAGTGCTCAATTAAATATCACAACCATTTCCTGGAAATGAAGTCTTTATCTCATATGCACAACTCCCATCAGAGGGTCAAACTCATGATGACTTTAGGTCTCAGTTTTCTTTGCTTAAAATGTCATAGCTGATTCCTGGTCCTTGGAGACCACAGGGTAGAAAACACCATTGAGAGAAACCTCTCAGGAAAAAGAGCTAATATTTATTTAGTGCTTAACTACGTGCCATAGGCATATATAGTTTATCCTAATACCAAACCCAGGGTGATCTTGTTCTCTTTTTCTTGATGAAGAAACTATAGCACAGTGAGTTTAAGGAATTTATGAAAGGTCATACAGTAAGTGTTATAGAATCGAGAAGCAAATCCGTGGGCAGTCTGAAGCTAAGGCCTATACTCTCAGTCACTCTACTATTTGTCCCCTTGTCCACTTATCTCCCAAACTCCTCATTGCTGTCTTTGTCCTGCGAAGTGTGACACTTCACCCAAAAGGCAGGAGGGAAGAAGACACGCATGCACACTAAAGAACATTTTCTTTTTCTGGAAATTAAATTTTCTTGGAAAGTCATGAGGAATGAAGTGTAACCCACAAAGAATATTCTGGAGCTTGGGAAGCAAGAAGTTCATGAAAAAGTTGCAGCCAAATAACACGGGCTAACAACAGGACTCCAAAGAGACAATAGCGCAGTAAGGCATGGAAGAAGGGAGAATTTTGTCTGCATCAGCCACTATACGAGATTATTTCCTACCCCAGAAAAGTGCAAGAATCAACTTCTAAATTTGCTAAGTTGAAGGTCCACACTCTTTGAAAAGAGCTAGAGTTATGAAGGTATTTAAGCGAGAGGAGTGACCTACTTCCTCCAGAAGCTTTGAGTTGTATTTGACCATCTAATATTGTGGACACTCTTTTAGATGTTCACCCAAGAGTCACGGCACCATATTTATGTCTCTTAGTTTCTACCAGAGTCAGTTAAAGAGCAGCTGCCTGGTGAATACTATGCCGGTCACCATATGGGAGAGATCTGGTTTCCCTTCATGGAGATGAGTTATTCTTTCTCATCACTTAAATATAGTTAGGCCATTAACCCAGTGGGTCTCAGAGAGGAATTAGGCCTCTGTTAAGATGAGATCTAATAAAATTATAAAGTTACAATTGTAGGATTTTTTATTAATATGGAGTAGCAGTTCTGTTATTATGTTAATATAACATTTTGACTTTGCTTTTTACATATGCTATCAAGTTATAGAATCACGTAATCTTTTGTTTTGAAGGTATTTTAAATTGTGCACAGCTCAGTCATACGTGCAAAGTTTTTTGTTCTTTTTTTAAATACATGGTATTTTCTTTCCTTGTATAGCACTGTTGTGTTATATAGCTAAAATATGCCTTCCTGTAATTTCAACCTCCTTGTTCCCGTTTTCCTCTTGGGGGCTCATATGTATAAAATTAAGTCCCTCTTCACTCTTTAGATGTCAGAGGCAGCTATCACTTTACTTTAGAATTCCTTTGCCATCCTAAACAAGGCATACATTTTTAAGGGCACAAATGGTTCCTGTCTTGTTCCCTCAAATTTACCCAATACCTAGCGCAATCTAGCACATAGGAGGTACTGTTAATGATCATATATAAATATTGCATATTATATATTTATATAATATATAAATTGATAAATAAATGACAAGATGACATTTAGTCACTAGTCTGATGTCATTTACTTATAGTGTTCTAAAAAGAAAGCACTAAAATTCAAAAAAATTATGGCATATTAGATCTGATTAAAAAAGACACAAAAATTGCTTATCCTTCATTCTCTGGGAAAATACATGCCTTTAATTTCATTATATTAAATTAATTTGTTTGTTATCACTGAAAAGTAGGCCTGCTAGAAAGTACGGAACATTTCCTGGCAGCATTAGAAAGACTCAAAAGCTTTTGCATCTACTTCCTCTAGAATGAGAGTAGTTTCTCTCAAGTGATTTGGACTGGGAGTGACATTCTGCGGATGGGACTCAGTCCCTCCCTAACTCTCACCCCTGACAATACAAGGTCTGAAGCACCTCAGACAAGGAGCCAGGCATTTGACCAGGGCAAGCTGCTTCTTTCATTCCAAACTCCAATAGTCATTCCCCCTTAGGGAGCAGTCTCCAGGGACCAAGACTCGTGTTTCTCCCTTAGGGTACTGAAAGCTCAGAGTAAGATAAAAATATTGTGCACCAGCCCTGTAACCTCACAGATTAGAAATGGACACACATTGATATCCCTGAAGTCCCAAAGAAAGAGGAGAAAGGTCTACTGTAGAAAAGATATTTGGAAAAATAAATGCCTGAAACTTTCAAAATTTGGTAATAGCCACAAATTTACAAATTTAAGAGGTTCAGAAAATTGCAAAAGAATAAACCCAGAGAAAACTATGCTTGAACAAATCATAATTAAGCTGCTGAAAACGAATTCTAAAGAAAAAAACAAATGAATTCAGAGAAAAGACAATGTGATGTCTTAAAGATGATGAAAATAAAGTACCTTCAACCCAGAATTCTATATCCAGCAAAAATGTCCTTCAGTAATGAAGGTGATATAGATATATTCTCAAATAGAGGGATATTAAGAGAGTTAGATGCCAGTAGAACTACTCTAATAGAAATACTAAAAGAACATCTTATGACTGAAAAGAAATGATATCACAGGGAAACATAACTTCAGCAAAGAGGGAAAATGCAATAGAATTGGTCAGTATATGGTTGTATAGAATAGATTATTTTAGTTCTTTTAAATTCTTTAAATATGTATGACTGTAGAAAACAAAAAAGAATTATACTGTCAGAGAGCTTCCAATTAATGTAAATATAATACATATAACAAAGAATATAAACGGGGGAGGGCAGAGGGTCCTATATTGTCCTATATGATAAGAGTTCTGTAGGGGAAGAGGGAGAATTCCCCTGTGTCCCTTTTGCTTAAGGTTCTTATGGCTGGTCCTCAAATTAGGAAGTGGAATAAAACTCAGAGGGGAAAAATCATAAAAAAATAATAAATTGATAGATTTAAATCCCAACACATTAATAACATATTTAATATAAGTGGTCTAAACAAAGCAAGGAGGAAACAGAGATTGCCAGATTAATTAAATAAAAAACAAGGCCCAACTATATGCAGTCTAAAAGAAGCTCACTTTAATATAATGATATAGTTAGGTTGAAAATAAAAGCAAGAAAAAGATATACCATGCTAACATCAATAAAAATAAACTGGAGAAGCTATACTCATATCAGATGATGCAGACTTAGGAACAAGAAAAGTTAATAGGGATAAAACAAAAAAGATGACACAAAGTTCACTTCCTAAGGAGACGTAAGAGTCTCAGGTATGTACACACCTCCCAAGAGAGTTCCATAATGTTTCATGAAGTATGAACTGATAGAACTGAAAGGAGAAAGAAACTAATCCAATATACACTTGGAAATACAATAGTCTTTATTCAGTAATTGGTAGAGCAGGTAGACGTAAAATCTGTAAGGACATAGAAGACTCACACAACACTATCAACCAACTTGACCTAAGGGACGTTAACAAAACAGTCCACTCAACAACCGCAAAATGCATGCTCCAAGTGCACATGGACCAACCCCCATGATAGATGTATTCTGGCCCATAAAACAAGATTTAAATAAAATGAAATTACACAAACTATGTTATCTAACCATAAGAGATTTAAGTGAGAAATCAGACCAAAGTAATCTGGATTCCTCAACTATTTAAAATTAAACAACATACTTCTAAATACATCAGAGAAAGTCTCAAGGGACATTATAAACATTTTCAAGTAAATAAAAATAAAAACGCTATATCAAAATTAAAAGATATCAGTCAAAGCAGTGCTTATAGGGAAATTTATGGTATAAAATTCTTATACAGTCATGCATCACTTAATGACAAGGAAACGTTCTGAGAAATGTGTCCTTGGGCAGTTTCATCCTTGTGTGAACATCATGGAGCATACTTACACAACCCTACACATACAGCCTCCCACACACTTAGGCTATATGGTATAGCCTATTGCTCCTAAGCTACAAACTTGTACAACTTGTTACACTGTAGGCAGTTATAACACAATGGTAAGTATTTCTGTAACTAAACATAGAACAAGTGTAGCAAAAATAGAGTATAAAAGATAAAAAACGGTATGTTTGAATAGGGTACTTACCAGAATGGAGCTTACAGGACTGGAAGTTGCTCTGGGTGAGTCAGTGAGTGAGTGGTGAGTGAATGTGAAGACCTAGGACATCATTGTACACTACTGCAGACTTCGTAAACACTAGACACTTAGGCTACACTAAATTTATAAACATTATTTTTCTATCTTCAATAATAAATTAATCTTAACTTACTGTAACATTTTTATTTTATAAACTTTTTAATTTTTTTAACTTTTTGACTCTTTTGTAAAAGCACTTAGCTTAAAACTCAAACACATTGTACATCTCTAAAAACTATTTTCTTTCTTTATATTCTTATTCTGGAAGCTTTTTTATATGTTTAAATTTTTTTTTTTTACTTTTTAACTTTTTTGTTAAAAAGTAAAACACAAACAAACACATTAACGTCAACTTACACAGCGTCAGGATCATCAGTATCACTGTCTTCCACCTGCACCTCCTGTCCCACAGAAAGGTCTTCGGGGGCAGTACCATGCACTGAGCTGTCATCTCCTATGATGACAATGCTTTCTTCTGGAACACCTCCTGAAGGACCTGCCTGAGGCTCTTGTTGAGGACGTGTCACTCTTCAGAAATATGTCCATGGTGGTTTGTTTTGTTTGTTTCTTTATTTCATCATATTTATTTGTAGGCAAAGAATGCACCATAAGCATTCCTCTCTGTTAATGAAAATCTTTCAGTGTCAGAGTCTATATTTTCCAACTTTTTAAGGAGCTTGTTGAGATCAGCAAAAGCTTCTGCTAAACCATTCACTGTGAATTTTCTTCAAGGTTCTTTTTTTTTTCTCCTACAGTTTCCTTTTCTCTTGTTTATTTACACCAGCATCTCCACAAACACGTGAGTAATGTGTAGCACTATGACGTTACTACAGCTACAACATCACTTGGTGATAGAAATTTTTCAGCTCCATTATAACCTTATGGGAGCACCATCATATAAGTAGTTCGCCATTGACCAAACGTCATTTTGGGACACATGATAGTATTAGAAATGAAGAAAGGTCTTATATAAATATGCTAAGATTCCATCTTAAGAAACAAGTAAACAAAAAGAGCAAATTAAACCCAAAGGAAGCAGAGGTTGCATACAATTTTAAAAAATCAGAAATTAATAAAATTGAAAACAACAAAATAAAGGAAACCAATAAAACTAAAACCTAGGTTTTTTAAAAAAAATATCAACATAATTCCTAAAACGCTAGCTAGACTGATGAAGAACAAAAGATGGAAGACATAAATTTTCAAAATCAAGAATTAAAAAAGGGATACCCTTAGAGACTACTGACATTAAACAAAGTAATATTACAAAAGACTATTGACCATACTCTGGCAACTTAGATGAAATGGACCAATTCCTTAAGCTATACAAAATATGAAAACTCACTCAAGAAAGAATAGGTAACGTGAGTAGAAATTTGTTAAAGCAATTAAATTTATAATTTAAAATTTCCCTAAAAAGAAATCTCTAAGCTCAGATGATCTCACTGATAAATTCTACCAAATGTTTGAGAAAATATAACAACAATTCTACACAATGTCTTCTGGAAAATGGAAAAGAAACATTTTCCAACTCAATTCACAAGGCCAACATTAGCAGTAACAAAACCAGGCATAGATATCGTGAGAAAGAAACTAAAAGCAAGAGTTATTCATGGACATAGATGCAAAAACTGTCAACAGAGTATTAGTAAATAAAATGCACCAATATATAAAAAGGATATTAGTCAAGACACAGTAGGATTTATCAAAAGCATGTCAGGTTAGTTTAACATTAAAAAACAATCAATGTATCTCATCATGTTAATAGGTTGAAGAAAAGAAAATATCACATGATCATCTCAATAGATACAGAAATTTCATTTGATAAAATTTAACTTCTATTCATAATAAACCACCCCCCGCCCCCCAGCAAAGTAGGACTAGAAGAAAAATTCCCCAACTTGGTACAGGGAAAAGTTAGAGCTATGGAAAAGCTAGAGCTAACATCATATTCAACAGAGGAGAAATGAATACTTTGTCCTAAGATCAAGAACAAGGCAAGGAAGTCCACTCTCAACACTTCTACTTAACACTGTATTAGAGGTTGTGGCCAGTGCACAAAGGCAAGAAATAAAAGAAGGCATCTGTATTCAAGAAGAACAAATGAAACTGTCTTTATTCACAGATGACATGACCACTTAAGAAGAAAATTCCGTGGAATCTGAAAACAAGCAAAAAAAAAAAACAAACAGATTTCAAAACAAAAAACTACCAGAATTAATCAGTGAGTCTGGCACGGTGGTAGGATATAGAATCAATATACAAAAATAATTGTATTTCAATATACCAGCAACAACTAGAAACTGAAATTTTAAAAAAAGTATCTATTGCAATAGCATAAAAATATGAAATACTTAGGCATAAATATAATAAAAGATGTTCAAAATCTGTACAATGAAAGCTATAATACAGTGTTGAGAGAAATTAGAGAAAACGTAAAAAAGTTAAAAGCTCTATATCATTTATCCTTAGAAAACATTATTTTTTAAGGTGTCATTTCTCCTCAGATTGATATATTGATTCAATGAAATCCCAATCAAGTTCCAGCAAATGTTTAAATAGAAATTAACATAATAATTCTAAAATGTCTATGGAAAAGCAAAGGAGCAGAAGAGCAAAAGACAAATAAAAATAACTCTGAAAAAGAAAAGCAAATTTAGAGAACTTTCCCTACCTGATTTCAAGACTTATAAAGGTACACAAATTGAGACAGAGTCATACTGGTATAAAAATATATAGACAGAACAATAAGACACAATAGATAATTGAGAAATAAACTTCACATATTAACAATTCACTTTTGAAAACATGAAAAGGTAATTCAGTGGAGAAAGAAAATTCTTTTCAACTAATGATGCTGGAACAATTGGATACCCATATGGAAAAAAATAAAAGAATAACTTCAATTTAAGTTTTTGCACAATATACAAAAATGTACTCTAAATGGATTATAGACCTACACGTAAAACCTAAAATTGTGAAGCTTCTAGAAGAATATGTAAAGGAAAATCTTTGAGACCTTGGAATAGGAAATGATTTCCTAAATACATTAAATAAGTGATAATTTAACTTCTTTAGAATTAATAACTCCTGATTTTTAAGACACTGTTAAGGATATTGAAGATATATCTGCACCCCTATGTTTAGTGCAGCATTGTTCACAGTAGCCAAGTATGGAAACAGCCTAAGTGTTTGTCAATGGATGAATGAATAAAGAAGATGTGGTGTATGTAAACGAGAATATTATTCAGTCGCGAGAAAGAAGGAAATCTTCCCATTTGCAACAACTTGGATCGACCTTGAGCACATTACGCTAAGTAAAATAATCCAAAGAAAGACAAATGCTTCATAATATCACTTATATGTGGAATCTAAACATAAAATCAAACTCACAGAAACAGAGAGTTAAAAAGTGGTTGCTGACTGCCAGGAGGTGGGGGAAATAGGGAGAGTTCGGTAAAAGAGTACAAATTTTCAGGTATAAGATTATTAAGTCTGAGGGTCTAATGTAAAACATGGTGACTGTAGTGGATAAAACTATTGTATAATTAAACTTTGCTAAATGGGAAGAATTTAAAAGTTCCCACCAAAAAAACCCCAAGATAAGTATGTGGGGTAGTGGATATGTTAATTAACCAGATGAGGGAGAATCCTTTCACAAAGTAGACATATATGAAATCACCATGATGTACATTTTAGACATATTACAATATTATTTGTCAATTATGCCTCAATAAAACTGAAATTAAAAAGTAAATAAATAAAATATAACAGATATTGTTAAGAGAATAAAAAGGAAAGCCAAAAGCACGAAAAGGTATTTGTAACACACTGATATGTGGAATGTATAAAGAACTCTCAAAACTCAAGAATAAGAACACAAAAAGCCCAGTTAAAAATGGACAAAAGATATGTGTAGACATTTTACCAAAACAGAATGGCATATAAGCATGTAAAATGATGCTCAGAAAGACTGATCACACCAAGTGTTGGCACGCAGATGGAGCAACTAGTACTTGCACACATTACTAGTGAAATATAAAATGGTACAATTTCTTTGGAAAATAATTTGGGAGATTTTGAAAATGTTCAACATACATCTACCATATGAGCCAGTCATTCTACTTCCAAGTATTTATCTACAATAGTTAAAGGATATGTGCATACAAAGACTTATAAATGAGTGTTCACGGAAGCTTTATTTGTAACAGCGAAAACCTGGAAAAAACCCAAATGTTCATAAATAAGTGAATAGATCATCTCTGGCATAAATTCAATTAAATATTACTCAGCAATAAAAAAAGAATGAATCATTGAAACAATAAACAACTTGGATGAATATCAAAATAATTATTCTGAGTGAAAGAAGCCAGAGAAAAAAAGAGTTCACACTGTAAGTCTAGGAAACGCAGTTGATCTGTAGTGAAGGAGTGTGTCAGTTTTTGCCTGGGGATGGTGGAAGCAGCAAGAGGCAGCAGAAGGTGATTACAAAGGGCATGAGGAAACTTTGGAGAATAATGGATATGTTCATTCTCTTGAGTTGGGAGATATTTTCATGAGTGTGTACATATGTCAAAACTTAGTAAATTGCTCACTTAAAATATGCAATTTATTGTATGTTATCATAGGTCAATAAAGCTTTAAAAAGTCTCTCTTCGAGAAAATATCAAATAAGGCGTATGGCCTTCATATTGTTCATACTCAGTTTATTAAAGCAGTTCAAGACAAAGATAAAACTAATTGCTCTCACACTAGGTAAAATCTTTCAAAACTGCAGAGATCAGTTTAAGTATGTGGACTCTATACTTCTTTAAATGTCTTAATTGATTAAGGCACTTCAGCGTAAAAATAAAACTAAAAGTGTGTCTTCCAGTGAAATCATTAAATTGGATGAAAATGATTCACTGTAAAGTTCAGATTCCCACATGACCTGATGGCATTAAGATGGTCTTGACTACACAGAAGAATGTATGGGGTAAACAAACAGACATGAACATATCTGAGAACTATGAAAGCACTATGACAGCAGATGCTTGTCTATTTGCAGTTAGCCTGTCCCTGTTCCATGACTGCAGACTGGACGTGTGGGAGAGGGTAGGTAGGAACAGGTAATGTGTCATTTTACCATAAATTTTTGAGTCAAGAGGAGCCAAGTCTAGACCAGAGATCGAGAATTTGAGTTGTACCTATGAGCTTTGGTCTTTGGGTTATCTTTCTCAAGGAGATGAGAGAATGTGTTCTACATGAATGAAGAGGGAGTAAAATTGTATTTTATGACCGGCAGTGAGGACCGTGGAAGAGATACTTGCCACTCACTGAATATCCATGTGCCACCTCATCTTTCACAGGCCCTTGCAGTTACACTGGGTCTGTGATTTGTTCAGGCCACTGGGGGCTTTAAGCAAAATGATGCGCCACTTTGGGACTGACTTATTTAAGAGGCTGAGCTTGAACCTCTATGTTCCTCTCTTCTCAGTGAGGGACTTTGAAGGCCACAGGTTGGGTGTTAGATCTTCAGCCTGAATTTCTGAGAGACTACATGGAGATGAGCTGCCCCCGCCCAACCCAAAATTTATTTTATTTTTTGTTGTTGTGGAAGATTTGCCCTTAGCTAACATCTGTTGCCAATACTCCTCCCTTTGGTTGAGGAAGATCGTCACTGAGCTAAAATCTATGCCAATCTTCCTCTATTTTTTTATGTGGCATACCGCCACAGCATGGCCTGACCAGTGTGCAGTGTAGATCTGCACTGGGGATTGGAAACTGTGAACCCTGGACCACCAAATTGGGGAACACAAACCACTATGACACCATGCCAGTCCCCCACCCTGCACTTTTAAACTAAATTGGTTTTGGAATGTGAACCAAGAAATAAAGCTTTTATGAAACTATCTTGGATACTACAGCAAAGCCTATCCTGTCATGTTTCATACGAGCAGTAAAAGATCCTCCATCATTAATAGTCAACAAAAGTGAAATGATGATGTCTGTTGATATTTTATTACACTTCATCAGAATTAAAGATGACTAACCAAATAGGATCACTCCAATGTATAAGAAAGTTATGAAAAATATACTCACAATGTTATACTCAACATCCATGAGGAAAAAATGTGTATTTGGGTTTTTTTAAACAGTTTTACTGAGATATAATTCACATACCATACAATTCACTCATTTAAGTGTACATTTGATGAGTTTTAGTATACTCACAAATATGTGCCACCATCACCATATTCAATTTTAGAACATTTTGATTATCTCACAAGGAAACTCCATACCCTTTAGCTATAACTTCCCTATTTCCTCATCATCCCACCCCACCCTCACCTCAGCTCTAAGCAATCACTAATCTACACTTTGTACCTATAGATTTTCCTCTTCTAGACTTTCATATGGGAATCATATAATACGGGGTCTTTCATGACTGGCTTCTTTCACTCAGCATAGTGTTTTCAGGTTCATCTGTGTTGTATCATATATCAATACTTCTTTCCTTTCTGTGGCTGAATAATATTCCATTATATGGATATACTGTATTTTGCTTATGTCTTCATCCATTGATGAAGATTTGAATTCTTTCCATCTTTTGACTGTTGTGAATAATGCTGCTATGAACATTTATGTGCAAGTTTTTTTGTGGACATGTATTTATATTTCTTTTAGATTTATCCCTTGGTGTGGAATTGCTGGTTCATGATAACTCTATGTTTAATCTCTTCAGGAAATGCTGGACTGTTTTCCAAAGCAGTAGCAGCATTTTACATTCTTTCCAGTAGTGTATGAGGGTTCCGATATATCCACATCCTGGTCAACATAGACTTTTAATTCTAGTCATCCTAGTGGCTGTGAAGTACTATCTCATAATGATTTTGATTTGCATTATCCTGATGACTAATAACGTCGAGTATCTATTCATATGTTTATTGACCATTTGTATATCTTTCTTGTAAAAATGTTTATTCAGATCCTTTGCCTGTTTTTAAAAATTGTACATAATTTTGCATAACAAAAGTTATGCATATTTGTATTCAGGGAGAGAGAGAGATGGAAAATTGGAATAATAATACTAAAACACTTTTTCTAGTTATATGCTAAATAATGCTGTTCCGAATTTCTATTGCTCTTGAAAATGCTATCTCAAAACTCAGTGGTCAAAAAGAACTATTTTATTATGCGCCCAGATTCTGTGAGTCAGGAATTCAGACTGGGCACAGTGGAATGGCTTGTCTCTGTTCTAAAATGTCTGGGGTTTCAACCTCAAATACTCAGACAGCTGAATATGACTCAAATGGCAGGAGATGGAATCACCAAGAAGACACTTTATTCACATATCTGTCCCTAGATTAGCATAATTCCAAGTCTGGGCTCAGGTGGAATGGTTGACCAGATTGCCTCCTGGTGACCTTTTCCTGTGGCTTGGGTTTCCTCACAGCAGGCTGGTCTCACGTTTGTCAGATTTCTTATAGAGAGCTCAGGACTCTAAGAAGAAATGTTTTAGTGACTAAGGTAATAACTGCTAGCCTGCTTATGACAGCCTTAGAAGTCCAATGATGTCATTTCCACTGTACTCTATTGGTTGAAGTAGTCACAAGCCCACCCAGCTTCGAGTGGAGGGATTACAGACCCTGGATCTCAATAAGAAGAGGGATGAAGTGTTGGCAGCCATGTTTCAAAACTACCACAGACTCTAAGAGATCCTGGCATAACAGTAGACAGCAGATTTTCTGTATTTACATGAACTTCGGGTACTTTATAAATATATGTATTGGTGAGCTGTGTAATAAAGATAAACTTTTACTATAATTTAGAATACTTGCTGCATGTGATGTTTAGGAAAATGTGCCTCTGAGATCTCTGACTTAAGGGAGCACAATTGGCTATGTAAGGGCAAATACATATTAAATGTAAGAGGATCAATTCTCCAAGGAAAAACTATGCACCCCATCTCCTAGTACTTGTGGGAAGGCAGGAGCTTAACCATCTGCTGCAATAAGGGTATGAATTTATTTTTCCTTTGTATAAAACCAATTTACAACACAGACAGTCACCCCAATTACCAGGTCAATTTACAATAAACTCAGTGTAATAAATGGTGCCACCAAGTCCTCTTACATGAGGACTAGTTACTGTTGACCTTGAAACATGATGTAATGAGTTGTATCTGCTTCGCCATGCAAAAGAATGAGATTTCTTTCTTTTTCCAATCCCTTAGCAGATTGCCAGTGCTGTGCCTCAGATTCTGCTTTAATGCTTATTCAAGAATGAAATTGTTTGCTTTCTAAATTACTTTTGTGGAGAGGTTTTCAGGGTTGGGAGAAGATTTTCCTTTTAACTCTATTTCTGCTACAACTCAAGCCTGTGTTCCTAAACTCTGCACCCCATCACCCCGTTCCCTCCTATGAGCTGCTCCCAGCCAATGACTGAACAGGGCAGAGCTTCCATGGCAGGCCTGCTCCTGGGAGGCTCAGGACACCCCTGATGTGCACCCCAGGCATGACAACACTGACTGGCCTTCTTAGAACTTTCTTAGGACTACATTGTTTCCTAAGACTTCTTTCTTTCGTTATGTCTCTCCTCTGCAGGGTCAGTCTCACCCGTAGCATACCAGCTCTCCCAGCCTTCTGCTCCCTCCTTGACTTCCCATTCAGGCATTTCCCTCAGTGATTTCCTTCTTTCTCAGAGCATCCAGACTGAGACACCCTGTTTTCCAGACTGAAGTTTAATATTTCTGGCTTATAACTAAGGTGAATGATTCAAAAATGCTTAAATCTTAAGGAAAAGAAGACATTGTAAAAAAATATTTGAAAATCTATCTCTATTTTGTGTTTTAACAAATTACCATTCAAATTCTAATGCATAGCTTTACATGGAAATTATAAGCAGAGTCATGTAGCAGATAAAATAATACCTGCCTTGAAAATCACAGCTGAGATCTTGAGAGGAATAAAGGTCATTTTCCCAAAAATAATTAAGACTTTGGGAGCACACTGGAGGCATTCCTTTCTTTGTCAATGGACATCAAAATACAGGAGAAGAAGCTTATTAAACATTAGAGCTTTAGATGCACAAATCTGTAACACCTCATTTATAAGTCACTGGGGTGCTGAAGGTGGAGATTCCCTGTCAGCAGGCATGGCAAGCACACTCAGCAATATATTTATGATCCTTTATGCTGGAGCATTCACAATGGGGATTTTGGGAAATGGATTCATTGTGCTGGTTAACTGTATTGACTGGATCAGGAGCTGGAAGTTCTCCCTGATTGACTTTATTCTCACCTGCTTGGCTATTTCCAGAATATGTCTGCTGTGCATAATAATTTTAAGAATAGCCGTAGTTGTAAACTATGAGAAAACATTGTACACTAATAATAATCTACTGATAAGTTTGGAAACCCTCTGGACAGGATCCAATTATTTCTGCATGACCTGTACCACCTGCCTCAGTGTCTTCTATTTCCTCAAGATAGCCAACTTTTCTAATCCCGTTTTCCTCTGGATGAAATGGAGAATTCACAAGATGCTTCTCATCATTGTACTGGGAGCAACCTTCTCTTTCTGCTTGTGCCTTCTTTTTAAGAATACACTAGTTAAGAGCCTGATCGTAAACCAGGTAAATGCTGAAAGAAATTTGACTTGGAACTTCACAGTGAGAAAATATTTATTAACTTCTCAAATTCTCCTTGACATAATGTTCATCACCCCCTTTGTAGTGTCACTGGCCTCCTTACTTCCTTTAATCCTCTCCTTATGGAGCCATACTAAGCAGATGAAAGGTACAGGTTCTAGGGATACTAGGACAGAGGCCCACGTGAGAGCCATGAAGTGTATGATTTCATTCCTACTCCTCTTCTTTATGTACTATTTTAACCATATTATAAAATATTCAGTCTATGCTGTTGTAGATACTTTTGTAGTAAACACTTTTGCTAATGTGCTAGTGTTTTTTGATCCATCTGGCCATCCATTTCTTCTGATTTTGTGGAACACCAAATTGAAACAGGCTTTTCTCAGTGTCCTGGAGAAGCTGAAGTGTTGCGTGAATCTAAGGAAACCTACAATCCCATAAACGTGCCTGAAAAGATTGTGACTTTCTCAAGAATGAAGACAGCAAATAGGACTCCATGCACATCTCTTTCATTTTCCTAACTTCTTTTATTCTGTTTTGTGATTGGTCATTGAGCCTTATTGAAAATATCTGCCCGGAATAAGTTAAAAGAAAAGGACTTTGCTGTTTCCATCAGAATACTGATGATATAATTAATAGTAAAATTAGAATATATAGATAATGCATTTTATGTTAGACAAAATACTAGATATTTTAATACTGTTTCTCATAATTTCTACTATATTGATTTGGTATACAAATACTTAAATAATGCTTAAATTGGTAAAGAGTTGCTATGAATATATATTAATATAGATATATTTATGCATATAAAAATCATCTAGATTTAATTTCTAAAGAAGAGTAAATATTTTAGGATTTCCTTTAAAACTAGAAAGTGGAAACAAAATGAAATCAGTAAATATGTTGAGTAATATGTTAAAACATTAATAAAACTTAAAAAATGTATATATGAACACTAAAAGAAGGTCATTAGTAAGCCTCAGGTCATTTGTGTTTATTTCCTAATGCAAGCAATGACTTGTTAGTATTTCAAACAAAATACATTGAGGGACAATTAAGTGCCCCAAACTTAAAATAGAGGTCTAACTAGTAAACTTTGAATTTGGAATGTAAATCTTTGGAACATTCATTGGGTTATTACTTGCAACTAAAAGCAAAGACGTGTATCAGAACTCCTGGGGAATTCTAGGACATGGCCGTAGCAGTATACCAAATTGCTTTTCATAAAAACTCTCTTAGCAAGAAAACAAATTCCTGGAAGAAAAACGAAATCACTTCAACTTCAATAATGAATGAGTACACAAAAAGAATAAACCAAGGATCAATGGGGGGAAAAAAGTAATGCATAATGAAAGAAAAGGACAAAATAGCGATCCCAGAGAAGCTATTTTGGTGAAAAATTAAGATAAACTCTCAAAGAAAGAGGATGTTGGATGCAAGCAAGAAAAGGTTTTTATTATTAATACTTAAGAACTGCAATTGATCAATTTTCAACACTGTTACAACACGTTTTTAAAAAGAGATAATATAGAAAACTAAATAAGTACAGTGAAAGCTAAAACACAGAAAAATATCTTAGACAATCTAGATCCTCAAAATACTACCATCTCTCTGATGCAATCAGACTTAATTGTCAAATATTTTCTTCAGTTCCTATTTGGTTCCCTTCTCCTCTCTCTCTCATAATGTAGCATATTCTGATACCTTAATTTGATATTGTTGCCAATTGTCCAGCATGATTTTAAATAAAGAACATAATACTTAAAATGCAGACTTTCTCAGCAGGAGACCTGGTGAGTAGAGAAAAGATCCTACTTTTCTCAGCATCTTGGCATGAAGAGTTTATTGAACAAGTGAATGAATACATTCAAAATAAGTTGGACATATCACCAAGACAAGGGGCACTTTGATGAGGTATAAGAATAGTGCTTGGAAAGAAAGATATTTATTTGTGGTTAGATTACAACTGTAAAAGATAAAGTGTAGCAAGTCTCAGAGACATAAACACCCCAGAATAATGAAATAAATATTTGAAAATTCGAACACCTCATTACCTATGGCTGATGGCTTACCATGACTTAAAATTCTATTGCAGAAAGAATGAGCATAGAATGAACTGGCGTGTTATATTTTTGGCTATGTACCCACAATAGGTGTCTAGGAGTCCAGCTGCAGCACCCATTAGAACCAGACTATTCCTTAAACATATGCCACAGGGGGTCTCAAGTAAGTAAATGAATAAGAGGGAAAACAAAAGACTTTGAAAAAAACAAAGCTCAAAGTATAGTATACAGTAGGGTTTATTTTAAAGGACAAATACAGAAAACACAAAGCAGAGAGTTTTGCATTGTTCTCATTCCCTGAGTAGAGTCCTAGTCTGGATACTGAGTCTTACTCATTAAGTCTGAATTGTTAGGAATCCCAGGTTTTGACAGTGGCCACTTGTTTTTGCTTTATTTTACAGCAAATAAAATTTTATTTTATTTATTTCACCTTTCTTTCTCATAGCGAATTTGGTTCGTAAGTAAGAAGATTTAAGTTTGCTGTTTGACTTTTTGTTGATATATGGGAAAAACATATTTTTTCAAAAAACAGTCTTGTTTTAAAAGCCCGTAAAAGGATAAGTCATAGAGAAATGAATGGGGTGGGATTAACATTGTGTATGTTTCAGGTGTACAATGTGTTGGTTTCATACATTTATATATTGCTATGTGATTACTACAGCAGCCTTAGCTCACACCTCTATCTTGTCCCATAATTATCACTTCTTTTTTGTGTTGAAACCAATTAAAATCCAGTCTCTTATCAACAACAAAGTTCACAATACAGTATTGTTGGCTATAATCATGATGCTAGGCATTAGATCTCAGGAACTTGTTTGTTTACTAGTTGCCAGTTTGTACCCTGAAACAACATCTCCTCAATTCCTCCAAACCCTTCGCCCCTGGTAACTGCTATTCTGCTCTGTTTTTACAAGTTCAGCCTTTTTAGATTCCACATATAAGTGATATCCTACAATATTTGTCTTTCTCTGCTGGACTTATCTCACTCAGCATAATGAGTGGTCACTTGCTTTTAATTCCTTCCTTGGGAAGTTTAACGTAGATATGGGATACCTGCATTTTAAGAGGGTAGAATATAAAAAGGTCTTGTCTAGGTGAGATATAAATACACCTTGTATTCAAAAAGTTGGGCTTAGTGACATGAAAGCAGAAAGCAAATTTGTTCTTTTTCACACCTGCTGCTACAACTCTGTTTTGTTGAGTTATTCTTCCCTTTCAAATATAAAACCTTAGCTAGATCTCATAGCTTCTACCATAACTCATATAAGTCCAGTTCAAGCTAAAAAACAAGGCTTAACTCTCTCATTCAATATAAAGTTTCTCCCACTCACCATTTTCAGTCCCCATTCAAGCCAGAAAACCTGAACTAAGAAAGGTTGTTCCTTTGCACACTCTTGTTCTTCTCCCCATCGTCATTGCTGTTTTTGGTTCCTTTACAGTTGCATATGTAGCTAGTGTCCACTATAGTTTTCTTTTGGCTATGAAAGCTGTCAATCGTACCATATATCCTAACAGAGACTCGTTCTTCTGTAGGCATCTGTGTAGGGATCCCCAGGGTCACCCTCAAGTTTGATGACTCACAAGAAATACTCAGGGAACTCAGAAAAGCCTTTTAGTCACAGTTAACACTTTTTCACAGTGAAAAGATACAGATTAAAATCAGCAAAGCCTAAAGATGCATACAATGGGGTCCAGGACAAAACAGGCACAAACTTCCAGTTATCCTCTCCCAGTTGAGTCATAAAATAACACATGATTCACCCAAAATGATGTGTGAAAACACATATGAAATATTGCCAACCAGAAAAACTCACTTGAACTTTGATATCAGAGGTTTTCATTGGGGATTAGTCACATGAGTGTGGACCACCCATGTGATTGATCATAACCACTCAGACTCCAGCCCTCTCAGCCAAACTGACACAGCATGGCTCTGGGCCCCATGTAAACAAAAAAGGATTCACCATAAATCACATTGTTAGCACAAACTATCTGATGTGGCTCAAGACCCCAGGTATTCAAAGACACTATTACCAGGCAGGATATTCCATGGGGTTAGAAGGTATCTCCCAGGAGCAAGTCAAGGACAAGAACTTTCTTTGGAAAATGCTGGATTTGAGCATCCCAAGCTTGCTGAGTTAACCCTTTACTGCACAGCACCTTTGTGGGGTTTATTGAAATCTCTTTGCATGGGCCCTCCACCTGAAGTTTCCTGTTAGGAACATTGCCTCCTTCAGTGCTACTGAATCTTAAGACATTATCATGCTCCTGGTTTCAGATACTGTACTGTACCTGGACATTACTTGCTGGGTTTACCTTTCCTTTCATGAGGTGCTCTTTAGGAGTCTCCTTTTAAGACAACCCATGCCAAATCCCTTTACAGTGTCCTCATCTGGCCCATGGCGACGTGAAACTTGCCCCAGTTGAACTGTGGAAGGGCAGCCATTCCCAAGTAGTCTTCTTTGCTCTAATCATTCTACCACCGTGTTTTACCTTATAGATTTTTCAGGTATAAGTCAAGCCCAGTTGTGTCCCCCAATCTCTAGGAGCTGCATGTCAATTTTTATAGATGCTTTAATTTCGATCACAAGATATCTAGAATGTACTGATTACTTTCTTCAAAGAAATTGTCTCTTTTGGCCTCGTCTCATAAATCTCCACATCAGTAAGGGCGATGCACTAAGGGAAACAAAACTACAAACCGGGCATTGTAATTTTTTAGTGCAGATATTCTAGGACATTTCAGTCAGTCTTAAAGCCTCTAATAAAACACCGAGGAATACTCTCCTTCATCCTGTTTCAGAAAGTAGAGTGTAGTGTACAAAAGAGAAACTAAGAGGGAGATAAGACCTTATCTAGCCTTGACTGAAGGACTCTAACACAGAGGATAGAAAATATCTTTTCTGTAAAGAGTCAGATAATAAATATTTAAGGCTTTCCATTCTGTACAGTCTGTGTTGTGACTACCCAGTTCTACCATTGTGGCTCAAAAGAAGCCACAGGCAACCAATAGGCATAGCTGTGTTTTAATAAAACTTTATTTACAAAAATAGGCGGCAGCCCAAGGGACACAGTGTGCCAAAGTCAAGCTCTAGAGGAAGTAAACTTCTTAAAGACCATTACGTAGAAGGAACTCAATTAAAAGACCTTATGATAACAGTGAGGTTAAGATTCTGGAGCCAGTCAGCTCCTGCTGGTGCTGGTGGTCTGAGAGAGGGTGCAGCAAAGTGCTGGAAAAGCTGCAGACTGCTCTCAGCTGCTGCTATGACAAGGAAATGCTGCCAAGATATAGAAGCATAGCTGGAGTGTTGCTCATGGAAATGATCCGTGGACAGGAAGCACATAGGAGGCCCACAAGGAGTAACCTGGAAGTAGTAATTTCCATTTCCTTCATCAGCCTTACAGTCTTCGTCTACCATCCCTTACTGGAAGAGCCTAGCGTAGAGCCAATTGGCATAGCGGAGACATCATTTACAGAATCCCATCACAAAACCAAGTCCAAAAATGTGGGTTTGGACCTGAGAGAAAAAAATTTAATAACTGGCATAATCCACCCTTTAGGCTACTCAGCATCCTTTGACATCCTTCCATGCATATTTGCACTCCCATGCTACCTAAAACCAAATCTACGTCTATCTAACAAAATACCACTATTCACACAAAGATGTTCTCAGCCATCTTCCGAAATAAAGAAATACATTGCATCCATCTGTGGGCTCTATTAATTACTCCTCAAATTCTGTCACAGCACCATCTAAATATTCTGCTGCCTAAAGAATAAGTTGTAATGATGACAAAAGAACAAAAGTTGCTTAAAATTGTGAGAACAAAGAGATAAAATAAGAATATAGTTAATATATATGAATATATATATGCACCCGTTAAGGAAGGAAGAAAATATTTATAGCTGCTAGAGTCTCATTTCTGTAACTGGACATGCCAGCAGATTGACAGTTATCACTTCCTTCCTCCACTATCCATTCTGTGATTCCTTTGCTCTCAGTCAAGACCTCAGCCAGTCTGGGTTCTTTACCTGGTGGGTAAACCAACCCTGCATTACTGAAGAGACTTTATCCTTAGCTATTCTACCTTGTTTTTAAGTGCTGTAGTTTTTCACTAAATTTATTTTTGGACATGGCCGAATTAAGAGATATCCAGGGAATCTCTTGTGTTCTAGGCATAGTCCTTCTCCCATTAGGTAGTAGCAACACGATTTCCCCCTTGGTAATCACCCCAACATGCAGGTAAAACTCTTTCTTTGTCTGCTGGCTCAGAGACATGAAGAGTCCCAAATGGCCACTTCCATGGACACATTGTTATGTCCTCTGGCAGAAAATTTCCTCCACTGCAAATGAAGACCTTCAAACTGGCAGAACTGAAAGCAGTGGATATGAGAAGCAAAACCTACCAGAATGAACTTATTAGGCTTAATAAGGGGAGGCTTTTCTCCCCACTACTGCCTCTGGACTCCTGGGCAAGTGTTCTCTGGCTGTATGAGAAGTATTACAATATCATTTTCTGATTCAAAGCATGTACTGCATCCTGTAAGATAGAAACCCATTCTTTCAGAGTGCGGTCTCTCAAATGGCACCATAACTGAGTTTTCACAAGGTAATTCTATTATTTTATTAGCTGATTCTGGGATATGGAGTATGTAGTAAAAGACCCATGAATTCCACAGGCATTACCTCACTCTCCTATATATATTAGTTTTTGCTGTGAAATAATTCCTTCAGCGGAAGTACTTGTGCTGAAAGCCATTAATAAGGTAAATATGATGTTAAGTCCACAGATGGTGACACTGCCGGAAATGTTACACATAGGGAGGGCAAATCCATGTCCACAACACATGTTTGTTTCAGGGAGGACAAATTTCTTCTCCCTCCATGATGCAATGGGATCCAAATAGATCAACTGGCCAGAGGTGGCTGGCTGCTTTCTCTAAAGAAAGACACCATATAAGGGGCTCACTGTTGTTCTCTGTTGTTAGCAGGTTAGGCATCTATCAGTAGCAATAGTCAGAATAGTCTTAGTGAGAGAAAATTAACATTAAGACCATGGATAGTTACTTGATGAGAGACAGTTCACATATAGCCTTTATCCCTGCGACCATGCACCTATTGATCAGGAACTGGAATGGTTGGGGAAAGAGGCTGATTGATATCGACAGACCATATTATTTTTCCTACCTGATTATTGAGAGCCTCTTCTGTTGTGGATGCACATTAGTGAGCATTCACATGAGAATTTCACACTCTACCTATTTGGAGAGGTATTTCTCATATACTGCTTCTCCAGTCCTCCTCATCAACTATATTCCAATCCTATTCTTTTCAAGTATTTGACAAAACAGCCAGACTATTAACCACCATCCATGTCAGGGTACATATGTTTTCTGGCCATCTCTTCTTTTAGTTAAATGGACAACCAAATATACAGAAGTTCTCTATACCAGTGTCTTTCAGGCCCCCCCTGAGTGGATCTATGATGCTGCAGTATGTCATGCAGAAGCATCGTGTCGCTAAGTCCTGGTATAGTCTAAACAGTTAAGCATGGGACATTCATTATCCATGTGCTCTGAGCTTCCTGTCATGACTCTGAAATCCAAAAGGACTATCAGATGTTGTCCCCTTTTCAGTCGTACTTGGTCAAGTTTCAGTAAATTGTCTCTGACAATGGAGGAGACATCTCAATATGCTCTAGACCTTGGATTCCCAGAAAGTTCACTGAGGGAGCAATCTCCTGACTTTTTGGGGGGTTTACCTCCCATGCTTTGAATAGTATATGTCTTACCAAGGCATTTGAGGTACTTGTACTTCCTGATCATCAGATACAAACAGCACAATGCCATCAATGTGACTGATCCATGAGACATTGGGTGGAATGTTTATAATAAAGAGCAGAAGGATTGACAAAGCCTTAGGCAAGACTGTGAAATGTACTGTTTGAGCTGCTAGGTAGAAGCAAATTGCTTCTAGTGGTTCTTGTAAGTTGCTGTGGAAAAAAAAGCACTGACAGGTCAACAACGGCATATCAGGTGCCAGAGGCTGTTAATTTGCTCCAAAACAGATATTATGTCTGAAACAGCAGCAAGAAACTGTGGGGGACTTTGGTTCTCCATTGTGGCAACCTAAGTTAGGATTTTGACCGCTAGAATTGAAGTTTTTCCTGTTAAATGGATCAGCATTTTAGTGGGCTGACCCATCTCTTTTTGAAAGTTTGAAGCTTTTCTCTTTATTGTTGCAATTTATAAATTTCTCCAAGATATATCTAGATATGGAGTTTGGTTCCTTGTTGTTTTCTTTTGTTTTTTTTAATAGCTTTGGATTATGTCAACTTTTTTTTTTTTTAAAAGATTGCCACCTGAGCTAACTTCCTTTGCCAATCTTCTTTTTTTTTCTTCTTCTCCCCAAAGCCTCCCAGTACATAGTTGTATATTGTAGACGTGAGTGCCTCTGGCTGTGCTAGGTGGGATGCCACCTCAGCGTGGCTTAATGAATGATGCCATATCCTCTCCCAGGATCCAAACCGGCAAAACCTTGGGCCAATGAGGCAAAGCATGCGAATTTAACCACTTGGTCAGGGGGCCGGGCCCTGTTTTCTATTTTTATTATTATTCTAAGGAATTTGTTTGCTGTTTCTATTAAAACCTCAGGAACGCTCTCAGCTCAGCACTTTCAAGCCAGAATTTTATTTAGCTAAGAATTGTTTCTATTATTTATTTTATTTCTTTCATTATCATTTCTGTTTTATTTTTTACCTAACAGTGTATAGATATTTATGTTATATTATTATTTTACGGGTCTTTTCATTTTTCTATCATAATTTTTTTTTTTCGGTGAGGAAGATTTTGAGTGAATGAACATCCGTGCCAATCTTCCTCTATTTAGTATGTCAGATGCTGCCACAGCATAGCTAGATGAGTGGTTTGTATGTGTGTGCCCAGGATCTGCACCCACAAACCCTGGGCTACTAAAGTGGAGAGTGTGAACCCAACTGCTACCCTACCAGGCTGGCTCTTCTATTACAAGTTTTATTTCTTATTTCTTCCAAAACATGTTATGTAAATTGTTGGGCTGGAAATTCCAGCTCATTAATTTGATCTTCAGAAAAGTCATTCCCCAATCTAGCATAACTGTAATCAAGAAAACAGATAAATATGATTTTAATTCCCAAATATTCTGTTTGCAGGTGTAGTCAGTGGCCAAGATTTAGCCCATGTATGTGGCTCTGTTGTTTCTTTTCAGTTTTGCTTTTTTCTTGGCTAACATAGAACTATGGAATGTTATGTCTAATTTTTTACACTTACAGCTTTCAGTGGTCTGTGACTCAGTAACAATACACATTTATGTTCCCATCCAACTCTTTTAAGTATTTGAATTTATGACCTTAAACTATGATATGCTTTGGTCAGTGTAGGGAGCTAAAGTCAATTTCCTCAGCCCCAGGTAAAATCACCAGTTGCCTGGAAGCTAGAGCATCCTGATTAGGGAACCCTGGGTCTAGTGATTACGTTGGACAAGCGAGTGGAGAAATGACTTTGCAGGACTTCCTTTAGAGTGAATGGACTGCTGGTTTCTAGCAGCATAGCATCCTTCCCACCTAGAAGGAACCTGAGATACTACATTATTTTTTCATATTACCTTGTTTGTCTCATCGTAAACTTTGTCGCTTTCTCTACAGGACTACTTGGCTTTTTCATATTAACTCATCAGATCCCTTTACAAATTATGAATATTATCTCTTTGTGTGCTACAAATGTTGCAAATATTTTGCAACAAATTTTTTTTAAATGTTGCATAGGATAATATTTTTCATAAGATTATTTCACAATTGTGTGTGCTTAATCTGTTACTGATTCTTTTATGGTTCCGGGATTTTGAATTGAACTCTTAGAAGGACTTTCACCTTCAGTTTTAAAAAATGTTTTCTCATTTTTTTTATTTTGTTAGGTTTTTTTCTGGCTTGTATGTGCGTTTGTTTTTTTAGAATTAACTCTTCAATCAAATTCATATTTTATTTTGTGTATTTTCTGAAGTAGGAAATCTCACTAGTCCAAATGGATGGCCAATAAACTGTTTTTTAAGTAACGTACGTCTAAGTAGACACAGCAAACTCACAGTGCACAGGGGCCAGGACTGTCTGTAAATGTGTGAAGACATGGATAGCAGAGCTCATTGTGATGAACTTGTGATGTGTTCCTCATAATTGTATTCAAATTTATTTTTTAAACAGCTGACTTGAGACCAGTCAGCCAGTTTGTGGGCTCTCATTCTTTTTTATTTTCAATTTCTTGGCTATTCTGCAGCATTTACTTTTCTGGGAGATTTTCAGAAACAACTTCTCAAATCCTGTAAAATATACTGTTGGGACTTTGAGCTTGCACTGACTTTATAGATTTCTCTAAAATGTAGTGTGTTTCCATCTAAGAATATAACAAACAAATTGCTTAATTTAACCCTTCTTGTAAGTTATTCAATAAAGTTTCACAGCTTTTGTTTGTTTCAGGTGTTAGGCTTTTTCTATTGACTTTATTCCTAAATCTATTTTAGTTTCATGGCTAGTTTAAATGTGACTTGTTTTGCATTACATCTTAGATGGGAAAAAATAAAACAGGTTTAGAAAAGAGTTGATAATTTATTTGTGAAGTTTGATGAATTTGGAAAAAAGTTAAAACAGTAGTAATCTGGAATTGTTTCAATTTATTGTAACAGTGGAAATCGTAGGGTAAAGACTTTGCAAGTAAAGAGATATTTTTAGGCTTTTTGTTTGGAAGAAGAAGAGTATAGATCTAGATTGATATTTTATTTGGTACGAATATTTAAAATATAAGTTGGTAACTTCTATTTTAACATCTAAAGTTAAAAGCAAATAACAACTGAGTTTTGTTTTTGTTTTTACAGAAAACAGTAAATGCAGCTATAACTCCACTATAAAAAGTATTGATGAAAATCCATAACAAAACCACTAAGGTTCCTCAAATAAACAAGTTATGAACATGAACAGACATTCTCAATGAAAATACCATGTTCTACTTTCTAAAGTAAATTTTTGAAAATTATTTGATGGTATCATTTACTTTGTATAGATTGTTGGATATCAGTTTGGATTGGAAGTATGTATCATGAATCTTAAAGTGCTTATACATTTAAATTCATAATCCTACTTACTAAAATCTCATCTAAGTAAACAGAGAAACATTTGTATGTACTTAGCTAGTCATTGAAGCATTATGTAGAAAAGAAAAACTAGAGTAGAAAGAGAGAGAAAGAAATCAAAGTACCCTAAATACCCCTACAATAAGGGATTACTTGAAGTAAAACTATTACGTGCCCTTGATGTGATATTACAAAGCTACTAAAATCATCGCTGTGGAGAGTTTACAGAGCTTGCAACTTTTTAACTATTTTTTGCTCAGATAAGGGAAGCTGAAAAAGTTCCCATATTTTATCTAACACTTCTCTTGCTTTCAAAGTCCCCCTACTTTCTCAAGAATAAAACAATTTGAAGACTCTTCTTTACTCCAAAGAAGTGTTTTGAGGAAACAAGACAAGTTCAGTTTTATCATGTATAGTCTGGAGTGCTTATGTTTCATACAAAGACTTAGCATTAAAAAAAAAGTGCTTAACATGCTACTGACAGGTGACCTGAAAGCCCTGCAACTTTACAACAAAAAGAAAAAAAGACAGCTTCCTTGGGAATTATGACACTGAGGCTAGATTCATATATCACCTGCCAGATCTCCTGAAACTTTCAAACTCTATATCTCACTCTGTAATGCAGTGACCTACGCTGTGAACGATTTGCAATGGATCCGTAATGCAGAACTTGCTGGTTTTACCTACATGTCAAAGTATTTTAATATGGTGAAAATTGGTGTTTAAGCTTCCTGTTTCACATTCAGATTTGTAAACGAAATGAGGCGTTCTTTGGGAGAGGAGAAAGAATTTTCATTTGAAAGAGTGAAAAGTAACCCATGCCTTTATTTGCATGTTAGCAAATGAGAATTTGGCCTTTCAATCATCCTATACATAGAATATCACAGTTTGCAGCTGACAACTGGCCCAAGACTGGAAATTCTGAGCACAGCATGTTGGAGATGTTCAATGACTGCCACAGAGCGTAACACCGTAGTCTTATTGCAGATTGCTGGGCTTCATAGCTAAAAAGAAGAGCCACAATAAGAAACAAGGAGAAGAAAACTACTGCATAACTAAACATAAAATCTATATCATTATTTAGTAAACCTTCTGGAAATTAGTCAATCGACAAACCACAGATTCTATTTTTCTCTTTGCAGCCATGCCGAATACATGGGAGAAAGTTTTCATGATTGTAACAGGTGGAGAATTTATAATAGGAATTTTAGGGAATGGATTTATTGGACTCACAAATTGCATTGCCTGGATTAGAAATCGGAAGTTGTGCTTGGTTGACTTCATTCTTACCAGTTTGACCTTGGCCAGAATCAGTCAATTATGCCTAACAATTATCAATTTGTTTTTAGCACTGGTCTATCAGAAAATCCCTGAAACTATGAAAACAAACAATATCCTTACCATCATGGGGATACTGATCAACCACTTGACCACTTGGTTGACTGCTTGTCTCTCTGTCTTTTATTTCCTGAAGATCTCCAGTTTCTCCCATCCTTTTTTCCTTTGGCTGAAGTGGAGAATTAACAAGGTAGTTTACATGGTTCTGCTGTCATCTTTGCCCTTCCTGTTGATCAACTTTCCTTTGCCACTTAATTTTGATGTCTTCTGGTATCATGTCCAAAAGAAACATCAAAGAAATATGACGGGATTAGTCAATGTGAGTAAAAGCAAACATTTAAGTGCCAGGACCGTCTTCATTATTGGATCCATCCTTCCTTTCTCTCTTTCCTTGATTTCCTTTTTCCTTTTGCTCTTTTCCTTGCGGAGACACATGAAACGCAATTTGCTCAACTTCAAGGATTCCAGAGACCCCAGCATGGAGGCCCATGTCAGAGCCATGAAAACTGTGCTTCTCTTTCTTGTGCTCTTTGCTCTGTACCAATTATCATTTTTCATGACATTTTGGGGATATTTTTCACTACAGAACAAGCTGGTTGTGATGTTTGCTTATATGATAGGAATTCTCTATCCTTCCGCTCACTCATATGTTGTGATTTTTGGAAATAGTCAAATGAGGAAAGCCTTCTTGGGGCTTCTTTGTCACGTGAAGTGTGTCCTGAAAGGAAGAGCAATCTCAGCTGCATAGCTAGGCCTGCGAGAGAAGTCAACAAGAAGCCTTTGTGGAATCTTCCTTGCTTCATTGGATCTTCCTTTTGTGTGTGTACTGCATCACTGAGTACCATTTAATTTCTTCCTTGACCTGGGTGGACCTCTAATCTAATAACTAGAAAGAAAAATTTTTAAGAGAAAAAATCACCTCTCTGAGCTGTTAGTTTTTTTGCACGGATGTTTAAAAAAATAGGCTGCAAATTAGTCACACTCTACACACACAGATCTACAGAAGAAGGATGTTGTCCTTAAAAATTAAACAAAAGTCATCAAAATTGAATGAGTCGGACAGTAAGATCTAACAGACAAAAAAGTTAAATAGAAAAGAATACTGAAATACTCAGTGAAAATCACTGTCATTAAGACTGAGTGATTCACAAAATTCAAGAGGTCAACACAGATCTACAATGTGAGTAGTCACATTAATTTGCTATTACTTAAAATGATTCAGTTTCTCTAGATAACCACCTTAATCTCTGTAATAATTCAGATTCAGGCATTTAATTCATGTTTTGATCATCGTTTTCAATGATTTTTATTTGTGAATATTTTTGCTATTGTGGTAACTGCAGAAATCAGATTGCCTAGAAGTATGTACTTATTGAAATTTGCTACATTTTTCTGAGTGTTTTAGTATTGTAAATGGGCTAAATGATCCAATCAAAGGGCATAGAGTGGCTGATTGGTTAAAAAACAAGACCCATCTATATTCTGCATATGCTTAAGACTTTAAGACACTCACAAACTGAAAGTGAAGGGCTGGAAAAAGATACTCCATGCAAATGGCAATGAACAGAAACCTGAGGTAGCAATACTTATAAAAAAATAGACTGTAAAACAAAAACTATAACAAGAGACAAAGAAGGGCACTATGTAATGGTAAAGGGAACAATCCAACAAGAGACTATAACACGTGTAAATATCTTTGCACCAAAAAGAGGAGCACCTAAATATATAAAGTAATTATTAACAGACAAAAAAGAGAAACAAACAATAACACAATAACAGTAGGGGACTTTAACACTGCACTTACGCCAATGGATAAATCACCCAAACAGAAGATGAATAAGGAAACATTGGCTTTAAATGACACAATAGACCAGATGGACTTAGTAGATACGTACAGAACATTCCATCCACAAACCTCAGAATATACATTCTTTACAAATGCACATGGAAAATTCTCCAAATTGATCACATATCAGGACACAAAACAAGTCTCAATAAATTTAAGAAGATTGAAATAATACCAAGCATCTTTTCTGATCACAAAAGTATGAAACTAGAAATCAGCTGAAAGAAGAAAATCAGAAAAGCCGTAAATATGTGGAGATTAAACAAAATCCTACCAAAATTGGGTCAATGAAGAAGTCAAAAGAGAAAGTGAAAAGTACCTGGAGCAGAAAGGAAAATGAAAATACAACATGGCAAAATTTATTGGAACAGCAAATGTGGTTCTAAGTAGGAAGCTTATAGCAACACAAACTAACCTCAACAAGCAAGAAAAATCTCAAATAATCTAACAGTGTACCAAAAGGAACTGGACAGAGTATAATAAACAAAGCCCAAAATCAGTAAAAGGGAAGAAACAACAAAAATCAGAGCAGAAATAAGTTAAACAGAGAATAGAAATAACAATAGAAAATATCAATACACCTAAGATCTGGTTTGTTGAAAATATAAGTGAAATTGACAAGACTTTATCTAGACTTGCCAAGAAAAAAAGAGAGAAGTCTCAAATAAATAAAATCAGAAAATAAAGAGGAGAAATTACAACAGACACCTCAGAAATACAAAAGATTATAAGAGAATACTATGAAAATCTCTACGCCAACAAATAGGACAATCTAGAAGGAATAGATAAAATCTTAGAATCATACAGTCTTCCAAAACCGAATCATGAAGAAATAGAGAATTTGAATAGACCAGTCACCAGTGAGGAGATTGAAACAGTAATCAAAAATCTCCCCCAAAATTTAAGAAGTTGAAATCATATCAAGCATCTTTTCCAACAACAATGTGATGAAACTAGAAATCAACTACAAAAAGAAAGCTGGGAAAGTCACAAATATGTGGAGACTAAACAACACACTACTGAACAACCATAAGATCAAGGAAGAAATCAAAGGAGAAACCAAAAAATACCTGGAGACAAATAAAAATGAAAGCACAACATACTGACTCTTATGGGATGCAGCAATAGTAGTAAAGAGGGAAATTTATATCAATACTGGTCTACCTCAAGAAAAAAGAAAAATGTCAAATAAGTAATCTTAAACTACACCTAAAAGAACGAGAAAAAGAAGAACAAACAATGGACAAAGTCAGCAGAAGGAGAGAAATAGTAAAAATTAGAGCAGTAATAAATGAAATACAGACTAGAAAAACAATAGAAAGGATCAATGAATCTAAGAGCTGATTCTTTAAAAATATTGACAAACCCTTGGCCTGACTCCCTAAGAAAAAAGGAGAAAAGGCCCAAATAAATGAAAGTAGAAATGAAAGAGGAGAAATTACAACGGATACCACAGAATACAAAGGATTATAAGAGAATACTATGAAAACTATCTGCCAACAAATTAGATAACCTCAAAAAAATAATAAATTATTAGACTCATACAACCTCCCAAAGCTGGATCAAGAAGAAATGGAAAATCTGAATAGACCAATCACAAATAAAGAGATTAAAACAGCAATCAAAAGCCTCCCCCAAAACAAAATTCCAGCACCAAATGGTTTCTCTGGTGAATTCTACCAAACATTCAAAGAAGATTTAATACCTATCCTTCTCAAACTATTTCGAAAATTTCTAGAAGACCAGATGCTTCCTAACTCTTTTTACGATCCAACGTTATGCCGATACCAAAACCACACAAACACTAGGCAAAAAAGAAAAATTACAGGCCAATATCTCTGATGAACATAAATGCAAAAATCTTCAACAAAATATTGGCAAACCAAATGCAGCAATACATTAAAAGGATCATACACCATGGTCAAGTGGGGTTTACTCCAGGGATGTGGGGATGGTTCAACATCTGCAAATCAATCAACATGATACACCACATAACAAAATGAGGGAAAAAATCACACGATAATCTCAATAGATGCAGAGAAAGAATTTGACAAGATCCAATATTCATTTATGAGTAAAAAAAACTCAATAAAATGAGTATAGAAGGAAAGTATCTCAACATTGTAAAGGCCATATATGACAAACTGATAGCCAACTTAGCAGTGAAATCCACATACTTAATGGTGAAGAACTGAAAGCCATTGTTCTGAGAAAAGGAATAAGACAAGGGTAGCCCTCTCACCATTTTTATCCAACATAGTACTGGAGATTTTGGCCAGAGATAGTAGGCAAGAAAAAGAAATAAAAGGGATACAAATTTAAAAGGAAGAAGCAAAACTCTCATTGTTTGCAGATGACATGGTTCTATATATATAGAAAACCCTAAAGAATCCACCAGAAAACCACTAGAAATAATCAACAGCTATAGTAAAGTTTCAGCGTACAAAATCAACACAGAAAAACCAATTGCATTTTGGGGCCAGCCCCATGGCCAAGTTTTTAAGTTGTGTGCTCCACTTCGACAGCCCAAGTTTTTGCCGGTTCAGATCCTGGGCTCAGACCTAGCACCACTAATCAAGCCATGCTGAGGCAGCATCCCACACAGCATAACCAGAAGAACTTACAACTAAAATATACACCTATGTACCGCGGGACTTTGGGGAGGAGAAGAAGAAGAAAAAAAGGGAAGATTGGCCACAGATGTCAGTTCAAGTACCCATCTTTAAAAAACAAAATCAGTTGCATTTCTAGATACTAATAATGAACTAGCAGAAAGGGACGTAAAGAATACAATCCCATTTACAATCACAACAAAAAGAATAAAATACCGAGGAATAAATTTAACCAAGGAGGTGTAAGACCTACACACTTAACTATAAGACATTATTGAAAGAAATCTTAGAAGACAAAGAAATAGAAAGATATTCCGTGTTCATGGATTGGAAGAATAAAACATACTTAAAATGCTCGTATTACTTACAGCAATCTACAGATTCAATGCAATCTCCGTCAGAATCTCAGTGACACTCTTCATGGAAATAGAACTAAGAATCCTAAATTTATACAGAAAAATAAAGGCTCCAAATGGCAAAAGCAATCCTGAGAAAAAAGCACATCACTGGAGGTATCACATTCCCTGAATTCAAAACATACTGCAAAGTTATAGAAATCAAAATAGCATGGTACTGGCACAAAAACAGACAGACAGACCAATGGAACAGAATTTAAAGCCCCAAAATAAACCACACAACTATGGAAACCTAATCTTCAACAAAGGAGCCAAGAAGATACAATGGAGAAAGGAAAGTCTCTTCAACAAATGGTGTTGGGAAAACTGGACTTCCATGTGCAGTAGAATGAAAGTAGACCACTATCTTACACCATACACAAAAATTGAGTGAAAATGGATTAAACACTTGAATGTAACATCTGAAACTGTAAAATTCCTAGAAGAAAATATAGTCAGTACAATCTTTGACACTAGCCTTAACAGTATCTTTTCAAATACCTTGCCTAATCAGGCAAGGGAAACAAACAAACAAACAAAAAACAAATGGGACTACATCAGACTAAAGATGGGTTTGTCAGTGCCTTTCCTATGACAACTATTTCACATTATACCATAGTTATCTCATGGTATTAGTTCCCTCCTGGATCAGGCTTTCTATCCTAAATTCTTTTAGGCAATTTGAGGGAAGGCAAAATGGTCTTCCTGAGTCATCTGAGCCTCTATTGTCTTTAGCTCAAAATACTCTGCACACCAGAGTGGTGTATCTTGGGGCAGCCTGTCCTGAACCCCATCAGTTCTACGTTTTACCTGAAATGATAAAATATCAAATCTCAGTAGACTGTAACAGGTTAGGAATATCATATCCCTAGGTCAACTACTAAAGTAATTATATGAAGACTAAAACCAAAAAGCTAATAGATAAAATGGAATACTAAAAACAACTAAATAATTTTTAAAAGATGGGAAATGAGGAAGTAGAATAAACCCCAGAGGGGAAAAAACATAAAAAAAATAATAAATTGATGGATTTAAATCCCAACATATTAATAACACATTTAATATAAATGGTCTAAACAAACCAAGGAGGAAACAGAGATTGTCAGGTCAATTAAATAAAAAACAAGACACACCTAGATGCAGTCTAAAAGAAACTCATTTTAATATAATGATATAGACAGTTTGAAAATTAAAGCATAGAAAAAGATGTATCATACTGACATTAATAAAAGTAAACTGGAGATGCTGTACTAATTTCACACAATGCAGACTTTCCAACAAGAAAAGTTAATAGGGGTAAGATACTTAAAAGATGACAAAAAGGTCACTTCCTAAGAAGACATAAGACTCGCAAGTATGTACACACCTAGCAAGAGAGTTCCAAAACACATGAAGTATGAACTGATAGAATGGAAAGTAGAGGTGCTGGCTCCGTGGCCGAGTGGTTAAGTTTGTGCGCTCCGCTGCAGCAGCCCAGGGTTCGCATCCTGGGCGCGGACGTGGCACCGCTCATCAGGCCACGTTGAGGCGGTGTCCCACATCCCACAACTAGAAGGACCTGCAACTAAGATATACAACTATGTTCCGGGGTGGGGGTGGGGGGGGTGGGGGGGGTGGGGGGGTGGGGGGGGGGTGGGGGGTGGGGGGGTGGGGGGGTGGGGGGGTGGGGGGGCGGGGGACAAGGTAAAGCAGGAAAAAAAAAAAAGAAGATTGGCAAAAGTTGTTAGCTCAGGTGCCAATCTTAGGGAAAAAATAAAGAATAGAAAGTAGAAAAAGACAAATCCACTACCCTCTTGGAAACTACAGTGGTCTTCATTCAGCTATCAGTAGAGCAGGTAGACAGAAAATCAGGAAGGACATAGAAGAGTTACACAACACTGTCAACCAACTTGACCAAGTGGGCATTAATACATTCCATTCAACCACAGCAGAATGCATGTTCCAAGTGCACATGGGCCATTCACCATAATAGATGTATTCTGGTGCATAAAACAAGCCTTAACACAACTAGAATAAATGAAATTACACAAACTATGTTATCTGATCATAGAGATGTAAATAGGAAATCAATAAGACAAAAATAATCCAGATACTGCAAATATTTAAAATTAAACAACATACTTCTAAATACATCAAAGAGAAAGTCCCAAGGGAAATTATGAACATTTTGCAGTAAATAAAAATAAAAACACAGCATATCAAAATTAAAAGTTGGCAGTCAAAGCGGTGCTTAGAGGGAAATTTATGGCATAAAATTCTTAGACAGTCATGCATCACTTAACAACAAGGATATGTTCTGAGAAATGCAACTTCAGGCAGTGTCTTCCTCATTTGAACATCATAAGCATACTTACACAAACCTAGGGGTATAGCCTACTACACACCCAGGCTATATGGTCTAGCCTGTTGCTTCTAGGCTACAAAACTGTGCAGCATGTTCGTGTAGTGAATACTGTAGGAAACTGTAATACAATGGTAAGTATTTCTGTAACTAAACATAGACAAAGTATAGTAAAAATAGAGCATAAAAGATTTAAACAATGGTACATTTGAATAGGATCCTTACCAGAATGGAGCTTGCAGGACTGGAAGTTGCTCTGGGTGAGTCAGTGAGTGAGTGGTAAGTGAATGTGAAGGCCTAGGACATCACTGTGCACTACTGCAGACCTTATAAACACTGGACACAGGCGACACTAAATTTATAAAAATTAATTTTTCTATCTTCAATAATAAATTAACTTTAGCTTGCTGTAACATTTTTATTTTATAAACTTTTTAATTTTTTAAACATTTTTGACTGTTTTATAAAAGCTCTTAGCTTAAAACACAAACACATTGTACAGCTCTGCAAAAATATTTTCTTTCTTTATATCCTTATTCTGTAATGTAAGTCTTTTGTTTCTTTTTACTTTTTAACTATTTTGTTAAACACTAAAACACAGACGCATTAACCTTGGCTTACACAGCATCGGGATCATCCATATCACTGTCTTCCACTTGCACATCTTGTCCCACTGAAAGGTCTTCAGGGGCAGTACCATGCACGGAGCTGTCATCTCCTGTGATGACAATGCCTTCTTCTGGAACACCTCCTGGAGGACCTGCCTGAGGCTCTTCTTGAGGAGGTGTCACTCTTTTCAGAAATAAGTCTACGGTAGTTTCCTTGTTTTTTTTCATTTTTTCATAATATTTGCTTGCAAGCAGATAATGCACCCTGAGCATTCCTTCCTACTAGTGAAAATCTTTCAGCTTTGGAGTCTATATTTTCCAACTTTTTAAGGAGCTTGTTGAGATCAGCAAAAACTTCTGCTGAGCCATTCAATGTGAGTTTTCTTGGAAGTTCTTTTTTTCTTCTCCTACAGTTTCCTTTTCTCTTGTCTGTTTACACCAGCATCTCCACAAACACATGAGTAACGTGTAGTGCTATGACATTACTACAGCTACAACATCACGAGGGGACAGCAATTTTTCAGCTCCACTATAATCTTATGGGTGCACCATCATATATGAGGTTCGTCATTGACCAAAACATCATTATGTGACACATGACAGTATTAGAAAAGAAGTAACATCTTATATAAATAAACTAAGATTACAGCTTAAGAAACAAGTTTAATAAAAGAGCAAATTAAACACACGGAAGCAGGGATAGGATACAATAAAAAAAGATCAGAAAAACATAAAATTGAAAACAGCAAAATAGAGAAAAACCAATAAAACTAAAAACTAGATTTCTTTTTAAAAAGATCAACATAATTCCTAAAACACTAGCTAGACTAACGAAGAAAAAAAGATGGAAGACACAAATTTTCAAAATCAAGAATAAAAAAAAGGATACTCTAGAAACTACAGATGTTAAACAAAGTAATATTAAAAAGACTCTTGGCTATAATTTGGCAACTTAGATGAATGGAACAATTCCTTGGGCTACACAAAATATGAAAACTCACTCAAGAAAAAATAGATACGATGCGTAGAAACTTATTAAAGAAATTAAATTTATAATTTAAAATTTTCCTAAAAAGAAATCTCTAAGCCCAGATGATTTCACTGATAAATTCTACCAAATATTTGATAAAGTCTAACAAGAATTCTACACAATATCTTCTGGAAAATGGAAAAGAAGGAAACAATTTTAAACTCATTTCACAAAGCTCACATTAGCATTAACAAAACCGGGCATAGATATCACAAGAAAGAAACTATAGACAAGAGCTATTCATGGACATAGATGCAAAAACTATCAACAGAATATTAGTAAATAAAATGCACCAATATATAAAAAGGATATTATTTCAAAACATAGTAGAGTTTATCAGAAGAATGTCAGGTTAATTTAACATTAGAAAACAATCAATGTATGTCATCATATTAACAGATTAAAGAAGAGAAAACATCACATGATCATCTCAATAGTGCAGAAATTTCATTTGATGACATTTAATGTCTTTTTTTATTTTTTTAAATTTTTTAATTAATTTATTTTCAGTTGTGCATCGTATTTCGAATTCTGTGTAGATTGCATCATGTTCACCACCCAAAAACTAATTATAGTGCATCCTCTCACATGTGACCCTAATCACCCCTTTTGCCCTCTCCCCTGCCCCCTTCCCCTATGGTAACCACCAATCCAATCTCCAATGCTATGTTTTTTTTTGTCATCGTTTTAATCTTCTACTTATGAGTGAGATCATATGGTATTTGACTTTCTCCCTCTGACTTATTTCACTCAGCATAATACCCTCAAGGTCCATCCATGTTCTCACAAATGGCCGGATTTCATCATTTCTTATGGCTGAGTAGTAGTCCATCATGTATAAATACCACATCTTCTTTATGCATTCGTCCCTTGATGGGCACCTAGGTTGCTTCCAAGTCTTGGCTATTGTGTATAATGCTGCAATGAACATAGGGGTGCAAGTATCTTTATGCCTTTGTGCTTTTAACTTCTATTCATAATAAAAGCCTGCTAGTAAACTAGGACTAGAAGAAAAATTCCTCAGCGTGGTACAAGGAAAAGCTAGAGCTAACATCATATTTAATAGAGGAAAACTGACTACTTTGTCCTAAGATCAAGAACAAGGCAAGGAAGTCCACTGTCAACACTTCTATTGAACACTGTATGGGAGGTTGTGGCCAGTGCAAAAAGTAAAAGAAAGCATCCATATTTGAGAAGAAGAAATGAAACTGTCTATTCACAGATGACATGCCCACTTAAGAAGAAAATTCTGTGGAATCTGAGAACAAAAAGACAAAAAACAAAAAGATCCCAAAATAGGGGCTAACCCGGTGGCACAGTGTCAAGGTCGAACATTTCACTTCGGCAGCCCGAGGTTCACTGGTTTGGATCCCAGGTGTGGACCTACACACCGCTTATCAAGCCATGCCATGGTAGGCGTCCCACATATAAAATAGAGAAAGATGGGCATGGATGTTAGCTCAGGGTCAGTCTTCCTCAGCAAAAAGAGAAGGATTGGTGGCAGATGTTAGCTCAGGGTTAATCGCCCTCAAAAAAAAAAAGAAAAACCCAAAACAAAAAACTACTAGAACTAATCAGTGAGTTTGGCAAGGTTGTAGGTTATAGAATCAATATACAGAAATAATTGTATTTCAATATACCAGCAACAACTAGAAACTGAAATTTTAAAAAATATATCTATTGCAATAGCATTAAATATGAAATACTTAGGCATAAATATAATAGGAGACGTTCAAAACCTGTACACTGAAAGTTATAACACGTTGTTGAGAGAAATTAGAGAAGACGTAAGTCAAAAGCTATACATCATTTATCACTGGAAAGCTCAGTGTTTTTTAATGTGTCATTTCTCCTCAGATTGGTTTATTAATTTAGTGCAATCCCAATCAAGTTCCAGCAGATGTTTTTTGTAGAAATTAATGTGCTAATTCTAAAGCATCTATGGAAATGCAAAGGAACAGAATAGCAAAAAAAAATAAAAAACTTTGAAAAAGAAAAACAAATTTGGAGAACTTTATCTGATTTCAAAACTTATAAAGGTACACAGATTGAGACAATGTGGTAAAGATGTAAAAATACATAAGTAGAACAATAGAACAGAATAGATAATTAAGAAATAGACTTACATATATCAACAATTCACTTGAAAACATGAAAAGACAATTCAGTGGAGAAAGAATAGTCTTTTCAACTACTGATGCTAGAAAAATTGGATATCCATGTGCAAAAGAAAAAAGGAACTTCAATTTGTGTTTTGCACTACACACAAAAATGTGCTCTCATGGCTTATAGACCTACATGTAAAACCTAAAATTGTAAAGCTTCTAGAAGAATATGTAAGGGAAAATCTTTGTGACCTTGGATTAGGAAATGATTTCCAAAGTACAATAAATGAGTAACAATTTAACTTCATCAAAATTAAGAACTTCTGATCTGTAAAAGACACCATTAAGGATATTGAACATCTGTCTGCACCCCTAAGTTTATTGCAGCATTATTCACAGTAGCCAAGATGTGGAAGCAACTTAAGTGTCTGTCAATGGATGAGTGGATAAAGAAGGTGTGGTATATATGTATATAAAACAGAATATTATTCTATCACAAGAAAAACGAAATCTTGCCATTTGCAACAACTTGTATCGAATGTGAGCACATTATGCTAAGTAAAATAAATCAAAGAAACACAAATGCTTCATAGTGTCACTTATACGTGGAATCTAAACACAAAATCAAACTCATAGAAACAGAGTTAAAAAGTGGTTGCCAGTGGCCAGGAAGTTGGGGAAATAGGCAGAGTTTGGTAAAAGAGTACAAACTTTCAACTATAAGATTCATGAGGTTAAGGGTCTAATGTAAAACATGGTGACTATTGTTGATAACATTGTATTGTACGATTGAAATTTGCTGAACAAGTAGAACTTAAAAGTTCTCACCAAAAAACCCCCAAGATAAGTATATGGGTTAATGGATATATTAATTAACCTGATGGGGGAGAATCCTTTCACAAAGTAGACATATATAAAATCAACATTATGTACACTTTAGATATGTTACAATGTCGTTTGTCAATTATACCTTGATAAAGCAGAAATTAAAAATTTTAAAAATAAAATATAAAAGACATTGTTAAGAGAATAAAAAGGCAAGCCAAAAGCAGAAATCAATATTTGCAAATCACTGGTATCTGGAATATATAAAGAACTCTCAAAACTCAAGAATAGGAACACAAAAGGCCCAGTTAAAAATGGACAAAAGATATGTATAGACATTTTACCAAAACAGAATGGCGTATAAGCATGTAAAATGATGCTCAGAAAGACTGACCATACCAAGCATTGGCATGGATACGGAGCAACTGGTACTCTCATATGTTGCTATTGGAATATAAAATGGTACAACCACTGTGTAAAACAATTTGGCAACTTTTGAAAATGTTCAACATACGTCTACCATATGAGTCAGTCATTCTACTTCCAGGTATTTATGCTCAATAAATAAAAGCACTTGTCCATACGCAGACTCACAAATGAATGTTCATGGAAGCTTTATTTCTAACAGTCAAAACCTGGAAAAGACCCAGATGTCCATAAACAGGTGAATAGCTTGTCTCTGGTACACAGACAATTGAATATTACTCAGCAAGAAAAAAGGAATGAGTTATTGAAACAATAAACAACTTTGATGAATATCAAAATAATTATTCTGAGTGAAAGAAGCCAGGGGAAAAAAGTTCATACTGTAAGTGTAGGAATAGTAGATTGAGCTAGAGTGACAGAAGGCAGATCAGTTTTTGCCTGGGGATGGTGGAAGCAGCAAGAGGCAGCAGAAAGTGATTACAAAGGGCATGAGGAAACTTTGGAGAGTGGTGGATATGTTCATTCTCTGGACTTTGGAGATGTTTTAATAAGTGTGTACATATGTCAAACTTAGCCAATTGTGCACTTAAAATATGCAATTTGTTGTGTGTTAATCAGAAGTCAGTATAGCTTTAAAAAGTTTCTCTTTGAGAAAATGTCAAAGCATGTGGCCTTTATATGGTTCATACTCAGTTTATTAAAGCAGTTCAGGACAAAGATAAAACTAATTGTTCTCACACGAGGTAAAATCTTTCAAAACTGCAGAAATCAGTTGAGGTATGTGGACTCCATACTTGCTTAAGTTTCTTGATTGATTAAGGTGCTTCAGAGTAAGAATAAAACTAAAAGTGTGTCTTCCTGTGAAAACTTTAAATTGGATGAAAATGATTCACTGTAAAGGTCAGATTCCCATATGACTGACAGCGTTAAGATGGTCTCAATTATATAGAGGAATCTATGAGGAAAACAAACAGATGTGAGCATATCTGAGAACTATGAAGGAAATAGGACTGCAGATGCTTGTCTATTTGCAGTTAGCCTGTCCCTGTTCCACCACTGCAGACTGGATGTATGAGGGAGTGTGGATAGGTGCAAGTAATGTGTCCTTTTACTATAAATTTCTGAATCAAGAGGAGCCAAGTCCAGACCAGAGATCGAGAATTTGAGCTGTACCTACGAGCTTTGGTCTTTGGGTTATCTTTCTCAGGAAGATGGGAAAGTGTCTTCTGCACGAATGAAGAGGAGTAAAATTGTATTTTATGACTGGCAGTGTGGACCATGGAAGAGACACTTGCCACTCACTGAATATCCATGTGCCACCTCATCTTTCACAGGCCCTTGCAGTTACACTGGGTCTGTGATTGGTTCAGGCCACTGGGGGCTTTAAGCAAAATGATGCGCCACTTTGGGAGTGACTTATTTAAGAGGCTGAGCATGAACCTCTATGTTCCTCTCTTCTCAGTGAGGGACTTTGAAGGCCACATGTTGAGTGTTAGATCTTTCATCAGCCTGCATTTCTGAGAGACTACATGGAGAAGAGCTGCCCCTGCCCCACCCAAAATTTATTTTATTTTTTGTTGTTGTGGAAGATTTGCCCTTAGCTAACATCTGTTGTCAATCCTCCTCTTTTTGGCTGAGGAAGATTGTCACTGAGCTAAAATCTATGTCAATCTTCCTCTATTTTTTTTTATGTGGGACACCACCACAGCATGGCCTGACCAGTGTGCAGTGTAGATCTGCATTGGGGTTTGGAACCTGTGAACCCCAGACCGCCAAAGTGGGGAGCACAAACCGCTATGCCACCATGGCAGCCCCCCACCCTGCCCTTTTAAACTAAATTCATTATGGAATGTGAACCTGGAAAAGAAGCTTTTATGAAACTATTTTGGATACCACAGCAAAGCCTATCCTGTCATGTTTCATATGAGCAGTAAAAGATCCTCCATCATTAATAGTCAACAAAAGTGAAATGATGATGTCTGTTGATGTTTTATTTATATCCCATCAGAATTAAAGATGACTAACCAAATAGGATCACTCCAATGTATAAGAAAGTTAAGAAAAATATACTCATGATGTTACATTCATCATCCAAGAGGAAAAAGTGTTATATATTTATTTTTTCTTAAAGTTTTATTGAGATATAATTCACATACCATACAATTCACCCATTTAAGTGTGCATTTGATGATTTTTAGTATACTCACAGATATGTGGTACCATCACCATATTCAATTTTAGAACATTTTCATCATCTCACAAAGAAACCCCATACCCTTTAGCTATCACTTCCCTATTTCCCCATCACCCCCTGACCCCACTCCAGCTCTAAGTAATCACTAATCTACACTGTGTACCTATAGATTTTCCTATTCTTGACTTTCATATGGGAATCATATAATATGATTATATGGTCTTTCGTGAGTGGTTTCTTTAACTCAGCATAGTGCTTTCAAGGTTCATCTGTGTCATATCATATATCAGTACTTCTTTCCTTTCTATGACTGAATAATATTTCATTATATGGATACACTACATTTTGCTTATGTCTTCAACCATTGATGAAGATTTGAATTCTTTCCATCTTTTGGCTGTTGTATATATGCTGCTATGAACATTCAAGTATGAGTTTTTGTATGGACATGTATTTTTATTTCTCTTGGATTTATCCCTTGGTGTGGAAGTGCTGGTTCATGATAACTCTATGTTTAATCTCTTGAGGAGCTGCTGGACTGTTTTCCAAAGCTGCAGCACTATTTTATGTTCTCAACAGTAGTGTGTGAGGGTTCCAATATCTCCACATCCTGGTCAGCACTTGTTATCATCTGACTTTTTATTTCTAGTCCTGGTAGTGGGAGTGAAGTGAAATCTCACAATGATTTTGATTTGCATTTCCATTTCCCTGATGACTAATAATGTCAAGCATCTATTCATATGCTTATTGACCATCTTTCTTGTAAAAATGTTTATTCATATCCTTAGCCTGTTTTTAAAAATTGTACATAATTTTGCATAAAAAAAGTTATGCATATTTGTATTCGGGGAGAGAGATAGATGGAAAATTGGAATAATAATATTAAAATACTTTTTCTATCTATATGCTAAATAATTCTATTCTGAATATCTATTGCTCTTTAAAATTCTCACTCAAAACTCAGTGGTCAAAAAGAATTATTTTATTATGCGCCCAGATTCTGTGAGTCAGGAATTTAGACAGGGCACAGTGGGATGGCTTGCGTCTGCTCTGTCTAGGGCTTCAAACTTGAATACTCAGACAGCTGAATACAATTCAAATGGCAGGGGCTTATCACGAAGAAGACACTTTACTCACATATCCTCCCTGGACTGGGATGAATCCAAGTCTGGACTCAGGAGGAATGGTTGACCAGATTGCCTACAGCTGGCCTCTTCCTGTGGCTTGGGTTTCCTCACAGCAGACTGGTCTCTGATTTGTCAGACTTCTTATAGAGAGCTCAGGACTCTAAAAGGAAAAGTAGTGACTAAGGCAAAGACTGTTAGGCTTTTTACAAGTCTTAGAAGTCCTGTGATGTCATTTCTGTATTGTATTGGTGGAAGCAGTCACAAGCCCACCCAGCTCCAAGTGCAGTGATTGCAGATCCCAGATTTTAATAAGAAGAGGGATTAAGAGTTGACAGCCATGTTTCAAAACTGCCATAGACTCTAAAAGGTCCTGTCATAACATTGAGCAGCAGATTTTCTGTATTTACATGAACTTTGGGCATTTTATACATAATGCCTATTGGTGAGGTGAGTAATAAAGATAAACTTTGACTATAATTTAAGATATTTGCTCAGATGGTGTTTAGGAAAATGTGTCTCTGAGATCTCCAACTTAAGGGAGCATAATTGGCTATGTAAGGGTAAAGACATGTTAAAACTAACAGGCTTAAATCTCCATGTTAAAAAAATCACACCTATCTCCTAGTCTCTGTGGGAAGGCGGGAGCTTGACTATCTCCTCTCATAAGAGTATAAATTTATTTTTCCTTTGTATAAAATGAATTACCCAACACAGATGGTCACTCCAAATACCAGGTAAATTTAGGATAAACTATGTGTAATAAATGGTGCTGCCCAGTCCTCTCAAATGAGGACTAGTTACTGTTGACCTTGACAACATGACATAATGAGTTGTATCTGCTTTGCCATGTAAAAGAGTGAGATTTCTTTCTTTTTGCAATCCCTTAGCAGATTGCCAGTGCTGTGCATCAGATTCTGCTTTAATGCTTATTCAAGGATAAAATTGTTTTCTTTCTCTAATCCTTCGTGGAGAGGTTTTCAGGGTTGGGAGAAGATTTTCCTATTAATTGTGTCTCCCCAACAGCTGACAAGCCCATGTTCCTAAGCTCTGCACCCCACCACCCCATTTCCTTTTATGAGCTGCTCCCAGCCAATGACTGAGCAGGGCAGAGATTCCATGGCAGGCCTGCTCCTGGGAGGCTCAGGACACCTCTGATGTGCACCATGGGCTTGACAACGCCCATTGGCTTTCTTAGAACTTTCTTAGGACAGCCTTGTTTCCTAAGACCTTCCTTCTTTCATTCCCTCTCTCCTCTGAAGGCCAGACTCACCCGTAGCATACCAGCTCTCCCAGCCTTCTGCTCCCTCACTGACTTCCCATTCTGGCATTTCCCTCAGTGATTTCTTTGTTTCTCAGAGCATCCAGACTGAGACATCCTATTTTCTAGACAGGAGTTTAATGTTTCTAGCATATAGTTAAGGTGAATGAATCAAAAATGCTTAAATCTTAAGGAAAAGAAGACATTGTAAAAAAATATTTAAAAATTTATTTCTATTTTGTGTTTTAACAAACCAGCATTCCAATTCTAATATATAGCTTATATGTAAATTATAAGCAGAGTTACAGCAGCAGGTAATATATATTACGTGCATTGAAAATCACAGCTGAGATCTTGAGAGGAAAAAAGGTGTTTTCCCAAAAATAACTAGGACTTTTGGAGCACACTGGAGGCATTCCTTTCTTTGCCAATGGACGTCAAAATACAGGAGAAGAAGCTTATTGAACTTTAGAGCTTTAGATGCACAAATCTGTAACACCTCATTTATAAGTCACTGGAGTGCTGAAGGCGGAGATTCCCTGTCAGTAGGCATGGCAAGCACATTGAAGAATATATTTAAGATCCTTTATGCTGCAGCATTCACAATGGGGTTTTGGGAAACGGATTCATTGTACTGATTAACTGTATTGACTGGATCAGGAGCTGGAAGTTCTCCCTGATTGACTTTATTCTCACCTGCTTGGCTATTTCCAGAATATTTCTGCTGTGCATAACAATTTTAGGTATCAGCTTAGATGTAAACTCTGAGAAAATATTGTACACTAATAATAATTGACTGATAAGTTTGGAAACCCTCCGGGTAGGATCCAATTATTTCTGCATGACCTGTACCACCTGCCTCAGTTTCTTCTGTTTCCTCAAGATAGCCAACTTTTCTAATCCCATTTTCCTCTGGATGACATGGAGAATTCATAAGGTGATTCTCAGTGCTGTGCTGGGGGAAGCCCACTCTTTCTGCTTGTGCCTTTTTTTAAGGATACAGTACTTAAGAGCCTGATCATAAACCAGGTAAATACTGAAAGAAATTTGATATGGAACTTCACAGTGAGAAAATATTCATTAACTTCTCAAATGCACTTTGACATAACGTTCATCACCCCCTTTGTAGTGTCACTGGCCTCCTTACTTCCTTTAATCCTCTCCTTATGGAGCCGTACTAAGCGGATGAAGAGTACAGGTTCTAGGGATCCCAGGACAGAGGCCCATGTGAGGGCCATGAAGTGTATGATTTCATTCCTACTCTTCTTCTTGTACTATTTGAACCATCTGATAATAAATCCAGCCTGTGCCCTTCTAGACACTTTTGTGGCAAAGACTTATGCTAATGTGCTAGTATTTTTTGATCCATCTGGCCATCCATTTCTTCTGATTTTGTGGAACAGCAAGTTGAAACAGGCTTCTCTCAGTGTCCTGGAGAAACTAAAGTGTTGCATGAATCTAAGGAAACCTACATTCCTATCAAGATGCCTGAAAACACTGTGATTTTATCAAGAATGAAGATAACAAATAGGACTCCATGCACATCTCTTTCATTTATCCCAACTTCTTTTATTCTGTTTTGCGATAGATCATTGAAGCTTATTGAAAATATCTGCCTGGAATGAGTGAAAAGAAAAGGACTATGCTATTTCCATCAGAATAGTGATGATATAATTAATAGTAAAATTACAATATGTAGATAATGCATTTTATGCTAGGCAAAATACTAGACATTTTAATGTTATCTCACATAATTTCTACTATATTGATTGGATATGCAAAAACTTAAAGAATTGCTGTGAATATGTATTAATATAAATATATTTATACATATAAAAATACATATATATTTAATTCCTAAAAAGTAAATATTTTAAGATTTCATTTAAAACTAGAAAAGGGTAACAAAATGAGATCAGTAAATATGTTGAGTAATATATTAAAACTTTAATAAAAAATTAAAAATGCATTTATGAACACAAAAATAGAGTCATTTGTAAGCCTCAGTTCATTGGTGGTTATTTCATAATACAAGTCATAACTTGTTAATATTTCAAACAAAATACGCCTTAAAATAGAGTCTAACTAGCAGACTTAGAATTTGGGATGTAAATCTTTGGAACATTCATTTGGTTATTACTAGAAGCTAAAAGCAAAGACATATATCAGAACATGTGGGCAACTCTAGGATATGGCCGTAGCAGTATACCAAATTGCATTTCATGAAAACTCTCTTAGCAAGAAAATGAATTCCTGAAAGAAAAAAAATCATGGGCAATTACATAGGTTAAAGTTTTGAGTTCAATAAAGAATGAGTTCACACAAATAATACAACCAAGGATCCATGGGAAGAAAAAAAAAAGTAATGCATAGTGAAGGAAAAGGTCAAAATAACACAAATCCAGGGAAGCTATTTTGGCAAACAATTAAGATAAACTCTCAAAAAAAGAGGATATTGCATGTAAGCAAGAAGAGGTTTTGATTATTAATACTTAAGAACTGCAATTGATCAATTTTCAACACCGTTACATTTTTAAAAAGCAATAATATAGAAAATCAAATTAGCAAAAAGAGAGATAAAACACAGGAAAATAGACAATGTAGATCCTCAAAACACTACTATCTCTCTGATGCACTCAGACTTAACTGTCAAATCTTTTCTTCAATTTCTTTTTGGTTCCCTTCTCCTCTCTCTTTCATAATGTAGCATATTCTCATACCTCATTTTGGTATTGTTGCCAATTTTCCAGCATGATTTTAAATCAAGAAGAACATGATACTTAAAATGCAGTCTGGCTCACCAGGAAAGACTACTTTTCTCAGCTTCTCAGTATGAAATGTTTGTTGAATGAGTAAATAAATGGATTCAAACTATGTTCCAAATATCACCAAGACCATAGGAATTTTGATGAGATACAAGAATAGTGCTTGGAAAGAAAGATATTTATTTGTCATTAGATTACAACTGTAAAAGATAAAGTGTAGCAAGTCACAGAGACATAAAAACCCCAGAATAACAAAATGAATGTTTGAAAATTCAAACACCTCATTACCTATGGCTGGTGGTTTACCGTGACTTAAAATTCCGTTTCAGAAAAAATGAGCATAGAATGAACTGACATGCTAAATTTTTGGCTATGCCAGGAGTCCAGTTGTAGCACCCATTAGAACCAGACTATTTCTTAAACGTATGCCACAGGGAGTCTCAAATAAGTAAATGAATAAGAGAGAAAATATAAGACTTATGAAATACACGGCTCAAAGTATAGCATACAATAGAGTGTATTTTAAAGGACAAATACAGAAGACACAATGCAGAGAGTTTTACGTTTTTCTCATTCTCTGAGTAGAGTCCTAGTCTGGACCCTGAGTCTTACTTGTTAAGTCTGGCATGTTAGGAATCCCCTGTTTTGACAGTGGTCACTGTTTTTTGTCTGTTTGTTTGTTTACAGCAGATAAAACTTTATTTTATTTATTTCACCTTTCCTCTCATAGTTATTTTAGTTTGTAAGCAACGAGATTTAAGTTTGCTGTATGAATTTTTGTCGGCATATGAGAAAAACATATTTTTTTCTCAAAAAAATAGGTTGTTTTAAAAGCTAATGAAAGGAAAAGTCATAGAAAAATGAGTGGAGTGGAATTAACATTGTGCATGTTTCAGGTGTACACAATGTTGCTTTCATGCATTTGTATATTGCTATATGATTACTACAGCAGCCTTAGCTAACACCTCTATCTTGTCACATAATTATCCTTTTTTGTGTGTGTTGAGAACAATTGAAATCCAGTCTCTTAGTGACAGCAAAGTTTATAATACAGTATTGTTGGCTGTAATCACAATGCTGGGCATTAGATCTCGGGAACTAATTTATTTACTAGTCGCAAGTTTGTGCCCTGAAACAACATCTCCTCAACTCCTCCAACCCCTTCGCCCCTGGAAACTGCTATTCTGCTCTGTTTTTACCAGTTCAGCTCTTCTAGATTCCACATCTAAATGATATCATACAATATTTGTCTTTCTCTGTCAGACTGATCTCACTCAGCATAATGAGTGGTCACTTGTTTTAATTCCTTCAGTGGGAAGTTTAACGTAGATATGGGATACCTGCATTTTAAGAGGGTAGAATACAAAAAGGTTTTGCGTATGTGAGATATAAATGCACCTTGTATTCCAACAGTTGGACTTAGCAGCATAAAAGCAGAAAGGAAATTTATTCTTTTTCACCATTGCCCTTAGAACTCTGTTTTGTTGAGTTTTTCCCTTTCAAGTATAAAACCTTAGCTAGATCTCATAGCTTCTATCGTCACTCATATTAAGTCCAGTCCAGGCTAAAAATAAAGCTTAACTCTCTCATTCAATAGAAAACTTCTCCCACTCGCCAATCTCAGACCCCATTCAAGCAAGGAGACCTGATACAGGAAAAGTTCTTCTCTTGTAGGCTCTTTTTCTCCTCGCATCATCTATGGTGCTTCCGGTTTCCTTAGAACTGCATATATAGCTAGTGCCCTCTAGAGGTCTCTTTTGGCTATGGAAAAATGTCAATCATAGGAGATATTTTAATACAGACTCATTGTTCTGTAGGCATCTGTGTGAGAGGTTGCCAGGGCCACCCTCAAGTTTGATGACTCACAAGAAATACTCAGGGAACTCAGAAAAGCCATTTAGTCACAGTTCCAGTTTATTACAGTGAAACGATACAGATTAAAATCAGCAAAGGATAAAGGTGCATAGAATAGTGTCCAGGAGAAAACAGGCACAAACTTCCAGTTGTTCTCTCCCAGTGGAGTCATATGAATAGCACTTTGTTCACCCAGAATAATGTATAAAGACATGTATGAAGTATTGCTAATGAGAAACACTCACTTGAGCCTTGTTGTCTGGGGTTTTTACTGAAGATTAGTCGTATGGGCATGGAGCACTCATGTGATTGATATTAACTACTCATTCTCCAGTCCTCTCAAACACCAAACTGATACAGCATGGCTCTGGGGCTCATGCAAGTAAGAAAGGATTCACCATAAATCACATGGTCAGCACAAACTATCTGATGTGGCTCAAGGCCCCGGGCATACAAAGACACTATTACCAGGCAGGATATTCCAAGGGCTTAGAGGTTATCTCCCAGGAGCCAGTCAAGGGCCAGACCTTTCTTTGGAAATGGCTGGGTTTGAGCACCCTAAGCTTGCTGAGTTAACTGTTTATCGCACAGCACCTTTGTGGCTTTTTTGAAATCTCTTCACATGGGCCCTCCTACCTGAAGTTCCCTGATACTGCTTGTTGCCTCCTTCAGTGGTACTGAATCTTAAGACATTAGTATGCTCCTGGTTTCAGATGTTGTACTGTACCTAGACACTAGCTGCTGGAATTACTTTTCCCTCTCGTGAGGTGATCTTTAGGAGTTTTCTTCTAACATGGCCCATTTCAAATCCCTTTACAGCACCCACTTCTGGCTCATAGGAAACAGGAAACTTGCCCCAGGGAACTCTGGAAGGGCAGCTGTTCCCAAGCAGTCCTCTTTGCTCTAATCATTCTACAACAGTGTTTTACCTTACAGACTTTTCAGGGATGAGTCAAGCCCAGTTGTGTCCCCCAATCTCTAGTAGTTACATGTCAATTTCTATAGATGCTTTTCCCTTCATTTGGATGACTGCACTAATTATTCTCTTCAAAGAAACGATCTCTTTTGGCCTCTTCAGAAATCTCCGTATTAATGAGGATGATGTGCTAAGAGAAACAAAACTACAAAACTGGTATTGTAATTTTTCAGTATAGATATTCTAGGACATTTCAGTCAGTCTTAAAGCCTCTAATAAAACATCAAGGTAAATCTCCTTCCTCCTGTTACAGAAGGTACAGTTTAGTGTACAAAAGAGAAAAAATGAGGATACAATCTTATGCTAGCCTTGACTGGAGGTCTCTAGCACAGAGGTCAGCAAATTTTTCTTTTCTATGAAGAGAGAATAAATATCTTTTTGCTTTCCAAGCCATACAGAGTGTGTTGTGACTATGCAATTCTGCCATTGTAGCTCAAAAACAGCCATAGACAACACCTAGATAAATGGATATAGCTCTTTTTCAATAAAACTTTATTTCCAACAATAGGTGGCAGCCAGTGGGCAATAGTTTGCCAAATCAAACTCTAGAGGAGCCAAACTTTTTAAAGACCAATAAGTGGAAGCAACTCAATTAAAAGGGCTTATTATAACAGTTAGCTTAAGACTCTGTTGCTTGGGCATTGACTCTATAAAAGGATAACCAATGGACATTTGAGAACTGAAAAACAAAATTTTTGAAATTAAGATCTAAGTGGATGGGCATATCAATCAGGATCTGAAACTATGGAAGTCTCTTGAAAAGTTTAATATAAAGAATTATTAACTAGGTATAAAGTTGTTAATTAAATAACTGAAAGAGGAAAAACAGAACACTATGATCCAACAGAGGCAGCAACTGTAGGAAGCAGCTCCCATTCTTAGGGTTAGGAACAAAGGAAGGAGGTTCAAATTATTAAAGCCTAGAAACTTAGATAAGGAGTCCCATAGAGCTGAAATTCAGATCTTGAAAAAGGTACGTTGACCAGCTGGTGGTGTGTCTCTGATCCCAGAAAAGTGGCTCTTTGAACATGAGGGGAGGTTGTTCTGAGGGAGGGGGAGCCAGTCAGCTTCTGCTGGTGCTGGTGGGCTGAGGGAGGAGGCAATGAAGTGCTGGAAAAGCTGAAATCTGGATTCCGCTGCCACTATGAGAAAGAAATGCTGCCGGGATAAAGAAGCATAGCTGGAGTGATGTCCATAGAAGCAATGAGTGGACAGGAAGCACACAGGAAAACCACAAGGAATAAACCAGAAGTGGTAATTTCGAGCCTAACATAGAGCCAGTTGGCACAGCTGAAACATCAAATGCAGAATCCTATCACTAATTCTGTCACAGCCCCATCTGAATATTCTGCTACCTGCAGAATAAATTATAATGATGACCTCCAACAAAAATTGTTCCAAATAATGAGAACAAAGAGAGAAAGTAAGAATATAGTTAATATATGAATATATGTATATACCTGCTAAAAAGGGAATAAAATCTATGTAGCTGCTACAATCACATTTCTGTAACTGGTCAAGCCAGCAGATTGACATTTATCACTTCCTTCCTCTACTATCCATTCCATGATTCCTTTGCTCTCAGTCAGGACCTCAGCCAGTGTGGGTTCTTTACCTGGTGGGGTAAACCAAGCCTGCATTACTAAAAAGTTTTTATCCTTAGCTATTCTGCATTGGTTTTGATTGCTGTTGTTTTCATTAAATCTACTATTGGATGTGGCAGAATTAAGAGAGATCCAGAGAATCTCTTGTGTTCTAGGCAAAGGCCATCTCCATTAGGTAGTAGCAGCACAATTTCCCCCTTGGTAATCATCCCAGCATTCAGATAGAATTCTTTTTTCTTTTTTTTTTTTGCGTGCTGTCTCGATGGCATAAGCAGTCTCAAATGACCATTTTCATGGGCACATCGTTATGTCCTTTGGCAGAAAACGTCTTCCACTGGACATAAAGACCTTCAAAGTGGCAGAACTCAAAGCAGTAGGTATGAGAAGCAAAAACTATCTGAGTGGTTTATTTGACGTAACAAGGGAGAGATTTCTCCCCCCTACCACCTCTGGCTCCTGGGCGAGTGTTTTCTGGCTGTACAAGAGATATTACAATATCATGTTCTGATTCAGAGCTTGTGCTGCATCCTGTAGGACAGAAACCCATTCTTTCAGAGTGTGGTCTCACAACTGGCACCATAACTGAGTTTTCAGAAAGCAATTCCATTATTTTGTTAGCTGATTCTGAGTCATGGAGTATGTAGTAAGATCTGTGATTTCCACCGGCATGACTTCCTTGTCCTGTATATTTTTTCACTGTGAAATAATTTCCTAAATCAGAAGTAGTTGTGCTAAATGCTATTAAGGTAAATGTGGTGTTTAGTCTACAGATGGTGACACTGCCACAAATGTTACACATAGGGAAGGTAAATCCATATCCACAATACATGTTTGTTTCAGGGAGGACAAATTTCTTCTCCCTCCATGATGCAACGGGATCCAAATAAATCAACTAGCCACAGGTGGCTGGCTGCTTTCCCTAAGGAATGATGCCATATTAGGGTCTCACTGTTGTTCTCTGTTGTTAGCAGGTTAGGCACCCATCAGTACTGACAGCCAGAATAACCTTGGTGAGAGAAAATTAATATTGTTAAAACTGTTATTGGTACTTGATGAGAAACAGTTTGCATATAGCCTTCATCCCTGCCACAATGTATCTACTGATGAGGCACTAGAATGGCTGGGAAAAGAGGCTGCCTGATATCCACAGAACGTATTCTTTTGCTTACTCAGTTATTGAGAGCCTTTTCTACAGTGGATGCCCATTAGTGAGTATTCACAGGAGCTTTTCAAAATCTGTACCTATTTTGAGAGGTATTTCTCATATGTCTCTTCCCCAGTCTTCCTGATCAACTATAGTCCAATCCTATTTTTTCCAAGTTGACAAAACAGCCAAATTACCAGACACCACCCATGTATCAGTGTGGTTATGTTTTCTGGCCATCTCTTCTTTTAGATAAATGGACAACCAAAGATACAAGATTTCTCTTCACCAGTGTCTTTCAGGGGCCCCCCTGAGTGAATCTATGATGCTGCAGCATATCATGCAGAAGCATCATGTGACTAAGTCCTGGTATAGACTAAACAGTTAAGCATGGGACACTCATTATCCATGTGCTCTGAGCTTCCTGTCATGAACTGGATGTTACGTGATCCATCAAGCCACAAAGTTGTGCGTGGACAGCTGCAATCTATTTTTAAGTAGAAATTATATAGAAGAAATTCAACTTGAAGAGATCTGAAAGTCACAGGGAAATTGCCTGATCAGGTAACACAGACCACTTTAACATCAGTTCCAACTGCATTACCTGCTCTCTTCTTGTTCACACTTCTTATATCATTGAATTTTCTGGATTCATGTGGAAGGACTTAGATTTTCTGAAAACCTTTATCTTCTCAGGTCCCTACTCATAGTTGATAGTGTTATGATTACTCTGTAAACAAGCAGGTCGAAGTAGCACACTTAGATTTTTGTTGACTCTGAAATCCAGAAGGCCTATCAAATGTGATCTTTTCCGTGGTAGTTGGTACCAGTTTCAGCAAATTGTCTTTCACAGTGGAGGGGACATCTCAGCATGCTCCAGACCACTGGATCCCCGGAAACTTCACTGAAGTAGGAAATGCCTGAATTTTTGTTGAGTTTATCTCCCATGCTTTGGGTAATATATGTCTTACTAAGACATTTGTGGTACTTGCACTTCCTGATCATCAGATACAAGCAGCACAGTGCCATCAATGTGGCCGACCAGTGAGACATTGGGTGGAATGTTTATGATAAAGAGCGGGAGAGTTGACAAAGCCCTGGGTGAGACTGTGAAAATGTACTCTTTGAGTTGCTAGGTAGACGCAAATTTCTTCTAGTGGTTCTTGTAATTGCTATGGCAAAAAAAGCACTGGCAGGTAACAATTGCATATCAGGTGCCAGAGGCTGTTAATGTGTTCCAATGTGGATATTATGTCTGAAACAGCAACTGGAAAGCGGGTGGGAGACTGTGGTTCTTGACTGAGGCAGCCCTAAGTCAGGATTTTGGCCACTAGAATTGAGGGTTTTCCTGTTATGGATCAAGCAGCATTTTAGTGGGCTGACCCATCTCTTGAAAGTTTGAAGCATTTATCTTTATTGTTGCAATTTATAAATTTCTCCAAGATATATCTAGGTGTAGAGTTTGGTTACTTGTCTTTTTCTATTATTCTTATTACTCTAATAAATGAGTGTGCTTTTTCTATTAAAACCTTAAGAAGGCCCTCAGCTCAGCACCTGGAATACTGTTTCAAGCCAGAGTTTTATTTAGCTGAGAATTTTTTCTATTATTTATTTATTTCTTCTCATTTATCTTTTCTCTTTTACTTTTTAAATGACAATATAGAGACATTTGTATTTTATTGTTATTTCACAGCTCTCTTATTTCTCTATCACAACATTTCTTATTTTTTCTGAAATATGTTATGTAAATTTTTGGACTAGAAATTCCAGGTCACTAATTTGATACTCAGAAAAGTCTATTCTCCAAGTCAGCATGATTATCATAAAAATTTTAAAAAACAGAGAAGTGATTTTGATTCTCTAATATTGTTTGCCTTTTTATTATAGGACAATATTATTGTATAGTCATGATAGCCTCTCAAATTATTCTGATCCACCAAATGTGTTTATTTAATATGTATTTAATATTCTATGCCCCCTATATTAACTGCATTTTCTTGAAGGTCATATATTTTGTTTGTTCAGTCTAGCTTTTTTCTCTTTCATTGCTTTGACTTTTCTCAATATTAATTTTTTTCTGATATCTATATGATCAGGTGTAATCAATGGGCAAGATTTAGCCCATGTATGTGGTTTTTGTTCTTTCTTTCCTTCTTTTTAGTTTTACTTTTTGTCTTGGTTAGCATAGTGTTGTATAATTTTAACTACGGAACGTTCTGCCTAATTTTTTACATTTACAACTTTCAGTGGTCTGTCCACTCAGTAAAAATACACATTTGTGTTCCCATCCTGCTCTTTCAGGTATTTGATTTTATGACCTGAAGCTAGACTATGCCTTGGACAGTACAGGGAGATAAAGTCAGTTTCCTCAGACCCATTTAAAGTCACAAGTTGCCTAGAAGCTAGAGCATCATGTTTAGGGAGCCCTGGGTCTGGTGATTATCCTGGACAAGTGAGTAGAGATATGACTTTGTAGAATTTCCTTTAGGGTGAATGGATTGCTTGTTTCTAGAAGCATGGCATCCTTCTCACCCCAGAAGAACCTGAGATATTACACTATTTTTTCTTAATTTAGTTATTTGTCTCATCATAAACTTTGTCCCATTTTCTACGGGACCATGTGCCTTTTTCTTACTAACTCATCAGATCCCCTTATGAATTATGAATATTATCTCTTGGTGTGTTACAAATGTTGCAAATATTTTCTAATAAATTGTTTCTTTTTTAAAAATTTGTATATGATATTATTTTTCATACAATTATTTTTCAATTGTTTTACTTAATCTGTCACTTGTTTCTTTTATGGTTCTGGAATCTTGAATTGTGTTCTTAGGAGGACTTTCGCATTCAATTTTTTAACAATATTTTCCCTTTTTTTGTTAGTTTTTTTCTGGCTTGTATAAGTGGAATTTTTCGGATTTTTTTTACAATTAACTTTTCAATCAAACTTTTACTTAACTTTGTGTATTTTGTGAGGTAGGGAATCTGACTAGTTCAAATGAAAGGCCAATAAACTATTGTAAGTAACGTACCTCTAAGTAGACACAGCAAACTCATGGCCCACGGGGGCCAGGACTGTCTGTAAACGTGTGAAGACTTTGGTAATAGAGCTCCTTGTGATGAACTTCTGATGTGTTCTTCGTAAGTGTATTCAAATTTATTTTTTAAACAGTTGACTTCAGGTCAGTCTGAAAGTTTGTGGCCTCTTATTCTTCTTTTTCAACTTCTTGGCTATTCTACAACATGTACTTTCCTAGGGGATTTTCAGAGTCGATTTCTCAAATCCCGTAAAATATTCTGTTGGGACTTTGAGCTTGCACTGACTTTATAGATTTCTCTCAAACATAGTGTGTTTCCATTGAAGAATATAACAAACGAATTGGTTTATTTAAGCCTTTTTTAGGTTATTCAATAAAGTTTCACTGTTATTGTTTTCTTTTAGGTGTTAGGCTTTTTCTATTGACTCTATTCCTAAATCTATTTTAGTTTCTCAGCCAATTTTAAATATGAGGTTCTTCACATTACATCTTGGATGAGAAAAACTAAAACTTGCATTTAGAAAACCATTATAATTTACCTGCGAAGTTTGATGAATTTGGAAAGAAAGTTAAAATAGCAATAACCTGAAATTGTTTCAGTTTATTGTAACAATGAAAATTTTAGGGTAAAGAGTTTGTAGGTAAAGATATATTTAAGGTTTTTTGTTTGGACAAAGAGTATAGATGTTGACTGATATATCTGGTACAAATATTCAAAATATAAGTTAATAACTTATATTTTAACTTCTAAAGTTAAAAAGAAAATAGCAACTGTTTTGTTTTTGCTTTTATAGAAAACAGAAAATGTGCCTATAATTCCAATATGAAAAGAGTTGGTAAAAATCCAAGAGAAAACCACTAAAACTCTTCAAATAAACAAGTAATGAAGGTGGACAGATAACTCACAACAGAAAGTACCATGTTCCACTTTTTGTAGTAAATTTTTAAAAATTATTTAATGGTAATACTTACTTTGTATAGGCTGTTGAGAACAATTTGGATTGAAAATACGTCCCATAAAATCTTAAAAGTGCTTATACATTTAAATCCGTAATTCTACTTACTAAAGTTTCATCTAAGTAAACAGAGAAATGTTTATAGGTACTTAGCTAGTCATTGCAGCATAGTTTATGATAGAAAAGGGAAAGTAGAAAGAGAGAGATATCAAAGTAACCTAAATATTCTCACAATAAGGGATTATCTGAAGTAAAATTATATTATATGGCCTTGATGTGATATTACGAAGCTATTAAAATCATTGTTGTGAAAAGTTTTGTAAACTCTTCACAAAAATCTTCAAGTTGTAAAGCTAGTAGTTAAAAAACCAGACCTCAGTATTTCAAAAGTAGTATGATTATAACTACGTGTAATGACAAGAAAGTAACAAATAGTAACATATTAAAATACCTAAAGGAAACTGGTGTAAATATTAGCAAATCGCTGTATTTTAAATTTTTATCTATTTTTGTACACTTCTAAAATTTCCTATAATGTTTGCTCTGTTTTTAACCCAGCAAATACCTACTAAACTGTTTACTATTTCTCAGGTTTTGCATTTAGTGAGAGGATTTTAACAGTGAAACATTAAAATTTTGCTCTCTTCCAAAAAATTACATCCCAGTAAACAGTCACAATAAACTGCAAAAATTGCTTTAATTAGAGAGGTACAGAGTGTTAGAAAGGGCACCAAATCCAAGTTTGGATGATGAGGGATATTTTTCCAGAAGGACTTGCATTCAGAACAGTATTTGCAATGGTCAGAAAACGAAGATGCATTTAGACTTTATCCTGAAAATAATGGTCAGGTTTTCACTGAGGAAGAAGCTCTACTCAAGCTGCAGAACTGCTACGAAAGACTAAGATTGTAAGTAGAGGGAACAATAAGGAGATTATTCTTACGTGGCAAAAATGATGAGGGTCTGAACTAAGATGGTTGCCATAGACTTGGTAGAAAGGGGATAGATCTGAGAGGTATAAAGGTCATAAAATTAACTGGGCTAACTAATGAGTTGAAGTGAAATCAGGTTGACAGATTTCTGGCTTCTGTGAATAGATAACTTGAAAAGGACTAGAGCTTTAATTGCACAATTGATACTGAGTAGTTTCAGAAATTAAAGACTAGCTTTTGTGAATTCTCCTTAGTCTATGGAGTGAATCATTCAACACTCGACAGGATTAAAGGAAAAAAAGAGATCTATTTTGAGTATGCTGGATAGTGGGGGGGAAAAAAGAGGTGTCATCAATCTCCTGTTTTCTTATTATTTTATCTCTGGTCCTCAGGTCATGAAATGGTTAAGGTCTGTGTATTCTTCCTCTGAGTGCATTCTGCTGGCAACATCAGTGGTAAGAAAACTCTTCTTGTATCATGTCTGCTTTGTGGAGGGTCCTCATTTACAGTAGGTTTGCCTGTTCTTAGAGGTTGAAGGGCCCAGTTTCAATGAGTCTCAAAGCATCATCCAGCTAGCAGAGGTGTGCTTTGCAGGACAACCTTTCCATGTTCCGGCCCCGGGAAGAGTCTCACAGGGTCTCCTCCCTCAGGTTAGTTGTGTCATAATGTGAATTGTTTTACTATCAGTTTATTTTCTCCAAAGACCCACTCAGAAAAGTGGCTATGGTGATGACATCTACTTATGATTCATTCAACTGCACTGAAGACATTAGTAAATAGAATATTCTTCCAGTTAATTTCAAATGATCAGAAAAGGTACCTCTCAGGCATTTTGTATTTTAATAAAAAATATATGCAAAAGATAATCCTAAATGTGGTTATAACTTTTAGGCATTTTTTCAAAGATTATCTTAATAGTCTGTAGAAAAATTCACCTACTTTAGCTAACATTTCTCTTTTTTCAAAGTCTTTCTACTGTCTCAAGAATAAAAAGATTTGAAGACTCTTCTTTACTCCAAAGAAGGTTTTTGAGGAAAGAAGTTCAGTTTTTGTCATGTATAATTGAGGGTGTTTATGTTTCATACAAAGACTTATGAATAAAAAAAGAAACTCAAATACTGTATGATCTCACTCATAAATAGAAGATAAAAACAACAACAAACACAGAGAGACAGAGATTGGATTGGTAGTTACCAGAGGGGAAGGAGGGAGGGAGGAGGGCAAAAGGGGTGATTAGGCACATGTGTGTGGTGATGGATTGCAATTAGTCTTCCGGTGGTGACCAGGATGTAATCTACACAGAAAGAGAAATATAATGATGTACGCATGAAATCTATATAATGTTGTAAAACAATGTTGCCATAATAAAATAAATGAATAAATAAAATAAAAGTTAAAAAAAACCAATACCTATCTCAGGGTGGTTCTGCTGATGACCTGAGGGGGTGTATGCAAGTGCTCAGGGCACTGCCTAACTCTAAAAAAAAGTCTTTAAAATGCTACTGACAGATGACCTGAAAGACCTGTAGCTTTACAGAGAAAAGAAAAAAAAAACCACAAAGTTTCTTTGGGAATTATGATACTGAGGTTAGATTCATATATCACCTGCCAAGTTTCCTGAAACTTTCAAACTCTGTTAATCTCACTCTGTAACACAGTGACCTACACTGTGAATGCTTTGCAATGGATCTGTAATGCAGAATTTGCTAGTGTTACCTACATGTCAAAGTATTTTAATGTGGTGAAAATCGGTGTTTGAGGTTCCTGTTTCACAATTCAGATTTGTAAATCAAATGAAGGCTTTCTTTGGGACAGGAGAAAGAATTTTCATTTGAAAGAGTGAAAAGTAACCCATGCCTTTATTTGCATGTTAGCAAATGAGAATTCGGCCTTTCAATCATCCTATACATAGAATATCACAGTTTGCAGCTGACAACTGGACCAAGACTGGAAATACTTAGCAGAGATTGTTGGAGATGTTCAATGACTGTTATGGAGAGTGACTCCGCAGTCCTATGGCAGATTGCTGGGCTTCATAAGCTAAAAAGAAGAGCCACAACAAGAAATAAGGAGAAGAATACTCCTGTATAATTAAACATGAAAATCATATCATTATCTACCTGGAAATTAGTCAATTAACAAACTACAGATTAGGCTTTTCTCTTTGCACACGTGTTGAAAACATTGGAGAAAGTTTTCATGATTGTAGCAGGTGGGGAATTTATAGCAGGAATTTTAGGGAATGGATTTATTGGACTCACAAATTGCATTGCCTGGATTAGAAATCGGAAGTTATGTTTGGTTGGCTTCATTCTTACCAGTTCGGCCTTCACCAGAATCAGTCAATTACGGCTAACAATTGTCAATTTGTTTTCAGTGGTGGTCTATCAGGAAATCCCTGATACTAAGAAAAGAAATCATATACATACTGGTATCTGGATACTGGCCAACCACTTGAGCACTTGGTTTGCTACTTGTCTCACTGTCTTTAATTTTCTGAAGATCAACAATTTCTCCTATCCCCTTTTCCTTTGGCTGAAATGGAGAATTAATCAGGTAGTTTTCATGCTTCTGCTGTTACCTGTGCCCTTCCTGTTCATCAACTTTCCTTTCCCATACAGTTTTGATGTTTTCTGGTGTCATGTCCAAAAAAATATAAAAGAGATATGACTGGGTTATTCAATGTGAGTAAAAATAAACATGTAAGTGCCATGACAGTCTTCATTACTGGGTCCCTCCCTCCTTTCTCTCTTTCCTTGATTTCCTTTCTCCTGTTGCTCCTTTTCTTTGTGGAGACACATGAAACACAATTTGCTCAAAGTCAGGGTTTCCAAGGACCCCAGTATGGAGGCCCATGTCAGAGCCATGTTTTCTTTCTTGAGCTCTTTTTTCTGTACCAGTTTGCCTTTTCCTGATATTTTTGGGTTATTTTTCACTACAGAACAAGCTGGTTGTGATGTTTGGTTACATGTTAAGAATTCTATATCTTTGGGGTCACTCAAATGTCATGATTTTCCTCAGCCAAGTGAGGAAAGCCTTCTTGGGGATTCTCTGGCACCTCAAGTGTAGCCTCAAAGGAAAGGCACTCTCAGCTGCATAGGTAGGCCCATGAGAGAAGTTAACAAGCAGTCTTTGTGGCATCTTCCTTGCTTCATTGGATTCTTCCTTTTGTATGTGTACTGTATCACTGAGTACCATTTAAATTCCTCCTTGACCTGGACAGACCTCTAGTCTAGTAGGTATAAAAAAGATTAAGAGGAAGAATCACCTCTCTGAGCTGTTACAATGTTTGTATATAAATATAGATATTAAAAAATGGCCCATGCAGAGCTACAGAAGAAGGGTAAGTTGTTAAAAACTAAACAAAAGTCATTAGAATTGAATGAGTGGGGATAGTAAGATCTACCAGAAAAAGTAGTTAAATAGAAAAAAATTTTCAAAAACCCAATTAAAATTGCTATCATTAACACTGAGTCATCACAAAAGATAGGAGATCAATATGGATCTTTGATGTAAACTGTCATTCAGGGATTCATAGTTCATACTAATGTACTATTACCTAAAACTAGTTAAGTCCTCCTGATATCCACCTAGTTTCTGTAATAATTCATATTTAGCCATTTAATTCATATTTTGATAATCTTTTACAATAAATTTTACTTGTGAATGTTTTTGCCACTGACGTAACTGCCAAAATCAGATAGTCTAGATTTCATTGAAGTCATCAAAATCCTTTTGTAACAGCCAGTTACTACAGCTGGAAATATAACTATAATAGCATATTGTACAGTCTATGGGATGTGGAGCTATCATATCTTGAACGCACATCAAAATAATCCATAAGGGGGCTGTCCCCGTGGCCGAGTGGTTAAGTTTGCATGCTTCAATTGGGTGGCCTGAGGTTTCGCATGTTCAGATCCTGGGCATGGACATGGCTCCGCTTGTCAAGCCATGCTGAGACAATGTCCCACATAGTACGACCAGAAGGACCTACAACAGTAATATACAACTATGTACTGGGGGCCTTTGGGGAGAAGAAGAAGAAGAAGATGGAGAAGGAGAAGAAGAAGAAGAAGGAAAAAAAAGAGATTAGCAGCAGATATTAGCTCAGGTGTCAATCTTAAAAAACATAATAATCCATAGGGAAGTAGGATGGATAAGGGTATATTGACCACACCCTGATAACTGCTGAAAGTGGGTCATGAATACATCAGATTTATTGCATTGTTCTCTCTAGTTTTGTGTATGTTTGAAAATTTTCAGAATAAAAAGTTAAATAAAAATTATTAAAAGAGAAATTCTCTTTGTTTAGATCTCAGTTTTTTTCCGGCATAAGATATATGTGTGAAAGAGGAAAAATATAAGGCTAATAAATCAATTAATTTCTTGGAAATATTTGTTTTATAAGTTATGCCTGGGAAGATAAAAGTATGAAAAAGCCTTTAGATTGTTTTTACCTCATCTATATACCTACAATCCAGGATACAGATGGTTCCGTTATTTTAAAAACCCTTAGGAACTTCGAACACCGATTTTCACCACATTAAGACACATTGACATGTAGGTAAAACTAGCAGCTTCTGCATCACAGATCCTTTACAAAACATTCATAGTGTAGGTCACTTCATTACAGGGTGAGGTATAGAGCTTGAAATTTTCGGGAAACTTGATGGGGCAATATTTGAATCTAACCTCAGGATCATAATTCCCAAGGAAACTTTGCCCTTTTTTTGCTATAAAGATGCAGGGCTTTCAGGTCATCCATCAGTAGCATTGTAAACACTTTTTTTCTTTAATGTTAAGTTTTTCTATGAAACATAAACACCCAAACTGCTTGACAAAAAGGGAACTTCTCTTGTTTCCTTAAAAACCTTCTTTGGTGTATGGAAGAGTCCGCAAATGTTTTTATTCCTGAGAGAGTAGGGGGACTTTGAAAACAAGAGAAATGTTAGCTAAAGTATGGAATTTTTTCCACAGAATATTGTTAAGATTGCAGTCTTGTGACAGTCTTTCATTGGCTGAGCTTCTTGTCAGTCAGGAAGAGGAGGTTTTCTTCTTCCGGTTTGTGTCTGCTGTTGACTAGGGCATGAAAGCATTCGGTTTTGGGCTCCAGACTCCAATTTATTGAGATTTCTGTATATTAATTTGACACAGGCTATGGACATAAGAGAAAAAGTCTCCTGGATTCCATGAAATATCCTAGGCAGTTTGACATAGTTATTTAATGTAATCCTCACCAAGGTTGTATGAAATGTTTATTATTGCTACCATTTTCCATGATGAAAATACTGCAGCTTGTCATATGTAAGTGACTTCACTGAAAGGTGGAAGCATTAGGATTCAAACTCAAATCCTCTGACTCAAAAATAAAAAAGAATAGGTAAAAAAGAATTAATTAAACCCCTCTTATTAGCTCTTGATCCTATTATTATTTAATAACAGCACCAAAAATTAGCTGTTTTAGTCTGGTATACCACTTTATGAGACTTTTTTTTTTTTCTGCTTTATCTCCCCAAACCCCCCCCCCCCCCATACATAGTTGTATATCTTAGTTGCAGGTCTTTATAGTTGTGGGATGTGGGACGCCTTCTCAACGTGGCCCGACGAGCGGTGCCATGTCGGCGCCCAGGATGTGAACCCTGGGCCACCACAGCGAAGCACGCGAACTTAACCACTCGGCCACGGAGCCGGCCCCTATGAGACTTTTTATTAATTAAGGGTTTGGTTTTTAATCAAGAGGAAACAAAATGCTATAAAAAATGTAACTTTTAAATAAATCTATTTAATCAGTGGGAGATGTTTTTCTTTATTAAAAAGAAAATTCCAAGAACTTTTAAGAAGTATATGATTTTTAAATGTAGCAGAAACAAAAAAATATATATTTTCTTGACCTTTTCATTTAATAACGACAACAAAGTTTCTGAAAGTGACCATGGGGAATTGGTGCTATGAGTGAGGCACATTAAATCACTCTTAAACAAAATCTGCTGTTATGAAAGTAAAATCCATGAGATAACTAAAAAAAATTGGAAAATACTAAGAATACATTGTGCTGTAAAATTAAGAGAAAACTGTTAAAATCTGGAGAATTTAAATCCTGAATTGGTTGCTTGAAACTCTGGCAACACATATGGCTGTACGCTGACACTGTGCCCCATCTCAGTAAGTGGTAACTTTATCTTTCAACCCATATAGACCTATACCTTATCTCCCATGGCCCTTGACACATGGCACAAACAGCCATGTAGCCATGAACATAACCACTGCCAGAAAATCCTCCTATGAGGTATTTTAGAATATCAAATTATCTTTGCAAATATAACAACTTACCTTTAGGAATTAACAAAAGCCTGAATTCGTATTGAAAATTACAGTGGAAACACCTCCAAGTGTCTGCTAGTAATCCCATTTCATCCTGGGAACCCCAGCCTTGGAAGAATGACAGCTGGAGGTGGGGGTAGCTTTACACTAGTCTTTTTTATCGCTACAAATTACGGAATCTTAGATCATTGGTCAGGTCTTTGTGTGTGTCAAGAGTTCAGATGATGTCAGTGAATACCAAACCAGTAGAGGTGGTTTTGGAAAAATACTTAACAAAGTATCAAGTTAGCAAGCCAAGAGTGGTTAACTGAGTAAATTGTGTGGGGAGGACTCCATAGTGCACATTACAGAAGCTCTGGATGGGATGAGGGGCTTTTCCAAAGCAGTGCTATTCTGAATTAATGCTGTATGTTGGTGTAGAGGAAGTTGATCCCATAGGAGAAAAAAACAAACCTATTTCTATTTGGAAGAGAACCAGGTTACACTTAGTCTGGCTCCTATCATGCGTATCTGAAAAGCTCCTGAAAAGCAAAGCAACAATGGAAGAGAAGTTCACCTATAGGAATTGCCAATAGACCCACCTCTGCCCTGCTCTCCTAGATTGCTGGATCAGCAAATCAGTTACAGCCTTTCCAGCTTGAGAACACAGGGATAATCTAAACCCATGTAAAAATGAAAAATAAGATAATCCAACAATCCATTCAATTGTTTCAGGGGGAAATTGAAGGCCTGGTTTGAAGGCCTACACTTTACAATTGAGTAAGCAAAGTAAAAGAAAACCAATAAAAGTTTAAAACAACAGCAAAACAATATATTACATTTGAAAGCACTCTCTAGCACACAGAAGGTGAAGGAAAGATAGTTTTAAAGAAGAGTCACCGCAGGGAACAGAGGTTGATGTTAAATAATATCTACTAAATGTTCTCCATCAAATTCAAGAAAACAAATCTATGAAAGAAGAGGGAAAATACGAGCTGATACAACAAAAATAAAAATATAAAAGGGAACTTGCAAAGAGGCAAACAAAAGAAACAAAGAAGCTGAATGATATAGCAGAGAATTCATGAAACTAACACACAACAGAATTTTTAAAAGAATATGTGATTATTATTAATATTAATAATTAGTAATATTATAGGTTATATATTATAAGGTTTGGAAAATAAATATAGTCATCTAGGACCTTAATTTAAGATTAATAAAGGAAAAGTTTCAGACATGTGATGGGAATTAAACACCATGCAATTTGTCTCCATACATTTTTTAAATATCCAAAGATTTTCAAAAATATTGGTCAGTTATCAGACTACAAAGCAAAACCCAACCTTACCCTTCACCCACCCAAAAAACCTAGGAGGACTTTACTAATAAATTTTCCTCACTTATCCAATGTAATTATATACTGCTCAGCAACATAAAGAATATGGTCTGCATGTGGATCTTTCAAAATGTATTTGGACTTCCCTTGGGATCTAGTGCATATTCAATTTTAATATGCATTCCACTTGTGTTAGAATTATTCTCTAGTTTTTGAAAGTAGGAATATATGTAGTTTTGTGGAGGGATGTAATTTGCTTAAGATATGCATAGTTTTGACCTATTGTCAACATTTTCAAGTCATAGTTTTTTACCTAGTGCCAACATGCTTTAATTTAAGGAAAGCAACATAAATATTTGCAAACATACATACACACAATTGTTCCTCAACATAGTAGCTAAAATAGTGTATGGTTAGTTCTCAACTAAGGTGATTTTTGCCCACTCTTCCCACCTCCCCACCTCCCTCACTTCTCCATCCCCCACCAAGGGGAAAATTGGCGATGTCTGGAGGCATTTTGGGTTGTCACAACTGGGGAGGTCCTACTGGCATTTTGTGGGTAGAGGCCAGGGATGCTGCTAAGCAACCTACAATTACAGGATAGCTCCCTATAACAAACAATTATCCAGCCAAAAATGTCAGTGTGAGGTTGAGAAAGCCTGTAGTGTACAATTAGAAGCATCTTAAACTTCAAGAGAAGAGAAATTATTAAGGAATCAAAATCAAAATAATTGACTCTTAATCATGTTATAGAAGTATATGGCTTCATGCCAAGTTGTGCAAGCAATGCGGGATAGGCAGCAGAGAAACCAAAGAAAAGACCTGGAGACAGTACACAAGACATACAAGTTTATTGGGTCTGACTTATCGGGAGCGTCCAGTGGGGGCCAGTGCACTGCTACCATGGGCAGGGAGGGGGTTGCTTATATAGGTAAGGGGGCACAAAGACTTTGTGTTTGCCAAGAAAGGCTGTCATTGGTATGGCCAGTGTTCCCAGGAACAGTAGATCACGTGGAGGGGCTCTTTTCCTTTGTGATGTTCCTTGAATGAGATAAGGTCCTGGGGAGACAGGCCCTGGATTCATCTGGGCCTCCTGCCCAAAAGGCTTTTAAAGGGCTCACAGTCTATTGCTGAGCGTGCAAGACTCTACAAGAAGAATGTTATTAACATGAGAAAATGATTATACGTTTCTTAGTCGGAAAAATACTACAGAATAACATAATCTATGTGTTTCCCACAAAACATGTAAAATTTAAAAGTTGTGTAGCAAAATATTAACAATGACTCTTTTTTAAAATCTATTTAGGTGATTTCTAAATTTCTGCATAGATCAGGACTCTATTGAATATTTTTTATAGTTACTTAAAAATTTTCCTTTCCAAAGCAGTTTTCTGATGCCTGAGATTTCATTACCATGAAAGCTTTACCTACTTTGCATAAAATTTTGATTCGTGGTAAAATGGAAATTCTCCTTACACTAGTATGTGACATTTGCATCTTAGTTTGTGTGGTAACACTGAAAGTGAACTTTCTTTGAAAAGAGAATAGAGAAAATCCGAGGGCTATAGTTAGAGATACTAAAATAAAATCTCTGGTTAAACCAGAAAAACACTGAAATTTTCAAATTAATGAATATAAATTATAGAAAGCATTATTAACTACACTGCTTAAAGAAATGAGGTATTTTTCTATTTATTTTCCATATTGGAGAACTCAGCGTGAAATTAGGATTTAATAAATACTGCTGTATGATTGGAAAAGAGAATATTTTCTCATTTATGTTAACCTTATGTACTGAGTGAAGTTTCCAAAGATAAAGATAATTACTTATTAATTGTTAATATACAAAAGGTGATATGAAACATAGTACTTTATTATATGCAGCATGAATCTGTCCCTGAAAATGTGTACATATTAGCAATACTTTGGGGAGATGTGTTAGGAAGATTTTGACTATAAATAAAACCTTATCTCAAACTGGTATAAACTATAAGGAAATTAATTATAAGTAGGCATCTAAAGAAGAGAGGGTTCTAGTGATGGTAATATCAGGAGCTCAAGGCCATGTTCAAAGACTCGGGCTATTTACCTCTCCACTCTGCTGACATTGGGGTCTTTACCCTATACCTCTACTCTTTGGGATTACAAGATGGCTGCCGATATTAGCTGGGTCTATTTTCTTATTCCTGTCTAGCTGGAGAGAAGGAGCACTTATTTAAACCGTGGATAATAAATCCTTCGGTTCAGTCTGTTGCAATCATTCAGGACCTTATCCCCTATCAGGGACAAGCTGCCAGCAGAATGTCGTGAATAGTATGGCTTACACAGACTAATCAGGTCCAACTCTGGAGTGGGATTCAGAGTGTTTTCTGAACAAAAGGATTGTTTGAAGTTTAGTCCTCGATTAAAATATATACTTATCAAAATCATATAGAATTTAGGTGAGAAGGAAGGTATAAAATAATGACAAAAACTAATATACTACTTGACAATAACAAAAGCACAGATTAGTCTTTCGGTCATCTTAAACATAAAGTTATAGCCTCTCAAAATGGTAAATGGCACCACATCTGGGTTTTAAATCATTTTATAAGCTTTACAAAGTAATTTTCATGAAGATAATAAAAACTCTGTTTCATGGAAGACCTGGATGCATTCTTTTTAAAAGCAGAGTCTAAAACAGAAACAAAACAAAAAAATCATCCTGTCTGCCACCAAAGTTGAAATTAGCAGGGATATTAGAGACAGAATTTCTCTCTCCAGGCGTATCATATGCTATGGAAGCATCTTCATACTCTCAGCAACTGGAAAATTCATAAAGCACCTTTGATGAATGGAACAATTGGCTTGGTTAATTAATTCACAGGATCAACGTCAAAATTCTCCTCATTTGCCTTTATCCTCACCAGCTTGGTCCTTCCCAGGATCTGTTTGCTGTGGATAGTATTACTAGACAGTTTTCAATTTGTATTTTATTCAAATATGCAAGATTCTAATTTATATACATAATTCACGTGTGTGTGTGTGTGTATGTGTGTGTGTAGGGTATCTCTTAGGACTACCATGTCCTGTGATTAAAGTCAATGAAAAACTATATCAAGTCAGTTTAGGTGGGACATCCAATGGCCTAGACCCTTCAGGAATAAATTTTGGGTCACCTCACCAGGTAAAGAACCACAACCAGCAGAGGTACTTGCTGAGGGCAAAGGGAATATGGAATGAGTAGTAGAAGAAGGTAGTTATAAATATAAACTATGGCCGCATAACCAGTTGCAGAAATAAGGACATTAATTGTTATGAGTATTTATTTTGTTGTGAATGTGTATATGTGTATTTGTATGTGTGTGCGTATATATATACATATATCTCAATATATATATCTCATAAAAGAGTGAAAAAACAAAGACACTTCATCAAACAGAGGAGCACCCAAAGCATCTAACTTTGAAAACCAATAGGACTTGCATTCCAAAACCCACAAGATTGTAGCAGTATAGGAGATAGCTCTTAAATAGCCAGCCTGCTTAGACTCACCTGCCCCCCAGTTCAGCTCTGAGGCAGCCAATCACACCCAGACTTAAAGTAAAGGAAGTTCATCTGCTTATTTTAGCGTCAGCCTGAGGGGACGGCATCTAATTTAGCACACATATCTAGGAGCCTGCTGGAATACTCTCTGGAGATGGAGACTGGCCGGCATCATCTTTGCAGCTGCCACCCAGGAGACAGCCTCTTGATTGCCTGGTTCTGGAAGCCAGAGGGGCTTACATTCCTGGTCCCGCAGGACTGTAATACTCTGCCACCCATAAAGGAGCTCTTATCCCTGCTGCTGCCCTGGGAACACCTCTATATCACCTGGCTCTGGTGGCCAATGGGGCTTACACTCTTGGGTCCCACAGGACTTTAACCAACAGGAGAAAGAGCTCTTAAATAGTACCACCCCCAGGGCACAGCAAGAAGCAACAGACCCCAGAGCTGAGTCTTTCTGTGAAGGAGTCCTAATAGCTAATTGTCATGTCTGCTGCCTGAGGGGCAGGTATCTATCTATTAAACCTGCACCTAGGGGCTGACTATAATCCTTTCCAGAGAGTCTGAAGGCTGGCACTATCCTCACCCTCTCCTCTGCTATGCTCCAGAGTGCCAGTGTCTCCTGGAAGGGAGGTTTACACACAGCTGGCACTCTGGTTTTTATATCTGGCACCCTGGTTTTTGCAGCTGTGGCCCAGGGGATGCCTCTTGATGGCTTGGCTCTGGTGGCCAGGGGAGCTTGCATTCCTGAGTCCTCCGGAACTGTGGCAATCAGAGAAATAGTTCTCAAGAGGCTGCCACCCCCAGGGCATTGCACAGACAGCACACCCCCTAGTCTTTCTGTAAAGGAAGACTCTTCGTTCATCTTGGAGTTTGACCTGAGGGCAGGCTTCAGGTTTGGCACACACCTAGTGTACTACAGAGCTGCTCTCAAGGAACACAGGCTGTGGACGCCATCTTGGTGCTCTTCCTCTGCCTTGCTCCAGGTCCCCAGTATCTCCCAGAAAAGAGCTTACACACTTGTCTGGAGCTCCAATTTTTGTGATTACCACACAGAAGACACCACCAGATCTCCTGGCCAGCGGGGCTTATGCTTGAGGTGCCACAGGACTCTATATGTTTGCATACTTTTAAAAGCTGTTGCCTGAGGGTCTGGCTTCCAAACAGCCTCAATCTAGGTGCTAAGATTCTCCCCTTAGGGACACTGACAGGTCTTGGCACATCCTCAACAACTGGGAGCTTTTAAAAATACAATAGGACGCTGGACATATGATCCATATGTGTTATGATCTTTTTCTCAATTTGCTGTTTGGTAAATAATTCAGTTTGTGGTGTTTGGGGAAATATGCTTGTAATCTATATGAACTCAAGTCTACTTATGTTTCCCTTTATGATTTCTCCTACTGATATTTTTGCAAATTTTGGTTTAGTTTTATTGGTACATGTTCCTTTTATCAATAACTCCATTTTTTCCCACCATAAAATAACACAATTTCATAGCACCTAAAATTTAAAAAAACACAGAAAGGTATGAAGGAGTAATTAAGATTATTCATATTTGTAACACTCAGCTAACTATTGTTAACATGTTCCTACATAGATTTTAAGGTAATTTTCAAAATAAATAAATATAGATACATGGGTATGTTGCTTAAAAATCTGTTTTATTCCTTATGGACAGTCCTTATGGATAGGTTCCTTATTTATGGATAGCATGATTATAGATGATTTTTATTTTCTCCTTTTAGTCTTCTGTAAATTTCTAAATTTTCTATAATTTATGCAATAATTCATGTAATCAGGGAAACTAATTAAAAGACAAGTTGATGCCTGCCCTGATATCACTTCTCCTACATTAAACCCAGCATATATGGGCTTAAAACCAAAGCCTCTTTCCCTGCTTACTCCCTGGCTTCCTGGCTCCAGAATCCACTATACGCCATGGAGACAAATGGCCAAGGACTGCCACCTGGATTCCTTATCATCTCCTCCTCCTTCCTGCAAACAGCCTCCCCAGGCCAAACGCAGGCTGGTGGGAAAGCTCTGACCAGCAAGGCCACTGACTCCCCCCACCTCTCTATAAGCAGTTGCATTCCTCACAAACTTTTAAAACCCCTCGCCTACCCTTTTCCAGAGAGACAAGATGAAATGAGACAAATTTGAGAGCTCACTCTCATCTCCCAGCTGATATCACCCAAAATAAAAAATATTTCCTTGCCACAAGCCTAGTCTTCTAGTTTTTATTTGGCTCCTCTTTTGTGGCTGGTAAGGAACCTATGTTTTTAGGTGCTAACAAAGGTAAATGAATAAAATCTGTTTGGTTGACTTTCTTTGAGAAATGATGAAAAGAGCATTCCCCAGGGTTTTCCTGAATTGCGTAAGTACTAACTCTAATGTCTGCTGCCTTGGTAGTTTTGTGCTGACTCTTGATGATGACCATCAACTGAAATAAAGAGTCTAGGTGCTATTAGTGAAGGAGTTTATTCAATAATCGGCATGAGGACTTTGAACTCCAGGAAAACAGTTCAACAGAGGACTCTGATGGAACTGCTCTGGTGTATGAGTTTAAGTGCAGTTTCTATCTTTTTCACAAACAGTGCACGTGCAGGGAAGAGGAAAAGAGAAAAATGACAACTAGATTTTTTTAAAAAAGGGATAGAGTACATTTGAGCTTTTCTCTAGATGATACATTGAAGGTAACATAAATAAGAACTTGTTGGTTATATATCAAACAAGTTCAGAGATGCTGACGTTACCTACGTGTGGAGGGAGGCGAGGACCAGTGTCGTTAATTCGTCCCTCAATCTCTAAGAAATGCAGCTGGGAAATATGAGAGCGAGGCACCCCTTTATCTCTTCCTGCTGTGGATCTGCCCAGCTGGCATCTTTAGTCATGAGGTGTGGGGCTGCAAGGTTATTTGACACAGGTTGAGGTGGCCTGCGTGGCTGCTTCACAGCACAGCATGGATTTTATTGTACTGATTCAAAGCCTATGCAGCTTGCTGTTAGATTTGCCTGTTAGACCAGAGAGAGGGGTCCCAAAAATCTGTCCACATGACTCTTGGGTCATCATGTATTTTGTGATTTTATTTTGACCTCGGTTTTATTAGAACTTTACCTGTGGGAATTCTTTGAGGTCAAATTTACGGTGTACTCTGCCAGAAAGGATTTAACTTTGCTTACAAGGCTGACTGGGGACACCACCAGTCTTGGGCTTCTTTAAATTAAATTTTCAGTTTGTAGTTTTTTAGGTTACACAAGAAGTACGAATTCTGGTCTCAAATATACATATATGCAAGGCTATTATTAGAAATTGTCAGAGCAATAAGTCTCCTTTACTTTTTCCCTTCAGTTCATTATTATGGTTGAGAGGTAAATACTCCTAATTTTAATATTCTGCTGAGCATATGTTATTTTCTCATTTACTCTTTAAGGAACTGCCTTTCAGGGGTCCTGGTTTATTGGTAGTATTCAATCTCACATCCAGCCGTGGAGAGGCCCAAGCTAGATGCATGTTTAGGTCCTTTAAAACAAACTCTAGTTTAAAGAGATTGAAAGTGCCCCAAAGGCTCTATTTTCAGCACTCTTTTCTCTCACAAAATTTGCATTTTCCCACCGTTTCTTGCATCTGAGGATATTTTTTTGTTTTCCTGATAGCTGGGCCATGCACTCAAAATAATTCTGTAAGGTTGTTTTTCCATATTTTTATGTATTCTGGACTGGAAGAATTTCTCCAGACATCTGGTTTGCCATATTCTTGAAAGCAAAAGCTGGTCTTTCTCTAGCGTCTTTCAATCTTTCTTTCCTTTAGTAACTGTATTCAAAACTATACGTTTTCTGCCTATGTTGAGATGCATTCTACAATATTGACACCTAGTTCTTATGCTGTCATTCAGCTCAAAGAATTTCAAAATATACTTTTTAATTTCCTTTTAATTCAAAGGTTATTTAACGGGATAATTTTCTACCTATACGAGATACGTAAAGGTAATTTTTTGTGTTGCTTTTTTATTTTATTGAAGTTGGATCGGACAACATATTTGTCTGATATTTGGCCCAGAATAAGACTTATTTTGCCTGATGTACAATCTACTCTTGTAAATGGTCCGTGTTTTCTTGAAAGGAGTTTGGTGGTGCTAAAGTGAAATGTATATATGTTAGATGAATATTAATGATATTGCTTCTCTATATTTGTTTTTATTATGTGTTAATTTGAAACAGATTATTAATAAACATACATCACAATTATTTATTTGTCTCTGCTCGTAATTCTTTCATTTTTAGCTGCATTGAACTTGAAGCAATTTTGATAATTGTATTTGATATGGTGGTCATTACTTTTATTATTTTTTTTTACTAATATTAAAAACCCTCTTTGTCAATCATGCATGTTTTTGCTTTAAATTTTATTTTGTCCTTGTTAAAAAGCACTCATTTTGTTACTTTGTTTCATATTTGATTATGTGTTTTCCATCTGTATATTTTTAACATTTCTACATTTTTCTTTTATTGTCTCCTATAGTAAAAAAAATTCTGATTTATGACACTTTGTTTAATATTAAAGTCTCAAAATTATGATCATTGAGTAAACATTTTACACATAATCACAGTTATATTAATTTTCTACCTTTTTCTTTCTTTTTTTCTATTTTTTATGCTTTCTTCTACTTTTTTCCCCTCCTTGCCTATCTTCCATTGATATCAAATTTTCATGTACTGGTTTAAATATATTCTATCTTCATCTCAAATAAAGTAAGTTTAGCTTATCTTATCTACTTCCAGTCTTCCCCATGCTGCATGTTTTTATGGTCTGTAGTTTTGAGTTTTTTAATTTATATATTTATTTAAAATTTTTATGTTATAGCAAAATATATATGACATAAAATTTACCATTTTAAGGGTACAATTCTTTGGCATTAATTACATTCACAATGTTGTGTAACCATCACCACTATCTATTTCCAAAAATTTTTTATCACCCCAAACAAAAACTCTACCCATTAAACAATAGCTCTCCATTCTCCCTTTCCCTCAGTTCCTGGAAACTCTGATCTACTTTCTGGCCTTAGGAATTGGCCTATTCTAAATATTTCATATAAGCAGAATCATACGAAATTTGTTCTTTTATGTCTGGCTTATTTTATTCAGAATAATGTTTTCAAGGCTCAATCATATTGTAGCATGTATCAGAGCTTTATTCCTTTTTATAGCTGAATATTATTCCACTGTATGTATATAACACATTTTGTCTATACATTCATCTGTTAATGGACACTTGAGTTGTTTCCACCATTTTGCTATTGTGAATATGCTACAACAAACATTAGTGCACAACTATCTGTTCGCGTCCCTGTTTTCAATATATAACTGCAAGTGGAATTATTGGATCATATGATAATTTCTATGTTTATCTTTTTGAGGAGCCACCAAACTGTTTTTTCCAATGGCAGCACCATTTTACATTCCCACCAGAAATGTACAAGGGTTCAAATTTCTCCACATCCTCACCAACACTTGTTATTTTCTAGATTATTTACTATAGCCATCCTAGTGAGTGTGAAGTGATATCTCATTTTATTTGCATTTCTCTGATGACTAATGACGTTGAATATCTTTTCATGTGCATATTGGCCATTTTCAAATCTTTGGAGACATGTCTATTCAAGTTCTTTGCTCATTTTTCATTGGGTTGTTTGTCTTTTTGTTTTTGAGTTATAGGCATTCTTTATATGTTCTGAATATTAAACTGTTCCCAGATATTTGATCTGTAAATATTTTCTCCCATTCAGTAGGTTGACTTTTCACTTTATTGTAATATTCTTTGATGCACAAAAGTTTTTGTTTTTGAAGTCCAATTTATCTATTTTTCTTTTGTTGCTTGTACTTTTTGTGTGATATCTAAGAATCCATTGACAAAGATTTACCCCTAGATTTTCTTCTACGTGTTTTATAATCTTAGTTCTTATATTTATATTTAAATATCTAAGACTTTTATAGTCTTAGTTCTTACATATATAGTTCTTATATTTATAGAGTGGGAATAAGATTCAACTCCTACAGTTAAGTCATTGATCCATATTGAGTTAAGTTTTATACATGGTACGAGGTAGGGTTCCAACTTCATTCTCTTGCACATAGATATCCAATAGTCCCATACCATTTGTTAAAAAGACTCTTCCCCTAATGAATTGTTTTGGTGTCCCTGTTGAAAATAAATTCACCATATGTAAATAGGTTTACTTCAGGACTCTCATTTTTTTGATCCAAATGTCTATCCTTATGCCAGTACTATAGAGTCTTGATTACTGTAGCTTTATAGTAAGCCTTAAAATCCATAACTGTGATTCCTCCAACTCTGTTCTTCTTTTTTAAGATTTTTTTTGGATATCAGGGTCCCTTGTAATTTCCTATAAATTTGATGATCAATTTTTCTTTTTCTCAAAAAAGCCTGTGGAAATTTCTGATAGGGCTTTCATTGACTCTATAAATCACTTTGGGTAGTATTGACATCTTAACAATATTAAGTCTTCTTATCCATGTACATGGACTGTCTTTCTATTTATTTGTGTCTTCTTTAATTTCTTTCAGCACTGTTTTATAGTTCTTAGTGTACAAGTCTTTTGCCTCCTTGGTTAAATTTATTTCTAACTATTTTATTCTTTTGGATGTTATTGTAAATGAAACTGTTTTCTTCATTTACTTTTCAGATTATTTATTGGTGGTGTGCAGGAATGCAATAAATTTTTTCTACTGATCTTATACCCTCCAACTGAAATTTTAAGTTTTATTTTCATAGTACATGATATTCTTTTCTTATAGTTTTTTTTTGAAACTTTAGACATCATAAACTTTATAAAATTCTTTACTAAACTTTACTCCACATATGTCATATGGGTTTCTTCTCACACCATTTCAATTTTTGCCAATGCATCCTCCAAATCTTTTTTGAAAAAAAGGTCTATGTGTAGTAAAACTTGTATACCTGAAACCTATATACCTGAGAATGTTTTTATTTAAGTTGCACCTTTAAGTGAGTTGTTAAATAGAAACAAATATCCCATTGTGTTTAAATTGATATACTGTTAGAATCATTTAATTGATGCCATTGTGTTGGAACACAAAACAGCCCATCTGTTATATCAAGATCAGAGGATACAATTAGCACTAATATTGAATGAAATAAAGAACAAAAAACTATGTGTGGAGAAAACTACTAACCCCATTGTAAGTTTATTTACATCTTCAGTGAATAATAAAAAATAAATTGTTGACATCATTATTACATTGCCATATTTCATGATCACACGTAACTATCATGAGGCTTGAAATTTGTGCAAACATAGAAAATTGTAATTAAGATGCATCAAAAAAGGCTCTCTAGCAAAAGAATTTCATAACAGAGTCATGATTTCTTTAATCAAATGTCAGGAAATTCAATAAAAATAGTACCTAACATTTACTGGGTATGTAAGCACTTTTATGTTCTAAATGTTTTAGATGCAAGACTTCATTTAGTTACAACAATTCTATGAGGTAGACAGTATTTTTATCAAAGCTTTACACATGAAAAAGAAGTTAAACACAGCCCAAATCACACAACTAGCAAAGAGTGAGAACAAGATTCAACTCCAGCTGCCTGGCCCCATAGCTGTTGCTCTTAACCATTACACAGGCTGGCCCTTTTAAACACCATAGATTGAAGCTGTTACCTGAAATAAAGAGCAAAAGTAACATCAAATTTAGTTTAAACTTTACCCCAACTTCATTATTTAGCAAATAGATTCTTTGTCTCCATGGGCCCTAAATATTTTGTATCCTTCAGCATTTTCACACACACAAGTCCATTTACCATAGGCTATCATGATAAAGTATTTTAGGTTTGAACAACTGCTTCTATAGTTCTCTTTTAATTAAGTTCTCCAAGAGGCAATCATATCTCTATTTCACGGCATCCTTTTTCAAAAAGGACTTTTCTATTATTCTGTTTTCATAAGGTTCATCTTCTTTTTCTTCATCGTATTGATGCCATTAATCATTGTTTTCTTCACATATTGGTAAAACGTCTGAAATTCATCTGAATCTTTATGGTTTATTTTTTTCTGTCTGGAAGCTTTTAGACTTTTCTCTTTAATTATTTGTTATTTCATCTAATATGTTAAGTTGTGGATTTTTTTAAGTCTCTCTTATACAACAGTGCTTCTGATCTTGTTCATATATTGGCATATTTAGAAATTATAATATTTTTTCACTACTCTGGCAAATTGGTTAGTTGATGAATATCTATGTCAGATTTGATTTTTTAAGTTACATTTTCTTTTTATTTTACAATTACAATAATACAAATAAAATGTAAAGTATTAAGGAAATAATATTGAATTCATATAAAACTTCTAACATATTCTTTTCAAATTTTTGACAGAAAATTGGAATGTTCCCCAAGTGTAGTTGTGTTTAAAATATTAACAGTCAAATACTTATCTTTAAACTGTTTTAAATGGTGATCTCTTCAAATTCTTAATATCATTCATTTGCACAAGAGTGTCATAACATACAACAAAATATTTTAATGTTTTTTCTCTGATTGGTGGAAATTCCATTCTCTTCATTGACTTTAATTTGAATGACTCAACCTCCTTGAATTATATAAGTGTAACCATTCAAAAGAATGTAATATCTTTCCCTTTTACTGGAAATAGAATGTGAAATTTTTCATGATAATAAAAATAAACTTCAAATCCAGTAAAACATGTTCATATTAAGTACTTCCATATAATTGTGAAGCTTTTTCTCAAGCACACAGATTTTGCACTATTAGCATAAATAATTCTTCTTTATGATCAAGATTTTGATATCAACTAATTAGCACTAGTGAGCAACTTAGGTGCTCAGAAACTCAATTATAGAAAACATTTCTTGACATTAGTAACTATCCTTTAACAAGAATGCAAAGGACAATAATTCATAAAAGAAAATTTCATTTCAAATATTCTTCTAGTCCACAAACTCTTGAAAAACTTTGGCTAGTCAATGCCTTTCAATATGAAACAGCAATAGAAAATATTGTGATTAAACTATCTCAAATAAAGCTGGGACAAACTATGCCCTTTTGATTTTTCCATTCTAACCTTTTTATGTTCTAGTCTCATTACAATGCATTCAACTACTCTGTGTTAAGAATTTCACAATGAATAAAAATCTGAAGCATTTAATCTCAATGTTTCCAAAATAAATTCTTGATGTAAAATCTTGGGTTAAATTTACTGTCTTTCAATTGGAGAACACATATTTACAGTGTTTTCATAACATGTTAATTTTTCTAAAATATTTCTGAAAAATTTTGACTACTTCACCTGTATTTTGCTACTTATTTTTGAGAATTAAAAAAGAATATTTGTTTGAGCTTTTCTCTTCAAGATTCCAATTCATGTCATCAACTCAGCACATTATTTAATCATCTGTATATTTATAAATCTGAAATTAAAATTTTTACTTAATAACCATCTGTCTTGTCATAAATCATCAATGTCTCCACTAATAATCTTACTTGGAATTTGAATTTCCTCTGTTTCTCTCATCCTAAACATAGCAATCACAATTTCCATGCACACTCATAAAGTGAATGATTCTACAATAGTATGTGGCATTTTTCACTTTAGTTATTAATTGTGTAACTTTTAACTAGCTTTTTATAATCAATCTAATTCTTTTGTAGCAATGCTCAAAAGAGAACTTTATCTCTTATTTTGTGCTTGCATATTATTCAACATTTTCAAATATTCTCCACATACAAATTTTACTTTTTGTTGTAAATGACTATTAAAAAGCTGTCTTCATAAACTGTGTGAACAGCAATTGCAATGATAACTCAATCCAGAAAAAAATTTAACAATGGAAACTTATGGTTGTAAGAAGTTGAAGAAATAATTTGAATTTATATATATTTTTACTATAAAAATATGATAGAATAATTAATAAAAGCCTTTCTAGAATAACAGTAAAATAAGTTCTGTAGAATAAAATGGGAATAAACATTTAAACCAATAGCAATCATGTAAAGTTTCTGACTTGAATAACAGCTTTTTCATATATTTTAAATGGATGATTGTGTACGTTAAATTGTTATTGTATTTAGATTCCACTGGATATATTTACAAGAAAGATGTGAGTTTTCTAGTTCTCATAAGATAATGATCTTCTGCTTAGATCTAATCGCTCTATACTTCCTTTTAAAAACCTTCTTTTAAAAAAAATAAAGAGAACTGGGCAAATAAAAACAATCACAACTTAAATCTTCAGCATAACCACAATACATAGAAAACCTGCTAATTTAACAATTTAAACTTACTAATTACAATTTAAGTGTAACTCTGAAATGAGCAGAGTTCACAGTGATGTAAGACTTCCAGCCAATCTGTCCAGAGGAGCAGGAATTTTTGAAGGATCCTAGAAGTGACAGAATCCATAAGGTTCACATCTTAAGAAAAAGATGGGTTAGACTGTGAAGAAGCTGTTCTAGGAACAGAAGAGTAACAATGAAGGCGCATGGAAAACGCATGTGACAAGAGGCGTTAGGAAGGCAACACTTCTCAGGGGGAGAGAGGAAGGCTCCGTAGAAGGATGAAGCATTCTCTCTTTGAGGAACAAGCCAAGATAAAGCAGGGCAAACAAGAGAAACAAGATAAAACTGGAAAATAGGAGGAAGTCTGTCCACAGAATAGTGCCATATAATGATGAAAATGTTCAAGCTATAGTAACTCAAGAGGACCCCAAGAGTTGAGAAATAAGTAAAAAACACCCAGCTTCAATCCTAGCCACTCAAAAACCAAAAAATTCTCTTGCTAGTAGTTGATTCAGGAATACCCACGAAATTTAAAAATGAACCACCACAGGTACAATCACAGTATCAAAAACAAAATATCTGCATATGTATAAAAATACTACAGGAAAAAAAGCAGGTAGGAGCTGGTTTGGTGGTAAAGAGGTTAAGTTCAAGCACTCCGCTTTTACGATGACCCGGGGTTCGCAGGTTTGGATCCCAGGCACAGACCTACACACCACTCATCAAGCCATGCTGTGACAGTGTCCCGCGTACAAAATAGAGGAAGATTGGCACACATGTTAGCTCACCAACAATCTTCCTCACCAAAAAAAAAAAAGAAAAAAAAGCAGGCCTATGCAAATATACACACACACAAACACTGCCAAAGGAAGACTCAATCTTTTCAGCAGATGAAAATACACTACAAAAATAACAGCCATGAACACAGAGAAAGTGTGACATAGCATGCTAAAATGAATTAAAGAGATTTAAACATGTAAAGAACACTATGAAATATAAATACTCAAAGAAGATATGTTCAAATAACAGAAAGATATGATTAAAAAAGGTAGAAATCAAGGAAAAATTTAAAGAGATAAAAATTACCTTAGAAATGAACAGAAATTTTAATTTTCACAATAGCACATAGATCAAACAAAAGTACTATAAAGGAGATAAAGGGTAGAAATGAGAAAAAGAAAAGAAAAGAACACAAAAATCATAAAGGACAATAATATTAGAGAGAAAGAGACAACTATAGAAAACAGTCCACTGTAAATGAATAGCTGGATCTCTGAAGTGAAAAAACAAAGTAGTGAAACAAAACTAATATTTAAAAAAAAAACTCCAGAAAGATTTTTTACAGATAAATTACATGAATCTATATTAGAATGACAGTGTGCATGGGAATACTGGTCCAGAAAGGTCAGCTCAGACAAGTAACCTAGTAACAACTTTAGACTTTAAATGTACAAAGATAAATGCCTCTGCATTAACAGGCAAAAGGGCCAAGTCATTTGAGGAAAAAATAAAAAGATTGGTATCAGAGTTCTCAACAACAATCATCAACACCACCATGAACGATAGAGCAAATATGCTCTAAAAAATAGGCTTAAGGAAAAATGTGTGAGCCAATAATTTTTGCATCTAGTCATACTGTTGTGTTTCACATACAAGGGTTTTGAGGACAGAGGATGTTTTCTTTTAATTAATATTTTTATTGAGGTAACATTGGTTTAGAACATTATATAAATTTCAGATGTACATCAGTATATATCTGATGAGGGAGGATGTTTTTACCATGCAAGAACACACGAAATACTATATCCACTAGCCTTTCATGAGAAATAGAATAGAGGATGACTTCATCTAATCAAGAGTTGAAGAAAATTTGGCAAAAGGAACAGTGGTGAAATTGAATATATTTAATTATAGATATAAGCCTAGAATAAAGGAAGGAGGGCTGGTGAATGATTGCAACAAGGTGAGGCAATATTATATACAGACTGATGACAGGAGATTCCAAGCTGTTGCTACTTTCTGAGGAAGTAAGAAGAATGAGCTGAAAGTTACAAGAAGAGAGAAGAAAACTGCCTACTCCAGCTTCAGGTCCAGTTGGATGAGGGGTATGAGAAAGACGCAGCTGCCCTGTGAAAGGCTTCAGGGAAAGCAATGCCCACAGAAGAGTCAGGATTTAGTTGTTGGGTATTAAAATGAAAAGGTCCACAGATAGAATCAAGGGGTCTATAAACTTGTATGGGCACCAAATTATACCTTTAGTTTTATTAAACTTTAACTTAAATATTGCATTCCCTCTGTTTTGAGTGTAGGTAACAATTACAGGAACATTAGCAGGATCTGTGATATTTTCTCCTCTAGAAATCACAAATCACTATTGTTACAGATTCCTCTAATTATCATTGACCTTTATCACTGCTCTTTCTGCCAGATATTATTATTGTGTGAAGAAAGAAGCACACAGATTACTATATCACGTTAAAAATATTTTTAATCTATCTAGATTCCTCTGAAATTCCATATATTTTTATTTTACCCATTTAAAAACATTATTCTGAGGAAATCATAGTCTTCACAAGACTGTCAAAGTAGTCCACCATACAAAAAAGTTTAAGACTCCTTGAGTTCAGACAAAGAAGATAAAGTAAACTGTCAGAAAAACGGATGAGAATATAAGGTTTTCCTGATGTCTTACCCTGAATTCCAGTGGACATAGTGAGGAATTTGGAGTCAGGTGGAAGATGAAGGCAGCAACTATTCAAATTTGAGTTGTCTGAATATAGGACAGTATGGCAGCAGTCTGTTCTTGATTTATAAATGCGGACAGTACAGTCATCTGCCTGACTTCACCAGAAATAATCAGTAGCATAATTAAAGAGAAAATATCCAATAGAAGATGTAAGATTCTAAAGAATGGTAAACAGTATTTCAACAAGGAAAAGAAAATAAATTTAAAGAAACATCTGCCTAGGTAGATTTGTGTTTTATCACTTCTGATAGCAAGAGATGCAAGAAATGACCTCTTAAGTTTCCTGAGAGTTTATCTCTTATAGTAGAAACAAAAATAATCAATGAAATGCACATTTCTAAAATAAATTGTTTATGTGTGAAAAGATATGTAAACTCTGTCTCCTAGCATCCTTCTTTAACTTCTCAATGCTAGGATGAAATCCAAAGGACAAATACCCAAAAGAAATTATTCAGTAGGGACAAATCACATGAGATCATTTGAGTTTCATTTCTAGCAAGGAAAGACAGAAGAGGATGACATTTAGTTAGCACAGGTCCTTAGGGAACTCTGTTCATATGCCATAAGCATATTTTCATTCCCATTTGAATATGGTTAGAATACCTTCCCCCAGCTGATCCATATACCACTCATGGCTGAAATAAGGGATATAGAGAAAAAGACCAGGACTCAGAAGGCAAAGTAGGATCCTATATCTGAGTTTACCAAGAAACTCAACAATGCCCGTTATTAGTCATCCATATACACAATTTGCTTTCATTTTCATCTTTTCTGGATCTTACAAATTGATCCCAGATTACTTGTTTCCCAACGATAAGCTTCAACCTACTTCATCCGATTCCTCAAAGTTTATCGTTCAAAATTTTAGTTAAAATAATCAAATGCTACATACCCTGATATTTGAGTGTAGTCTGACCCTGTCTGTCAGTTAATATGCAAGTCAATTTCTCTACTCTACTGAAGGTCTTCTCAGAGTATTGCCCTTTATTATGGCCTTGGTCATGACAAGCACAGTGTGTGCTTTGGGGCTGTTATAAGCTGATGCTTCTCCAGAAGCAAAGCACAGAGAATCATGAAATAAACCCCAAATCTCACTTTAAGAATGACACTGGACAGGGGCTGGCCCCGTGGCCGAGTGGTTGAGTTCGCGCGCTCCGCTGCAGGCGGCCCAGTGTTTCGTTGGTTCGAATCCTGGGTGCGGACATGGCACTGCTCATCAAACCACGCTGAGGTAGCGTCCCACATGCCACAACTAGAAGGACTCACAACGAAGAATATACAACTATGTACTGGGGGGCTTTGGGGAGAAAAAGGAAAAAATAAAATCTTTAAAAAAAAAAAAATAGAATGACACTGGACATATGCCTTCCCATTAAAATCTGAAAATTTAATTTTTATCTTTTTGTGTCTAAAAATATTTTATTGCATGAACAGAAATAGAGGAAGCAATATCTCAAATATTTTATGATATTGTTGTGTTTGTTTAATAAGTAAACACCAGTTTAAAAATAAAATTTCCAGAAGCTGTGTCTTGGTAGGTGTGTTTGTTTCCATGCATATATATATATATGTATAATCTCATTATTTATATACTAATATTTGTAATAATACACTTGTTGCAAAATATATAGCCAAGAAAATTCAAGGCATGTATTCTCATTACTCAGTTCAAATGGCACAGTCTTACATATCTATCAGGCTTTGTAGCTTTCTAGGACTTTCTTTTTCCTCTCCACAGATCAGACTGGTCTCTTTTTCCTGTCTCTCTAATGAAAAGAGACTAGTATTTTGACTGATTTTTCTATGTACTGAGGCTACTCTCAAGTGCAAAGCAAAATAACTCCAAGAAACCCTAACATCTTAACCACAGTTCTCTGGATCTCATTTACTGACAGTATTACAATTTAGTGTCTATCTTTCCTCATTTCCTTGTAGAGTTACCTCCTTTTTTTCTTTTTATAGACATCCATTTAATGAAGATTTCTCACAGCTGTGTAGATGTCCAATAACACTACATTTACTTGTGCTTTCTAAAGCTTATTTTAAACGTCTTTCTTTCTGGATACTAAAATAGCATATAACCTACGCCTCTATTTTGATTTCTTAGACAAAATAAGCATATATATAATTTACATTAATAGAATAAATCATTATTTTCCTTTTATGCTAGAAACCAGCAAAAACCAAAAAGGAAAAGAAAAATATTGGTGAAATCAGGAAATATGTATTATATGCAGACTCCAAAATACATGTTAGAGCAGCTACAGTTGGACAAAAGTTGTGAAGAAGAAGAAGAGGAAGAAGCACAGAGATTGTTGAGAGGCTGCAATTCTCAGAAAGCAACAGACAAAATATACTTCCTGAGTCCGAGGAATGCATGCTGAAAGGCAAAAACTCTCTCTCTTATTTACCACACTGACTGCAGGAACTGAGATAAGTAGAGCTATTGATAGATGCTCTCCTAAGCCTAGTTTGGTTAAGAGTAATAGAGAAGGTTGAAATATACAAAGCACCACTTAAATCAACTCTGTTGGCAGGACCCCGTCTGTCTCTGAAGAAACAGAGGAAAGAAGAGCCTTTAGGTCACGAAAACAAATTATAGGGAAAACACGCAAAATAGCTGCTCCAAGAAAATACAATGCATTGCATTATTAATAATATTGTCACACCGTCTAAATAAAAATAAATATGAAAAATGGAAGGAAAAACTTATTTAAAAGTTCTAACATTAACAGGTGTCAAACACTCACAAGAGAAATAATAACATGAAGCAGGTGAAAATTGTGACCAATTTCACTATGGATTTTTTTTTTTAATTAATGAAACAATCACCTCCATGAAGAAATACTACCAAGCCATAATTCAAGTACTCACCCTAAATTGATAAAATTCAGGAAAGAGAAGAAAAGAACAAAACCACCACAGAATAAAAGTCGTAGTACAATGAGTCCCTAAATACAGTAGAAAACTCCAGAGACATGTAGGCTAGAAATTAGACAAGCAAGGGAGTATTTATTTCCTCCTGCAGCACATGGTGACAAAGATTGTCTACCAGAGAAGCTTACTAGACATTCAATGCCCAGAGTTTTTATTGAGGGTTGGTCATATAGGCACCCTCTGCATAGCACATACCAAAATACCAAGATTCCCAGAAGGAAAGCAAGCATTCAGTTCAATCCACATTATTTATACAGTTTAAGTATACTGAGCCACTCTTATCAGAGAACAGTGGGAACTCTCAGAAAACCCATGTTCCCAGATGCCAACCGAGGGGCAACTTCACAAGCAGAACTTTCTAAGACTTGCCATCTCAGGCCTGCTATGTTAGGGTCTTTCCTGCACAGATGCAGCTAAAACAATGTTCAAAGGACAATTCACATATTTAACTACATGTATCAAAAAATATCCAACTCAGAAAAGTCAGGAAAATAAAAACAAAATAAACCAAAACAAAAGCACAAAAATGGTTGGTGAAAAGTTATGGAATTTATGAGCTAGACAACATGTCTTTTTTGACAGGTCAAAAATTAATTTAAGCCAGTAACTAACCTAATTGAGAAAAAAAAATGTGGTAAGGGACAAGGCACAAATTCACAAGTTTACTTCTTTTCAAATAAATGTCAAAAGTTGTATGAAATAACAGGAAAACACATCTTAACCAATATCAAACTCTAGAAGAAAACATAAATATACTGATTTTCACAAAGAGAGACTGTTGTCAAAGAGTTATAACGAAAAAAAGGCTCCAGGCTCAGACGAAAAGCAAATTCTATCAAATCTTTAAAGAAAAGACAGTTCTAATATTATTTAAGCTGTTCCAGATTATAGAAAAAGAAAAAAAGTGTAAAGAGATTTTTATGAAGCAAGTTTTATATCAATACCAGAACCTGAACAAGACTGAACCAAAAACCTATACTCTAATCCTGCTTCTTTGCTTTGGGATATGAATATCAATATAAAAATCATGAATAGAATGTTAGCAAACAGAAATAGCAACAATTTTCCTAAAACAATAGTATACCAAGACTAAGTAGAGTTTATATCAGGAATGTAAAAGTAAGCCAATATTAGGAAATCTAGCCAAATAATGGACCAGATTTATAAATGTATAGGAAAAAGCATATTATCACTTCCATAAATTTGGAAAAGATGATTCACAACTATGTCACTCATTCTTGATGGCAATATCCAATAGAATAGGAATCTAAAAATATTTAATGAGCATATTATTAATGCAGATGTGGTGAATTTCACCATCCCTGAATGCTTCAAGTCTTTGGTGTTGGAACTAATGTTGGCAACTCTCCTAAATATGAATTAATGCCTTGATTTATTATGCTGGTAGGGCAGGAAATTTAGGGGCTTCCATTTGGACCTTAGATCATATTAGCTCTCATTCCATAAATACAAGAAACAGTATGGAGATTTTTCTAATTTTCATGTATGTCTATTCCAATTATACACTCAGGAAACGTAAAAATAACCACAGAGTGGGCCCATGAGACCTAATTGGTCCCATTATGATTTAATACCTGACCAACATAAGCCTCTGTTTTTATTAGTTAACCATTATGGTATTTGGGGATCCTCAAGTATTAGTGTCAATTCAAAGCAATGTCCACTAATCACTTAAAGTTCTGAGTGGTTTTGAGAGTCATCCTAGTAAATGGCAGAAAGGGAAGTCCTGGAAAAAGATCCATAGTATATTCTTGTGGTAGTGTACAAGGCCCCTCCTCAAGAGGATGTGGCCTCTTCTTCAGCCAAAGGGCTCTGGTTTAGGACTAGAAACCAAATGAAATGCATGTCTTTCCGTTGTGGTGACTCAAGTCAGTTTTCTAGTCATTAGATGCAGAATTTCTCTTGTTATAAAGATCAAATAGGATTTTAGTAGGCTACCCAATTCTTTCATTCTGAAAGACATCATAGTCAATTAGGCACCACCAAAGATAGTTGAGAGTCAAAGTATTCTAATCACCACTTGGTCCTTGCTGTTCAGTATACTATTTGTGTCCATCTTGTATCTATTAGTTAGGTACTGACACTGCAGGATTCCATCATCCCCACTGAAATTGAGAAACTCATTTCAATCATCTACCACCATTACACCTTCTGTTGAGAAGATAGATTCTACACAGCTTTTCAAGGATACTGGTAATTCCCTCAATAATGTATTTCTCAATGCCCTAGCAAATGCAGTGTACTTTGGGCCCTCTCTGGTCATATAATGGGGAAAAGATGGAAGTTTACATATGATAAATTCACTTTAATACTCCTATCTTCCTAAATGTTTAGATTCTTTCCTCTATATTCTGCCAGGTCTGGCATTAAACCTCATTTAATGTAAGTAATAAATTATTTCAAGCTTTAGTGAATGAAGCAAGTAAACAGTTAAAACTGGCTACACAAGCAAACACATTAAAGCTAGAATCTGTGAAGGGCTATCTATATCAATACTGTATTGACCCAAATCCAGCATTATATTCTACCCTCTTTTGTCTAAAACTGTTAGAATCCATTCTCACATGTATTCTTTGGGTGTCTGTCAATAGAAATGAGCAAAATCTTGCAATTCTTTTGAAGTATAAAAACATTTATACTTTTTGGTCAGACTTTGTAATTGCCTTCCTCCCTTCCCACTCCTCACATTGCCCACAACATGCTGAAGTGTGACTTTGGTTATGGGTCAAGAGCCAATAAATGGTGATTGAGATGAATCTTGAGGAAAATAAGTATCCTTTTGAATGTCATTTCCCAAGTGAGGTTACTAAAGGGTCTTCAGGCAAAGAAAGGCTAATTCCCTCTGACATGGGAAGGTAGACACTTCCACTAGAAAAGGAGTTGAAGATTCTCAGTTTAATTTATCCAAGTCCATGTAGATGTTGTCATTCGAGTTTTATGGTCCTACTCTTTTCCCATTATTGCTCTAAATTTCATTTGGTGAGGCTTGGCAAATCTGTGAATATATCTTATATAGTAATTCTCTTACACACACAATTAACTTTTAAATCTGTCTTGCAGCTATAAAATATAAGAGAATCTTTCAAGATCACCATAGAAGATCTCTGATTTTCTGACTGTCATGAGCTAAATTCTTAAAATCTCAAATTGTCATAAGTTTTCCTGTGCAATTAGAAAGAGCCATACCACTCACAGTCCTTTTAGTCATTGCTAATGAAATAAGAGTCAAGAGCAGTAGCCGCTTGCTTTGCAAATACCTAAGGGAAATTATTATTTAAATAAAGGTGGCATCTTAAAGCAGGGAAGCAAGAGGGATTACCAAGTCAATATTATTGGAACAAGTGGATAGCAAAATAAAGTTGCATCCATTCTTGACAATGTAGCTATATTTATATATATATAAGGTGTGTGTGTATATGTATATATGGTGTGTATACACATATATAGTGTATATATATATATACACCAAATTAATTTTATATTGTAAAAAGCAATATGAAAGTAATAGAGAAAAATATAGGAAAATTTCAATGTAGTAGGTTTTTCTAACTATAACTCAAAATGCAGAAATCATAAAGGAAAAAATTGATAAATAGAACTATATAAAATTTTAAAACTTCAGCTTGCATTTAAAAAATACAAGAAAAGGCTAAAGACAAATAACCAACTGAGAAATATTGTCAATTCATTAAAAAAATGTGATTTCTCTAATATATAAAGACCTCCTAGAAATTCATAAAAACATAGAAAAATGAGCAAAGAACAGAAACAGTTCACGAAGAAATTCAAATGGCTCTTAAATATATGAAAATATGCATGACTTCTAACCCCACCTAATGGGTTGGGATTCTTTGTCTTCAGTTCCTATACTCAATGTCTGTTATTACCAATATTCTTAAAATTTGTGTGCAGATGATGTTGGGAATTTGCTTGAGATCATCATCTCAAACCCTTTCCCTCAGACAGGGCAGCTCCTCCAGTTAAAGCAAAGCCTGAAAGTCTCCAGCTTATATGTTAAGTTGGTGAAATATTGAAGTTAATGCAACAGAACATCAGTAGTTTGGTTTATTGTTATATAGATTTAGTTGCTTTGTGCTTTAAATCACAAAACCAAAAAATATATATACAAATAGTAAAAATCTGTTCAAATATGTTTTGTCTTTGAAATGGGTATTGATTATTATAAAAAGCATCATAAAGAAGGTTACACTCATATTTTGACCATAATAGGTTGCATACAAATACAGATTCTGAGGTCAAACTCTGAGTAATAACTGACCCAACTAGACTATCCTCAGCGTGCAGTCTTCCACATTATAAGGTGAAAGAGCTAGAAGTCAGATAGCTGTGTTTTCAAGAAAATTGAAAACCACTACCAACCTACCTGAGTTACCCTAATTAATAAAGTCAATTTCTTACTTTGAGGATGAAATTATTAATGTTGACCATCTACACTTTAGATCCACAATTATTCTCAAGGTCCAAAACCTGCATTTGTATGAAATGGACCACAATTTGGTGGTTACTTTGCAAGTCATTAGAGATGGTAATGATGCCACATCTCCAATTAAATTTTAGCCATGTTTTCCAAGTAGTTGATTCCAGCCTGAAGTTCCTGGTTAATAGCTTGGAATATGAATCCAAAATATACAGAGCTTAAAATGAGAAAGATTGTGCAAATCCAAGAAATCAGATCCATTCCTATTTGCATCTTAGAGCTTTTTAATCATCACTCCACATGAAAGAAATTACTGGCCTCAATCAGTGAAGCCTTCAGGCAGTTCTAACACAGTGCATAACTGGCTATCTTCTTGACGTGGACCACAGCTGACAAAAAGGACAGATGAAGATAATTGCAGCGTGACCTAAGTGGTAGGCATATATACTGTTCTTCACTGTTTGGCTGAAAGTCAATTCATCATCAGTGATATCCAAAGTCAGAACTCTCTGAGGACATGCCAAATACAATGGAGACAATATACATGATCCTGATTGCTAGCGAATTGAGTATAGGAATTTGGGGAAATGGATTTATTGTACTGGTTAACTGCACTGGCTGTTTCAAAAGGAGCATTATCTCCTTGATTGACATCATCCTGGTCCCCTTAGCCATCTCCAGAATCTGTTTGTTGTGTGTGATATCTTTAGATGGCTATGTTATGCTGCTCTCTCCAGATACATATGACCATGGGGAGCTAATGAACATTTTGGATGTTTTGTGGACATTTAGCAATCATTCAAGTGTCTGGTTTACTTCTTGCCTCAGCATCTTCTACTTACTCAAGATAGCCAATATAGCCCACCCATTTTTCCTCTGGCTGAAGCTAAAGATTAACAGGGTCATCCTTGGGATTCTTCTGGCATCCTCTCTCCTCTCCTTAATTATTAGTGTTGCACTGAATGAAGATTCCTGGTATAACTTCAAGGTCAATCATGAAGGAAATATAACTTTGAAATTCAAAGTGAGTAAAGTCTCAAATGCTTTCAAACAGATTATCCTGAACCTGGGGGCGATTGTTCCCTTTATACTCTGCCTGATATCATTTCTGTTGCTGCTTTTCTCCCTATTTAGACACACCAAGCAGATGAAATTTCATGTCACAGGGTCCAGAGACACCAGCACAGAGGCCCACATGAGGGCCATAAAGACAGTGCTGATCTTTCTGCTCCTCTTCATTGTGTACTATGCCGTCTTTCTTGTAATGACCTCTAGCTATCTGATTCCTCAGAGAAAATTACGGATAATGTTTGGTGGCATAGTAGCTGTCATTTTCCCATCTAGCCATTCTTTTATCCTGATAATGGGGAACAGCAAGCTGAGGGAGGCTTTTCTGAAGGTGTTAAGGACTGTAAAGGGTTTCCACCAAAAAAGGAAATCTTTTGTTCTCTAGAGAATCTTGAATACGAGAAAGAAATCAACAAAAGATTCTCTCTTTTCCCAATTGATTGCATTCCATTTTTATTATGTGCTATTGGAAATCACTAATATCTATAATTATTCTAAATATTCCTTTGTGTTCCTTCACATTTCTGTCTTCTTTAATTTTGAATCTAATGTTATTATTGAGCCACACGTTTCCCTGTCTTTGCAGGAAAAAAATGAATCTAAATTCCACACTCACATTTCATATCATTGCCTAAATGTAAAGAGGTTCTACTTCTTTCTGCCATATCCTAGCAAAGGGCTTGAACTTAATGGGGAGAAGAATTTCAGGCAAACAGGCCATGGGGAAGAGATTTTAAAACACATTAGCCTTATCTATAAAATCAATCATGTAAAAAACTGTCTACTTTGTCTGAACTGAAGGTCAGTCCTTAACTTTTCTGCCCTATCACTTCCATTTCTGGAATGGTTTCTTCTGATCAGGAAGAGGGAAAACAGTCTGGTGAGATTCTGCCTAAGGTGAAAGAGGTGTAATCTCAAGATTGAAGGCTTGACCAGGAAAGCAGGGGTTGTACAGTTAAGAATATATATACAAAACCACCTTGAGAAAGAAGATTGAGAGTCCCATGGTCAGGTTGTTCCATACGTAACCCTAGCCAGCAATGCTCATTTTAGGAGTCAATTCTCAAAGATTCTTTGGAATGTTCTCTCTACCCATTTAGATTTAGGAATCTTTGACACGTTCTTCTCTCAGTATCATTCTCTTTTCTATTTTGTTTCTGGTAATATTTTACAGATAACTAACTTTTTAAAATTATTAATTTTATGCTTTCCTACTACACATTATACACATGTAAGACATATGGAAAATACAATATATGCTGTTTACATTGTAGAATTCTACTTAAATATAAGAAGAATCCTCATTTATTTGATTTGTATTGCCTAGATTCAAATTTACTGAGTTGTCATATTTCCCAAAAAAGAATAAATCTAATTTAATAGCAAAATTAGTCTTATTCCCTGGAATATTGCTTGGCAAAAAAACTTTTCTAAAAAACATGATTGCCTCATCTCAAGAAACGACTACAGGGGCCGGCCCCATGGCTGAATGGTTAAGTTTGAGTGCTCCACTTCAGCGGCCCAAGGTTTTGCCAGTTCGGATCCTGGGCACAGACATGGCACTGCTCATCAGGCCGTGCTGAGGTGGCGTCCCACATAGCAGAGCCAGAAGGACCTGCAACTAGAATATACAACTATGTACTAGGGGACTTTGAGGAGAAGAAGAAGAAGAAAAAAAGAAGACTGGTAACAGATGTTAGTTCAGGTGCCAATCTTTTAAAAAGAAAAAATGACTACAATAAAGAATGTGAGATCATAAATCTTATAAAAGGAGTTGATTGTAACTAGCATAAAGTGTGAATTTCCTTAATTTTAGATTAAATTGCTTATTTTCCAAGAGACAACATTTCAGGAAGAGAATTGTCATCAACAGCATTTCTCATATTAAATAAAACTAAAGATAACAAATCTTTATCTGGCACTTTTCACTTCTAATAAACAACTGCATAGAGGACAGATTCTTAGTAAGTATTACCATGTGCCTGCCTAATAACACTAGACCATTTATGATTAGATTTGTATCGTATCCTTCCCTAATTAACCATTTATGTGAAAATAATAATTATTATCCTTTGACTGAATGCTAACTCTCTATAATCTGACTGCAGTGATCTTTTCCAAAATTAAAATCCATTTCCACTAGGAGACCTGATTTGTGGGAAATTTATAACTTATGATGATGAAAATGAAGGTACATTCGCACGTTTTGATATTTGTTAAACATAATATTTTTGTTTGCTTTTTGTGGCTCCCTGTTTGAAACTCAACTTGACAGGTCCAAATATGCAAACTTAACAGCAAAAAGCCTATTGCAAATTCATGAAATGTAATTTCTTTTAATTTGCCTGAGAGCAGTTTCAACCAAACATTTCAGTTATCACTCACTAAAGGGTGATAATTATAATTTGCCCAGGCTACAAAGCTAGTCAAGCTGTTTGTTTGGAACAATCAGTTGGTTTATCTTCATAAATGTAGAAGCAATCCTATTTCAGAGGAAAGCTGGGCACCTCTGGAATAATATCAGAGTCAAAATAATGGCAAATGAAAACATCATTCCATGATTTGAAGAACTTATTTATTATGCTCCAACTGGTCATCTGTAAATTTGTCCAGCTTCAGTGATATTTAAGATCAGGGTATTCTCTCTACCACCATGCTCAGTACAGAAGAAAACATCTTTATGGTCATAATAACTGGTGAATTCACAGTTGGAATGTTGGGGAATGGATACATTGGACTAGTAAACTGGATTGACTGGATTAAGAAGAAAGAGACCTCTTCAATTGACTACATCTTCACCAGTTTAGCTATCTCCAGAATTTGTTTGATTTGTGCAATGGTGCTGAATGCCCTTATAATAGTATTCTACCCAGAGGTTCATGAAAATGATAAAATAAAGATAGTCAACATCTTCTGGACACTCACCAACTACTTAAGTATGTGGTTTGCCACCTGCCTCAATGTCTTCTATTTCCTCAAGGTAGCTAACTTCTCCCATCCACTTTTTCTCCAGCTGAAGTGGAGAATTGACAGGGTGGTTCACTGGATCCTGCTGGGGTGCTTGGCCATTTCCTTGTTGATCAGCCTTATATTTGCAATGACCCCAAAATATGAGTTGCTGAAAATTGCAAAACATAAAAGAAACTTCACTGAATCATTTCATGTGAGTAAAATTCAATACTTCAGCCCAGTGACAATCTTTAGCCTGTTGGCAACTGTCCTATTTACTGTGTCATTGATTTCACTTTTCCTTTTAATTATGTCCCTATGGAAACATATTAAGCAAATGAAACTCAATGTTACAGGCTGCAGAGACCCCAGCACAGAGGCCCATGTGAGACCTATGAAAACTGTGACTTCATTTCTCTTTCTTCTTTTTGTATACTATCTGGCCTCTCTTTTAATGACGTTTAGCTACCTGATGAAAGAAAGAAAGTTAGCTGTGATGTTTGAAGAGGTTATAGCAATTTTCTATCCCTCAGGTCACTCACTTATTTTAATTATTGGAAACAACAAGCTGAGGCAGGCATTTGTCAGAATGCTGAGATGTGGAAAAACAGCCTGCATGATGTAAAATCTTAGCTTTATGAATGGACTTCAAAAGCAAATTTTACTTTCTAATAAAAAACAATTTTCTTATAGGTCCGTCCTCATTGTTTTCCACTTATTCCATTTATGTAGGGTACACGTCTTTAAGTGTTATTGAGACCTACTAGCTCCCTAATGAATACATTCTCTACGTCTCTTTACACTCCAGATATTCTCATCTTCACACTCCCTTTCCTTCAAGAATTTCAAAGCTCATACTTCTCTTTGTGTCTTCTCACTGGAAATATTAGGCATGTATTGTGAATTTTTTACTTTGGCCCAGGGTGAAGCGCACCTGAGCTGCACTAACTGGTTTCTCACTTTTTTCTACCATGCACTTTCATTGCTGGCCCTAAATTGAACTCCCTTCGTGGCTCTCCTGAGTCACTCCCATTTGGCTTATTAACTAGGAACTCAGAGCTCCCTGTCTTGTCTCTGCTTCAGTTTCCTCGCTCCTCCCAAGTGAGTGATGCTTTAGGCGGTCTCCCAGGTAATACTTCCTAGTCGACCTTCTTTTGGCACCTCATATTAGTTTCCCTTCAAATTAAATTTCTTTTCAAACAACGTGGTTTCAGGCAGCACCAGGATAGGAATAGAACCCATTCAAACATCTCCCTATAAGGGATGTTCATATGTGTTCTTCACAATCTAGATAAAAGGACAGGAATAACTAACATCAGTCAGACTGCTTCACTCAGGTTCCTTTCCTTGGTAAGACCCATGGGGGTTCTTTTCACTCAAGACTTTAGAAAAGAAATTAATTGGGAGGAATTAGCACACACAATGAATTAACTATATTCTGTCACTAAAAAAGCAATATATGTCCATAACACATATGGAGTAAATTATAAAAATAAAATGAGTCATTAATAAAATGTGGTTCTCATCAAATCACTCCCCCCTAGAGTGTCACTGAAACACTTGATCTGGCACGTCTAAGGTCATGTCTGTTCTCATCTGGCTGTGTATTTTTGCTCCCACCATTTTCTATGTCTAATTCTGGTCTATTTCAATCTACTCATTTCCTTTTATTATAACTAAAATTTACTTACCTGAAGATTATCAATTTTTCTACATATGGTCATGTAAAATTCACCCTGTAAAGTACTGATATTTACAGACTTAAGAACATAAAATTCCTCAACCGTATTTCTAATATGGTAGCTATTAAGGTGCTATTTTTTGTACAAGACTGGAGAATCGATGTTCTTTTAATGAAATATGTTAACATATTCTACAAAGTACTCGGAAATTCTATGCTGGGATGAAGTTTATATTCTTCTGCAGGTTTAGATGAAATAAATGTTTTATACAATTAGTACTTCTGGGAAAGTTTTCCTCCATTATTCTGAAGTCCTTTCTTCCATGTTTTGTTTTCTGTATCTGCAATGTTTCAAATATCTTCAATGACCATGAATGGGGTTCAAAGTAATAGACTTGTGACAAAATGTTCTCTTGCAGAATTTTTTGTTGTTGTGCTTTTTTTTAAATTATGGTAAGAATATTTAACATGAGCTCTCCCCTTTTTAACAGCATTTTAAATGCACAATACAGTATGGTTAACTATAATGTTATATAATGTGTTATATAATGCACAATATTGTACAGCAGATCTCTAGAATTTATTAATCTTGCATAATTGAAATTTTATACTCGTTGAATAGCAACTTTCTATTTTCCCCTCCCCTCAGGCCCTGACAACCACTATTTTAGTCTCTGTTTCTATGAGTTTGACTATTTTAGTTACCTAATGTAAGTGGAATCATACAATATTTGTCCTTCTGTAACTAACTTATTTCACTCTGCATTATACTCTCTATGTTTGCGCATTTTGCAAGATTTCTTTCTTTTTTAAGACTGAATAATCCATTTAGCTATTTATCTGTCAATGGACAGTTGTTTCCACATTTTAGATATTGTGAATAATGCAGCAATAAACATGTGAGTGCAAATATCTCTTTAAGATTCTGATTTCAATTCTTTTGGATAAATACCTAGAAGTGGTTTTACTGAATCATATCTTAGTTGTGTTTTTAATTCTTCAAGGAACTTTCATACTATTTTCCATAGTAACTGCATAGTATTTTGCATAGTAACTGCACCATAACTTCCATGCTATACCATATACCAAAAAAGGTTTTGCGTCTAAAACGTCTTTGGCTAAAGCTATTATCATAGCTACTGTGAGCACTTTATTTATCAGGACACACTATGGCAAAGAAAGTGACGTGCCTGTGTCAGGGATCATTTCCAAGATCAGAGGAAAGCTGTCAGCTGCGAACATGGCTAGTATTGAGGCAGCTTGTCCAAAAATCAGGGCTGCATCTCAGGAATGAAGCTTTGTCCTTTCAGGAAAGATAAAAGAAAATATGCATTGCTGAGGAAGATATGAGAATCCCAGAATTATTCCATGGAAACACTATGTAGTAAAGTTTTTCTCAATAACTGAATTAGAGAAGCTATTTCAAAACGAGTTAATGTGTAGAAATGAGGTAATTTAATTACCAATCTTCTGCCTAACAGGCTATAAAGGTTAAGGATCTAGAAACTCAGATGCAATTTGGTATGGAGGAATTGGGGAGTAAAATGAAATGCAGGATTTTACTCTCTTTTCTCTCATATGTACAACTGCTTTTGAGAACATTTTAAGTGAAAAGGAAAAAATATAATATAAGATAAGATAATAAGCATGGCTGCTTATTATATATAGCATCACAAACAAAATGTCTATCAAATGTCACTTGACTAATAAGACAATGTATTATTTTAAGAAACCTTGTGCCATATAATTGTTCATCTGCACAATCAAGATAAGTGAGCTAAAATATTTTTTTCAAACCAAATAGTCTATACTTAGTGTTAACCTTTTAAATTCCCTGAAAATATACAGCCTTCAAATTTGGGACTTTTAGTAATAATCAATATTATCACTCAAAAAAATGAAGATTCTTCTGTAAATTTCAAATTTTGCCTATATTCTAATTGCTAGAAAATGACTGAGGTTTAGGTTTGCCAGATAAAATCCAGGACACCCAATTAATTTTGAATTTCAATACTTCCCAGGAGTACTAATCTCATGCAATTTGGGAAATATACTAAAAATTTATTCATTCCTTATTTGAAATTCAAATTTAACTTGGTGTCCTGCATTTGTATTTGCTAAATCTGGCAACCCTATTGAGGTTACTAGCATGCATCGCAAATTAGTGAATCCAAAATTTGCAAAACATAGCCTCAGAAAGACAGGGCGTGATCATGAAAAGGAATCAGCCCAATTTGCATCTCTAGCAAACTGTAGCTCAGCCTAAATTAACCATAAGTGGAAAAGTAAAACTTGCTGAGAAGATAAATGGACATACGGTGGCCAGGCCTGGGATTGTCAACCACATTGCTTGTCAATACTAATTAGGATTTAATGAAAATAGTTACAGTCTTCATTTACCGTTCCAGTCTCCATCACAAGGAAGACTCCAATAAAAGATATAAAGAAAATAACAGCAAAATCTAAGAAGTAGATGTAGATATACTACAACAGTTGACTAGAAACGAATTGGATATTTCTCTGTTTTAACATGACAATTGACATGAAGAGCACCTTAATGATCATAGCAGCTGGAGAGTTCTCGATGGGGATCTTAGGGAATGCATTCATTGGATTGGTGAACTGTATGGACTGGATCAAGAACAGAAAGATTGCCTCCATTGATATAATCCTCACGAGTTTGGCCATATCCAGAATTTGTCTATTGTGTATTATACTATTAGATTGTTTTATATTGGTGCTGTATCCAGATGTCTATACCAGTGGTAAACAAATGAGAATCATTGATTTCTTCTGGACACTAACCAACCATTTAAATGTCTGGTTTGCCACCTGCCTCAGCATTTTCTATTTCCTCAAGATAGCAAATTTCTTCCATCCCCTTTTCCTCTGGATGAAGTGGAGAATTAACAGTATGATTCCTAGGATTCTGCTGGGATGTTTGGCCCTCTCTGTGTTTATTAGCCTTCCTGTCCCTGAGAATCTGAATGATGATTTCAGGAGCTGTGTCAAGAGAAAGTGGAAAACAAACTTAACTTTGAGATGCAGAGTAAATAAAGCTCAATATGCTTTCATAAAGCTATTTCTCAACCTGTTAACACTATTCCCCTTTTCTGTGTCCCTGATCTCATTTTTCCTCTTGATTCTTTCCCTGTGGAGACACACCAGGCGGATGCAACTCAATGCCACAGGGAGCAGAGACCCCAGCATGGAAGCCCACGTGGGAGCCATGAAAGCTGTCATCTCCTTCCTCCTCCTTTTCATTGCCTACTATCTGGCCTTTCTTGTGGCCACCTCCAGCTACTTCATGCCAGAGACTGAATTAGTTGTTATGGTTGGTGAGGTGATAGCTTTAATCTATCCCTCAAGCCATTCATTTATCCTAATTCTGGGGAACAACAAATTAAGACAAGCATCTCTAAGGGTGCTATGGAAAGTAAAGTATCTTCTAAAAAGAAGAAATTTCTGACAACATAAAGAGATCTGAAGACAAACTATCATTTTCTGGACAAAGGAAGACAAGATATTTCTTAATCACCTTCAGTTCTTGCACTCATGTTGGTTTCATATGGTTAATTACTCTTGAAACTTATTTAGTATACTTGTAATTTAGGGAATCTCATGTGGAGCTGATTTTGCCTTTTTCTCTCTCTCTCTGTCTCCCTTCAAGTTTCTTTTTTAAACATGTTTCAGAACATATAGAAGTTAATATCCAAATAGTTAACTGTGAGAAGAGAGAGTATTTTCATAGTTCTAAATCATATCTCCAGATGCAAAATCGTATGACTAATTCAGGACAACTGTAATAGCATATTGTTGTTATTTACATCTCTGTGAAAAGCAGCTAGCTCATCCTCATGGTCCTAGCTAGAAGTTTTTCTATCTTAGATCATCTATCTAAGTTCTACCTTTGGAAAAGGCTCAATAAGGTGACAGTTCTTAAATGCTACAAAATTCTATGAATGTAACAGAAATTAATACTGAATATAATCACAACTAAGACATAAATTGTAATTAAAATAAATATTGTCACAGCAAATTCAAAAATTCTTTTAGGATCAAAGATCAATGAAAGAAAGACAATCTGTAAGTGTGAGAGAAAGACAATTTATGTGGAAAGTTTGTATGAAATAATGTTGGCTAAAGAAAGAGCCAAAGTAGAATTATTTATTGCTTATTCAAGGATATTTCTCTACAAAACACATGTGTAAGTTTACTTTCAGCAAGCTAGGACTGCACCAGGCATTGAGTGTCAAGATACTCTGATAAGATGAGAGCTTTAATCAAAAACTCCTGTATTGAGACGTTAAAAAGTCAAAACTGTCAAAGGAGACATTGATTCAGTACAGATCATCTCCATACCCCAGGGGACTATTATTTGGATGATACATAAGTCATCCATGAGATATCTATTTGGGAAATTCCATCAAAGTGTCATTTATATTTTGGCAATAATATTTTGGAGTGATCAACTCTGGTACTAACCAGCCTAGAGTAGCCATGGACTTGATCTGCAGAAAAGAAAATATTTGTAAGATATATTAAATGTTTGGATCAATAAATTTGGTAAAAATTAAACTTACTTTACACTAGTTTCATGTTAATTTTTCTTCTTTGAATCTGAGGCTGTAAAAGATACATATTGATTAAATTGATACATTTAGAACGATGTATTGAGTGTCTTGTAAGTTAAAGAAACAATAGGAAATACCTGTCCCCACCCCTTGCCTGAGCAAAGGCCAGCTTATGTGTATTTATTAGGCATAGGGACAAAAAAATCCTGAGAGCTTATGGGAATCTTGGAAGCTCCATGTTTGATGTCTTCATATTGTAGACCTTAGAAACTTGATCATCTAGTCACTTTATGAATGTAGCATCTCGGCAATCGCTCTGTGGACAGTAGCCAAACAAAGGATACTGAGGTGAAAACAGAAGCCATATTGGAGACCTCCTACTGTACATAATTCTCCTTACTGGCATATCTAGGATAAAAGTGATATAGTCAAGGCAAGTGGTTTACCTTCTAAGATTATATTAATCCTGAGAAATCATACAAAAATAATAATAACTCAGAGTTGAAAGAAGTGTTTGTACTGTTTCATTCACCCCCAGTGTTTGGAGTAAAGTTTTCAGACTTTCTCTAAGACAGTGTAGTAAAGGGGTTACAGAGAATGCAAGCAGTGTCTTTCTGGTTTTCTTCATTGTTTGGTAAATGGATGTACACTTCCACATTGAATATCTGAGTGTCAGGCACCATTCTGGGTGCTGGAAATACAGATAAGTTGTAACGAAGTCCATGCTCTTATGCAATACACAGTCATGGAAAACATTAGGACATAAGGATCAAGTAAACAAACAAATAGTTACAAATCATGATTAATGCAACTGAGAATAACTGGAGATGAGGGATAGCTTCATATAGTGTAGTCAGAATAGATGGACTTGAGGTACTGAGATTTCAAGCTGAGACTAAATGACAAATATAACCCAGTCATGCAATATTCTGGACAAATAACATCCCAAAAAGATGTACAAGTGCCTGAGGAAGAGCAATAAGGTCTGAATGACCAGAGCATGGTGAACAAAGGGTGACTGGAAGAGCATGAAAGGCCTTGTAGGTCGTGCAAGGGAATTTAGATTTAAGTGAAATGGGAAGATATTGAAGGAATTTAAACCACGTATAGCATAATTTTATTTGTATATAGATTTAAGTTCACTTTGGTTATATAAAGAAGGGATATTGTATGTGTTTAGGAAGAGGAGTACAATTAAGGGGACCAGCTAGTCAGTTATTATAATAAGTAGTCGATATGAGAAATCACAGGGGCTCAGATTTGGATGGTGGCTCTAGAGTTAGGGAATTTTTTACTGGATGAATTCTATATATTGTGTAGATAAAGATAATAGGTCTTGTTGATTGATTATAAGAAAGGAGAGAATTCAAGGAAAAGAAAATTCTAAAAACTTTTAGATTGTTTTTGCTTTAGCACTTGGGAGTACACTGCTACCTACGATTGAGGGGAAACTGTTATTTGAGGGATGGGAGATTAGAAATAAAAAAAACTATGTTTCTTACAAATTATGTTTAAATGATCTATAAAATAACCAAGTGAAAATGTCAATAGATGATTGAATATATGAAGCTATAACTAAGGAAAGAGATAAAAGATATGAATTTGGAAGTCATCGACATATAAAGGAGATTACCTAAAAAAAAATATTATGGATAGAGACATAACACCAGATCTGAGCCGTGAGATGTTCAAATATTTAGAGATTAAATTAGGGAGAAGCGACCAGCAAAAGAAAATAAGAAGCTCTTAGGTAGATAAGAGAAGTGATATAGCAAAATAACCTTTGAATTTGGCAACATGGATTCAATTAGTGACCCTAACAAGAGCAATGTTAGTGAAGTGTAAGGGCAGATGCAAGTTTCAGTGGGGAAAGTTAAGGAGGGAACAAAATCCGAGAAAGCAGAGACATGGAGCATATATAATATTTTTAGTAAATTGTAGTATTAAGGAGAGCAGAGAATGGGAACAATGAAACATTTTAGTGTTGTCATTTGTTTTGCTTTTAAGTCAGATGATATAGTGAGTACATGGAAATTGAAATGATTCAATAGAGAGGGAGATAATATAGAAGAGGTATAGCATTTGCTGGAGCATTTATGTTAAAATAACAGCCCTGACATAAAAAGGTGGGACCCTCAGACCTGAGAGAGGGATATTTAGGTGAGCAAAGCTAAAAATATAGAACCCCCAGATTCCCTGGAAACTTCAGGGCCACCAGAAGCAGACCACTACCCTGACAAGAACAGAAGAGCCTCTCTACTCCTGGAAACTGTTCAGTTAACTCAATATGAGGCAAGTTGAAATTTATTCTCTTTAATAATGCTCTACCACTCTTCATGGCTTCATGCCAAGGTTTCAACACAGCCCTATCAGGTGAGCACAGTTTCTATTCCAAAAGAAAATAGCTTCAAGCTAATATTACCACATACTGTTAACATATCAGCAGGAATGAGAAAATGTACCTAACATGAGGATGGTAGACCAAGGGATCCTCTTTATTTAGTCTTGACATGGAGAATTTATTGACATGGGGGCCTTAAGTAATGACTTAGGACTCAATATTCTGGCAAGGGCAAATAAATCCAGTCCCAATATTCTCTTGGGCCAGCTCCATGAAACTTTGACATAATGATGGCCTCATATATAAGGTGGAATTGATGCAACTTCCTTGACATAATATTAAGAAAGAACAGAAGGCAGAAGTGATGTCAGCATCACGGCAGAGTGAGCTTGCCCGGGACTCTCTCCCCTCCAACATACAAAAAAGAACAACCATATTCCAACAAAATATTATCCTAATAGCATAGAAATCCTCGGAGAGTCACAGCAGCCAAATGATGGAGGGTGGAGAGGCTAGAGCCCCCCTCAAAGTAGCTGGAATTGGGTAAGAGAGATCATCCCTCCCTCCACTAAGGACTGGGATCACTGCTGTGGGAGGCTCCATGAGGGAACGAGTGGGGGGGAGGGGCTGCATGTCCATAGGATCACCCAGGAATCCCACAGACGTGCAGCCCAGATGGAAGCCCCCTAACGGGAAAGTTTTCACATGGGGTGACCTCAGCAAGCCAAGACCCCAGGAGAGCAGATAGCAAGAGCTGATCAGGAAACTGGGTCTACGCACCAGAGAAGGTGCCCCTCCCTGCCCCAACCAGGGCTGTGCCAGCCATCTTGGCTGAAGGTGGAGGGCTCAGAATATGTGGCTCTCGACCCCCATCTAGTGGTGACAGGTTGTAACTACAGCCGAATCATATCACAATGGGGAAGAGCCGTCCATCTTCCAACATCCAGCACTTCATAAAAGCTCCCTCCAGAGGGAAAACAAGCACCCAGAATTATGCCCTGAGGATTCAGAAATAAGCAAACTAGACAAAAATGAATTCAGAATAGCTATAGTCAAAAAGCCCAATGAGGTAAAGGAAAATATAGAGAAACAAGTCAATGAGTTTTGGAGTTACTTCACAAAAGAGATTGAAACTATAAAGAAGAACCAATCAGAAATACTAGAGATGGAAAATACAATGGATCAGATAAAACAGAATACAGATTCCCTGAATGCCTGTGTAGATGCCATAGAGGAGAAAATCAGCATAATCGAAGATAGACAGGTTGAATGGCTCCAGACACTCGAAAAGAGAGAATTAAGAATAAAAAGGAATGAAGAAAATCTCTGAGAAATAGCTGACTCAATGAGGAATTGCAATATAAGAATAATTGGAACCCCTGAGGGTGATGAAACAGAGAATGGAGCAGAAAGTGTGCTCAAAGGAATAATAGCAGAGAACTTCCCAAATCGAGAGAATGAGAGAGAAATATGTGTGGAGGAAGTTTTCAGGTCTCCTAGATATGTCAATGTAAAAAGACCTACTGCGAGGCATATAGTAGTAAAACTGGCAAAAGTGAATGACAAAGAAAGAATACTCAGGGCATCAAGGCAGAAGAAAATAACCTACAAAGGAACCCCTATCAGACTTTCAGCGGATTTCTCTGAAGAAACCTTACAAGTTAGGAGAGATTGGAATGACATATTCAAAACCTTAAAAGATAACAATCTTCAGGGGGGCTGGCCCCATGGCCGAGTGGTTAAGTTCGCGCGCTCTGCTGCAGGCGGCCCAGTGTTTCGTTGGTTCGAATCCTGGGCGCGGACATGGCACTGCTCATCAGACCACGCTGAGGCAGCGTCCCACATGCCACAACTAGAAGAACCCACAACAAAGAATACACAACTATGTACCGGGGGGCTTTGGGGAGAAAAAGGAAAAAATAAAATCTTTAAAAAAAAAATAAAAAAAATAAAAAAATAAAAAAAAATAAAAAAAATAAAAAGATAACAATCTTCAGCCAAGAATACTCTATCTAGCAAAAATATCCTTCAGATATGAGGGAGAAATTAAATCTTTCCCGGACAAACAAAAGCTAAGGGACTTCATAGCCACAAGGACCCCCAACCCCCACAAGAAATCTTCAAGAAGGCCATCATACCCGAAAAAAGAAATAAAGGGAGAAAGAGGTCACAAAACACAGAGTAAGGAGACCAATAGATAGAATCAGAATAGGATGGTAAATATACAACTATAGCATTAGGATAAAGGGAAAGAAAACACCAAAAACAAAGACAATCTTATCACTTTAACCACAAACCCACAACACAAGTTGGAATAAGAGATGACAGTAATAACTTAGGAGGAAAGGAGAAAGGGGACTGAATCAGTTTAGGCTAAGGAAATAAAAGGCCACCAGAAAATGGGCTATGTTACACATGAGATTCTGTATGCAAACTTCAGGGTAGCCACTAACCTTAAAAACAGAACAGAGACACAAAAAATGAGGAAATAAGAAACTGCAGATGTCAATGGGTAGGCCAAAACACACAGGACAAGAAACAAAGGTAATGCAGGAAAAACAGAAAACAAGTGACAAAATGACAGCATGAAGCCCTCATGTATCAATAATCACTCTCAATGTAAACAGATTGAACTCTCCAATAAAAAGACACAGAGAGGCAAGATGGATTAAAGAACAAGACCCAACAATCTGTTGTCTCCAGGAAACATGCCTCAGCTCCAACAACAAACACAGGCTCAGAGTGAAGGGGTGGAAGACGATAATCCAAGCTAATGGTAAACAAAAGAAAACAGGTGTCACAATATTTATATCAAAGTGGATTTCAAGATCAGGCAGATAAAGAGAGACATAGAGAGTCAGTATATAGTGATCAAAGGGATAGTACATCAAGAAGAAATAATGCTTATAAATATCTATGCACCCAACACAGGAGCACCAAAGTTCATCAAGCAACTATTAACAAACCTAAAAGAAGATATTAAAAATAACACAATAATAGTAGTGGATCTCAACACCCCACTCACATCATTGGACAGATCATCCAGACAGAAAATCAACAAGGAAATGGTGGAATTATATGAAAAGCTAAGACAGTTGGACTTAATAAAGATATATAGAACACACCATCAAAAAACAGCAGAATACACATTCTTCTCAAGTGCACATGGAACATTCTCAAGGATAGACCATATGTTGGGAAACAAGGCAAGCCTCTATAAATTTAAAAAAATTGAAATAATAACAAGCATCTTCTCCGATCATAATGTTATAAAGCTAGAAATTAATTACAAGAAAAAAGCTGAGAAAATGACAAAGATGTGGAGACTAAACAATATGCTATTGAACAAGCAATGGATCATTGAAGAAATTAAAGAAGAAATCAAAAAATACCTGGGGACAAATGAAAATGATAACATGCCATACCAACTCATATGGAATACAGCAAAAGCTGCATTAAGAAGGAAATTCATCACAATACAAGCACACATCAACAAACAAGAAAAATACCAAATAAGCAATCTTAAACTACATCTAACTGAACTAGAGAAAGAAGAACAAAAAAAGCCCAAAGTCAGCAAAAGGAGAGAAATAATAAAAATCAAAGCAGAAATAAATGCCATTGAAACGAAAAAGGCAGTAGAAAGGATCAATGAAACAAAGATCTGGTTCTTTGAGAAGAAAAATAAAATTAAAAAACCCCTAGCCAGTCTTATAAAGAAAAAAAGAGAGAAAGTTCACATAAACAAAATCAGAAATGAAAGAGGAGAAATAACAGACTCCACAGAAATACAGTGAATTATAAGAGAATACTACAAAAAACTATATGCCAACAAAATGGATAACCTAGAGGAAATGGATAAATTCTTAGACTTTTACAGTCTCCCAAAGCTAAGTCAAGAAGAAGCAGACAGTCTGAACAGGCCAAACACAAGGAAGGAGATTGAAGCAGCAATCAAAAGCATCCCAAAGAATAAAACCCGAGGACAAGACGGCTTTCCTGGGGAATTCTACCAGACTTTCAAAGAGGATTTAATACCTATCCTTTTCAAGCTATTCCAAAAAGTTGGGGAGTATGGAACACTTCGTAACACATTCTATGAGGCCAAAATCACCCTGACACCCAAGCCTGACAAGGACAGCATGAAAAAGGAGAACTACAGGCAAATATCACTGATGAACATTGATGCAAAAATTCTCAACAAAATTTTGGCAACTCAGATTCAGCAATACATCAAAAGGATTACACATCATGATCAAGTGGGATTCATACCAGGGACACAGGGATGGTTCAAGATCTGCAAATCATTCAATGTGATACACCGTATCAACAAATTGAGGAATAAAAACCACATGATCATCTCAATAGATGCAGAGAAAGCATTTGACAAGATCAAACAGCCATTTATGATAAAAACTCTGAATAAAATGGGGATAGAAGGAAATTACCTCAACATAATAAAGGCCATATATGACAAACCCACAGCCAACATCATACTTAATGGGCAAAAATGGAGCTCCATCCCCCTGAAAACAGGAACGAACGAGACAAGGATGCCCTCTGTCACCACTCTTATTCAACATAGTACTGGAGGTTTTGGCCAGAGCAATTAGGCAAGAGAAAGGAATAAAAAGAATCCAAATAGGGAGGGAAGAAGTGAAACTCTCGCTGTTTGCAGACGACATGATCTTGTATGTAGAAAACCCCCAAGAACCCATTGGAAAACTTTAAGAAGTAATCAACAACTACAGCAAAGTTGCAGTGTATAAAATCAACTTACATAAAACAGTAGCATTTCTATGTTTAATAACAAACTAACAGCAAAAGAACTCAAGAACTCAATCCCATTCACAATTGCAACAAAAAGAATAAAATACCTCGGGGTAAATTTAACTAAGGAAGTAAAGGACCATACAATGAAAACTACAAGGCTTTCCTTAAAGAAATAGATAAGGACATAAAGAGATGGAAAGGCATTCCATGTACATGGGTTGGAAGAATAAACATAGTTAAAATGTCCATAGTATCTAAAGCAATCTACAGATTCAAAGCAATACCAACCAGAATCCCAATGACATTCTTTACAGAATTAGAACAAAGAATCCTAAAATTCATATGGGGCACAAAAGACCCTGAATTGCTAAAGCAATACTGAGAAAAAAGATCAAAGCTGGAGGCATCACAATCCCTGACTTCAAAACATACTGCAAAGCTACAGTAATCAAAACAGCATGGTACTGGTACAAAAACAGGTGCACAGAATTGAAATCCCAGAAACAAAATCACACATCTATGGACAGCTAATCTTCGACAAAGGAGCTGAGGGCATACAATGGAGAAAATAAAGTCTTTTCAACAAATGATGCTGGGAAAACTGGAAAACCACATGTAAAAGAATGAAAATTGACCATTCTTTCTCACCATTCACCAAAATAAACTCTAAATGGATCAAAGACATAAAGGTAAGACCTGAAACCATAAGGCTTCTAGAGGAAAACGTAGGCAGTACACTCTTTGACATCAGTATTAAAAGGATCTTTTTGGACACCATGCCTTCTCAGACAAGGGAAACAATAGAAAGAATAAACAAATTGGACTTCATCAAGCTAAAGAGCTTCTTCAAGGCAGGGGAACACAGGAATGAAACAAAAAAACACCCCACTAATTGGGAAAAACTATTTGCAAGTCATACAGCCAACAAAGGGTTAATCTCCATAATACATAAAGAACTCACAGAACTCAACAACAAAAAAATCAAACAAACCGGTCAAAAAATGGGCAGCAGACATGAACACACATTCCTCCAAAGAAGACATATGGATGGTCAAGAGGCACATGAAAAGATGTTCATCATCACTGATCATCAGGGAAATGCAAATCAAAACTACACTAAGATATCACCTTACACCCATTAGAATGGCAAAAATAACTGAAACAAAAGTAATAAGTGTTGGAGACGTTGTGGAGAAAAAGGATCCCTCATACATTGCTGGTGGGAGTGCAAACTGGTGCAGCCGCTGTGGAAAACAGTATGAAGATTTCTCAAAAAATTAAAAATAGAAATACCATATGACCCAGCCATCCCACTGCTGGGTGTCAATGCAAAGAGCTTGAAGTCAGCAATTCCAAAAGACCCATGCACCCCTATGTTGATTGCAGCATTATTTACAATAGCTAAGATATGGAAGGAACCTAAGTGCCCATCAACTGATGATTGGATAAAGAAGATATGGTGTATACACACACACACACACACACACACACACACACACACAATGGAATATTACGCAGCCATAAAAAAAAATAAAATCATCCCATTCGCAACAACATGGATGGACCTTGAGGGAATTATGTTAAGTGAAATAAGCCAGATAGAGAAGGACAATCTCTGTATGACTCGACTCATATGAGGAATTTAAACATGTGGACAAAGAGAACAGATTAGTGGCTACCAGGGGAAAGGGGGAGCACATGTGGGGGGCACAAAGTGTGAAGGGGCGCACCTACAACACAACTGACAAGCAGTAATGTACAGCTGAAATTTCACAAGATTGTAAACTATCATAAACTCAAAAAAAAATTTTTTTTTAAAGATTAAAACCGGCTTCCCGTTGTTGTAGCAGGCTTTTTCCAAATGCATACATAAGTTTGGGCAAACTGAAATTGCCCTATTTTGGCCATTTTAAAGTGAGACCTCCTTTAGTATGTTTGATTAACATAACCTTAAGGGTGGATTTATATGCTCTTACAATATCAGGCAGGGGAAACTTTCTGTAGTAAGATAGAATGTTTATCCCCACAACATAATCTATAGCACAATCAGGCAAAAGAGATGTAATTATTTTATGTAAGGCTCATTTAAATATACCAATTTTTACAAATCTTTATCTTAATTTTTCTAACTTTTATACTTCTAATTATAACATATTAGAATTCCGTTAACAAGTTTTGGTATTACAATATTATGTTGGGAAAGCATTTAAAGCTAGACATAACATCTATTCCCAAAAACATCCAGGTAAAGTTGAAATAAACTCTTCATATAATATTAGCTTAAACACTTTAATCTTTACAGTCTTATCAACCTGAGCAACCTAATTGTTGCTTCAAATAATTCCTGGTCAGGTTTCTCACTGTGATTTCTGCCTCCTGACCTTTTAAATTTTTTCAAACTGGGGTGAATAGAACAGGCTTCTCTGATGTCCTTTAATGTTGAGGAGACAATGAGGGGGGTCCCTTTAGCCATCCAACCTTAGGTAGTGTTTTGTTAAAACCTTTGTTTTAACTTTATTTATGTCTGTTCTATTGATCCCATTTCCTTTATTTTTAATAACTAGTTAAGGATTTCCATCCTGTTGGGATGAGTTCTGTGACTCTTCTCTTTCTGATTTCTCTTTGTTTGCTTAATGTTTTCATTAGCATCTGTAAGACCACAAGAAGCTGAGACCGCAAGTTTGATTAAGTCTTTAAGACTAATTATTGCATTTTCCTTTTAATTTGATCGTTTCATAGGTACCAATAAAACAGCTGTTTATGATGAGAGCTCTCTAAAAATTTTTCCAACTAACGGATCCATTGTTTAGCCATTTTCTCTTTGGAGTTTAAAGAATATCATGGCCATGTGGTGTTACAAAAGAAAATCATCCCTGTTTAGACATTGGCGTATAACTATAATTAGACCATCTATTCAGAATCAGCCTCAATGGGCTCTGCTTTGGGACAGACAGAATATTTCCCATTCCAATTCAAAAAGACAGACAGACACACAGATCCAGACACAGAAAAGCCAGGTTCCCAGATTAGGGATAGAAGGTCCTACAACAGTTCCCACTCTGAATGTGTGCCCGTATGTCCCCCTCTGCAAACAGAAAGGACCCCAGAAGGACCCTCTGTCAACAGAATTGACCCCAGAGGAGGGGAAGGAAGTTCACAGGCATCCCCAAGGCAACTTACCCTATTTCAGATGGAGTCTGTCAACTCACCATGACAAAGAACAAATAAACAAACACGAATCTAAGGCCTATTTCCTTGCCATAAGAAAATGTGCCTAGGGTCAGTGGTACCAGACTAGATGGAAAGTATTGGGACAGTCCCTAGGGCAAATCACCTAGGCAGCTGCTAGACTGCTTCCAAGGAAGTCCCAGTAGGCCTGGAGCTGCCGACCCAAGGACAAGAGCCTCCTGATTGGCTTGCCAGATTGTTAGTGCCTACAAACATAGGTTCTTTACCCGCCACACAAGAAGGGCCAAGTAAAAACTGGAATGCCAGGCTTATGGCAAGGAAGTATTTTTATTTCAGATGATATCAGCTGGGTGATGAGAGTGAGCTCTCAAATTTGTCTTGTTTAATCTCATCTCCCTGAAAGATGGGAGATGAGGGGTTTTAAACGTTTGTGAGGAATGAAGTTGCCTGTAGAAGAGGGGGAAGTCAGTGGTCTTACTGGTCAGAGCTTTCCCACTAGCCTGTGTTCAGCTTTGGGAGGCTGTTTGCAGGGTGGAGGAGGAGATAATAAAGAATCCAGGTGGCTGTCCGTGGCCATTTGTCTCCATGGTGGGGAGTGGATTCTGGAGCCAGGGAGCCAGGGAGTAAATCAGGAAAGAGTGCTTTCGTTTTAACCTGATATATGCTGGGTTTAGTGTAGGGGAACTGATATCAGAGCAGGCATCACAAGGTCAAGGTGTTGGTTCAGTCTGAGGGCTACAAAGAAGAATCTGTTCCAGGACTCTCTCCTAGCTGCTGGTGATTTGCTGGAAAACTTTGGTGTTCCTCAGTTTTTGCTACATCACCCCAATCTCTGTCTTCATCTTCTTACGGTATTCTCCCTGTATGCATGTCTATGTCCAAATTTCCCCTTTTTATAAAGACACCAGTCACATTGGATTGGGGGTCACCTCTACTCCCATATGAGCTCATCTTAACTAATTACATCTGCAAAAACCCTATTTTCAAATAAGGTCACATTCTGAAACACTGGAATTAGGACTTCAAGATATGACTTTATGGGGACATAATTCAGCTCACTTTTCTTTATATTTTGTCTAGTTTTGGCAGATTTTGCCTCACACCATTTCCACAAATGCATATACACGGAAGAAATAAGTTGAGTCAATGTGTATGAACTCACTGAAGTGCATTAGGTAAAATCGAATGTCTCTAAACCAAGGGGAAGTCTGTCTGATTGACAGCTAGATGATGAGTCTGTCTCTACCAGGGCACTCTGAGGGTAAACTGGTGCTGGAGGCCCTCTTGAATCCCAGACATAAACAGAAATATACACTATGGTGCACATGAATTGAAGGACTGCCAGAGATTAAGGAAGATTACAAGGTAGTTTTCTCTGTGTTTGAGCTGAGAGAAAGGCATGTGTTTTGATAATCTGAACTTGGCAAAATCCCTTACTGGTCTCAAGAATAAAATTTTTTGCTCTGGAATATGGTGGTAGTTAAGTGCTCACAAAAATTATTAAAATCTGAGCTACAGGGCTTTGTAATCTCCCAGCCTGCCCTTCTTTCCCCTTGACTGAGACCCATCACCCTAGAAGGAAAACAAGAGCCAGGACGTTAATGCTGATAACTTTATTGACGTTTTGAAGTTGGAGAAAGGAAAGGCCAAGAAGTTTACACCACTGAGAAGTCTATGACATCAGTGGATCTGTATCATTTCTGAAACAAAGAAAAGAATTTTAGACAGATGTAATGACTTGGCCTGGGCATGATCTATGCAAGGCATCTATGAGGCATCAGAATTGGCCACCTCAAAATGTGTATCTTTGGCTTTATCATTTTTAAGAACAAAAGATTCTGAAAGAAAATTTGACCTTCCCCCTACCTGCCTAAAATAATTTAAGATAAAAGGCCTGTCAGGACATCACCATAGATGACTGTGGGTATTTTTCAACTGGGAGGGTCTTTTCTAAGCCCATTCTTATCAAAGCTCTGTTTACCAAACATTTGATTTTCTATTTCCATGTGAATTGCCTTCCTCCCCTTTGAAGTCAAAAACTACTACTCCCAACCACTAATTCCTTTGTTTTTAGCTGAAGATGATATTTAAGTTGGCAGCTTGGCCATTTTGTTGAGTTGCTCAGTTTTCCTGAGCATCCCCCATGTATAAATGTTATAAAGCTTTGTTTAATTTTCTCCTGTAATTCTGTCTCATGTCAGTTTAATTAATAGCCCAGCAAGAAGGACCTAGAGTGAGTTAAAAAAAAATGTTCTTCCTCCCCTACACATCTCTACCATTAAGTAGTCTTATTACAAGATATCATATTAAGAGAGAGGAGAAGAAGGAGTGGGGAGGGGGATGAAGGAGGAGGAGGGCAGGAGAAGGGATAAGGAAAGGAGAAGAGGACAAGACAGGAGATGAAGGGAAAGGAGAGGAGAGGTAGAAACTGGGGAGGCTGTAGGCTAATATATGAATAATGGAGTCAAAAACTAAACCCCAGCTCAGTGTATAAGCCTTACTTTCTTTTGTGAGAATGGAGGGGACTCTTCTGTATGTAAGGTTGAGTTAAGGAGAATCATGGCAAGGGCAAATCTAGACAAAGAGTTTAAGAGTGATTAAAGTCAAGATTTAAAAATAAGAGAAATGAACAGAAACAAGAAGAGAGAATTAGGAAATTTAAAGAGAAATTCACTAGATTGTTGAATAAAAATATAATTAATACCTAGAGAATCACTGGAGACCATCTTTAGTTGGGTTTCCTTATCATTGGCCACTGTGCTGACCACCCTGGCCACCTCTTCCATGCTGGCCTCTCTGGCCACCAGGGCCACCCTGGCCACGTCTGCCACCATGGCTACCCTGGCTGCCCTGGTCTTCCTCATGATCCGAGCCTCTTTGGCCACCTCGACCATCTCGGCCACCTCTGCTAGATGAGTTTTTTTGGCCTCCCTGGACATTCTGGCTGCAAGGCCTGTACTGCTGACCATGGCCTTCCCTTCCATTTTTGCCTTTCTTGCCACACAGACCTCCCAGTCTTCCTTGTGATTCCTCTGGGACTTCTTCAACTAATCCGTCAGCTGCTAGGCAAGAGAACACAGATTCAGACAGGAACAAGTAAAGAGAAAGGTTAGCCACAAACTTAAACGAGACAAGTGCAGAATCTACAATAGCCCAAATTTGATTAGAAGTAGTATATTACTGGCTTAAATGGTGCCAGGTAGTGACCAGGGCCCATTGCTTAGGAGAGACAGGGCAGAAGTCCTGCCCTCTTCAGAGCACATGTAGTTAAATTAGCACCTCTTTTTCACCCCATCGCCATTTACTCTCCCTCTTTTGAAGTGTCTGCCACTATTCTATACTGCTATCTATCCTGAACTTGCCATGATATACATGAAATCATCCATAAACCACCAGATATCTACTGACTTCTGAGAGAAACCACCGGATAGACTCATTGTGTCTACCTATAGGTATACATGATATCTTGACACAAATCTATTGAACAGGGGAAAATTCACAGCCACTCTGCTCTTCCCAATAGCAGAGTAGTCAAATAACACACACTGTCCTCTTCTTATATCACTTTCAACAAACTGTTAAGTCCACAGCTTCCCAAACAGAAAGTATAAATAAAGCCCTCCCTATATTGTCTCATTTTGCAAGTCTCTGGTACCTATAATTGAGTCCAAGCCTTCATCATCTCTTGCATCAACTTTCAATCATTTCTTTATGATCTCATGGCTGTCACTCCGCCAATAATTCTCTTGTGGATTCAACATATATTTTATTTCATGCCAGTGTATTTTATTGTGTCTTATCACAGACACTAAGATTCCAAGCTTGAAAGACACTTAAATTCCAAGCTTAAAATCTATGCTCTTAAGCTGCTTACTCCTCACTGTTGTTGGATCAGCAAAGAAATTGCCATGTTAGTCTCCTGTTCAAAAATCTCTTTTCTACCCATAGAATAACTCACAAATTCAATTAGTCAGTCACAACATCCTTAATAAACTAGAACTAACCCACATCCCCAAGTTAGTCTTCCTATATTCACTTCAACCTTCCTGGATTATTCAGCGTTCCTAGAACATTGAAGTATAATGTTACATGCATAGATTCAGCAGAGATTTAACAATGCATTTCACTCTACTTTCCCCCATTCCTCCACTCTCCAAGGTCCAGATCACATGTCATCTCCTGTGGGAGGCCTTCACTTTTCTCCTCTGCTTTGAGTTTCCATAATACATTCTTTTGCCACTTTTCTGATAGTGACCATGATTATGTCCAAAGTAAATCTTCCATTAGATCCTGAGTTCCTTAAGGACAGAAACAATGTCATTTACCTTTGTATCCCTGTTGCCAAAAATAGGATCTTGCCATGGTTATTGTTAAGGGTTAAATTTTATTGAATTAATGTTGTGGTAGAAAATATATATAACCAAAGAATTTTTGGGGGTGATTGTCAAATAGGCATGCTCTCATAAAGACAGTCAAGACCAGGTAACATAGGTGAGAAAAAATCAGAAGGAAAATAGTGATCACACTCTCTAGACCTGAGAGAACTCTTAAATCTAAAGCAAATCTTTTTGTGTGTGTGTGGTCTTTTGTTCTCTTTCTGCACTGTGAAACTAGTGAGTAAACCATATAATAGAATAGTTGATAAAGGAAATTTTAATAGATGAGTGATTTTTTAAATTAATGAAAAAAATCATAGAAATATTGAATTAGACCAGTGACTCAGAGGTTCCTAGAATCCATTTAGAAAAATTCTAAATAAGTTAACTGAATTCTTCAGAATAACTCACTTAATAGCTGGGGTATTTCCTCTTCCTCTGAATGGGCTTCTGCAAAGAAAGAATTAAAAGAAGAGTGAAATATTAAACATATTATAACCTGAATGGAAAGATCATTGACAAGTCAAGAACTTGGAAAAAATCATTAAGCATGTGTGGGGGATCAGAATTGGCCATCCCAAAATGTGTCTCTTTGGCTTGATTATTTTTAAGAACAAAAGACTCTGAAAGAAACTTTGACCTCCCCCTCAACTGCCTAGAAGAATTTAAAACAGAAAGGCCTATTCCAGGAAGGAGCTAATACAATGAGATAACTGTAATGTAATGTAAAACATGTCTCTCAGGTCACATTGTCTGTAGTTGGCCCATATCCATTTCCATCTCCATGTAAATTGCCTTCTTCCCGCTGAAGCCCAACATCCTCCTTTGTCTTTTGCTGAAGATGATATTTATACTAGCAGCTCAGCCATTCAGTAAGTTACCCAGTTTCCTGGGTTTCTCCCATGTATAGATGTTATAAAGCTTTGTTTGATTTTCTCCTATTATTCTGCGCCACGTCAATTGAATTTGTAGCTGAGCCAGAAGGACCTAGAGTAGGTAGAGGAATTCTCTTCCTCTCCTACAGTTTGGCAACCTGGATAGGAAAAAACATCACTGGTTGGACACTGGTCACTCCTGGACTACTGCAGCCAAGAGATCCTGGACCCCTGACAAGAGCCAGGAGGAGGTAAATGTTCTCACCACGTCAATCTCCTGGATCTCTTCCTGCAGGGTCCAATAAAAGTGAGAGTGGTGAGTTTTTTCCTTTCGTAAATTTAGATTAGCAGGAGAAAATATTGGTTAAGCTAGCTTCTTGGACTTAACAACTCTAGGATTTGGTCTGAGTACTCATTTGTTAATTGATCCATTTCCTCCCAGAGACAGTCACGACTTTTCCTTGTCTCTGTCTTTTTTTTTTTTTTTTTTGTCATTTGTCACAAGATGCAGGCATGTCTATAATCCTGTTGTCTGGGAATATGCACTTGAGGAGGAAGCCGTTGCCAAGGGCATCTTGGAAGCCAAAGAGGCCATAAATTTGGTGGGCACAGGTCAAGCAGATAAGAGCCATTAGGGCACTCACCACCTCAAGAAATCTCCCATGAAAGGATAATTTGAGTCACAGAATGGGGCAGATGACACAGGTCCCTCTGCCAACTTCAAGAAAATGTATTTGCAATGATGAGTTACTCTATAAAGCACACATGATCCCCAACCCACAAGACCTCATTCCTAGGTATTCTTCTGGCTCTAAGAGACCCAAGACTTAGCTGAAGCTATTAATTTGCATATTAGATGAGGTTTTTCTTTTGTGTTATTCTGTGTCTTGAGAGCTTGGCTTTGTGACATTTCTGGTCTCCCCCATGCAGAGGATGCATGTACTGGCATGCATCTTGGTGTCCTGTTGAGTAGACTGGAGTTGTGGGACATATTTTCTTTGGCTAGCTGTGACAGTTTTCAGGGGAGTTTATCATAAAGGGTCCCAATTACTTTCATTAGGGGCCTTTGTCATCTCAACCTTCGTTGCTTATTGGGCAATGATGGCCTTTGCTTTCTTAGACAATTTTTGGGAGTGAATTTTCTGGATCTCTTTTGGGGACATTTCTTGCATTCATGGTTAAGCTTATGGGTATGAGTCACTAGTAAGATCATACTCATCAATGTGGCCAGACGGTGGATTGTTTAAATTGGAAAAACCTCTAAATTGGGGGGAAAAGATTTTTTTGAGAGCTCTCATCATAATTGTTTTATTGGTATCTATTAAAAGGCCAAATTAAAAAGGAAATAAATAAACAATGTCTAGCCTTAAAACCCTGACTCAGATTACAATTAAATTGAGAAAATGTAAAAATGTAAGTGTTGATAAGATATAAAGTTTGGGATGTTTGAGCTAACTTTATATAAAGAGGTTATATAAACTTTGCCTATGTAAGTTTTAAAATGTCTGACTGAGAATACTTCCCCTGTCCAAAATTATAAGACCAATTGATAAAGTCCTATTGAAAGCTATAATGGAATTTAGATGAAATTTTGTAGAAAAATTGATATATTTACTGACCTTATGTGAAGTGATTATGTCTCTTTTTGCCTGACTATTATAGATTGCATTGTCTGGATAAATATTGGGAGTCACTGGGGAACATTTCCCATGCCTGTTGTAAGACAGCATATAAGTCTGCTCTTCAGACAGTGTTAATTAAACATACTAAAGGGAAGTCAGTAGGGTTGCCCAAGCCCAAGCAGTATGAGATAAAAACCAGAGGTTAATATCAAGTGCTAATAAAAAAGGATAATAAAAGCCCCCACCCAAGTTAAGTTGTTCTAGTGTTAAATTGTACACTTAGAAAGAAGACCTTTGTTAAATGCTTTGCACAAACCTTTAAAGCTGTGATACACTGTCTTGAAAGTTTTAAAACATAAGAATCTTTTGATTCACCTCTTAAGTTAAAAATTTTCCCTGATACAAAAAAGCCAACTGGAAACACACAATGTAACTGGGATAGTGGGTCAACATTTTTTGTTATTCAAACTACAATCCAGTTCTTTGTGGCACTGGAAGCAACCATCTTTGTCTTACAAATCTCTGCAAGGCCAGAAGTATGGCTCTAAAAAAGCAATTCACAGTTCACCTGCCTTTTGGCAATCCTAAAACTTCCCCTATTCCTCTCAATGCTCCTAGATTTTGATTGAGATAAAAGATTGAAACATTAGAAACTGATAAGGCAAATATGCCCCCAGAAACTCCATCTTGAAGAAAACTTGACTGCTTTCTTTTTGTCTTTATAATGTAGATTTTCTGTTCCCACCTTCTCTAGGACCTGAGATACATTCTTTGAAATGCAAATGTTTCTCATAAGCTAGTGAGTTTTGTTTTACACCTGATTCATGACAAAAATTTAACAGAAGCTATAAGGTCTCTATCTGTGTCCACCAGTGTGTTTATGTATATTATATATGTGTGACATTTTACCTCCAGATAAGATGGCCAAAATTAAGAACTCTGTTTAATTGGCTTAAAATAAGCACTTACAGAAATTATTCCTAAAAGTAATCAAAACTAACACAAATGTCTTTCAAGTTAACATGATATGAAATAATCTTTGGTAAAAAAAAGCTTGTTTAAGTTTGTTGGTTTGATTAAAATAGACATGTCCTTGGAGTTATCAGCATTGGATATGATGTAGACACACAGCCTGAGTTTAGTAGTCAAATAAGTTCCTGTTATCCCTGTTACAAATTTGTCAGCAAAAATAGCTTAGAATGACAGTTAATTTTGTTTAATGTCTCATGAAGTTTCATGGGTAATCTAAACATAATTGTTGGGAACAAATGTTTAGATGTAAATGAGATAAGAGTTTAAACTTTTAGCAATAATTATATTTCATGACATGTATTACATAACTTTCAAGATCTCTTTGGTAACCTAAAACTTTGAAGTTTTGCCAGGTTAATTTAAATGAAAAAAATTCATTGAATATCTAGATCATTTCCAAATAAGATAAATTATTAGACATTAATTACTAAATGTAAGTTTGCCTATCTTCATCTTATTACAGAGAAACTAAAAGGTGTTTGAGTCTGTTGGTAAATATGTCTTGTTGTTAAAAGATTGTAGTATAAAATAACGTTTCTAAAAATTATAAAAAATGTTTATCAATTTTTCAAGCCACAGAATGCTAATAGAAAATTTTTACAATTGCTTTTTTAGTTTTTACTTAAAAATTGAGATTTCTAAGCGTTAAAAATTCCAATATGTGAGTAAAGTTACTAAAAATTAAGGAAAATATGTTTGCATTCAAGGAAAGTAAGATATATGTTTTCAGTAAAGAAAGAATAAAGGATGGAAATATTTTTGTTTGTTGGTTTAATAAAGATAAATTTGTCCTAAAGTACTAGGAGGAAAAAAGGAGGCATGGGACAAATTCTGAATGTAAAAAGAAAAAGTTTCATAAGGTTTCTGGAATACAGACCCTGAGAAAAAGTTTTTTACATGGTCCACTTGGCTAAGATTGACATGAATTTAGCTAAGTAAATGAGTTTTAATGTCAAAAGTTAGCTAGTGCAAAATTAGAATTTCATCTTCTCTATCCTAAAAGGATAATTTTCTTGAACCTTTAGTCTGTTGTTGTTAAAGAGACTATGAAAGGTTTTTTTTTTTTTGAGTAGTCTACGAGAAGGGTAAAGATTTTGTGCTTTATCAAAATTAATTTCCTGTGTTATTTTTATCAGGCACTAAAGTTTTTCTTACAGCTGTTAAATTTTCTGCATTTTCCTGAAAATCATTAATTGTCACCATGGTTAAATGGATAACTAAGAATGTTTTCAAAGACAGCTATGACATTTGTGAGTAAATGTTACTGATGTAAGTGTTAAAAATTATTATATAACATTATATAATATATAATACGTAGCATATGATGTTATATACTATATAACACTCCAAAAGTTCTAATCTATCCTAGTTGTCGGTCATAATTCTAGCTACTATCTTAAAATGTTATATGTTACAGAAATAACTTTGTAATCTTTGTTGATTGTCACTTTTAAGTCTTTTGTCATTTACAGACAGTTTTACGTTACTCTACTTTTACAAGTGTTTTCATTTTTAGAGAAAGATTCATGGAAAGGACTCTGACACATTCTAAAATACAAGTTTCTGACAAACTTTCAGAATATAAAACTGAAGATGGTAAAAAAATTACAGAACTCCGACAGAGAAATTGATGACTTCATGAAACTGCTAACAAAGATCAAAATCAAGAGTTGATTATGCGGGACTGAATGAAGTGATGAAGATGATTATAAATCTTGTCACTTTTCATTTGAAATGTTGCTGATTTTTTAAATGTTTTGTTTTTGTCAAATTTAAGGAAATATTTTTTCTCTTTTCTCTTAAGCTAACTATGACTTATAGAAATTTGGTAAATTATACTTTTGTAAATGGAATTGAAACATTTATCTTTTTCTCCATGTTTTATCCCTCCAGAATTTGGAAGCTCTTATGAGTAAGTATTGTTATTTTCAAGGCAATATACTTACTTGCATAAATTCAATAAGAATCTATTCTCCTTATAACAGGACACAATTGGAAACATTGGTTATATTACCCAAAATTTGACTGGAATGTCATATTTGACAGAAACATGCATAGACTCAGATATGACCAGACAGCTTTTGAGAAACAAAAATTTGACTTCATGAAATAAAGCCACTTCGAAATACTGGCCTGGTACCTTGTTTACAGGGTTACCAGCAACCTTACTGGGTAAGTAAAGAAAGCCACTTATCTGGCAGGTGCAAGGAACCTCAATATTATGGGGAACCTCAAAAGAAGAAAAGAATTCACCCAAATCTGTAGGTATTCCAGGCTTTGCCTGATAGGTCCTTGGCTTTCATGGCCTCAAGAGTTTCATGGCCTTTAAAGTTCAATCTGAGATTCCTGATAAAAAGTTCCAGCAAGGCAGATTTAAAAGAGCCTATAGGATCAGTTGCTATTCTTGCTGTGCTTATGTAAATAATTGGGCCAAATTTACTGAAACTAGACTTACTTTAAAAACCAGTTAGTCTTAACTTGACTATCTTTGGTAAAAATGAGGGTTATTTTAGAGAATAAAATTGTATTTCAGTAAAAACTGTAGTAAACATTTATGGATATTAGACTCTAATTCTGTTAATTATCTTTGAAGTTTTTGTTTTCTACATGTAAACTCGACTGGATCCTGAATTATTCTAGTCTCTTAAAAACCTGCCTGCAAACTTCAAACTAACATTTTCAATTTTTTCCATAATTTTTATTTGAAGTCATTGAGAACTGCACCCAGCCTTCTTCCTGAAGCCCTGTAAACTGAAGCTGGATAATTTGATATAAACACTAAAAATCACCATGATAGCATGCCTGCTGCCATGTAAGCCACTCAAAAGGGTATTTGAACACCCAACAACATCATCAGAGACATTTCAAGCTGCAAAAGATGCTTTGACACTGACAACTAAAAATCTTATTGACTGGCTGTCTCCTGGGCTCAGAAAATGGGTTATAATTCACTCCAATCATTAACCTTGTTTTTCTTTCTCTTTCCATAGAAATACTTCTTATTAAATACCTGATTTATTCCTTCCAAAATATAGGCCTAGATTTGCGAGTTCACCTGCATCACCACCTTCTGAAATGAATTTAATTGGACTGATCTATTATCAGGACTAAGAAATGTGTTCAATGAGATGAAACAATTTACCACTTAGTTGCTGGACTATGAAACTTCTTAAAGTTTCAAAGGACTGTGAAACTTCTATTTTTAAAGATTGGCACCTGAGCTAACATCTGTTGCCAATCTTCTTTTTTTCTTCTTCTTCTTCTCCCCAAAGCCCCCCAATACATAGCTGTATATTCTAGTTGTGAGTGCCTCTGGTTGTATTATGTGGAATTCCACCTCTGTATGGCCTGATGAGCAGTGCCATCTCCATGCCCAGGATCCAAACCAGCAAAATCCAGGCCATTAAAGTAGAATGTGTGAACTTAACCACTTGGCTATGGGCCCAGCCCCCTGTGAAACCTCTTAAAGGCAGGAATGTGGGGGATCAGAATTGGCTACCCCAAAATGTGTCTCTTTAGCGCAATATTTTTTTTTGAGGAAGATTATCCCTGAGCTAACATATGCTGCCAATCCTCCTCTTTTTGCTGAGGAAGATTGGACCTGAGCTAACATCTGTGCCCATCTTCCTCTATTTTATATGTGGGACCCCTGCCACAGCATGGGCTTGATAAGCAGTGCATAAGTCTGCACCCAGGACCTGAACCAGCAAACCCCAGGCCACTGAAGTGGAGCATGCAAACTTAACCTCCATGCCCCCAGGCCAGCCCCTCAGTCTAATTATTTTTAAGAATAAAAGACTGGAAGAAACTTTGACCTCACCACCCCCATTACCTAAAAGAATTTAAATAGAAGGGCCTGTTCCAGAAAGAAGCTAATACCATGAGATAACTGTAATGTAACAGAAAACATGTCTCTCAGGTCACATTGTCTATAGTTGGCCCATTTTCATTTCCATCCCCAAGTAAATTGCCTTCCAAACCCCTGAAGTCCCAAACCACCACCGCTAACATCCTCTTTTGTCTTTCACTGAAGATGATATATAAGCTGGCAGTTCAGCCATTCAGTGAGTTACCCAGTATTCTGGGTTTCTACCATGTATACATGTTATAGAGCTTCATTTGATTTTCTCCTGTTATCCTGTCTCATGTCAATTTAGTTTGTAGCCAAGCCAGAATTACCTAGAGTGGGTAGAGGAATTCTCCTCCTCCCCTACAGTTTGGTGAAGAGTTTCCTTAAGCAACAAAATTTTTTATTGACTCATTTACTCAATTCTACCACTTGGTTGGTGAAATAACTTATCATTCATTAGCTCTCTCATGTATTCTGGTCCTTCCTTATACCTTCACTCCTACACACACTCCCACTCATGCTTTTAAAATTGACTTCAAATTTTTCATTTAAAGTGTGTATGACTAACAATGGTTTTAAACTTCATCTACCTCTAAGATTTATGGGTTCGTTATTCATTTTTGTCCTTCTCTGGGCAATTTGAGAACATTCAAGAGACAAAACATTAAGCAAAGAAAGAAAGTGTGATAGGTTCTGAAGAAAAAAGAAAGAAATACATCCTTGAACAATGATTTACCTGATCCTTCAAGAAAATCTTCAGAAACAATACCTAGGATTTAAGAAAATAAATAAATAAGAAAAAGAAGATAAATTTAAAATACGATTTGATAAAATACCCCAGCTGTACATTTGTAGAAAGTCAAGTAGGTTTAGAAACAAGAAGTTAAGAAAATGCCTGAGAGACGGGGCTGGCCCCATGGCTCAGTGGTTGGGTTCACGCACTCCACTGCAGGTGGCCCAGTGTTTCGTTGGTTCGAATCCTGGGCGCGGACATGGCACTGCTCATCAAGCCACACTGAGGTGGCGTCCCACATGCCACAACTAGAAGGATCCACAACAAAGAATATACAATTATGTACCGGGGGGCTTTGGGGAGAAAAAGGAAAAAAATAAAATCTTAAAAAAAAAAAAAAAACCTGAGAGAATTCAACATAGTAATATGAATGATGATGACGAAAGGTTTAGATACAATGAATCATTTCCTAAAGTAGAATTCTAGTCCTGATCATTGACTCTGAAGCAGAGGTGGAGAGATAAATATTTTACTAATTCTGTATTGCATACAATGAAATAAAGAGCCACAACAATTGTAGACAAAACAAAGATTATGTGACACCTTGCAACAGAGAAAATTTGAGAACTGAAATCATCTACAACCAGACAGTTTACTGTCTGCATTAACATGACTTTACTATTCCAGAAAACTCAGAAAGATAACCGTTTCAAATAACTATTGTTTATTTCAGGAACGTGCCCCAAACCCATTCAAACAAACATTAACCTCTTTAACTCTTTAATGTCATCAATTGTGTACTCTCTAATACTCTACAGCACCTCAGAATCTTTGCCTCCTAAACTTTTAAATCATGAATCTTACCCATTGCTAATAAAGCCCTCCTTAAACCAGACCCCAAAACTTTATTTTTTGGCTTGTGACTTAGGTTCAGGTCTTCAGAGACATATTTGCAATCCAGAAAATAGAAACTAATGTTGCCTCCTTTTGTATCGACGTGCTCTCTGAAAATAAAGTATTTAATTTCTGAGGAGTGTCAATCCAACTCTACCCCATTCCATGAATTTTAACTCCATAATTCCTTGTATGATCTCCATTTCCCCCTCTTACCATCTTCATTCCCCTGAACTGAGCTCAGGGCAAGCAAGGCCATTGAGAGCAAGAGCAGCAGCATCTTGGTAGAAGCCATGGCATCTCTCTATCCTGATGCTGTAGGAAGCTCAGATACACTTCTTTATAAGATCAAGGAGAACAATATCACCGTTGAAACCCATGGGTTGGACACCTCTCACCCATATCTGACTTGCCATTTGGGCCTCAGTCAGTCTGTTGGGTTCAAGGGCTGGTCATGCTCTTTAATGGAAAACCATAAAGTGGTGCAATTCCTTAAAATAATTATTCATCCTTAACTATTAGTTATAAGTTTTAATAATTGTCTTCCATTTCATAATATTCCATTCAGAACTATGGTTGTCTGTTTTGCTACGCTATCCAACATTGTTCAAGCTGTCCAAATGTCAATTACATCAGGCCCTTTTCCTATAGAATGAGCCAACAGAAGCATCATGAAATGAAAAGCTAAAACAACAGAAATATAACCACAAGATGAAAGAACAACAAAGGGTCAAGAAAAACTAGTATATGTTATCTCCATGGCTTGAAAAATGAAAGCAGTTGCCAGTAATAGACTAAAGCCAACTTGAGACTCAGAAGACTATAGTTATTCAGAATATGCTTGAGTTCATGACCTGAATGGACTGTGAAATCTTAAAATGAAAAATGATCAGAATAACAAGAGGTTTAGAAAACAATATCATGCAAGGAATCATTAAGTGAATTAAGGGTGTTGAACTTGGAAAGAGAAGAGTATGAATAAGCATGATAGTTGTACTCAGTTATATAGAACAAAGAGAAGTCTTGTGTGTACAGTTCTGGAAGGTACAAAAAGAGCTGTTGATTTAAAAAGGAGAATATTTTGAAGATAATAGAAAATAATGTAAAATAATTTCTTAGAATTATTTAAATTATTTTAGATAACTTTAAATTTAATTTTTAATTATCTTAGATAAATTTTGATTATCTTAGTATAACATAAAAATACATTTCTTGGAATTATTAAAACTTGAAACAACAGATTGAGTTCTTCAAGGGAAAATTAGTTTCTTATTATCAGATGTGCCCAGACATTAAGAGATCTATAGCTACTATGCTAAAAACAACTGGAGACTCATTGGGTTAGAATCATTTGTGTCCAACTATCTCTTTAAAATGTATTCAGTAGAAGAAAGACTTCTTCCTTTGGATGAAAAGGCAAGAAGTTACATCACTTTTCTGATCACTCTTAGATAGTAAAATCTAGTAATCATTTTGTCGCAAAACAGTCTCAAATCAACATATTAAAATTCCAAATCCCATGTGTTGGTCATAGTTCTCATATTCTTTCAAAGTGACAGCTATTTTTCCTCTATCTAGCTAAGGCCTTCTATGGGAAAGTCATGTGTCTCCTAGCCAGAGGGTGTACTCAGCTCTTTCTCTCTTTTTTTTTTTTTTTGTTTTTTTTGCTTGTTCATCTATTTACTCACTCAGTAGAAGCTATTTTTGATAATTCCTGGGTTAGAGTGAAGGAAGGGGAGGTAACAAAAGAAAAGGAATCAAAAAAGTTCTTATTTGACTAGCATTGTCATAAGCTAGCCCTATTCTCTATTTAAAGATGACAATCTGTCATAGGAGTGCATTCAAACCTTCTTTAGACACCTCCTCATTATTGTTACCCATAAATCCCTTGATGAGAACAAATATGACTCTTATCTCGTTAGTTAGAATCCAGCAGTTCAGCTTCTTTGTCCTGAGAATCCATCAGTTCTCCAGTTGGTGCTATTGGACAGGATCCAAGATAACCCCTCACAGGCAGTCTCTCATGCCTAGCCCATATCTGGTTTATGGGAAACACCCATCATTTGCCCTGAAAATCTTTGGAGTGTGGGGCAATTCCACCTCAGCTAACCTTCCTCACTTCTCCCATGAGCAGTTACCAGGCCACTGCCATAACTATCTCTAGATACCTCAGTAAGGAGTCAGACACTAGACCAATGTATCCAACTCACCCAGGGTCATAGTTTTTCCATGTAGAGCCTGTGTGCAAATAAGAAGACATCTGCTTTGGTCAGATAGAGTCCTGCTGTTTCACAATTTAGTAAGTTCACTGCTAGCTGGATTTCTATCACTACTTGCTCCTTTAGCTAGGTACCCTTGTGCAAAGCATAATTTGCTTATCATACATGATGGACCTGAATATGAACATTGTTATCCAGTTTCAGGAAACCTACAGAGTGCTCTTGAATAATCTCCCTTAATATACCTCTCTCTTGACTTGAGGTGAAGAAAGAAACATCACCCAATCCTCTCTGTTGGTGGTGATGAAGAAGGGACAGGCAAAGATATTCACAGAACAGCTCTGTCCAAAAACTCCTTCTCAGGGCTGGCCCAGAGCCAAGTGCTTAAGTTCACACGCTCTGCTCCATGAGCCCAGGGTTTCACTTGTTCTGATCCCAGACGAAGACATGGCACTGCTCATCAGGCCATGTTGAGGCGGCATCTCACATAGCAAAACCATAGGCTTTCACAACCAGAATACACAACTATGTACTGGAGGGCTTGGGGAGAAGAAAAAAAAAGAAAAAGAAGATTGGCAACAGTTGTTAGTTTAGGTGCTAAGCCTTAAAAAAAAATCTTTCTCATAAATCATCTTCTCAATCACTTCTCTCCGTGCTGCGATCAATGTAAATGACTTAAATGGCTTATAAGATAAGTAACTAGCTTTTGATGAGTCCTTTTTGAAAGTCCTTCAGGAATTTTATCTCACAACTCAATTTGGTATCTAATATCTATTGTATATTTGGTGTCTTGGAACTTCAAGTTAACTTTTATTGCATATCTGCTGACTCCACTAAATCAAGGTGGACAGATTATTTTTCTGTTCCAATTTTAGCTGAGGACCATCCACCAGGGATCCTGTGCTATTGTATAAGGTAAGGAGTTCCACCCAAGGCTATCCTGATGCTCTCAGTGTTTGGCTTACTGTGCACGTGGCACAGGAATTTAAGATTAAGAGGTTTGGTATCACTGGAGGTGTTGTTCAGCATCAGAACTCATCATGGAGCCAGTGAATAATACGCACTGCTGACATTTTACATGTAGTGGTGAATGAGTGAAAGACTATAACCATAACATGCTCACTTCTGCTTTTGTTTTAACATTCAACCATAGAGGGGTTTTAAAAGCTAAATTAAACTTGGGGCTACCTGGTAGCTTCGGTGATCTGGGGTTCTCAGGTTCAGATTCTGAGTGTGGACCTCACACACTACTTGTCAAGCCATGCTATGATGGCATCCCAGATACAAGATAGAAGAAGATTGGTACAGATGCTAGCTCAGTGACAATCTTCCTCGAGCAAAAAGAGGAAGAATGGCAACATATGTTAGCTCAGGGCCAATCTTCCTCACCAAAAAAATAAAAAATAAAGTCAACTAGAAAATCTCAAAAAATAAATATAACTGCCTTTTCTCTTATGGGTTTGTTTATTTATTTATTTACTTTGCATTTGGGGGAAGGAGCTTAGGAGTGATTCCCCTCCCCAGCTCTGTCTCTTTTGATTGTAACTTCCTTGACTCAGGAAGCACCTCTCCTTAAGCTGGCACCTTCTAACCGCTCTAATTTTTCAGCATCTGCCCCAGCCTCTTTCTGCTGAGGTTGTTTGTCTCTTTCAGAAAATTCTCCCAGGCAGGCTTTAGAGCAGTTCCAGTCTCTCACTGCTGTGTAGTCCACAAATGCTCCATAGGGAGGATGCACCTTTTGCCAGGTCTGCAGTTTCTTCCCAAATGCTTCCTTTTACTCTTCTGCCAAAGAATTTTTAAGCCAGTCTCTCACTCATTGAAATTTTTTCAGGAGTGATATAGACAATAGTTTACTGTACCCCTCAAATTTATGTTTAGAGAGACATATTAAGCTCTTTGAGACCTTCTCACTAAGTTAGCAGTGATGGAGAAGCCTTTGCACCAAACCACCTCTATGGGGAGAGAAGAAGATTGAGACAGCATCCCGCCATCTTTTTTCCCACAGAACTTGTCTACAGAGTGCTTTGTTGAATTCCTAGCCTTGGCATCCATAACCTAGAGTAGGCATGAGGCATTAGTCTTCAACAGGGTTTCAGCCACTTCATTTGCAAGTCATGCTGAGGGCATCTAGTACTTTGATTGGAATGTAAGAGGAGTTAGCTCTAATCATCTAGGAGATTTTATAAAACAGAGAAAGAGTCTCTCCTAACATTTTATTACACAAGCACACTTGTGCTTCACTTCTGTGGAAAGATGGCAAAGAGAGCCCCTCTAACAGGACCACACTTTCTCATATACACTATATAACTTGGAATGCAAAGTAATTCCCATACCCATCCCTTTAATCTTAGATTCTCAGGAACTTCGGGAATTATAACAGCAACAAGTATCACCCAACATCTTACTGAAAACCGCCTGGGGCATTACTCCAGACTGAATGATTTAGACTTTAGGAAATGCACTTCTATAGGGAGACAAATCTGGTCCTGGGGAAAAGTCAAACCTAGAGGTGAGTAGTATGATATTTTGAGAGTTCCTAGAAATGTAGAAGCCTGAAGCATCCAAAGCACTACAAAACTGAGGGCAAGGAAATCAGGTCAGGAACTGGACTGAGAATTGTAACCACCTGCATTGACATGACACAGCTACTAGAACTGAGAACTGAGACCACCTGCATCAACATGACCTAGTTGTTCTGAGAACACTTAGACCAGGAAAAATAAACCTATAACACCAATAAATAACTTCATTGTGTTGATGGGGTTCAGGACTCACTACTCCAAAATATGGCACCTTGGCATATCTCATAAATGGAAAAAACACAACATTTCTGAGAAAACGCAGAAGGAAGTTCACTCTGACTCACCCTTAGTCTTCCCTGAAACAGGTCTTAAAACTCACATGTGAAAGGTACCCTCCCTATACCAGGAGGAAGGAAGAAACTCTTATCACAAGGAATTTGAGGCCAAGAAATCTGTACAAACAAACCTTGTTAAACTCACCTCCATCTTTCTAGTCACTTCTTCACTATTTACTACCCCTGCCCAAATCCCTCTCTCTTGTCAATGTTTCAAAAATTTATTGTTTCTTGGTCTAAAAGGTATAAAAGCTTCCTGCTCTGGTCACTTCTTTGGGCCTTCATTCTCTTGTGAATATTGCCCATCTGCATGCAAAAATTTAATAAAATTTGTATGGTTTGTAGGGCACGCCTGGTGGCATAGTGGTTAAATTAAGCACTCTGCTTCCATGACCCTGGTTTGTGGATTTCAATCCTGAGCAAGTACTCACACACTACTCATCAAGCCTTGCTGTGGCAGCATCCCACATACAAAACAGAGGAAGATTAGCAATAGATGTTATCTCAGTCCCAATCTTCCTCACCAAAAACATTAAAAGAAAAAATTAGTATGCTTTCTTTTGTTAATCTGTCTTCATCAGTTTAATTTTCATATCCAGCCAGGGATCCTAAAAGAGTCAAAAACTTTTCCCTCCCCTACAGTGTGCTTCAGGAAATTCCTGAGAATCAATTTTTCTTAGGCAACAGTCTGTTCACCTGGGCAAACAGTTTATTTTAAAATGTTGACTTATGAAGACAAGTTTCAAGACCCTCACTTCACTGTGTCCACCAGTTCTGAATTATTATACCACAAACTTTGCCCAATTCCAGTCAGTTCTCCATCTTGGAAGGCCTTCCTTAAACAATTTGAGCACATCTTTTAATACTCCCTCCTGAAACCTTTCTTCTGAGATACTGCAAAGTCTCTCTTAGATGGTGTTCTCCCTCACTCAGAGTGAGTTCTAAAAACCTAACTTTGCTTTATGAAAGTGTCATCTCATTTAGGAAAGGTCAGTAGATAAGATCCTGAAGTAATTCCTTAAGAGTTAACCTAAGTGATTTCTCCTTAGGACCTGGTCAAAATTACTTTTAGCACAAAGTTTTATTATTTCCAATTCTACATTGTAATTCCCTCTAGTTAGTCCAAAATTTACTTTTAAAAAATGCTTATGGGCCAGCCTGGTGGTGCAGCCGTTAAGATCACACATTCTACTTCAGCAGCCCAGGTCTTGCCAGTTTGGATCTCAGGTGCAGACCTATGCACTGCTTGTCAAGCCATGCTGTGGCAGGCATCTCACATATAAAGTAGAGGAAGATGGGCATGGATGTTAGCTCAGGGCCGGTCTTACTCAGCAAAAAGAGGAGGATTGGTGGCAGAGGTTAGCTCAGAGCTAATCTTCCTCAAAGAAAAAAAGCTTACATCAGGATAGAGAATAAAGGGAAACAGTTTTTTGACTTCCACTTGCTTATTTAATGCTGGTTTGGGGGAAAAAGTAGTAACAAATCAAGTGGATTACATCCAGGGTATGCTGGTGCTGTCCATAAGAAAACAAGTGGTGGTTTACAGTGGAATTGAAAGGTATAGGAAAAACATCTGTTGCTAAAAGAAGCATTTAAAAGGAAAACTAAGGACGGACCTAAGAATAAAACTTCTGGCCACAACTATGTGCCAGAGAAAGTTTACTGTTGAAAAGATTTGCAGGGGTGTGGATGGTCAGCCTACGCTTAGGTAATAATATTAAAGAACTTGTTTATATTGTCTTTCATTCTGCTAACATGCTTCTTCTTATCTCTGTCTTCTAGTGTCCCATATTCTTCAGACCACTCTTTCCCAGTGGACTTTCTGATATCTTCATTGATCATTTAGTGGCTTAAACCCGGTTCTTTCCTTACTAGTACCACAATGGGTACTAAATTTAGATTTATATTTACAATAATTACTATTATCAACTCTATTAAAATTTATTTTGTCTCAGAATGACTCATAGGGCCATACCTCCACCACTTTCTTGCTAAGCAGCATTCTTTCTGCTTGTTTTGATTTTCATTATTTGTCTTTACTCACAACATCTCAATTTAGAGTGTGTAAGTCTAAAAGAGGAGACTAAGAAAATAGTGTCATTAAATCCTCCTAAAAATAATCTTATAACTGAAATATTTAATATAGCTTTTATCTTTTCTGCTGTTGACATTCATCTTATAATCAATGTGTGTTTTAGTAAAACTGGTTATTTTCCAACATTAAAATTATCTGACATTAAATTGATATTGTATCTTACAAAGAATGAAATTATAGAATTGAGGAAATAAATATGTGCACAATATTGCCATTCTCCATGAAATAATAAACAAAAACATGAGTTTCCAATATGAGGTGGTATTATATTACATTGGATTTAAGAATGATTGATCAGCTTGCGTATTATATCAGACTGTGGATTACAGTAATGTCAATGCAAATGATCCATAATCAATCTATGAATCAAAATTGGGATGAGTTTATTACGAGTCAATCCTGAGAACCAGATAGCCCAGGAGAGTCCTTTCACAAAGGACTGGAGCACGCCAAAGTAGTGGAGGTGTACAAAATGGTTGTATACCATCAAAGAGCATGTATCACATATGATTGGAATGTTCCCCTTTTAATAGTCATGAGATTACTTTGCTGGCACAGCAATTTAGTGAACACAGCACGTCAGTGGTCACAATGTGAGCACAGCAGGTCAACAATCTTTACTTTAGAGAGACGCTTATCCTTAAGGATGTGGGGAAAAGTTACATCATTATCTTTAATGTCTTTGGGACACAGTAAAAACTTAAAGCAGATATACAATGCACGGTCAATGTCCATGTCAGGTCTTTTTGGAAAAACAAGTTCAGGCAGAATTAGTTTTACATCAAATGGCTTACTCATATACTCCAATATATCTTACCGCTTGTCATTTATTTGTCAGTAATATAACCTCAAAAAGTGTGGTAACATTTTGTTCACTCAGAATTTTTGCTAAATGAGAAAAAAAGATGCACTTGCCTGGAGAAACAGGCATGGAGATGCATAATACTCTCTGCCAATATATGTCTTTCTAGTAGCACAAAATATTGAAGAGCAGGCCAGTCCAGATGCAGAAAAGCTGTAAATTCAGCCACTGAAGGCACAGGATCATTCCATGCATTAACAGGTCATGTGGAAGAATATTGGGTTTTTCTCAGTGTATGCTGTTTAAAAGTGAAGATTTAACTGAAATTGAAAATATATTCTAGACTTCTTGCACTTTGAGCCAACTACTACAGATTTAAAAAGAAATTTTTAAATTCTCCTTCCTTGACCCATGAATCATGGATAGATCTTGCAGCCTAAATAATTTTTTAAAGTGGAAAAGTTTTGGGGAAGATGGCAGTGCAGGAGGACTCTGAACTCACCTCCTCCCACACACACAACAAATTTACAGCTACACTTGGAACAATTACCCCTGAGAGAGGACTGAAAATTGGATAAAAAGAACCCCCATGACAAGGGACTGTGTTGACTGAGGTGGAAGAGGCAGAAATACCTTTCTGAGGAGGAAAAAACCACATTCTAGGATTGGCACTTCATGGCCAGGCGTAATCTTAAGGAATGAAGCATTGCTTGGAGGAGACGGGGATCTGAGAAGGAGAACTTTGCCACAATAAGCAGTTTTTTAACTCAGTACAACTGAGATGAGTATCATAATATCTGGCTTTTGGACTATTAAAGATGGGGAAAACCCCCAGAAAAGCTATCAAACAAAAGGAAAAGAAAAAGCCTGCTCTTAAAGGGTCCATGCACAAATTCACTCATTTGAGAAAGCAACCTAAAATCACCAGAAAGAAAGGTTCACAGTCCTTTGGTGAAGAGACTCATTGATAGGTTCTGGGTGCATCTCAGTGAGAGAGGATAATCCCCAGGCTGGAACCAATTCCCCAGGGACTGAGACATTGGCAGCAGCCACTAGTGTGACATGGTACAGGCATGCTGACAGACACTGGCAGATGCCATGAGAGTTCTCCCCCTGGCCTGTTGGCACAGGGGTTGGCCCCCACACTCTAGAAAACTCCAGAACAGCCAGAGCAGTCAGCTTACCCTAGGGACTGGCCCCAGCCAACTGCAATTTCCTTGGGAAATTTGTGAGGCCACATAGGTGGGGTGTGTGGGAACTCTTCAGCCAGGCAAGTGGCTCTACTTCAGTGGGTCAGGTATACAGATGGGGCAGGACTGCACTGATGGGGTGTGTGGGCCCATGGGGCATGGGGCTTGTCAGCTGAAGCGGACATGGGCTTCTCAAACAGCTACATAGGGGATTGGCCCCACCTTCCCACATCTGAAACAATTGTATGCTGTCATGCCTGGGGCCAGTCACACTCTGCTGCAATCCTAAGAGAGCTGACAACATTCTTGCAGCCTGGAAGCCTATAGCAATTATAAGCCCCTAATCCTAGAAACCAGCCATGCTGGGAGTCTAATCACTGAACAGGAAAACTATAACAGAAATATGCTATGAGGCATTGCAAACAACTGTGCTGAGGCTCCCCACAACCAATAAAGTGACTGAAGGCACCATAGAAACCACACACAGCTGAGCCTTACAACCAGCTGGCCAGGGCCGCCTAGCCTCCCCAGGCACCTGCAGCAAGTGCAACCTGACCAGAATGGAGGGATACACAGAGTCCACACAGGGAACCCACCTGGGACATTTGGAACTGGTGAAGAGAGGGAAGCACAGTGCTGGGCCTCATAAGTCATCTTTTGCATAAGACCACTTCTCCAAGATCAGGAGATGAAGCTGACCTATCTAAAACATAGATATAAGCACAGAGAAAGAAGTCAAATGAGGAGACAAAGGAATATGTTCCAAATAAGGGAACAAGACAAATCCTCAGAGAAAGGACTAAACAAAACAGAGATAATCTACCTGATAAAGAATACAAACTAATAGTCATACAGATGCTCACTGATCTTGGGAGAAGAATGGATGAACTCAGTGAGAACTTCAACAAAGAACTGTAAATATAAAAGAGAACTAAACATAAATCAAGAATACAATTATGGAAATGAAAAATTCACTAGTGGGCATCAATAGCAGAGTAGATGATACAGAAGAATGGATGAGCAAGCTGGATGAAAGACTACAGGAAATCACCCAAACTGAACAGATAAAAGAGAAAAGAAGTAAAAAGAATAAGAACAGTCTAAGGGCCCTCTGGGACAGCATCAAGTGTGCTAACATTCATATTGTACATGTCACAGAAGGAGGAGAGACAAAGGGGAAGAGAATCTATTTGAAGAGATAATAGCTGAAAGTTTTCCTAACTTAAAGAAGAAAACAGACATCCAGGTACGGGAAGCATAGAGAGCACCAAACAAGATAAACCCAAAAAGGCCCACACCAAGACACATTATAGTTAAAATCTCAAGAATTAAAGATAAAGAGAAAATCCTAAAAGCTGCAAAAGACAACAAGTTGCATACAAGGGAAATCAGCTGACTTCTCAAGAGAAACCTTAAAAGCTAGGAGGGAGTGGCACGATATCCTTAAAGTCCTAAAAGGAAAAAAATGTACAGCCAAGAATACTCTACCCAGCAAAGTTATCATTCAGAATGGAAGGAGAGATAAAGAGCTCCCCGGAAAAGGAAAACTAAAGGAGTTTATACCAAGAAACCTGTTTTACAAGAAGTGTCAAAGGGGCTTATTTAATTATGAAAGAGAAGACCACAAATAGGAACAAGAAAATTAAAAAAAAAAAGAACAATAATATTGCTGGTAAAGGCAAATATACAGTAAAGGTAGCAGATCAACCACCTATGAAGATCAAAAGACAAAGGTACTAAAATTAACTATTTCAGTTCTAAGAGGGTAATAGATACACATGCACAAAAAGTTAAACATAATATCAAAAACATACAAAGTGAGAGGAGGGGAGTAAAAGAGTATATCTTTTAGCAAGAGGTCAAAAGTAAGAGACAATCAACTTAATGTAGGTTGTTATATACTTGTTATTATATAAAAGCCTCATGGTAATCATTAACCAGAAATCTATAATAAAAACACAAATAAGAGAGAGAAAGGAACCTGCAAATAACACTAAAGAAAGCCATCCAACCACAAGGGAAGAAAGCAAAAGAAGAAAGAAGAAGAAAGGAACAGAAAAGACTACTAAAACCCCAAAAGAGTAACAAAACGTCAGTAAGTACATACTTAATAGCTCCTTTCAATGTCAATGAACTAACTGCTGGAATCAAAAGACATGCGGTGACTGATTAGATTTAAAAAACACAGACCCATATATATGCTGCATACAAGAGGCATAACTCAGACCTAAAGACACTCACAAACTGAAAGGAAGGGAAGGAAAAGATACTCCATTCAAATGGCAAAAAAAAAAAAGCAAGCTGGGGTAACAATACTTATATCAGACAAAATAGACTTTAAAACAAAAACTGTAACAAGAAACAAAGAAGAGTACAAAATAATGAAAAGGGAACAATCCAACAAAAGGATATAACACTCGTAAATATATATGCACTCAGCATGCAAGCAACTAACATATAAAGAAACTATTAACAGACATAAAAGGAGAAACAGACAGAAAAACAATAATAGCAAGGGACTTTAAGACTCCACTTACATCAATAGATAGATTATCGGAACAGAAGATGAATAAGGAAACATTGGCCTTAAATGACACATTAGACCAGATGGACTTAACAGACGTAAAGAACAGTCCATCCAAAAACCACACAATACACATTCTTTTTTTTTTTTTTTGAGGAAGATTAGCCCTGAGCTAACTACAGCCAATTCTCCTCTTTTGCTGAGGAAGACTGGCCCTGAGCTAACATCCGTGCCCATCTTCCTCTTCTTTATATGTGGGACACCTACTACAGCATGGCTTTTGCTTAGTGGTGCCAAGGCCACACCCAGGATCTGAACCAGCTAATCTTGGGCCGCCAAGAAGCAGAACATGCAAATTTAACTGGTGCGCCACCAGGCCAGCCCCACAATACACATTCTTTTCAAATGCACATGGAATATTCTACAGGATAAATCACATATTATGCCACAAAACAAATCTCAATAAATTTAAGAAGATTGAAAGCCACAAATATGTGGAATGTAAACAACATGCTACTGAACAACAATCATGTCAATGAAGAAATCAAAGCAGATATCAAAAAATACTTGAAGACAAATTAAAATGATAAGAGGACATGCCAAAATTTATGGGATCAAGCAAAAGTGGTTCTAAGAGGGAAGTTTATAGCAGTACAGGCCTACCTCAACAAACAGGAAAAATCTCAAATAAACAATGTAAAAGTATACTTAAAGGAAATGGACAAAGAGGAACAAACAAAGTGCAAAATCAGTAAAGACAGAAATAATACAAATCAGAGGAGAAATAAATGAAACAGAGACTAAAAAACAATAGAAAAAAATCAATGACATTAACAGTGAGTTCGGTGAGAAGATAAACAAAATTGACAAACCTTTAGCTAGATTTACCAAGACAAAAAGAGGGAAGGCTCAAATAAATAAAATCAGAAATGAAAGAGGAGAACATCTCACAAATACAAAACATTATAAGAGAATACTACAAAAAGCTATGCACCAATAAATTGGATAATCTAGAAGAAATGGATAAATTCATAGAATTATACCACCTTCCAGAACTGAATCGAGAAGAAATAGAGAATTTGAATACACCAATCACCAGTAAAGAGATCAAAACAGTAATCAAAACCCTCCCAAAAAATAAAAGTCCAGAACTAGACAGCTTCCCTGGCAAATTCTACCAAATATTCAAAGAAGACTTAAGATCTATCCCTCTCTAACTCTTCCAAAAAATTGAAGAGGAGGTGAACATACGTAATTCTATGAAGCCAACATTACCCTGATATCAAAGCCAGAAAAGGGCAATACAAAACAAAAAAAAATTACAGGCCAATATCACTGATGAACACTGATGCAAAAATCCTCCACAAAAAACTAGCAAATCGAATACGACAATACATTAAAGAGAAGATATAAAGTGGTATTTATTCCAGGGATGCAGGGATGGTTCTACATCCACAAATCAGTCAACATGTTACACCACACTAACAAAATGAAGAATAAGAATCACACGATCACCTCAATGGGTACAGAAAACATTTGACAAGATACCATTTATGATAAAAACTCTGAATAAAATGGGTATACAAGGAAAGTACTTCAATATAATAAAAGCAATTTATGACGAACCCACAGCTAATATCATTATCAGTGGAGAAAACCAAAAGCTATCCCTTTAAGAGCAGGAAACAGACAAGGATGTCCACTTTCGCCACTCTTATTTAACATAGTATTGGAAGTCCTAGCCAAACCAGTCAGGCAAGAAAAAGAAATAAAAGGGATCCAAACTGGAAAGGAAGAAGTGAAACTGTCACTATTTGCAGATGACATGATTTTATATGTAGAAAACCCTAAAGAATTAATCAAAAGACTTTTAGAAATAATAAATAAAGATGGTAAAATTGCAGGATACAAAATCAACATACAAAAATCAGTAGCATTTCTATACACTAACAGTGAAGTAGCAGAAGTAGAAATTAAGAATGAAATCCCATTTAAATTTAAAAATTTAAAACATTTAAAATTTAAATTTAAAATTAAAATTGCAACAAAAAGGATAGAATACCTAAGAATAAACTTAACCAAAAAGGTACAATGAAACTGTAAAACATGGTTGAAAGAAAAAGACACAAAGAAATGGAAAGATATTCTGTGTTTTTGGATTGAATGAATTAACACAGTCAAAATGTCCATACTTCCTAAAGCAGTCTATAGATTCAATGCAATACATATCAATGTCATGTTCCAATGAGATTTTTCACAGAAATAGAACGAAGAATCCTAAAATTTATATGGGACAACAAAAGATGTGGAATAGCCAAAGGAAACCTGAGAAAAAAAGAACAAAGCTAGAGGTATCACACACCCTGATTTAAAAATATGCTACAAAGCTATAGTAGTCAAAACAGCATGGTAATGGCACAAAAAAAGACACATAGATCAACGGAACAGAATCAAAAGCCCAGAAATAAACCTGCACATCTATGGGCAGCTAATTTTTGCAGAATTATTCAGAATAGCCAACACTTGGAAGCATACTAGGTGCCCATTAAGGGATGAATGGGTAAAGAAGATGTGGTATATATACACAATGCAATACTACTCAGCCGTAACAAAAAGATGAAATCTTGCCATTTGCAACAAAATGGATGGACTTTGAGGACACTATGCTAAGTGAAATAAGTCAGAGGGAGCAAGTCAAACACCATATGATCTCACTCATAAATAGAAGATACAAAAACAAACAAACACAGAGATACAGAGATACGATTGGTGGTTACCAGAAGGGAAAGTGATTTAATATCTTAAACCATCTATTCTTTGAATACCATGCATCAAGAAATATTAGTTTGCTCAGTTGACCAAGTTGAATCTGCTCCATCACCTATATGGGCTTGGTTTCTCTATGACCTTCTTTCCTGTTTTATTGATAAGAACGTGAAGAATCACAGAGCATGCTAATCTCTAGTGCCTCGAGAGATCACATTTCATCCCCTTGCTTTGGGAGCAGGGTTTCATTTTAGATTCAATCTCATTTCCAAATATGGAGATTATCCAACTCCCTTCGTAACTGAGTCTTATATATAAAATTTCAAAATCGTTACGAGGTATTTGTTTAATATGATTAACACAGAATAGTCTTAATCTGTTTTCTCTTGTGTAATCTGTTAGAAGCTAGCACAGGGAGATAAAACAGAAGGATATTTAAATAGTAGATATTTTATTTTCTGTAGTGTGATGCTTTGACATCTGGGGACTTACCCACCCTGGAGGAACTGTCCCTCCCAGAGTAAGCAAATTCCTAGTAATAGTAAACAACTCACCCAGCCCACTGAGCATGCTTTTCAAATACAAACCAACCCAGAGCCCATACTCCCAACCACCTCCTTCATCAGGCTCTGACACTCAGGGTCACTATCTACCAACCCTAATCACCCCAAGGCCAAGTACCAGACAATTAGAGACAGCCTCTATGCCCCTGAGGCTGCTAAAATTATTCAAACTAGCCTATGCTAAACCTGCTTACCCTGCAATATCCATTCCTTCCTGCTTAAACCACAATAAAGGTTCTGGCCTACAGTCCCGCTCTCCCTCTGCCTCCTGACCCACTCCAGTGCTTCCCCAAGTGGCACCCATGGCAAAGCTTGCCTTCTCCTCTTGGGATCTGTGAGTATAACTATCTTCCAATGGTAATCATCTCCTGAGCTCTTGGCCTTACTATATCTAAATAAGAATAAAACAGGTATATACAAGGATACTCGCTAATGTTATTTATGACAGCAAAAAAAAATTATGGTAATGTAAATGACCCCCAGTAGAGAAATGTTGGAATTAATTATAATATGTCCACAGAATGAAATCTTAAGCAGCAGTTTTTAAAAAATGAGATATTTCTGTATAAACTGACATGAGATTATCTCCAAGATATATTGTTAAGAGAGAATCTGAAACAGCAAAACAATAGATCCACTATGATATACAATGGATGCTTGAATAAGTAAACAAAACAACACTCTATGTTTATAAATGTTCATGTACATGAATGCACACACACAAAAAAGGCCTGTTTGGACAATAAATCAAACAGATTACAGTAGATACTTCTGAGTAAACCAAGGAGGGATTTTAACTTTATCAGTCGTTGTTAAAATCATTTTTACACTAGGAATGAATTTTTGTATTATTTGTTGTATTCAAAATAAAATAAATTATCTTATTTTTTTAATTTTAATTGATAGCTAATTTAAATTCTTCACTAGCATTATCATCAACCTACAGCTCAAAATTCAAGACGTCTAAGGTCCACCATGTTTAGGGCCAATTAGAGACTGGAAGCAAGATTAGCTGCATCTCTTCCCTCAGCTATGAGCTCACTTTCACCTCAGTGCTATAGAAATGCAAGGATCTCTTTCCTATTTGACTCAGTAAAGCAAAATCAGAATTACAGCTTTGCAGAGAAGTATATTGAATGCAAGTCTTGTGCAACATAGCAAAGGCTGAGCTATATGCAAAGTTTGGCCATGAACTTTTAGTAAACATATTTTTTTTTCTTCTGTTTTGTTATCAGTGAATGGCCCATTTACCTCACAGAATTATTTTAAGATTCAACGAAGTTTTCCTTGAAAAGTCATAAAAGAAACATACTAGTAGATATTTATGTGCAATTTCTCTTCCTAGAGTTCATTCTTCCCCATTGTTAGATAAAATATAAAACAAATTAGAACTTTTGCCAAGATAGTCAGCTATAGCTTATACAGAGATCTCTTTGTTCTCTGAATTCATACAACTTACTATGGATATGATTCAACATTGTCATGCCGTATTATAGATCATGTCTGTGTAAAAGGTAGGGTTCATTAAATATTTCTTAAATTATTAAGTTTCAAACTACGCAAATGGGAAAAATTCATCATACTGAAGTGGACATCATAAGGTGTGACTCTCATGATCTCACTGATCTATTACATGTTTTAACTTAGGCAAATAGATAAATGTCAGTGCCTTGGATTTCTTCTGTATGTTTTCCAAAGCAAACATTAAAAGATTAGATCAATAGAAGAAGAAAGATTAAAATAACACCAGCTACGTCACAAGACAAAACAGAAACAAAGAACCTGGACAGTGTGTGAACTTTCAGAATTATCTATAGGCATCCTGGTCAAATTGAGATGTATGCCTTCCAAAATGTCCCCAAATCCCAAATCTCTTAGAGTTCATATTCTACATAAACTTTGGGAATCCCCTACTGGTCCCGAGGATCCCCATCTGGACAGCAGAAATCATATGCTTCGCAGTCTGGTTACTCCCAGTACCCTTAGAACTCAAAAATAAGTAAATACACAAATTGGACATAGGACCCTAATATAGATGATGCTAAGCACTTAATGACATGGGGATTTTAAGAAGAATACTTGAGAGGGAAATATCTTGGCAGAGATGAGTCATAAAAAAATCTCAATGATACCTCCTTCTGAAACCATTTCTCCATCCAATCTCTGGGACTAGGGAAAAGGGAGGCCTTCAGGGTGGAAACAGAAAAAGAAATAATTCAACCAAGACTTGAAAACTCACCTCTGACTCTCAGATTGGGTGGAATTTATGCTGCCGTGGAAAAGGAAGAGGAGCAGTAGGAAACACAAAGGAGAGGAAAAGTCCTAGTTGCTTAGTGAAGGATAAAGAACATTGCTAAAATCATCAACTGCATGAGTGAAGTGGTTGCATTTGTCCTGTCCATCACTGTATTCTCAGTGCCTGGCATATTGTGGGTATTCAATAAATGTTAGACAAATGAATGAATGAACAAATAAGAAAAATCAGGTGGAATATACATAGAATGTTCTTCTGAGATGGCATTGCCCTTTTATATACCATGGAGAAAGTGGTCCAAATTCTAGACTACTCTAACTATAAATTCTATACTATAGTTATAATTGGATTTAATATATGACTCTGGGTTATAATATAAGACAAAAGATGCAGAAGGTATTTTAAGATAAGAAAGTCACATATGAGAAGGTCACATATGCCTCAGATTGCGGAGGTGGATTGAAAATGACAGGGTTAACCATAAGAGGATGTTTGTACCTCAGGCCGCACATAGAGGTACCACAGCATTTCATAGCACCTTTGCAGGCATTATCTTTTGTACAAGCATCCTCAGAACAATAGATAGGAAGATTAGGTTGTTACTTAGAGTGTCATTTTCCAGGACTGGGTCTAAATATGGTGTGACTTGAATCTTGACCGTCACTCTGTTGGTTTGCCTCAAAAGATTGTGTATATCCGGGATATATATCTGGCCTCTCCTTATTTGTAAAAGAAAAAGGAATTGTGAGACTTTTTACCTTCTCTGTACTTCTACAAGGAATTTAGTCAAAGATATGTCCATAGTCTCCTTAATTACACTCTTCTGTTAGCTCATCTCTCTCCTTAAATCATGTGAGAAAATACTATGAAAGTACTATAAAATTGTGCACTATACACAACAATATTTAAGGTGAAATTATAAATTGGCTGTTAGACCAGCTCCAACCTGGTTGCTGTAATATTTTGATATATATCACATATGCTATATATGGAATATATATATATTTGGAATATTTATATATACATTTGGAAAGTATATATTCAGAATATATATACATTTAGAATATATATGTATATTTGGGATACACATATTTGAAATAAATTGAAGGCAAGAAATTACTCACATTCGATAAAGATGTTTCAACTCATGTTTGTCTTAATAGAATCTTATTACAGTTCTACATAGAATTAAAAAATATTTTTGTACATATATACTTTTTTATCACTGGAAGTTTTTAAATGTAGGCTTACTTGAAATATGGCATAGGAAATCTAAATTGTGGATGATCAACAGATATAGATACCTTTAATTCATTTATTTACTCATTGATTAATTTCCAACAAATATTCATTGAGCGTCTACTGCATATGCTGGAGTTGTCAGCACTGACAATATAGAAGCAAACAGAACAAAATAAAAGTCCTTTCTTTCATTGAATGGGAGAGATAGACATTAAAAAGCATAAATTAGTAAAATATATACTATTTTAGACAAAGAATTGCTAAAGAGAGTAATCAAATCAGAAAGAAGATCCCTAAAATTTCCTTACAATCCTGAATCTCTGATTCTTGTCAACACAAGTAATCCATAACCAATATATAAATCAAAATTGGGGTGAGTTTATTACAAGGCAGACCTGAGGACCGTATAGTCTGGGAGAGTCCTATCACAAAGTAATGGAGCACTCCAAAGAAGTGGGGGTGTACAGAGTGCTTACATACTGTCAAAGAGTATGTATCATATATGATTGGAATGTCCCTTTTACAATAGTCACAAGATTGCTTTGCCAGCACAACACTTCTGCAATTCCATGAACACAGCAGGTCAGTGATCTTGGGTCTTGATGTGGGTGGTCACAAGGTGAGCACAGCAGATCAGCAATCAATTTCTAGCTTAGCGAGACATGCTTATCCTTAAGGAAATCCTGATGTGGGGGAAGTCACATCCTTATCTTTAAGGGCACTGTTCTTGTCTTTGGGACATAGTAAATACTTGAAGCAGATATACAATGCATGCTCAAGGGCCACATTAGGCCCTTTTTGGGAAAACAAGTTTTACACCAAATGGCCTCCTCATAGACTCCAATAAATCCTGTTGCTTGTCATTTATTTATTTTTTTATCTTGGTTATATAAACATTAATCTACATAAATAACTTGTTTTTATAAGTTTTTGCACACTGTACATCTTGTCTATCCAAACTTACTGCCATTTAAGAAGCACTGATCAAACTTTCACCAGGACTAATGCTCCTGATTTCCATGAGATCCATTAGGCTATAAATTTTTTCTTTTTCTTAAAGATTGGCACCTGTGCTAACAACTGTTGCCAATCTTCCTTTTTTTTTTTTTAAGGATTGGCACCTGGGCTAACAACTGTTGCCAATCTTTTTTTTTTCTGCTTTATCTCCCTAAACCCCCCCTGTACACAGTTGTATATCTTTGTTGTATGTCCTTCTAGTTGTGGGATGTGGGACGCCATCTCAACGTGGCCTGATGAGCGGTGCCATGTCTGCACCCAGGATTCGAACCCTGGGCTGCCACAGCAAAGCGCACGAACTTAACCACTCAGCCACGGAGCCGGCCCTGTATAAATTTTTTATTAAAATCCAAGTAAATATTATCAGTAATTAATGAATGCCAGGAAGCATTACAAACTTTCATAATGATTCATAATGGCATTTTGATATTTTCTAATGTCAAACAAAATTTAACGTATGAAAATAGTAATCCCTGTTGGTCATTATATCATAGAATAAGAAACAGTGGACATAAGAGAAAAGAGTAAAAAAAAATAAAAGTATAGAAAACAAGCTAAATAAAACTTGTTATGAATTGACTTTCTAAAGGAAAAAGGAAGAAAAATATAATTATAGAATCAACAAAGTATTAAGATAAAACTCATTTTCCCTTTTCTCTGTAACTTTTATTTTCTTTTAATAGGGAGAGTCACAGAATTGGAGAATTTAAAGTTTGGGAGTAGCTTACAATCCTTTTTATGAAAGAGTTATAATTATTACATGATTTTCTTTCATCAGTCTCCTTAATTCTAGTAATCCACCTCGCTGAATATTTAGCATAGAAGTTATGAATGATGTAAATATTCTTTTATGTTATTAATTTTTCATTGTCCATAAGGAATATTATTTCATCAACTTTTTCAAGCATGAATAAAATGGCAGGTTTTTCTTCACCGCAGTCCCAATGCTGTACTTCTGAGTCAGAGGAAATAGAATAAGATTTTTTTTTAACTTTTAATTTTGGAATAATTTTAGATTTGAGAATAGTTGCAAAGAAAGTAGAGAGTGTGCCTGTACATCTGCCACCTGGCTTTCCTTTATGTCTACATCTTATGCAGCCATAGTACAATTATCAAAGCTAAGAAATTAACATTGCTATCATACTCTTAGATAAACTACAGGATTTATTCAGATTTCCCTAGAATGTTCCACTAACCAGAATTAGAATTCTGCACTAATGTTCATTTTCTGTTCCAGGATGCGATACAAGATCCCACATTGCATTTAGTTGTCACTTCTTAGTCTCTAATCTGTGAGGGTTCCTCAGTCTTTCCTTATCTTTCACTATCTGGATACTTTAGAAGAGTACAGGTCAGGTATTTTACAGAATACCTTTCAATTTGTGTTTGATGTTTTCTTACGATTAAACTGGAGGTATGGATATTTGGAAAGAATACCACAGAGGTGAAGAGCTTCTATCTTATCAGGGGGCATGTGATAGCACCAGGTGTTCATACTGGTAATAATAACTTAATCGCTTGCTTAAGGTGCTGTCTTCCAGCTTTCTCTTCTGGAGAGTTGCTATTATTTGTTTTCCATACTTGAATGAGGTCTTTTTAATGTGACTCAATACTGAGATGAAGATAGATACTTGTCTAGCCCTAACATAGTAGCAAGGGTTAAAATTTGTAGTGAAAAATTATGATATACTCTCAGATCCTCCATCTGAAGGCTAAAGGGAGTGAGCGTTGTGGGAGCCCTTCCCTAATTCCCTTTACCAACCAGGGTTCCCACCATCCAGTTGTTGGGAATATTGGCTGCTAGCCCTCACAGCTGCCTTCTTCTCTAGATAATTGCCCTGGGCAGCAACTCTCTAACATGAGGGTATGAAAGTATGGCCTCCTGGTCTCAAGTGGGACTTGGTGGAGCAATTGGTATTCCAGAGCTTTCTCTGTGAGGTCAGACTAAGCTAGTTTCCATGGGAGACCATATTCTTCCTTGACTTTATTCCTTGCCCTACCCTGCTTCCCTCACCCACCCCACTCCCAGGAAAATTCCTCAGTGAATATATTGAAAACATTCCCATTTCAATTTTGGCTTCTAAAGAATCTGACCTAAGACAGTACATCACTTTGAATTCTTTTCCTCTTCATAATTCCTTTCTGCCTCCACATGTAGGATCTAAGGTCCTTCTCTCCCTCCATCCAACAGCAGAATTTAAAAGGGCAGAAAATTACTGCCCTCTCACAGAGATCAGATACAAGAAGAGACAAGTAGGGGCCAGAGGAGTTAAGAAGATAAAGGTCTGTGGATGGGCCTGAGAAAAAAAAATCAGAAGGGGAAGCTCTCTGTCATCTGCATCTTGTGCTCTGAGTCTCAAGAACAAACATTTTAATTCTTAGAGGGAACTCAAGGACAAATTATTCACTCTCCAAACTCCATTATCTCATGAAATCTGTATTGTCTGGACTGTTTCCCTTGAACTTGAAGTAAAGAATTAACAAAATATATTCTCTGGGTTTCTGTAAATAAGACTTACTAACTGATGAGTCCTTTTGGTTGCAAAATTCTAAAGGGCACCATCATATAAAGAAGGAATTGAGAAAGAACTAGTAAAATAGATTAAATAGTAACAACCTAACGGTAAAAATAAATTTAGAATAATGTCACCAAATCAGAACAGAAAAGTTTCCAAAAAAGGATGAACAGTAGTGTCAAATACAAGCTCATTTTAAGGCTGATTGAAAACAAGTTTTAACAGATGGCTCTCACTGGAAACCAAACTGTTATTGGTTGAAGAGCAGTTACAAAGTGAATTTTACAAATGAAGGATATTTGCTCAAGAAGTTCAACGGTGAGCTGATACATAGCTATCTTGAGAATTAGATAGGATTAGGTTTTCATTTTAGACAAGGGGAGGTTTGACTAGGAGCAAAGGGCAGTTGCCATAGGAAGGATAAAACTAGATTTGAATCAGGGAAAATCAAACATGTACACAACTGAGCATAGGGCTTAAACCCTTGTTTCTCGTGATAACTTCCTTGGAAGAAACAATCTACAATCATTTAAGCTAGTGTTCATTAGATTGTGATTATGCTTCTAGATGTAGTTTCATGATGTCGTGCATGATGCTAGGATGCCACACTGTGGTCTTTCTGTGTATAGCTTCTATATTAGCTCCTTTATACATTATTACATTCTTAGCTACAATTCAAATAGTTTTCATGTTCCTTTTATTTTTTATTTTTGAAATGGCTTCCCATTTTGTTTGTTTTTGAGTAATATATAACATCAATAGAAAATATAAGGCCAAATAAATAATGCAACACACAAAATGGAATAGGAGATAAGATAATAAGAATCAAAAAGTGGATTACAAGACCTAAATATATAATTTTAAAATTTAGTTGAAAACTTTGTAATGACACTTGAGGTTAACTTGTAGGTTAATTTTGAAGTTATGTTATATCTTTTCTCTGTTAAAAAATGGTACAACTTTCTAAGATAATGGAATTCATAAGGATGGAGAGGTTCAAATAACAATAGTTATTATCAATCTTATTCCAAGCACAACTTTCTCATATTCATTTTGATAGCAATTATACTATAATAACTGCAAACCCAGCTATGGAGGAGTCATCCAACCAAGTATAGTCCATTCTTGCACATTTCATCTGGCCCTTTTTAATCTCTTTTTACTTGATTCTAACAACTTAATAATTGTCTTAGTATGCCAGGTCCACGGGGGTGTGTATCACTTGTTTGTATTATATAGTCTAGGAGTCAAATGTTGAAATTAATACTCCTCTATATACCACCTTCTAAGTGTATGCAAGCTTTCCTCTGTCATGAAGATTGTCTGTTCCTGGAGGACAAGAAGCCACATCACATATTTCTTTTATATCCTCTATATAAATACATCCTTAGTTTAAAGTAAGTAGATTAAAGGAGGCTGTATTTCTAAAACTAGACACACCAAAAAACAACTATTTGATCAAATTAATTGCTTAAGATTGTAAAAATTTATTTTTATTGACCAAAGTGACAACTATGTCAAGAAGAAATTGTCTTTTGATTGATTCATTCAATTACCTGTTAGAAATACTATTCAAAAGAAACCAAATCTCTCCCTAAAATTTCAACACCATACATATGAAGCAAAAGGACACAACTCTTAGGAAGAGATGAGAAACTTTAGAATGTTAATCTATATTGGTTATTAGTCTGTACTGGTGATTAGAATAATTCACATCCTGAGTAATTGATAGAAGGATCAATAGATTTAAAGAACAAACATGAAATGAAATCATGGCTTAACAAATTATCTGCAGAGTAAATTTTCCTGGGTGTTGCTCCTTTGGAATTGGAGTTGATATGTTAATCTAATTCTATCACTCTTGTTCTTTGTTTTGGGAAAAAAGAAAGCAGAAAAATGACTGAGGATAGACACTCTAATTGCTAACATGTCCGCTCATCAAAACTTTACCATATATGTCACCATTTCAGACATACCACTCTTGGTCTTGAACCTTTTGCTAGACTGTGCTCAAAGGCAGCAGAGTACCTAAAAGAAAGAAGGAAAGCATCTTTAAATCAGTTATATTCTCCTCTCTTCTGGAGAAATTTGCAGTTTCTCACTTATGTAGTTCATAAAAAAATAGTAATAGCGGGTTCAGGCCCATTGGCATAATGGTTAAGCTATGTGATCCATTTTGGGGGCCTGGGGTTTGCAGATTCAGATCCTGGGGGTCTGGGGTATGCATGGCTCATCAAGCTATGCTGTGGTGGCATCCCACATACAAAATAGAGGAAGATGGGCACAGATGTTATCTCAGGGACAAACTTCCTCAAGCACAAAGATAAAGAGTGAAATTGGCAACAAATGCTAGCTCAGGGTTAATCTTCCTCACCAAAAATAACCCAGAAAGCCCCCAATAATAGTGTTGCTGCTACACAGGAAGGGCCTCCAGTCTTTTATTTGATGGGTTGCTTCAACCAGAACATTTCCTCCATATGATATATCACTGATCTCATTGTGTTCTGTGTTATTAAAATTGTCAAATGATAATATGGCTTCTACAGTCTTCCTTAACTGTGATGAGAATAACAAATAATGAGAGATTAAGAAAAGACAATTGTAATTGCTTGATGACGCAGGAACTACTCTGGGGTAGGATTTAGGAAGAACTTTCTGATTTGTCAGTAGAGCCAAAGGAATCACTAAGTAGTGCCAGGGTAAGAGTCTACGAAGAAGAGACCCACATGAATATACCATATCCAATTTAGGGTTAATTTAGTTCATAGAAAATTGACAAGAAGTGAAAATAAAATTTATGACATCAGAGTCCATTAGCAGCTATGTTGGAAGTGGGGAGTTGGAAGTTGTGGAGAGGGTCCAGCTAGTCATTTGCTGGGGCATGGCACTTTTTACAGTGTAAGGGAGCAAAACTTGCCGCCCCAAAATGTGTCTCTTTGCATGAGGATTATTTTAGGCTGATTATTTTGAAGAAACCGAAGACCCAGGAAGAGGTTTTACCTCCCCCTTAACTGCCTAAAAGGATTTCAGTAAATGATCTTTTCCAAGAAGAAGAGCTATAGCTAGACATATCTATAGAGAATATGAGGTAGGTGTGTAGACTGGAGGAAACTCAGCAAAGCCTGTTTGAGCGAAGTCCTCTCTGCGTCCCTGTGACTCTGCATAGCACGGCAAACACTTGTTTACCAAACATTTGCTTTTCCCATCTTTCTATAAATTGTCCTCCTTCTCTTTGAAGCCCCAGACCCCTGTCTGCTTCTTCTTTGGTCCCAGTGGCATATATATCTCATTTTGCCTGGCTGTCATTGGAATCTCTCACGTTTATGTGGATTGCCCATACAAAAAAAGCTAAATTTGATTTTCTCCTTTTACTCTATCTCATGTCAATTTAATTCTTAGACCAGACAGAAAAACCTAGAAGGGTGGGGGAGGGGGGATTTTCCCCCTCCCCAACAACAGCAACTTGGAAGGGAATATAAGACAAACTGGCTTCAATGGACAGGAATTATGGAGTTTTAAAAAAGTTGGCTTTCTTGCACAAACATTAAAGGTCAAATGCAATGATTTCCATGAACTCAAGACTTGGCTCCTCTGTTTATTATCTCTTTGACCTCGGGCATTAAAATTGAAAGAGCTGAACTAAATACTCTCTAAAGACGTGCTTATCTCACAGGCTGAGAATCTGAGCAGGGTTTCTAACGATAGAAACTACTATTTTATCAATGAAAACTTGCAAAAAAAGACTATTTTATAGGCACTAGGAAAAAGCTTGATTGAAAGAATACACCTAAACAAGAGTTATTCCTTTGGTTCTAAGGAATAGACTACACGGGTTCTGTGCTTGTGCCCTGAAGTCAGATGTGGTTTCAAAATCTGTCTTCATCACTTATTAATTGTATAATTTGGGCAAACTAATTAACCTCTCTAAGCTTCATTCTCTTTATCTATGAAAAAGAAATAGGAATAACTAACTCACAACATTTTTGTGAGAATGAAATGAGATTATACATATAAATGGCTTATCCTGGCGTATCATAAACCTTCATAAATATTAGTGATTAGGAAGACGATGATACTGATGTGGATCTTCCTTAGAATTCATGAATTCCTTCTTTTGAGTGCTTAGAGCTGGATGAAAGAGAGAATTACCTCCCATCTACTGACGGCATTTAATAGTGTGTAAGGGGGTGGGGAGCTGAGTTGGTAAGAAAGCCAAGAAGAAAGTTAAAACAAGAGACAGAAGCCAAGGCAGTAGAGACAATCTGTTGGGAGGAAGGGACATTGGCAGAGAAGAATCAGAGCTATCGCTGAAGTGAGGTAACACTTCAGTTAGCTGTCTTTTTATTTCTTTTATACAAGATAAATGCAGAAATTAGCAAGCAAATAGGATAGCTAGCGTTGAGAGTTGAGAGCAGTTTGGTACTGGGTGTGAGATGGTCAGCTTGTGGTAGGGCACAGGCGCACATTGCAGAGGTGAGCTCGGGAGCTTTAGAATCACTGATCAGCTGAACATGCTGGTTTCTTTAAAAGTAACACAAAAGTGTTCTTACGAGGTAACAGAGCAATAGTTATTATAAACTGGCCCTCCACATTGTGGTTCCACTACTGTCTTTTGTTAAATCCTGTATTCTTATCAATATAAGCTTAATCAGAATATCTGTTTCAATCTTTACTGGTTTAAATGATAATGTTTACTGAGCATTTATACGGGGCTTACACTGTGCTAAGTACTTTATAAGCTTATCTCATGCAAGCCCTACAAAAATTTAGTAAGCATGTTCTGTTATTATTCCCATTTTGCAAATGAGAACACTAAGACCTCTCCAAGGTCACACAACTAAGGATGGGTGGGATTCATCCTGAGTCAGTCTGATTTCAAAACCCCTAGAATCTTAGTTCTTATTTTGGTTATGATGGGTATTTGAATTACTTAACAATGGGTGTAAAACACGCTCAGAAAGGAAAGAAAAACTGGCATTTACTAAGCAGCTGCTGTGTGCAAGGCACTGCTACCTCATCTAGTCCTTGCAAAAACCACAAAAGATGGGTAAAAGTTTTCCCATTTAATGGGTGAGGAAATTGAAGCTCAGAGTTATCAAATAGAGTAATCAAATAGAGTAAAAGAAAACCATCCAAGATCTTGGCTTGTTGAACTTCCTTCTTTTCCTGCTTAAATCCCCATGGCTTTCCTGAGAGATAATTCAGAACATCCACTTCACTTTTCTGAAGAAAAATACTAAGTAACTAGACTGTGGTTCTTTGCTCTGAATCACACAATTTGGATAAAAGACTACTTGAATTTTAGTTTAGAAAATTTAAAAAGCTGTCTAGTTAACTTCAAAGCAGAATAAAGGGAATAAGAAAAATAGTAATAAAAGTAGGATAGATGACCAACCCAGCTTAGCACTCTGTTTATCTAAGACCAATGTAAAGTGCCTTAACTAAAAGGAAGAACATGATTCCATGTCGATTTTTATGGGGATTGGAATCTTCCATTTCAAATCTGAATCCTCAGAGTTCCATCTCCGAAAATGCCACTCCTTCACAGGCTCCATCTAGTGGTGCAAATTTGAGAAAGAACAGCATGTTTTGTCCATGTATGATCAAACGTGTGTGTTCTAAACTGACTTTTACCATTTGTGCTGTGTTTACAAAACAATATTAATTGTTTCCAATGTACATGAATAAATGTACCTATGACATAATTTTCTCCCACTAGATATAGCTCTTTAATTTTCTCCTTTAAAAACTAGATTTTTGGGAGGCTGGCCCAGTGGCACAGTGGTTAAGTTCCCATACTCTGCTTTGGCGGCCCGGGGTTCTCCCGTGCGACCTATGCACCATGTGTCAAGCCATGCTGTGGAAGGCGTCGCACATAAAATAGAGGAAGATGGGCATGGATGTTAGCTCAGGGCTAACCTTGCTTGATAAGAAAAACTAGATTTTTGGGGCTGGCCCTGTGGCCAAGTGGTTAGTCTGCGCACTCTACTTCAGCGGCCCAGAGTTTCGCCGGTTTGGATCCTGGGCGCAGACACGGCACTGCTCATCAAGCCATCCTGAGGCGGTGTCCCACGTAGCACAGCCAGAAGGTCCTGCAACTAGAATATACAACTATGTACTGGGGGGCTCTGAGGAGAAGAAGAAAAAAAAACATTGGCAACAGTTGTTAGCTCAGGTGCTAATCTTTACAAAATAAAATAAATAAAACAAAATAAATTTTAAAAACTAGATTTCTATTAAGCAACTTTATAAATCTAAATTTTATCTTAAAATGATGAAGCTATAAATAATATCAGAGAATATTTTTTCCCACATTTTTAATTTTAAGATGAGAAAAGTGAAGGAAAGCCTACAGTGTGTTAATAACTTTTTCATGTTCATATTACTCATTATGAGAAAAGAATCAGAAGTAAAATTTGGGTCTCAATTCCTGAGATTGCTTTCTTTCTATGTGCCATATATATTTGTGACAGTTTGAAATAGGTGTTACTATAAATGACTTTGGAGGCCATTTGCCCTACCTGAGTGCTTCGTTGAATTCAAAGGCATATTAATTTTGCTCTGTCTTTCATTTAAAAATGGTACGTCTCCATTGCAACCCTTTGGGAATTGGAGTGTATCAGAAATAATCGGTAAAATGATACTTATTTTTGTACACTGAGTCCCACAAGAGTCCCAAAACACGAAAACCAGGAGATAAAGGCGTGGCATTATCATCCTTATTATTTTACTGTTATGGATTTTTCATGATCGATAGCCTCATTCTCAATGATGTGCAATGCTTTCTCATTATGAAAGTTTTCCAGTGTAGGATTTAGAAAGGGCTCTTCATGCAGATTTCCCTAGGTTGTTGAGATTGGTAGGAGAGATAGATATGTCAAGAAAGGTCAAAGTACAAAATTCAGTAAGACTATAAGGAACAGCAAGAACACCCCTAAAAGCTACTCAAAGCTGTCTGATATTCCTAATTCAGAGAGGAATGTTCTAAAAGAGCATGATATCATTCAACTTTACTGAATTGACCATTTGTGTTAGGCTTCTATCCTTCCACACAAAACTTCTAACAGTTTCTTCAGAGCCAACTGCCATATTCCTCCAAGAAGAAAATAGAAAGTAAAGGGGCTGTGATTGTTTTGCTGATTAACAAAACTTGTAGCTTAAAAAAATTAGAATTTTGAGAGCAAATACAATTTTCTTTATTGAGGCCAATATCCCGTTTAAATTTGATATGTTGAGATTCCCAGTATGTCTTCCCAGGTTTTTTTTAAACAACTACCTAATCTGAAGGTCTAAAGTCTTATTCCTAGGAAGTTATAGACCCTCTTATAGTGGTTTATTCTCATGCCTTAAAATGGATACAACCCTTAATGCTAACTCAGTTATATTTATTCATCTTTACCACATATAAATACATAGATTCTTCAGTCTTTTGTATTCTAGAATAAACACCCTTCATTATGGCACAAGTCTCAGATTATTTCTTTTATCTATCATTAATTCTTCATGATGCCATTATGAGGTTTAATTTCAAAAATTATGTGCAATGTTCACCTACTTTGACAGCAGAGGGATTTTCTTTCAGCTTTTTTTGGTTTTGTTTCTTTTTATCTTTCACTGTGAGAGCCAAATCAGCTTATCTGACCTACTAACAGCAATCCTTTATATATGGCAAGGGGGTGGGAGAGCCTGGTGTTGGAGTGAAGTACTGGCTGTCTATCGGAATAATTAAACAACTAGGTGCAACAAGGACATTTAAAAGATTTTTACCTGGAATGCTTTACCTGTAGAATCTGTTTGCTCAAAAACTTAAAAGAGTAAGAAGTGAAAAGAAGGAGGCCATCTTGCTATGGTGGAGATAATGCTGTGAGTTCACCAAATCCCTTCTCATGAGCTTCCTTCCTGGGAACAGGGAAAACTATACTTCCCAGCCTCCTCATAGTTGGCTAGAGCCATACGATTAGTTCTAGGCAGAAGTGACATGTGTCATCTCTGGTTTGTGGTAGTGAAAAGTCCTATGTGATTCTTCAGGAAATATGGAGGCCTTGTGTTCGGTTGTTAGAGGCGTAAGATCAAAGCAGCCAGAATCACAGAGCAGCTACATGGAAGGCAGAGAGGCATTCAGACTCACATCGGCCTTCGTATGAGGGGAAGAACCAACCAATAAACAAAACAACTTGTTCTTTTAACACAGTTAAGATTTGAGTGTCCTGCTGCAGAGTAAAAGCAAGAAGATACAACTTCCTTGAGAGAAAAATTTGAGAACTTAGAAGCAAGACTAAACAGATATGAAAGAGAAACAAAGCTTTATACGTCTACCTGCTGGATTGTAAAGATTGGGCTAAAAAAGAGAGAGACTTAATTTCATAGGTCAAGATTGATTTTATGGAGAAAAAAACAAAAAAAAGAGTGGAATCATTTTCCCAGTAGTACCTGGTTTCAGAAATTCTTGCAAGGTGCCTTCTAAAAGTATGATAGGAAATCATAAAAATGGCAATTGACAGGACACCAAAAGTGCTAACCATACAACAAAAAATGAAGATATTTGCAATGCAAGTCCTTGAGAAAGGCCTGTATCCAGAAATTAGGAAGAATCACTTCAAATCAAGAAGAAAAGTTAGAAAACCCATACAATCATAGGTAAAGGATTCAGACACTTCACAAATCAGTAGATCCAAATGGCCAATAACATGAGAAAGGATACTCAACTTCCTTAGTCATCATAGAAATGCAATTAAAACAATTAAGTTAGATATGCTTGAAAAAAATAGACGCACACTAGAAATCGAGTCCATTTCTTCAGGATAGGAGGTGGAATAGACAGATCTCTTGCAGCCCCTTGAGGAGTGCAATTTACTCAGGGCCTGAAAACCTCAGAAGCTAGAAAAAAGTATGCTTGGGGAAAGGAGAGAGTTTATAGAAAGGGATATACTGTTCCTCACCTGGACCTTGGGGCACAGACTTTGCTCCCAAAATATCAAGAGCTCAATTCAAGAATAAGCTGACAAAAATGTCCTTTATCTTGATCTGGAAGGTAGTTATACAAGTATATTTGTATGTAAATTTTCATCAAACTATAGAATTAAGATCTATACACTATACTATATGTAAGTTATGCCTGAATAAAAAAAGGAGTTAATTATTAAAAGCATGATGTAAGAGCAATTCTCCAGCTGAATTGACCTTGGGAGCAAAAAATAAGCCTCTTCTAGCGAACAGAATTAATAGGCATAAAGAACGTCACAACAGAAGGTAATGGTGACAATATAGGGCTCAAAGGTTTGGGGCTTCTGGGGGGGACAAAGACACACATCTTCCAGAGCAGAAGACTTGAATAAAGGCTAAGATTGCTTGGACGCCCCTATTGCAAATAACGCTGCCCTGCTTAAAAATTACTGTGGAAGAAAGACTCCATTTACCATTGTAATGCTAAGAACACAAGGTTCAAAAAGGAGATGGAAATTCTGAGGTTTCTCGTAAAGTAGTGGGAAGAAGAATTCCTTAAGTAAACTACAGACAATGTTTATAAAATTTTAAAGAAGGCAGAGAATTTCACATTCCAATCTCTGAGAGAGAATATATAGATAAGGCCTAAAATCACTATCAACTTCTTAAAGGAGATATTTCTTCTGGTTGGATTTTAGCTCACAATTTGTGGACTATGAACATCTGGTAGAAATTGACTAGTAGTCTAAGTTGAAACAATAATTTTTTTTCCTTTTTTTGGTTTTTCTTTTTCCATTTTCCTACCTCTGTGGCTGGCAATAGTAATGAGGGAACATTGCTCTTGCTCATTAAATGGTATTGCTCAAGGCAAATTTTCTAAACTTAAGTATATAGATATTTTTATAATATTCTTTTATATGCAATTATCCTTTTCATTCTTTGGAAAATGAGACATATAAGAGACTGTGAGTGGAAAGAAAAAGGGATATTTTTGAACTTTGGAGACTCAAGGACCTATAATTACTCAAGTGAAAGATGGTGCAAGCTCAGTTACAGCAAAAGGACACTAGAATCTAACTAGGCATCTGAACGGCTTGGATAGGATCAGCACTAGACATTGGGGAGCAGAGTATTTTGGAATTTAGGAGTTCTTTTAGGATTTTAATTTATAGGGCATGAGGACTTTTCTTTGAAAAATTGATAAGAGGAGGCACTTTCTCCTGTGGTGGTGCTTCTCATTGTAAACTTTGGGTTCGTTTTGTAACTGTAGGACAGTGAGTTCGCACTGGGGGACGTGTGGGGAGAGATGCTTGTTTACCCTTCTTCATGCACTAATGTGCTCCTTCCCATGTTTCCAATCCTTTCTCCCACCCTTTCTCCTCTCTTCCCACCTCCCTTTCTGCTCATTTTCCAGAGAGAATTTGCTAATTTGCTTGTTCAGAACCAAAGATGTTAGGATATTAACTGGGCCATATTTTAAGGGTAGTTTGCTTTTTCAGAATCCATGAGATACACTCTCTTGTTCTTCCAATTCCTGGAGTAAACTCTAGTTGGGCTTGCTCCCTTGAGGCAGACCAATCACTCTCTTCTCTCCCCATCGTTTGGCTAGGTCAACAAGTAGGCAAGCCTGCCCTCTGTGCTCAGCCTTTTTGAGTCGTAGGGTTCGTTTAGGCCTCTGTACTTCCAATCTAGTTTATACCAAATAGTCCTGTATTAGCCAGTGCTCACCCAAATAATTTCAAAGCCTACAAAGAAAGCTTTCCATACACAGGTTTGACTTATTGAGATGTTGTATATGTATTAATTATCACTTATACTAAGTACAATCAAGCTGAAAAGATCGATTAGCAAACCTAAAGAAATAATATGCAATTGATTCAAATGACTTTTGAGATGGAAAGAAGAAAAAAAGAGGAAAAGAAATTGCATGGTTCATGTGGCCAGACATCTGAGTCGTGATGGATGTGCCAATATTCGAGAGAGAGATGGAAGAATTAACTAAGGGCACAAAAAAACATTGACTAACCAAGGGTTATAAGACCTGATATGTAAATACAAGAACAAAAACAGGTGCCAAGCACTTTAATTTGGGGCAGTTATAGGATTACCATAGGCAGTTTTGTCAATACGTTTTTCACCCTGTGTTCTGACCTTGGTTCTTATCTTTGTGTTAGATGCAGCTCCATGGCAGTGTACTTTTCTCTTGTCCGCTGTTCTTTTCATATAAGCTCCTCAGTCAGAAACCCTGAGGCAAAAATCTACGTGTCAGGATCCTGGATGACTGTTTTAATGACAGCTAAATCCACCAAATCTCACTCTGTCTTCTAAGAATACTTCCTTAACAATCTTTCCTTGTTCAGTTCATTGTACTGGCTTAGATTTCCATTATTCCCTAACATTACTCTGGAAAGGTCACCCATCCTCTCCACATGCCCTGAATATTCTCCCTGGAAATAGAGATGGCCTGTGATGGTTGGGATGGTTAAGGACTGCCTGAACAATAAACCTACTTTCAAATGTACTTGAACCCACAAGTGTAGTTGCTTATTAAGTGGTAAACTGTGAAGAGAACTCAGGTCTGCAGACATCACTGAAACAAGGAAGAGGAACATCAAGCTGTCCCTTTCATTGGTTGGAGCTCCATTATCTTTAGTTTGCCCTCAGCTCTATCATCAGAAGCAGCGTCCTGCTCCTCCCTCAGCTCTCTCCACAAGAAAGGGTAGGTGGAGAAACGTGGACATTTCTATTGACTTAAGTACCTCAAGGTCAGAGATCTTTATCTGTTTTGCTCACTAATATGCCCCAAATGCCTAGAAATGTGCCTAGGACATGGTAGGCAGTTAGTATATATTTGATAATTTTATATAATGTTAATCATTAGAACCTGATGGCTACGTCATATTGGCTCAACTGGGAATAAAACACAGATCGATGACACAAGTAATGAAGGATTTTTTGCATTCAGTAATCTCTGATCAATACATAGGAAGTTCTTACTTTTGATTTGCCTTAGTCCATTTGGGCTACTATAACAAAATACCATAGACTGGGTAACTTATAGACAACAGAATTTATTTCTCACACTTCTGGAGGCTCAAAGTCCAAGATCAGTGTGCCATCATGGTTGGGCAAGGGCCTTCGTCCAGGGTTGCAGACTGCAACTTCTCACTGGGTTCTCCTATGGTTGAGTGTAGAGGAATCAGAGGAATCTCTGTGGGGTCTTTTTCTGAGAACACTAATCTCATTCATGAAGACCCCACCTTCATGACCTAAGCACCTCCCAAACGCTCCACCTTGCAATACCATCATCTTGGGAGGTTAGAATTTCAATGTATGAATTTGAAGGTGTGATAAACATTCAGATGTAACAATTTTGTAACATGGTACTTACTATCCATAAACCTACAAATGTATATTTGTTCTGTTTTAGCCATCTCCCTCAGACACTTGCAACAACAATAACAAAAGACCTGTCCTTTCTTCACATTAGAGTACATGTCTCCAAAGATCTGGATTTTTCTGCCTGTCAGATCCCTTGTTTTCCTCATTTGAACAGTAAAAGATGAAAATGTTAAATTTCTGTTTTTGATTCTTTTGATAGAATCCATGGATATTCTGCCTTAACATTGTTTAATAGTTTAAAAAGCAACTATTTTCCAGATGTGCCTTTAGGAAGATAATATTCCAGTCATTGTAATTGAACTCAATTATTTCTAAGTCTTTCGAGCAGTGCATTGCCACATAATTTCTTACTTTAAAGCCCTTAGTACAATTGTAGTGGCTTTGTTCTAGTATAATCATTTTTTTATGCTTGTCTCCTCTTCTGGGATGTAAGCTCCATGAGAGACGGGAGTATCTGTCTTGTTCAATGCTATTGTCCTGAGACCTTTTGTGTTGTCTAGAACCTGGGAAGCACCAAGTCAAGCTATCATTGCAAATGCTTAGACAATACTTTTATATGTCTGTGCGTGTGTTTTTGGGCATATTTGAACTTTTGGAAAAAAAATTTTTTTAATGATCTTATCACAAAATTCCAAGGGACCTTTAAAATTAGTCTTACCTAACGATGATGTAGTAAAATATGCTGGATATGAGTTCAAAATAATCGCAATAATAATGACAATTACTATTTATTGAGTGCATATTATGTGATTAGAACAGTTCTAAGCTCTTTAAATCTAATTTTCACTACAATATTTTGAGGGCAATACTATAAATAATAGCATTTTGCAGACAAAAAACTAAGAGATGGGGAAATTAAATAATTTTCAAAAGTAACACAACTAGTTGATAATTGAGGTGAAATTTGAACCCAGACTGTCTGACTGTCTATTTTGTGCTTTTAACAGCTATGCTTCTCTGAGCATTCATTCAGTCTTTCTCTTCTGCATGCTAATAGTGTGAATCTCAGTTAAGACTTCAATCTATTTTTCTCAAATTGAATTTATAATTGTTATCTCAGACTTGTGGAGAGAATTTGGTGATATAATTTATGAATCTTTTGGAAATGCAAGATGATGTCCATGTATACAGAATGGCCTATGATAATTATTCATTTGAAAATGAATTTAAAAATAAGGACTAAATCCTTAACTATACTGGAAAAGAGAAAGAATGCCATTAGAAAACTAGAAATGTTTATATATGTCTAAAAGATAGAAATCTGACAAGATTGAATTGAGGAAGGGAATTTGGTGCAAAGATAGACACCAGACAAGATGGCTGATAAGGATGAGATTAGTTCTTAAGACTCTTCTAACTCATAAGTAATAAAAATAAAGGGGAAGAGAGAGCCAACGACAATCATTAGGGTGACAGTCTAGAGATTGAATGTAAAGCTGTCAGGCAAGTTGGCCCTGCTTCCACACCTCCTACACAAACACAAATATTCTCTCTCTCTCACACACACACACACGCACACCTACACAGAGTCCAGCAGTAAACAGCTCAGCATCGGCTTCCAGACTGGAGCAGTTAGCATAACTAACTGGGTCACAGAGGCGATACAGTGTTCCAGGTTGCTGCTAACACCCAAAAGGAGTGCATGGACTTAACACACCGCTCATCAAGCCATGCTGAGGCAGCGTCCCACGCAGAAGAACTAGAAGGCTGTACAACTAGGATATACAAGTATGTACTGGGGCTTTGGGGAGAAAAGAAAACAACAATAAAAAAATGAATACACAGATAAAAGGCACAGATACTGAAAAGAAAGCGAGGAAAGAGTCAATAACTATAGGTAATATAATTGCCTTTATTGAAAATTCAAGAGAAGTCAAGTGACAGACTATTCAAGCTAATAAACAAGTTCACCAAGTAAAAGATTACTAAAAGATTTAAAATAATGCCTAGCACATAGTAAGTACTATGTAAGTCTTAGCTAATTATACAACAGTGACCAATAGAAAAAGCAAGTTAAAAAAAGGTTTACATAAACACACTCTTACCATCTGATCTAGCAATCAACTTGTAGGTATTGTCCACAGAAAAACCTGCACATGAATGTTTATAACAACTTTATTCATAATTACAAGAACTGGAAGCAATCAAGATGTACCTCACTCGGTGAATGGATAAACAAACTGTGGTACAGTGATACAATGGAATATTATTCTGAGATAAAAGGAAGTGGGCTTAAAGCCACAAAAAGGGATGGAGCTTAAATACATATTGCTAAATGAAAGAAGCCAATATGAAAAGATTATACGAGTCCAACAATTTGACATTCTGGAAAAGGCAAAACTATAGAGGCAGTAAAAAGGTCAGTAGTTAACAGGGGTTGGGAGGTTCATCCATTCTAACAAGTGTCCCAAACCAAGGCAAGATGTTAGTAACGGGAGAAACTGTATGTTGGAGGGGGAGGGAGGGGATGGAGGGGAGATATATGGGAACTCTCTGGACTTTTTTGTGCAGTTTTTCTTTGACCTAAAATAGTTCTAAGAAAATAAATTCTATTAATTAAAAAAAAAGTTTACAAAACCTCAGTGTAAGAGCTTTAAAAGAAAAACACAAACCTTACTAAAGGATATCATTAAGATGTAAATAAATGGAATGATAAACCATGTTTAAGAATGAGAAGAATAAGTATTGTAATGACATTGTCTTCCTGAGTTCTTCTGTTAATTCAGTGAAATCCCAATCCAAAATCATAACACGATCATTCTGTGCAAGTTACAAACTGATACTGAAATGGATCTAAGAGATTAAGTAAGTGATCATTGACCACATCAAGAACAACCACCTCAATTCAAAGAACAGAATTTGGGGCTGGCCCTGTGGCTTAGTGGTTAAGTTCGCGTGCTCTTTGATGGCTCAAGGTTTCACTGGTTCAGGTCCTGGGCACGGACCTAGCACCCCTCATCAAGCCATGCTGAGGCGGGCATCCCATATAGCACAACTGGAAGGACCTACAACTAGAATATACAACTATGTACTGGGGGACTTTGGGGAGAAAGGATAAAAGAGAAGAAAGAAGATTGGCAACAGATTGTTAGCTCAGGTGCCAATCTTTAAGAAAAAAAAAAGAACTGAGAATTCTAGATATAATTGAAAAGAATCTTTTTCTGTGCATGGCTGAGCTAACAAAAATCAAAGGAAATGCTCAGAGATTTAACAAAATAAAGTAAAAGCAAAAATCCAAGGAGAGAAGTAAAGCCTGAAATTGAGACCTGAGCTAAGATAATCTGCCCAACCAGCGTAATCTAGAGCATCCATTTTATAGCCTATGAGGAAAAAGGACAATCACAAAACCTGCACTCACTCAAGCTCACTAGTGAAAAATCACTATCAAGTTGGAGACTAATAGAAACTATCCCCCACCCATACACACACACACAAACACACACACCTGGAATACTGGAAGGCTATTCTCTTATTGTCATTGTCACAGTGAACTACAAACAAACAAATTTTTTAAAAACCTTTCTTCCTCAGAAAAGGGAACAACAAATTTTCTATAGGTTTCAGTCTTGGAAATGAGGAAAGAGAGAAAAAAGAATCTCCACTGAGAATTCATGACCACAAATCAGCCTTCAAACATGTTTACAACATTTAGTCAAAACCTCAAACCAAGAATTTGATTTAAAGTGATATCGTCAGTGGCCTCAAAGAAGCAAAAAAGAAACTTTAGTGGAGGAAAACAACTTGAACACAGATCCCAAAGAATACCATAAATAAATTGCTTGGAACGGGGAGTAATGGGGGAAATCACACACTCAGTATGCGTGCATATGCACAAATTAGGAACCTGGTTGCCGCAAGCCAAAACCAGTAGAAACAAAAAGCAATTATCTGCTACCCCTTAAATAGACCATATTTTTTTTCTGTTGGCTTGGAAAGACGGAAACGTAATAGAAAAGGGAAACAAAAGCAGGAACACCCACAACAGATCAAGAAATAAGTATTAATTATGTTATGTTGAATTCAAGGGCTCTGGTAATACAATTATGACAGAGTCTTTGCTTTCAAAGAGATCATAGTCTAGCTAAAGAAATATTAATATACACATTAAATAACTTAACACTGTCAGTGATAGGAGCCCCAAGACAAGTAGCATGAGCCAATGTGGCCGGAAAGGTTCAGAAGAAGTAGGCGGAACTTGGATTGTGCTAGGATTTGCATAGCATCGGAGAAGTGGAGGAGTATTTCAGGAAGTAGGAGGAATACACAAAGGTGGAAATTCGCAAGGAATCTTCAGCCACATAGGACAGGTTCTTGAACTATGGCTCAATACTCCACAAAAAAAGAATCACAAGAAAATGCTTCTAAAGGAAGAAAATTGGCAACATCTAAGAAACAGACTAGAAAAGAGCAGCACCACGTGTAAATATAGCGCCAGGAGACAAATTAATTGATTTATTAACTGCTGCCTATAAAATAAGTCAAGGATGAAAAATAACCATCAGCTAATTATACATACAAGCATCTATTATCCTATTGTGTAAGTGGGAAGTATGTCCAATTGGAAATCAGGAGACCTAAGATTCTCTTCCTAGATACACTACTGGCCAGCCTTGAAATTCAAATTATTTGGGATTCTGCTTTTATTTTTGAAAACTGGGGGAGGTCTACAGAGGAGAGTGGATTAATTAATGATCTCACTCATGCACAAAGCACTACTTTCAACTTTGCAAACCCAAATGGAATGACGAGTGTGCTCATTCCTCCAACGCTCAGAAGAGGGCGCTCACAATGACAATGGAGAGTCACTAAAGTAGCCATAATCCCCCTTTCAGTTTTTCAGACTGAGTTTCATTACCCAAGAAATCCACAGGATGGCAATAACACTGCACTAGAAGTAAATTTAGAGTGGAATTCTAAGAACCAGGCTTCTTCATGGCTAATGTTTACAGATTTCCTTTCCCCTGCTTTTATGATGTCACTGAGGCCAGAGAAGCTGGGAGAACAAAGGCTGTACACACAGCAGGACAGCAACAATGACTCCCACCAGACAACCAATCATGATCTAGACTCTGCCATCCTCACAGTCATGCAAAGGAGACTTTACCATCCTCATCCTCCTTTTTACGGAAGAACCAGGAGGAGAGAAATCATGTAAATTATTTAAGGTAACAGAGAAAGCAAGTCATCTAGCCGGAATTCAAACCGTAGTGTCTCTGGTCAAAGTGGATGGTCTTTTCACCATAGCTCGCTGAGAGCTCTGAAGAAAATCCATGTGACTAACACAAAGTGACTTTCCTACCTGACTATGCTTCTCATTGATATAAAAAAGGAGACCTTTTCTTTATAACTTGGGGAAGCTTAAAAGATTTGATTCATTTTTAGCACATAACTTTCCCAGACACTAAATAGTGGCTTGATCATTAGTCTGTGATTTTCTTGGCATGTCTGGGCCATTGTCTCTTTCTAATAACTGGCTTTCTCTTCTTCTCTAGACCCCACAGCTCCTGAATTCACACAGCATCAGCTCCAGTGACCAGCAGAGACTGGCCCATCTTTGAACCCAGATTCCTAACATCTGAAAGAATCCAACATGGTCTGGCAATGGCTATAGAGTAACTAAGCACAAACAAGGGTGATGATTATCAACGAAGAATGTTCTGAGCCAGGCAGACACCCCAGAAAATGCATCTTACAACTGGCTAAATAGCTTTCTCGAAAATTAGAAAGCACATGAGGATGAAATTCTAAACCATTTGGCATGTCCTAATTTCTCTTAATGCCAATGGTGATACATATGAAACCATAAATTGGGACAAAGATTTTGACAATTTTTCAGAATATTTAAAATTAGAGCCAGAATTAGAAATTTCTGAATTTATACTTATAACATCTATACCTCAGCCTGCCTATTTTAAAATGAATTGTGAAAATAAAAATGTGCCTTAATGACAGATTAAGTAGAAATACACTTAAAATCACAAAAGATTAATTTAAATTTGACATGCAGAAAGACTCCTGACTAAAGTTGGAGTCAGTGAAATAGATTGGCATTTGTAGAGATCACTTCTTTCCTAGAAAATGACCCTTAAGTAATAACGTAGATCTAGCAAGAATGTTTAATATCCTGATTAGAACAAGGTCAGTGAAATTTTTTTTTTAAGTGACATCCTTAAGTTGCTTACAACCAACATTTATTCTGTTTAGCAAAAGAGAAATGTAAAAGTTACAAATATCTTACAAATGTAAGCTAATATCAAAAGCTAAATTACAGGGGCCGGCTCCATGGCCGAGTGGTTAAGTTCGCGCGCTCCGCTGCCCAGGGTTCGGATCCTGGGCGCAGACATGGCACTGCTCGTCAGGCCACATTGAGGTGGTGTCCCACATCCCACAGCTAGAAGGACGTGCAACTAAGTTATACAACTGTGGGGGGGGGGGGGGGCGGGTTGGGGAGATAAAGCAGGAAAAAAAAAAAGATTGCCAACAGTTGTTAGCCCAGGTGCCAATCTTTAAAAAAAAGCTAAATTACAAGTGGCCTGTACCCTAAATCACTGACTTTCAAACTATAGTGCACTTCAGAATTGCCCCAAGGTCTTGTTAAAACACAAATTGCCACCTGCCTCACGACCACCCTCCCCCTCCAGTTTCTGATTCTTTAGGTCTGGCTAAGGTTTAATGATTTCTAATTTGCATTTCTAACAAGTTCCCAGATGGCTCTGCTGCTCCTGGTCCAGGGATTGTACTTTGAGATTCACTCTAAACTCAGGACAAAGGAACTCTTCTTTCCTTCCTTCTTTCTTCCTTGCTTCCCCCTCTCTCTCTCTTTGTCTGTCTTTCTACTATTATGGTCCTTTTCCACGTTCACTTTACAAAGTTCAGTGGTGTGATGTGTCAAGTGTCAATCCTGCTCAAACAGCATGGTTTAGGGGGCTTGGTTAGTTACAAAGGGCAAAGGAGGCATTTTCCTTGCCGATGCATTTATGTTTTAGCTATCAGAGGGTCTAGAAAGCTTGTGTGGGAATCTGGAATTTAATGTAAGTCTGCATTTTAGCATCTCAATTGGTGATCATCTTACTGCTCTCTTACAGTTTGTGGTGTGGTTCCCCTCACCACATTCACACTTTGTACAAAATGCCTGCATAATGCAAAGTGTGGTTTAAAATGTGTGAAACTTCATCCAGATCCTTGGAGCTTGCCCATTTGTCTTTTTTGTTTTTTAAACTTTATTGTGGCATAATTGACAAATAAAATTGTAAGATATTTCAAGTATGTATGTCACGATGATTTGACATTGTGAAAGATTCCTCTCATCTAGTTAATTAACATATCCATCACCTCACATATCATGTTTTTTTGGGGGAGGGAGGGGTGAGAACATTTAAATTTTACTTTTCTACCAAATTTAAATTATACAATACAGTGTTATTACTATAGTCACCATGTTACAGATTAGATCCTGAGACCTTACTCATTTTTGGCTGAAAGTTTTCACCCTTTACCAACATTTTCCTATTTCCTCTACCCCTCAGCCCCTGGTAACCCTTTTCTACCCTCTGTTTTTTCCCATTCCAGAGGTTGCCTTTTCATTTTGTTGATGGTTTCCTTTGCTTCGCAGTAGTTTTTAGTTTGATGTAGTCTCACTTGTTTATTTTTGCCTTTGCTTTTGGTGTCAAATCCAAAGAAATCATTGCCAAGACTGATGTGAAGGAGCTCTGAGAACTTTAAGAACCCCTGCTCTAAGCTCAGGAGAGAGGAATCATCTCTAACTGACATTTTTCCGGATTCAGACAGAGTGGTACCAAACACAACCAAATGCACCAAAAAACATAAGCAAACAAACAAACAGCAAAACATTTCACTGGCTTACTTCTCAGGGTCCTGGTTTATCCAAATTGGAGATGAGGATAATGGTGATTAGGAGAGTTAAATATGAATAGATATAGTCACAAATGACATCCCATATCCTCTCAAAGATGAATGAATGCTCAAAAGCTGGAGTCAAGGCTAGTATTACAAAATGAAAGGCAAAGAAATATGTGTTCAGATTGTCACTTGTTTGTGAAGGATCGTGGTATAATGGAATCGTCACAGATTTTGTGGTCACACCATGCAGAATTTAAAGCCTAGGTCTGCCATTTTCCAGGTATGCAATTGTATATTGGTTTTCATAATACCTATTAAAGGTGATACTGAGAACACCATCAGAAAACATATATTAAAATGTCTAGCACATAGTAGGCATTCAAAATAATAACCACCACATGGCAGAGTCCTATTTATGTACAAGACACTGAACTAGGGGCATTAGCTTGTTTAATCCTCACAAGAGCTGCTTGAGTTATCATCATCATAACAATCACCATTCCCATTTTGCAAACAAGAAAACAGAATCCCACTTAAGCAAAAATTCAAAGTCAAATCCCCAACAGTTTGAGGTCAAGTGCTTGCTTTTCCACAAAGACGAGTTTTTGTATCCCCCTTGCCGTTCTCATCCCAAGTTCCCTGGCTAGTTATGAGCTAGATGCTCTCATTGCAGAATGACCCCCTCAGTTGGTGGATTTCCATGCCTCGCCCTTAGGTCTCCTCACTCTGAGTAATGTTCACTATTTTTATATCTTCATCTATCAAGATCTTGTTGACAGAACTATTTAGGCAAAAATTAGATGAGGGAAAAATTTACTTTTCATAATCTAGTCTCCATTTTCTCCTACATTGCTCCAATAATCCTTTAGTCTTTCTGCTATTAGATTCTGTTCCCAGGAGGAAAAAAATCTGACCCTGAACTTCCACAGCACAGCTGTTCTTCCTGACTATTCAAAACAAAAGTGTCTGTTTTATAGCATAAACTAGTCTGTATTGTATTGTCAGTGATGTAAATGATAAAACGCCTTTGGAGGGCATTTTCATCCTGCCTTACTCCTCCTTCATGAAGAGGTAGATACTTGTCCGATGACAGCTGCCACCTCTCCCAGCCAATTATCTGTTTGTCAAGGTGTCACTCAGCTATCATTTCCTTCATGATTCTTTGCCTTATTCTCAGATTTTTCTTGGCCTCCAAATCCCACAATACTTTGTCACTTTTTTTTTGTTCTTTTCGGGCTCAACTTTCTATGTTAAATACTACTTGTTTTCTGTTATCCCCACTAGACTGTGATTTTTCTTGACTGTGAACATTTACTTACTCATTGTTCTTTTGCTGACTGCTTTTAGTCAGACGCTCTGCTGGGGATGCAGAGGCTGTATGGTGAGGAAGACAAAAAACCAGATTTCCCGAGGTTCACCATCTCGTGATCTCAGAAGGTGCTTGGAGAAGCCAGGGAAGGCTTCCTAGAGAAAGCAAAGTTTGACCAAAATCTTGAAGGAATAGTGAAAGCTCTCAGATGTACAGAAGGAGAAAAAGGTATTCCAGATATGAAACAATCTATAAAAATGCATGGAGACGTGACTGCACATAAATAAAAGAGGGTTTCTAGAGGAGGCAATACATTTACCTAGACTGGCAGATTTGACCCACTGTCCAACCATACTAGACATCATTAGTTCATGACAGATCTTCATACTAAACTCAGATGTGTCTTTACCTCAGAGTCATTCCTAACAAGGCAGTCCAGGGAGCCGTTACCAGTCAACTGAAGTTTGCACGGAATATGAAATCTATTTGCCAAAACTTCCCTAACTGAAATGTATGAGTTTCTATTTTGTAGAATTTCAATCTAGTGGGGCAGATATTTTATAGTAGCGGAAGCTTTTGGTGCAAGTAAATTAATTTTCACTGGTGACAGCCTTCGATCTGTATGTCAAATAAGAGTAAGGAGATGCTAGTGCTGCTGAAGGCGGACCAGAGAGAGGCTGAGAGAGGGGAAGAGGTATTAAAGGAGAAGGAAAGGGCATGGTGAGTCAAACTCTGGGAATTCTGATACTTGTTTCGTCCTCTTACCTTTGAGGTGAGTGATGCAAGACTGCTAACTGGCGAGGTAGGTAAGCACCTGAAATAACCCTCCTGGGCTATTTGAGTGTCTACATTTTGGTAGCTGTTTTAAAATTTTGTTTGATTATTTCATTTGATTCTGCTTAGGTACATTGTGCATTACTCCAGGAATTATGTCCCCAAATAGTAAGAGTAACTTACATCTTTAGTGTCACAAAGTTCACGTGCACTGTTACATAAAGCTCTTTACTCCCTCCAGTAGGCGGTAGGTTGGTTTTCACAACTCCTCCTCACTCCACCCTTCATAATCAGAGGCTACAGTGCTTACCGGGCAGAGATGCCTGTCATTTTTAACTTAGTTTTATGAGGCACTCCTAAGTTATTGAAGTCTTTTACGCTTTTTACAAGCTACTTCTCAGAGCAATACTGAGAAATGGGTCAGCATTGTTATGGCTTTTTACAGATAGGAAAAAGAGGCCTCAGTTTAGCAGGCTATTTTCTGAAGAGCTGACAATCAAGAGTAGAGTCTTTCTTATAACTAAGATCTCTTCTGCCATTTGCTCATGAGCACTGTAATTGACCAATAGGAATTAATAAAATGCTATTTTCTTAGTTATTTGGGAATTTTATTAAATCTCCACAATATGTTATATGCTGCACAGATTACAAATCTGACCTATGTTAAGATGAATAAGGGACACAATATGTCAAATGTATAATGGCCCATATTTATTAGATGTAATGTGTTGTATAGTTTAATTTGAGTGCTTAGACACAGTAAGATACTCACACTATGTTCTCGTCTTCATCACTCTCATTACGCTCCCTTCCTCACCCTGCCAGGTGACCATACCAATCATAATCAATTACAAAGATGCCATACTGTCTGCTTCTAGGCCTTCTACTTCTAAGAACTACTCACTCCTCTTCAGTGCCCAGCTCTGTGGTTTTATCATAGCTAAAATAAAAAAGCATGTTTTAAAAATTGTTTTTTTGTTTAAAGATGGACACCTGAGCTAACAACTGTTGCCAATCTTCTTTTTTTTCTTTTTCTGCTTTTTCTCCCCAAATCTCCCCAATACATAGTTGTGTATTTTAGTTGTGGGTCCTTCTAGTTGTGTTATGTGGGACGCTGCCTCAGAGTGGCCTGACAAGCAGTGCCATGTCCGCGCCCAGGATCTGAAACAGCGAAACCCTGGACGGCCAAAGCAGAGTACATGAACTTAATCACTGGGCCACGGGGCCGGCCCTAAACATTGTTTCAACTTTTTATTAGTAAATAATTTCAAACACACAGAAAAGCTGCAACTATAAAAAATAGCACAAAAATAATCCACATTTTTTTTTTTTAATTTTTTCCTTTTTCTCCCCAAAGCCCCCCGGTACATAGTTGTGTATTCTTCGTTGTGGGTCCTTCTAGTTGTGGTATGTGGGACGCTACCTCAGCGTGGTTTGATGAGCAGTGCCATGTCTGCGCCCAGGATTCGAACCAACGAAACACTGGGCCGCCTGCAGTGGAACGCGTGAACTTAACCATTCGGCCACCGGGCCAGCCCCAATCCACATATATTTTACCTAGATTCACTTATTAACATTTTACCCCATTTGCCTTTTCATTCTCTCTCTTTTTGCCTGAACCATTTTAGAGTAACTTATAAAACTCGTGGCCTTTTATCCCTAAACTTTCAGTGTGTGTTTCCTAAGAATCACCATAATCGCTTATATAACCACAGTACAGTTATTAACTTCAGTACAATTAACATTGATAGAATACTTTTACCTAAGCTACTGTCTCAGTTCCAATTTTGTGAATTAAATCAACAATGTCTTTTATAGCCTTTTTTTTCTCCTCCAGCACACAGACCCAATCTAGTACTGCATTATCTTATCTCTTCAGTCTCCTTGAATCTGTAATATTTCCACAGCTTTTCTTTGTCTTTTATAACATTGTCATTTTTGAAGAATATAGTGCCCCCTCTTTTTAAAATAACATTTCTCACTTTGGATTTGCCTGACATCTCCGCATTGTCAGATTCAGATTATGCATCTGCCGCTGAAAGACTATGTAGGTGATGTGTCCTTCAGAGGACGCCTCAGCTAGAGACACCAGATGTCTATCTGCCCCTCATTGGTGGTATTAATTCTGATCACCTAGTCAAGATTCTGTTCAATTTCTCCACTGTATCATTACCACTTTTTCTCTTCCAACTAATAAGCAATCTGTAGGAAGATACTTTAAACCCATGGAAATGTCCTGCTCCTCATCAACAATTCCTCCTCATGTAGTGTCCATTGATGGATCTTACCTGATACAATCAGTACTATTATGATTGCAAAATGCTGATTTACAACTCCAGCACACCCTCCACAATCACCAATCAGCACTTAGCATTTCATTATTAAACAAGAGCCCTCCCTTCTCGCCCTTTATTTACTTTTAAGAGTATGGCCAATGAACTCATTTTTTCAGGAGTCTATAATTCATCACTGTACTTAATTATGCAAAACAAATTTATAATAGTCGTCATCTCTGGTGAGTGGGATATAGAGAAAGAGGCTCTAAAAGGGAAATTTTAACTTTTTACTCTTTACTGTTTAAACTTTTTAACGTAAGAAGTATGCATCCATTCCTCTTTTTTGTTTGTTTGTTTGAACAAATGAAAAAATAAAAAAGTAAGTTGTGAAAGAGAAAATTTCCTTAGGGCACTCTAGAGGCAGTATGCCACGGCCTTGACAAGATGGAGATTTCTAATGCTGTTCGTTAAATAAGTATAAGAAGCTACCATAAGAAAGGAACATTTTTGGAATTATATTTCCAGTAGTAGTAATTAATTTGCACTGATGATTCATGGCCTCTAAACTAATCTTGTGATCAACTGGTTGGGTGTACAAATTAACTAGTTAGAATTAGTTCTACAGTGTACAACTTAAGAAATGATGGAAGCTAAACTAACTGTTATAGAGACCTCTCTACCTATTAGAGAACTTGCTATGGTTTCAAGAAGGTTTTGAGGAAATAATAATATGAGGACATGAACTTTCACATACTCAGATATTAAGAATTGTCTTAAATAATCACTTCATTTTCTTTAAATACAATTAAATCAAATCCAACCAGACTGGCAAAAATACATATAATTTTATATTGTATTTTAATACATTGTTCTGCCCCATTCCTACTATTAATCCTTACATTTCTGTAAAGAAAATTTATGCTAATCTATCATCCTCTTCACCTCAAATTCATGTGCCTGATGTACAGCAAGCCAAACACTGAGACATCCATGCTTGGAGAGGGAGAAAGGCCCCATTCGACATGGCCAAGACAAAAAGGTGGGATCATGGGTTAGCTCAAACCCGCCTTAACCAGAGCAAAAAGGAGGAGAGTTTTACAGGGCTAAGGGGCTTGGCAGAAGGAGCTTCGAAGAAACAAACAGGTCACTCCCGATAAGTCTCTTGGCAGTCTGCAAATGCTGCTGGAGGCCAGCCATCAGGTGATCGCAACCTCCCTGAAGCATTCTCTTTCTTCTGCAAAACGAACTAACAAATTCTCAAGACCCAGCTCATAAATCCTCAAGACCTGGGTCACCCCTCAAGTTAAACAAGAAAACAGCAAATTGACAAGATTCATAACAAGGTCCAAAGGCAATCACGTTCTTATTGAATATCTACAGTAACCATCAGGTACCTGGCTTCACTCTTCACAGCATTAAAAAAAAAAAAAAATTTCACCCTGAGTGAGAGGTGTTTCAAAGACAGAAACTGTCTGAAAAATCAATTGTATGGACAATTGTACAGAAAAAAAACTCCTCCTGTTTTCTGTCTACTCACAGAATACTTCACTTCTGACACCAGATGTTTAGGTTTTCCACACATCAAGCAATTCTTCAACACCAGCTGCGTGTTCTACAATTTAACTCAATTCTGACACTATCTACCTGGAGATAGCATCAGATCTCACAGATTATAAGAGTTCGCTCCCACAAGACTGCCCCCCCAAATACACACAACACTCTTCAGATGCCAATCACCTGTCCAAGTTGTTACCTGTGCTTCTGACCCATCAGCTGCAGAGCTGAGGTTCACATGATCCCCTCCTTGGGCATGATTAATTTGCTAGAGTGGCTTACAGAACTCATGAAAACAGTTTCTTACTAGTAGATTACAAATTTATTACAAAGGATGTTAAAAGATATGAGCGAACAGACGGATGAAGAGGTACATAGGGCGAAGTCCAGAAGAATCCCGAGCACAGAAGCATCTGTCTCCTTGGACTTTGGGGTACACCACTCTCCCAGCATTCCTGTCCAGCAAACCAGGAGCTCTCCAAACCCCATCCTTTTGGTTTTTATGGAGACTTCATTACATAGGCATGACTGATTAAATCATTAGCCATTGGCAATTGAACTCAGTCTCCAGCCCCAGTCCCTTCCTGTAGGTCAGGAGATGTGGCTGAAAGTTTCAAACCTTTAATCACTTAGTTGATTCTCTTGGCAACCAGTACCCTCTTCTTAACAGCTTTCCAAAAGTCATCTCATTAACATAAGGTCAGGTGTGGTTGAAAGGGGCATGTTATGAATAACAAAAGTCATCTTTATGGGTCTTATCCTTTAGGAAGTTGCAAGGGTTTTAGGATCTCTGTGCCAGAAATGGGGAGGAAAACAAAATATGTATGTATGGTAAATCACAATATCACAGCAATATTTTCCCCAAGAGCTGAATATGTACATTGAGCACAGGGGACACTTCCTGCCAATCCCTTTCAGGAACCGTGTCCTCTTGAAAAAAATTTCTTTCTCCCAGAACAACCCCCAATCTACCCACTGACAGAGCTGGTTTAGAGTCTGTATTAGCCTCTGATGTACTTGGAGTCTCAGATAATAGAGCAGCTGTGTGGGGTATCAAAAGATAAACTGAGGCATATTAAATATTTTAAGAGTTTATTTGAGCAAAAATCAATTTGAATCAGGCAGAGCCAAACGAGAAGGGGTTAGGACCTCCCCGCTGACAGGAGTTAGGGGAAAGACTTTTATAGAAAAGACCTGGAAGCAAAGCCAGGAAATTGATTGACTACAGCTTAAGCAGTTGCATCATTTGGGAAAGCCTAGTTGGCTGGGTTTTTTTTGTGATGGGTTGCCCTTAGGTTTTAATTTCTTAACCTTGAAGCATTACAGACTTGGGTTTTAGTTTGCTTACATAGACTAATTGGTATTAAAATCACATCAGTCTAATGGCCTCCTTGTTTAACTAACTTAACAATTCCCCCCTTTCAGTCATCCTCTCACATATGATAGCTTGACCAGAAATTTGGTATTAGCAACACTCTCAGTCACCATAGGGTTAAGTTGTTCTTGTCTCATTATGAAACTTGTAGGATATGATGTCAGGTCCGTGGAAGAATTGTTTTTGCTATTCATCCTGTTTCTGTTTCTCCAAGTGCAGTGAGACCATCTGATGCACTGCTGATGACTGTGAACATGCGTTTAAGACCCTTGAAGGAACACAGCACATCAGGGAGACTATAATGATGACTATCAGGAGTATAATTCCAAGAGACTGAAGTATGCTCTTTAGTCAGGGCCCAAACCAAACCAGTTGGTATCAAATAAATCAAAGAATATGCCTAAAGAGGCATCTACCTGTTTTAGCCAAGTGGCTTGTTTGTTAATTTCCTTTATTTGTTGCAGTAGCAGAGGAGTGGATCCAGCTACAGCAAAAGCTATTTGCTATAGCACAGATTCCTCCTTGTTCAGCCAATAAGTAATCTAAAGCAATTCTCTTGTCTAAAACCACTTTAGCAAGAAAGCCTGGGGCTTTTGTTATGCAGCTATGGCCTTAAGGGTAGATTCAGGGATGGTTGCCAGAGTTAAGGAGCATTGTCTTCCTGTGCATTAACAGAGAGAAAAAGCAAGTAGAGAAAAAGGCAAAAGGAATAAAGGATTTTATACTGGAGATGAAGATCTTGATCTGCGATCTTTGGAGAACTGTCTACCTCAAGATTGTTGGCTTCTGTGGAGGAACCTTCCTAGTCAATTTTAATTTTAGCTCTTCAGCTGGTGTGCAGTTCTAAGAGTCTAGAGGAACCTTTTTTAATTGGGAGATGTGGACCCAAGTTTCAAGGCCCTGAAGTTTGGCTGCCAACTAGTCATAGTGACCTGGTATGGTCCCTTCCAAAGAGGCTCAAGAGCAGTCTTTGTTCTTAATGATTCCAAGATGAGAGAGAATTGGAAATCTTAGCTTGGAGAGATGTACCCAGATACTTAATGAAACTAGAAGAATTCAGGATCCTGTCCAGTTTACAGGTAAGTAACAAAACCTCAAAGACAATGAATGAGACCAAAATTTAATACCCACAAGGTTATGATACATTTTTCCACTGAAATATAATTTTTCTCTTTACAGTCATTCCCATTTCTATCGAAGATAATCCAAATTCTTGAGGGATCAGGTATGGAGAAAAAGTAAATATTTCAATTCTGTGTACAAAGCTATACTTTACCAAGTCATAGATAGCTTAAGAGAAAAGGGTTTTCTTAAACCTGGAAAGCAAAACATTGAAGAGTCAGCAATGTTTCAAACATAAAGTCATTAAAAATTATAGCTATCCACATCAGTTCACTCAATCCAATGTTATTAATTCTTCTTTTGCTTGAATTCAATTTTTCCATTAGAGTTCTGAAAATTCTTAACCAAATTCAGTGGTATGATCTTAAAATATTGGAAACCTGTATTCTAGAGTACTTGTTGGAGTATTTTCCGTGAATCTCTCTGAAGATGAAGCACTTTTGCAAATCATCAATGTAAAACAATAACTATCTATAAATGACAAAAAGACTTTTTAAATGGCCACAGTTAAAGATCTGATGAGAATTCATTTGATAAGGAAATTTAGTTATTTCTGTGGCATACAACAATTTAAGACAATATTTGGGCAATGAGGGTATTGACAAATTTTTAAGCACTTCGATTTCTAGAATACCTATATTAGTAACATAAATCCATACATATATAACCTAAGAAGGTTTATCATCACTTCTTATTTGACAATGCTTCCCATGTAATTCAACATGCCAAATAAACCTAATTAGCTTAACCAGTCTCCTTTACAAGGTGAAACACAAATCCTTTGAGATTTTCCAGGGACCCTCTGGAAAATCTCAAAGTTAGTTTGAGGTCAAAAAGACTCCATTTTAGATTTTATTTGGAGAAGCTGTAAAAAAAACTGTCAAAAGGTTTGAACGTTTGGGGCTGGCCCCGTGGCCAAGTGGTTAAGTTTGCACGCTCCGCAGCAGGTGGCCCAGTGTTTCGTTAGTTCGAATCCTGGGCGCGGACATGGCACTGCTCATCAGACCACACTGAGGCAGCGTCCCACATGCCACAACTAGAAGAACCCACAGCGAAGAATACACAACTATGTACCGGGGGGCTTTGGGGAGAAAAAGGAGAAAAAAAAAAAAAAAAGGTTTGAAGGTTTGATTCAATAGGATCACAGGTCATTATGAAATAATAATTATTTAATGAAAGTGACAATAGAAGATCGTAAAGGCAAATACAGAAGGTTACACAGTTGTGAGCAAAACTTAGCTCTTTTAATATTGAGAGGATTCAGTTCTTCCCAGTAATCAAAGACTTGATAAAAACAACATGAAGCACAGGAAATTATTTTGGTAAGATACACATCTTTGCTTTCTAGGCAGATTACCCAAAAGGAAAAGAAAAACTTCTCAGAGAGTCTTATCAAGAACAGACTAATATTCCAAGAAAATTACCATTTTAACTGAGAGAAAACCAAGTTCTAGTTTTGTACCAGAGTACTTTTGATATTAAGGCTCATTCTTTAAAAACGTAAGTAAACCCAGGGACAGCCCCATGGCTGAGTGGTTAAGTTTGCATGCTCCGCTTCGGCAAACTGGGGTTTCGCTGGTTCAGATTCTGGGCGCGGACATGGCACCACTCACTGGGCCACACTGAGGTGACATCCCACATGCCACAACTAGAAGGACCCACCTAAAAATATACAACTATGTAGTGGGGAGCTTTGGGGAGAAAAAAGGAAAAATTTAAAAGACAATAATAAAAACTTTTTTAAAATGTAAATAAATCCATTCCAATCACAGTCAATTTGACCATGCATAAAATTTCTTTCCCAGAATTCCTTTTCACAGACCTTCAAAAATGTTTTTGTATCCATTCAGGTTTTGTCCTATATTCTTCCTTTCTTATTCTGGAACAGCCAGTCATTCTACTTTAGGACAAAATTACTCTCTTTTTCTCTTAACGAAAGTATGTCTTTCATAACTCTCCTTATCTTAAAAACACATTCTATTTTATTTATTTATTTTCTTAAAGATTTTATTTTTCTTTTTTTTCCCAAAGCCCCCTGATACATAGTTGTGTATTTTTAGTTCTGAGTCGTTCTAGTTGTGCCATGTGGGATGCTGCCTCAGCATGGCCTGATGAGCAGTGCCATGTCCACACCCAGGATTCGAGCTAACGAAACCCTGGGCTGCCAAAGCAGAACGTGCGAACTTAACCACTCAGCCATGGGGCTGGCCCCACATTCTATTTTCTTTACTTACCTGCCATATACAGTTGTTTCCTTTCATCCTTATTATTTCTAGAATTTTTTATTACATTTATTGATTAGAATTCTTAATCTTTAGAAATCATAATTTCTAGTGAAAACTAAGAAGTAAGCAATTATGTACTGTCTGTTACACTAGCGTTCTGTGGATTGGCAAATTTATAAATGCTTTTTATAATTTCTAGAAGTACACTCTTCATCATAGTAATTTTTTCAATGTGGCACAAGATATGTTTACAAATAGACCCCAAAATCTTTAATTCCTCTGTAATAAGAAACCAAAAGTAGATAAACCTATGTTCAGGAGTTAATGTTTCAATATTTTACCTTATTTGGAAATGATCTAGATATTCAATTAATATCCACCATTTAACTTAATTAGTATAACTATAAGGTTTCAAATTACCAAAAAGATTTCAGAACTATTTTTATTCTTATTTATTTATTTATTTATTTTGAGGATGATTAGCCCTGAGCTAACATCTGCTGCCAATCCTCCTCTTTTTGCTGAGGAAGACTGGCCCTGAGCTAACATCTGTGCACATCTTCCTCTCTTTATATGTGGGATGCCTGCCATAGCATGTCTTGCCAAGCAGTGCCATGTCTGCACCCGGATCTGAACCAGTGAACCACAGACCGCCAAAGCAGAATGTGTGCACTTAACTGCTGTACCACTGGGCCAGCCCACTATTTTTAAATAATTATTTTTAGATTACTCATAAAACTTTCACAAGACATTAAACAACTACCCATCTTCTTAAGTTATTTTTCTTGCTGAAAAATTCTGTTAACAGAGATAACATGAACTTGTTTGACTTTTGATAAATCTAAGTAGGATAAAAGTTGTATACCTGCATTGTATTTAACATTGATAACCCTAAAGATGTGCCTGTTTTAGCCAAACCAACAAAAGTTAAAGTAGCTTTCATTTTTTGAAGATTATCCTACATTGTTTGAATTTGAAAACCTTTTGGGTTAGTTTCTATATCTCTGAGAGAATACTTGTTTGATATAAGCACTTATTTTTCTTCAAGCTAATTAGATAGAACTCTTTTACAAATTAATTTTGGCACTACCATCTGGAACTAGAAAAATCACATGTCTATTCATGCATGTATAGACATACACAAACATACATACAGACATAGAAATTTTATAGCTTTCATGGGCTATTATTTTAGCCATGAGACAGGTTCAGTAATACAAAATTCATTCATTTATAAAAGAATAGTTGGACCCAAATTGTGTTTCTGGCAGATGGAATAAGTTAAGTTTACCTGCTCATTTCACTTAAGCTTTTTACTAATATTTATGAAGAAGACTTTTAAGATTTTTTTTCATTGGCCTAGTTTCCAAATAGCTTCTTTTTTACCCCTTCTGATAGGAATTATCTCCCTGAAGATTGCGTTTCAAAGAGATGGCTCTGGGTTCCTAGAGAATACCATGTCAAAAATTTACATCTCAAAGGCACGGAGAAAGGATGTGAGTTTTCTCCAAGAAGGAGTTTTGTTTCCAACGTCCTGGTCTTTTACAATATCTGCAAGCCTTTTGAGATGAATAGGGAAGGTTTGAGGATTGTTAAAAAGGACTGATGGGCTTTGAATTGCTTCTAGTGCTTCATCTCTGTTAGTGTCAAAACAAATACAGTTGTTTTTAATTCCTCAAAGAATTGGGTTGCAACCTGAAAGTTCTCTTGGGGCTGACTCATCCATCCAACTTGTTTCTTTACATCAAGGAGAAGACTTCCAACTAAAATGGAAATCAAAAGATTCCTATGTTCTAGATTAAGAGCTGTGTGTCTTTGGAATGTTTTAGCAAATCCTTCCATAGTGGCTTCAGGATGTTTTCTTTCCTCTGAGTATATTGTTCCCTTTTAGCTTAGGAGAAAACGCCTTTTTTAAAAGTTCCTATCAGGCTCTGAATATCAACTTTCAATTTGGCCAACTTTTGACCGTAGAGCTCATTTGAAAAAGTCCTTTCAAATATCTTATCAGGTTTCAGCCAGGGCAAAAAGTAAATATTCTTGGCTGTATTGAACTCCTTTTTAAAATTATTATTATTATTTCCTTTTCTTTTAAACCAAAGACACATCTATCAAGTGACTCAAAACCAAAACCAGTAAGCCTTTTATGGCATAACCATGGACACAAGAGGCATCCCCAAAGAGAGGTGCAAAATATGTAGCCCTCCCAAAATCCAGAACCACTCCCAAAGAAAACCAAAAGAAAGAAAGTCTTAGACAATTCCCGTGAAAGCTGACAACAGTCAGTAGGGAGGTAGCTGTAAATGCAGTGCTACTCATGTTTCTATCTAGCCACGTTCTTGGGGCCCCAAACCTGATGGTTGAGCTGCCTGCACATACAAGAACCAACAACCTGCATGCCCCAACAGGAGGAAAGGCAAACTAAGTTCTCAGGACACAAAACAAGACAAACAAGAAAGCAATAGCAATTCCTGGGAGGAAAAGAATGGATATCCAATGGGTACTCCAAAACCAAATTCACAGGAGTCTGAATTTGGAAAGGAAGGGAAAACATGAAATTTTACCTTCCTCTCTCAGCCAGGCACTACAGATGGAGATCTGGAAAGTTAACTTTGGTAAGAATTCTTGCCCTTTGCTGGCTTCTGCCAGTTTTCCCAGGATCCCATCTGCAGGCTCTGGAGTGAGAGAGGTGTTCCAGCATATCCCATCTGGATCACCAGAAACTGCTGGGCAAAGAAATAATCTTCCCTCTACCCTTCTGAGCTCTTAGCTAAGATTTCTTTTTCTCTAAGGCACCTCATAAATGGATAACATTTCTAGGTGAAAATTTTCCCACTGTGGCCACTGTAATTCAAGATTATCTTTCAAAAGGTTAACCTACTTGTTTCGACAAACATGAGTTCTGAGCTCATAATTTTTATACATATAGTTAGCTGGAGTCCCAGATGTAAGAGTCTCAGACTCTTTGGACTTAAAGGAACCCATTTTCTCTTTTTTTTCCTTAAACAAAAATTTTATGTACTTGAGACCTCACACTGGACCCATTCCAGTATAAGTTGGACCCAGTCCAATTCTGGACCCAGTCTGGTTTAAGTCAGACATGAGTCTAGTAAAAGAAATGCTCAAATAAAGTCTGAGAGCTCATAATGCAAAAGCTGTGGAGTATGCATGTCTGAGAGGGCCTTACCTACAATCTCCAGATGCAGCAAGAAAGCAGGAAGCACAATGGGCTCAGCAGGTACCAATCCTGCTCATTGCTCATTGCTCTCAAGGGCCATTCAGGGTCTCCTTTAGATCCTACTACTGACACCAGAACTGTTAAAAGATAAACTGTGGCATATTAAAAATTTTAAGAGCTTATTTGAGCAAAAATCAATTTGAATCTGGCAGTGCCAAACCAGAAGAGATTGAGTGCTCCACCAACAGGAGCTAGGGTAAAGACTTTTATAGAGAAGATACGGAAGCAAAACAAGGAAATTGATTGACTACAGTTTAAGCAGTTGCATTATTTGAAAAAGACTAGTTGGCTGTTTGTGATTGGTCATTCTTAGGTTTTAACTTCTTAACCCTGAATCATTACAGGCTTAGGTTTTGGTTTGCTTACATGTGCTACTAAGGCATTAAAGCCACTTCAGCTTAGTGGCCTCCTTATTTAATCTAACAGGGGCTTAAGTCAGAAACATAAGGTCTATTAGTGGCAAGCAATGTGAATTACTCACCAAGTCAAATCTTCAGCCAAGCTTCTTCATCATCAGAGGCATCAATATTCATCCTTAAGGGCACCACCTCCTTCCTTTTCCGCTCACCTCCTGGGTCATAGGCTCCTGCTCACATCCATCCTTGTTTGGGGAAGAATGAGAAGGTGGTATAGCTCTACTCGCCCTTTATCCACCCTTGACCTTCATCCATTACCTGATAAGGGTTTAGACTGTACCTTCCTCCCTTTTCAAATTCCAGTTTATTTGTTACTTCCAAAAACCTTCCCCAAATAAAGCACAGAGAATTCTTTAGTAGAGAGAAATTACCTGGTAACAACTAATAACCCATTTTCTAAGCAGGCTCTGTAGAGCTAATGCTAACTATTTGATTCATAGGCACATAAAGTAGATCACAAGAAGGTTGAGTTAAGGGGCTGTGAGTCAAGCAAAAGAAATGCCATGGAATGTGGCCTCTACTGGGTTGAGAGTGGCCCCACTGTTGCTCCCTTGGGAACTTCAAAGCACACCTTAGCTTTTTCATCACAAGCATTCATTGCATGGTTAATCGTGGAATACTGATCTTCCTCAAAAACAAAATTAAAGAAGCGTGATTGTACACACTAATCACTAAACAACTATCTTATAAGTGTGTCCCTTCTGATGATGAGGAGGAAGACAGACAAAAATTTACTGAATACTTTCCATATGACAGATATTATTCTAAGATTTTTATATAAATTATCTCATTTAGTCATCTCAACAGCCTTATAAAAGAAATACTATTATTATCCCAATTTTACAGATAAGGAAACTGAAGTAAAGAGATGTGAACTTTCCCAAGGTTGCACAGCTTATAAGATTGAAACCCCAGGAAATATGGCTTCAGACCTCCATTCTTAACTCTAGAGATACTAGTCAGTGACAGTCTCGCTATGGGGTCCAGTCTTTTTCAAGTCATAGGCTCTCTGCAGGTGCCTCTGGCCACCATACTAATGGTAGGGTAAAGCCTCTGACAATTTGGTGGGAGTACCAGGCTTCACTCATCATGGAAGCTGGTTCTCAGGGAGAACTGGAGAAGGGTATCCACCCTTATTTACCTAAAATTTTGAAAAGTCATTGGCATTCAGAGACTTTAATGGCTGTGTTAACTCCTCATCTACTCTTTCACAGGGTTTGGGCCAATAGACTGAAAAGGACCTGTCTGTCAGAACCCCACCTTTCTGCTGTGGAAGGAAACAGTTTCTTCTTTTTCTTCTTTCACCAGCTTCACTAGTTGGGAGAAGTTTGGAAAGGGGTTGAGTTCAGTCAGGTTAAGTTTTGTTCAGGGAAAGATGCTTATCTTCACTCCTGCCTGCGCCTGTGCTAAGCGGGTCACCTCCACTCTTCCCCAGGCTCTGAGGACCGGTTCGACTGTAATGAAGTCTCTAACCTTACTATGAATATAGTCAGCTTTCCCTAACTTTCTGGCAACACTTAGGAGGTTTGCCTACTATATTCTCTGGACTTAAGCCACCAGAACCAGTTCTCAAGTACCTTCAACCACAGCCACCAAAACATTTTACTTGAGAGTATTAGTGGCCTCTTCAAGTTGACCTCCTCAGGCATTCCACAGGTCATGTTCTTTTTCTCAGCTCCCTGCCATCTCAATATGAGCCTTATCCAAAATAGAACTGTCTTCTCTCTTGAGACAGAAATTGCGTCTCCTAAAAACACTCTCAGTTTCTGGTAATTATTTCCATCACAAGCTAGATAGCCTTTTCCTAGCTCTATCATCTTTCCAACACGCTAAGCCATGCCTCAGATGGCATGTCCGGGTTTGAAGAATAATTTGCACCTTGTACCCAGGATTCTAACAACATTACTCCTCCACCTTTAAGAAGTGATTTAATTTTTAACATTTTCTTCTGATATAAGGGTCTTGTATCCATGCTCCACTAAAAAGTATTCTTCAAACCATTGTTAAGCAGGGTTGTCTTTACCCTAATTTCCTTCATCTCCTTCTGGACAATATTATGCAGAATTTTGTACTAATTTTCAAACTCTGTCTCATCATAGTCCACTAGACATACATCACTGATGACTTCTGAATGCACACCCATTTCTACACCAGAGTCATAACTAGACTAATGAACTATCTGATTTGCCTGGATTGAGGCAGTTCCCAGGATGTGGGACCCTCAGTGCTAAAATCTCAAAATGATTTGGCTTCAGTGCTAGGAGTGGTAATCTACCCATGGCTCTGATATGGACTGCACAAGGACTTTTGGTAATTCCAGAAAAAAATGGCACATATAAGGGTTATGAGTACACATACTCAGGTGTGGAAAAAAAAAACCCCACATAATGCATTAGTCAGGATCCTGGCAGGAAAAAGATGACATGGTAAAAGGTAATTAATTGAGGAAGATTTAAAAAAGAAACTACTTTAAAAGGTATAGATAGGATTAAGGGAAATCAACTAGGAATAGTGCAGTACCCCCATCTTTTCCCCACCCCTACCCTGGGCTAACAACAATGATGAAGCTTCTAAAGATCTTAGGTTCGAGAGGGCAAGGAGCAGGAACAGTTACCAGAACCCAATCCAACTCAGAGAGAGTAACTATATGGGAAGGCCACCAGACAAGATCTGCTGCCTTCAGTAAAGGGACCCAGTCAACCCATAGGGAGGGATCCTTGGGAATAAATAGCCCGATTCATTTTCCTCTCTTCCTCTGATCTCCTGCCAGTGCCTCCCAATAATGACACAACTGAAATCCAGAGTGCAAAGAAGTCTGTAGAAGCCATCCACAAAGTTTAGCTCCCTGGGACACGGAGTAGGGGGGAAAAAGTTGGAGAATGGATCTAAGGGAAAAATAAAAATATTCAGCCTACATTATTTTCTTTAACCTAAAAGTAACCTTATTTAGGGAACATATCCTACCAAAGTGGTAAGAAATTCAAACAGTCATTAATGGGGTTCTGCTTCCCCTTCCCATCCATGTACATCCCATCTAAGACCCTTAGTATGTAGAGCAAACTTCAGTATACACTATATTCATGCTTGCTGCTGAGGTGAGCATTGTCAGGGCTTGAAAGAATGCCCAAGTCCGCTGGCCCTGTGGCTCTGCACCACAATGTTCAGGGGAGTCTTCACCAGAGTTGAGGACCCCAAGGATCAAGGTGACACCCAAATGTGGCCACCAGGCAGATATCCCCCATACTATGAAGTCCTTTCAGGAGGCACTAAAGGGAGAAGGCCACAGTCCCAGTTACCGGTAGTAACCTATTGTCTCTTTCCCAGGCTTGCGAATCTTCTTGCCTTGGCTTCTGTTTTTTCACAGCTCATTTCAAAGGCACTAACTCTTCTCCCCTCTCACTAGAAACACTCTAGCATATTATCTTCACTGGGTTTAGATTTTCACAATATAAAGAGAAGTCTTCATGAATCCGGTTTTGCTTTCAGTCCTTCAAACTTCTCACTGCCAAAATCTTGGTTTCTTTTTGGAGTAAGGAAAAAGAAAATCACAGAACCACACCCAATTAGTCAGAATTCTCTATGATTCTTCTATTGCAATGTAAATAATATGCAACTTAATTTACATAAATCAAATTGAAAATTTAAATAGCTTAGGGGTACTATTACAGAAGCGGAAACTGAGATTAATCCTAGCATGTAAGATAGAAACAAAAAATATATATATAAAAAAAGAAAATCTATGTATAAAAAGACACAATCTTTTTAGTGATAAGGCTTAATTAACAATTTTCAAACAAACTTGCCTCTCTGAATGAGTGCTAGATTACTTTCTAGAGCTGGTAGCATCACATAATCTGTATGGATAAGAGCTGGAGGAAGCATCAGTGTAGAGTTGAAGAGATAGTCTTGGCTTTGGACCTTGACAGACCTGAGTTTGAATCTCTGTTCTATGATCTACTAGCTCTATGACCTTGGGCAAGTCACATAACCACTCTGAGTTTTGTTTTCCTTATCTGTAAAATTAGGATAATGATAGCAATCTTGCAGTACTAGTGTAAGGATTAGAAATGATAAAGATGAGGCCCCTATTTAGTACCCAGACTGTGATAGATATCAGATAAGGCCTTCTATTGATATTCAAGTAATTGTGCCACCCTCACTACTATAGAAAACAGCAAATGCAAGAAAGATCTGAGAATTTGATGGATTCAAATATGAGCTGGATTTGAGTTAAGGACAATTGAAATGATAAGAATGGCAAATGGAAAGGGTCAATTGAAGAGAATAAAAATTCTATACCTAGGAAATATTTTTGTCTTTTCCTTCCAGTTTTTGTTTGAGAGGGAGACGGGAGGGATCCTCTGATTACAAAACTTACTCTCAATATGAGTTTGGTCCCAATCTGGAGGAAAAGGCATCAATAATCTCAATCCAGCATTTTCTTGACAGACCTATTTCGAACAACATGGTGGCCTACTTTTGTAGGTATATAAAGCTTGCTTAGAGTTTCAGCCATAATACAGGGCAGAAAAGTGTCAGCTAATCTTGAAGGACCAGAAAATACTGAGATCAGAAACTAAGGCTAAGGTGTGTTCAGTTATACCTGTTGAGCAGCCGTAGTGAATCTTATTTCCTAAGCTATGAAGAAGAGTTGAATGATGGAGTGAAGTAGGTATCACCTTCCAGAGCAGACTCCTGCTCCTGTCAAGTCTGGGTAAAATACCAATAAGCACATCCCTGTGGGCTTTTCACAGTAAGTCAAGACTTTATCTAACCTCCAACCAACTTCCTGCCCATAAAATTGTCTTCAGTACCTTTCCAAATAGGGAAAAGTCATTTTGGCACATGATTGACTTTCTCACCATCTCACAGTTAGATGCTATTAAACTGATATTCTTGGTACAACTTTACTTTTGTTGTTCTGGTTTACTCTTATTAGAGATAATGAAATAGTTGGCTCGCATTATTATACATTAGTGAAATTCAAATAAAATGGCAGTCTTCTACTTTCTTGGGTCCCAATATGCCTTCTGGGTCCCTTTAAATGTCAGGTTCCATACTCTAGCTTTAGGGCAATATTTCATTTCATTATAGTTATAGATTCTGAACTTTGAATTCATAGAAACACATGAAATTGAGATACAAGAGAATAGGAGTAGCCACAGCCAAACAATGTAATATGTCTTTACTATAACATACTTCTTTATGTTGTCCATCATCTTGAAGACATGTTTTTAGCTTAGTGGGTTTTTTGTTTTTTTCAATGGCAAGATAATAATAATAATAATAATATGTACATAAATAAAAACCATCAGCCCACCACCACCACAACAAAGTAACCCCTTGGAAAACAAACAAAACCACTCCACTTGATTCTTGCAATCTTGTTTTTAAAAATTAGCCTACCTAAATTTAAGTTTTCCTTGTTGATATTTCACAACTTCTAATATTTTCATTTTTCACGTAAATACTCACTGTAGGGACTCAGTGTGGTATAGCTCTAAACTCTAAAACTTCTGCTTTCATCTTTAAAGCTCTAGAATTGCTCCATCTTTACCAATAAAATACTCTTTTATTTATTATTCCTTTTCATCATAAATGGCTTAAAAAGCCAAAGAGAATAAAAAAATGGATTGAGAGTCAAGATGTGGAAAACCACAGTAAGTTGCTTAAACAAGAACACAAATAAAGGAAATATTATTTTTCTAAAATTATTTTTGAAAATATATTTCATGCATCAAAGCAAAACAGCATTAGGTGAATGTGTTTCTGGAAATTTGCAACAAGCTTACCTGTAATTATAAATTGTAAAACGCAACTTAGTAAGGACACAGGTATCTTATCATGATATTTCTTTTTGCTCAAACTCTGCTCCTCAACATCCTACACTTATTAAAAGACCAAGACCAATAGTGATGAATTCAAGGGAGTCAGGTAAAGACAGAATGAAAGGAAGAGGACTAGAAATAGTTTGCTCACAGTGCAGTAAGATTTCTAGAGATCTAAACACCTGGAAGAGTGTAGATATTAAATAGATATGACTCTCTTTACTTATATTTAGTTCATAATACCAAAATAAATACCCACTCAGGTCTCTAGTAGCAAACATTATTACTTCATGATAATCTGTGTGATCTTATCACATGGAAGTCAAAACTCTGATGGCACTTGACTAATCTTTCTCTCTTGCAAGTTTTAGGAGCTAGTTTCTTCCTTACCCTCTCAAATTTTCTTATTCTCAATTTCTACTCCACAGTTTCCGTATTGCAGGAGTATCATAATCAACAGAAATAGGTGTCTCCAAAAAATGAGTACTAAATATCATTACAGTGAGCAGTGAGGGATGCTAACAGAGATCAAATGGAAGTCTGACCAAGAGGAAGAATTCAGCTTAAAGAGGAGAGGAGAAAGATTTTAAAGAGCAAAAACTGAAAAAGATCCATTGGCTGCTTTTCCCTTTTTGCTGGTTGAGGATCTATTTCCCAGAATTGTCATATCTACCAAATAATGTAAGACGTTAGATGTTCTAGACAAGACTTTATATTAGATATCCCATGAGATTTAATTCCTCAACAAATGAGGACATAAAGTGAAGTAATGAAGAAGATGAAAATGAATAGAGAAAGTGGATTAACACAGGAAAAAAAGAAATAATCTGTGCAGAAAGAGACAGAAGAAAGCTTTTTCAGGAAGAAGAGAAAATATTTTATTCATTGTTTCAGAGAGTTTGTTCCAAAATGCAATAACAATTGCACACAGCTGTTTGGTTTCCTCTCCAGGGGTCCTAATTGAAAAGATATGAATGTCTGCTAAAGCCTTGATCAGTCGACTATTTCTGAGCTGAGTTTGTAGTGTTTACAGATTTTTCTGCATGTTTCTTACATTTTAACAGATTTCAATTATGATTTACTTAATCAAAGAGGAGGACCGAAACACCACTAGACTCAACGCCAGAGAATGTGCACTTTTTCAACTAGAATCATATAGGAGAAAGAGCACTGGATGGAGTACAGGGAGACTCAGGTTTCGTTCTAGTTTCTTTTTTTTTTTTTTTTAAGATTTTATTTTTTTTTTCTTTTTTTCTCCCCAAAGCCCCCCAGTACATAGTTGTATACTCTTCGTTGTGGGTCCTTCTAGTTGTGGCATGTGGGATGCTGCCTCAGCGTGGTTTGATGAGCAGTGCCATGTCCGCGCCCAGGATCTGAACCAACGAAACACTGGGCGACCTGCAGCGGAGCGCACGCACTTAACCACTCGGCCACGGGGGCCAGCCCTAGGTTCTAGTTTCATCACTAAATAGATGAATTAGCTTAAGAAAGTTGGTTAATCTCTCTGATTTTACTTTGCAAAATGAGTGGAGCTGAAATGAATAATTTCTAAGATTTCTTTCCGGTTCTTATTTATCTACGAGACAATCTTTTTAAGTTCTTCTACCCAAAGTATACCAGTTTGCTTGTCTTTAGAGAAACATTAAGAACTTATCTAAATAGTTTAGGAAAAAAACAGTAGAAGCAAAACAAATGGAACAAAGTCTTCTTCTTCTTCTTCTTTTTGTTTTTTTGGTGAGAAAGATTGGTCCTGAGCTAACATCTGTGCCAATCTTCCTCTATTTTGTACGTGGGATGCCACCACAGCATGGCTTAATGAGCAATGTGTAGGTCCATGCCTGGGATCCAAACCCGTGAAAACCTGGGCCGCTGAAGTGGAGCATGCAAACTTTAACCACTACGCCACCAGGCCAGCCCAGAGCAATATCTTTTAGAAGCTAGAAATTTTATGTAAAACGAGCATATGCTGAAATAATCAGGTTTTTTAAAACCTGCTTTTTAAACTTCTCAGTAATTGCTTCTCCCCTTTCAATGATCTCAGATCTAGAGGTGCAACATTTTCTAAATCCTAAATCCAGATCCTATAGGAGAGGGTTAAGTCATAGAAAATCCCCCACCCTATTCTTAGTTTTCTTAACGAAAAGGAAGAAAGCCCATAATATATCTTCAGTTTGGTATGGCAATATACATTAAAGAAGGAGAGTGTATGTCTGCAAAGGCAGTGGTGGCACGGGATGGATATTGTAAATTAACTTTATTTACATATTCTAGAACTTATCAGTGACATCATCAAATACAGCTATTCAGAATCTTGGAATTAGGATTCATATAAATTCTTTGGGTATTATATGTCATAAGGAAGCTCAAGTAAGCCTAACAGGAAGCATTATCTTGATGGGTTACCACAGACTGATGTGTGGTCCAGATTTCAGGGCCAAGAATTTTCCACAATGGGCTTCTGGAGAATTATTCGGACTAAACTTCTAGTTGTCTAGAAGATGTACAACTCAATATGGTAGCACTAGTCACACTGAGCACTTTAAATGTAGCAAGTCCAAATGGAGACTGCCATAAGTTTAAAGTACACACGAGAGTTTGAAGACAGTGAAAAAAGAAAAAAAAATGGAATGTGAAATATATCATTAATAATTTTTCTTTGATTCAATGTTGAAATGATAATATATATTTTAGATATATTGGGTTAAGTAAAATGTAATAAAATTAATTCCATCTGTTTCTTTTTACTTGTTTATTGTAGCTGCCAGAAATTTTTAAATTACATATGTGGCTCATATTTGGGGTTCAAATTATATTTCAATTGGACAGTGCTGGTCTAGACCATAAGCTCCTTGAATACAGGGGCCATTCTGGTCTCAATTTGCACCGTATCCTTAGCATCTAATGTGAATAATCAATAAACGTGTTGAATGCATTATTAATGAATACAAAACAGAGACTTATCACAGGGTACCTTCTGCCCTGAGCATTGCTGGTGACCATGAAAAACCTTTGCTCTCTTATTCCTCTACTTTTTTACTCCAAACTGACCATTTCCCTTCTGTGTTGTTTTAGCATCGATTAGGTTTAGATTAATACTTCACTGTTTCCCAGTTTCAGATATGTTAACATATCAATGCTTCCATACCTTAAGGCTGTAGCCCTTTGAATGGTTTAAACTCTCTTTAATCTCCTTAGTCAGTTAATTACATTTTCCACCTTAGGGCCATATACTAGATAGTCTCTTATCAACTCAACATCATCCTTAGCCTCTTCAAAGGCAGGAACTACATTTTCCAGAATCTCCTTCCCTGTACGATTCTTGGAATCCGTCAATGAGAGGCACAAATTCAAGATTTAGAAGGTAGAAGAGAGAATATCATTGTTTTCCAGAGTCAGTTACAGGAAGATGCATGTGCAGATGCAGGTTCAATTTTGGTTCCAGATACACTTCTTGAGGAACTCCAGCATCTATGTTGCCAATTATTGGCAACAGTTTAAGGAAGCGGTGTGTAGGTCCCCACCCAGGATCCAAACCAAGGAACCCTGGGAGGACGAGGTGGAGCTGCAAACTTAACCACTCTGCCGCTGGGCTGGCTGTAGGAGTCCTTTCTTACATGAGCCCTTTCTAGGATTCTGGGTGTGCCTTTAGCAATTTTGTGTTCATGATTTTATTTATTTTTTCTTTAAGAGAGCTCTCTAAATTTCATAAGCTTTAAGTCTCACCATACCTGGCTCTAGCCCTGAATGGTCGAGAGACTCCCAGAGATCCCATGACTCCAGTGGCTTCAGGAGAGCTCCTGAGAACCAACAGCTTTGGGGCTGGAGTCCGAGATCTTCAGTGGAGCTTCTCTGACTTTCTGCCCCCAGCCCTTCCAACAGTTGTGGAAGCTCTAACTCCCTTCATCCTAGGAATAGTGTAGCTTTTGTTCCCATGACCAAATCAGTCATTGCCTAAAAATGATTGCAGTCAACAATTAGATTACGATTCTTTTTAGTTCTTCCACTTAATCTCAAATTTAAGAAATGATATTTTCTTATAATAGAAATGATAGTGGAAAAAATGATTTAACATCACATGAAAAAAACCTTAGCGCAAGCTCCATTTTGATCAACATTGTATAATCATATGTAGCACTTTGGCATATTGTGTGTGTTTAGTAAATAAGAGCTAATGAGTGAGTGCATGAATTAATGAGTGAGTGAAGGAATGGAAGACTTTATGTGCATCTATATCCAAGTTGCTCTCTACTTATGATTACTAAAACAACATAGATCATTTGTTTTAATTAATTCTCTCTAGATTCATTTAGCACAATATCAAGAACTTGCAACCGCTCACTGCTTTTTTTGGATGAAGATGATGAGTAGTTTTGGGAGCCATTCCAGCACAAAATTCTAGGAAAGCCCAGGATACATCTGTAATTATTTTAGGGTCTTCCACAGGTTGGAGACCACACCCTGTTGTTAGGAACTATTTTCCAAGGGTGACTATATATATTTTTTTTAAAGGGCTTGACTGATAGACTGGAGTTTGAAGAGTTCGAGTCCTCTCATTTTTTTCTTGGAATCCAATTCTGCATGACAAATAGCAATAATAATCATTTTGTTGGATAAAAAAGTCAATAGCCAGTCTTCACCAAAATAAATCATGCTTATAATTTAATTTTAAGACTATAACCTTTAAAAATTGAGATAATTTAATTATGCTTAGAATTAGATCAGCAGTTTTTTAAATATCCACATAAAGATAACATTATTGTATGCTCAGTATTGAAGTCAAACTAAAATATGAATCTAACATTCAGATGTTTGTTATTTTTAAAACATAGATGAATTACACGGAAAAGTCATAAATTCCATATTTAGCTATTTTTTTCTAAGAATTTCTTTTCTTTCTTTCTTCTTCTTCTTTTTTTTTTTTTTTTGTTTGCTGGGAAAGATTCTCCTTGAGCTAACCTGGTGCCAATCTTCCTCTCTGTCTTCGTTTTTTCCTCCCAAAGCTCCAATACTCAGTTGTACATTGTAATTGTAAACCCTTCTAGATCTTGTATGTGAGCCTCTGCCACAGCGTGGCTACTGACAGAGAGATGGTGTGGTTCTGCTCCCAGGAACTGAACCTGGGTGCTGAAGCAGAGTGCCACGAACTTTAACCACTAGATCATCAGGGCTGACTCAGAATGCATTTTCTTTAATTTGCATTTTTCATGGATGGAGTAAGAAACTAATAAGGCAGGATAGTTTCATAATTATTTATAATGAATGTGCTGATAAGTAAATGAGTTTGCAGAGGTCTTTCTGTTTGTTTTCATTTATAAACATTTACTGTGTTCTAGCTCTATGCTAGGTACTGCACTAAACCAGTCGGGTTATAATGATGAATTACACTTGATAGCTACCTTCCTGATGTAGCCACATAACAAATAATTCCAGGAAAAAAGGTAAACAGCATAGCGGAATAGGGAATGAGAAAAAGGAGCTTTTGTTAGACCAGACACTGTAGTTACATAGGATAATCTCATCTTATTTCCCTAGCACCTTTGAGAAACTCTCATTGAGGAGGAAACAGATTCTGAGACATGGAATTCCCAGCCCAAATTAACAAAGAGCAGCGCTAGAATTTATACCTAGGTCTGTCTGGACCCCAGAGGCTGGAACACCAAAGAGTCCTGTATTCCAAGAGTTCTTGGGTACAGGTCACAGTCCTTCTGGCTATGAGGTTAGTATAAGCCAGTCCAGTCTCTGAAGGCCATGTGGGCTCTTCCAACTGAAAAACGTTCAAGTGATCTGTTTCTCTGTATTTCTCATCCCTGAGGCTAAGACGGCTCAGTTGCTTGTCTTCACCAGCTGGCAGAGGCAATTGGAGCAGAAGGTAGGATGTGGATTCATTCGGCTGTTTTTTCAAGTAAAGTACGAAATATATCTTAAGCGCTCGTGATTTGTTGCTGTCAAGTTGGTACACACTCTTTTTACTTGAATTCTCTGAGGTTTCGACCTCAGTTTCCTCATCTGTGGATTAGAGACTAAATTATCCATAAATTATCTTTCAGGAGTAAGTAGCCAAGTAATCTTAAGATTTTACTATTTCGTTTCTTAACTCCTGTATCAGAAATAGTTTCAGATGCTTGATAAGTGCTGAATGCATAAATATAAAGGATTTAACAAAGTGTTCGGGAGCGAGAAGCGCAGCGTTATTTGGATACCCTATTTTACCTCTCCTAAAGGTCAGTTTCAGGCGCCAAGATGCCTTGAGGAAGGAGAGACCCCGTGCCCGGCTCCGACAAAGAGACAGCAGCGCTTTCTCACAAAACTCCAGATTACAATGCAAACCTCAGATTTACTCCTGCTTTCCTTGACTCCCCAGCTCGGCCCTGCGCCCCAGTCCCGGGCGCACTGGTGGGTTGGAAAGGGCATCAGGCGCCTTTAAATGCTAATGAAGCCGATGCCCAAGTCGGGAGCCAACTTTCTCCACCCTCCTCCCTCGCCGCCCTTCCCTCCGGGCCGGTGCGCCGCCTAGAAAAACTTGTGCGGGGCCATTTTTGGGGCAGTAAGATCGAGCGAGGAGCCCCGAGCGAGCGCGCAGCCCAGAGCTCGAGCCGCCTCCGCCGCGAGACCCGCCGCCGCCGCCGCGCCGCGAGAGCCGCACCGGCCTCCCCGAGAGCGAGCCGGCCGCCGCGACCCCAGCCGCGCTAACCGCCGCCCAACCGCCACCAAGGTGCCCGAGTGAGAGCAGAGGAGGCGGCATGAGCGAGGCGGGCGAGGCCACCACCACCACCACCACCCTCCCGCAGGCTCCGGCGGAGGCGGCCCCCGCGGCCCCCCAGGACCCCGCGCCCAAGAGCCCGGGGGGCAGCGGCGCGCCCCAGGCCGCCGCCCCGGCGCCCGGCGCCCTGGTCGCAGGAAACCCCGGTGGGGACGCGGCCCCCGCAGCCACGGGCACCGCGGCCCCCGCCTCTTCAGCCCCCGCCGGCAGCGAAGACGCGGAGAAGAAAGTTCTCGGTGAGTCAGGCCTGGCAGGGTCGGGGCTGCAGCCGGCCGCCGAGCACGCGTGGGCAGCCCCCGCTGCGTTTCCCACGCGGGCGGGGCAGCCGACAGTGCGGGTCCCCGGGGACTGGGGTCCCAGCGCCGCTGGCTGCAGCCCGCCGCTCCTGCCGGCGCTCCCAGCCGAGCGCGCGGGGCCCTGAGCTCCTCGCGGTCCGGGACGCGTCCCTGCTGGTCCTGGGCCAGTAAGTTGGGTTCTGAACCTCGGTGACCTAGGCGGGCTCTGTCGCCCATTCCCGTCATAGAGAGTGCCTCTGTCCCTCTGTCCGAAAGGAAAAGAGCGGCAGTCTGGGAGAGAGGAGCCTGGGGAGGGATGGCTGCGGATGGAAGAGAGGGACAGACACGTGGGATGGGGACTTTGGAGACCTTGTTTAGGATCTTGGGGGTGAGGACAGGATTTCCTTTGGGGAAGAGTGAGGCGCTAGGAGAAGGCAGGGAGGGAAAGGGGGAAAGGCTTCCTGCTGGGAGGGCTCAGGTGTCTGTCCCTGACGCCCTTCCCACATGGGCAAGGGCAAGACGCCAGGCTTCCGTCCGCCACATGCCGGTAAGGAGGTGTTGCAATCCTCTCTGGGAAGCTTGGGTCTTGGTCCCACGTCGTCCTCCCTCTCTGTGTCCACTGCTGCACGAAGGAATCAGTGTTTACCAATCGCTCCACGTTTTCTTCTCTCTGAACTGTGGGAACGCACTTTGTGCGGCAGCTGAAAAAACTTGGAGCGTGGGTGTGACGTTTGTTCAAAACATCGTTATCTTGGGACTTGTAACTTAGGAAACAGGAAGATGAGAAATTCAGGTTTGGGGGCAGAGCGTTAGAAAGGGGTTTTGTGGTCGAGGTAGGGTTTGTCACGTTTTTCAGCGATCTCTCCTTAAGTAACTCTGTGTGAGGCCTTCAACAGGCTGACAAAGCCGGTGGGTGGTGAGTAAGCTCTCTGAAGAATGTATATCACTCTTTCTCTTTTAAACAGGAAAGTTAAGAGATGGTGCAGGATGCTTCAGAGAAATGTTCAGTATTCTGGGTGGGGCATATTTGATCTCTGAGCCTTGCCTGCCCGTTTCTAAAAAGAAAATTGAGGGAATAATGTGAAGGAAGTGTAATACCATTCCCTGTTCCCCACCTGGAGAGGCCTGTTTTCTTGTTTTTCCAGGGCATTTACTCATTACTGCCAAACAGCATGTTAAATGTAACCTGTGTAGGTTAAGAAACAAAATAGCCCTCATTTTCTTGGATTGAGAGTCACTTAAATCTACTCAGTATTTGTATTGTGATACTGTTTCCAACAAGTGTTTCTTGGAACACTTGCCTGCAAAATGTCTGATACAGACAACCTTGAGTTATCCAAAGTAGTGTTAAGATCTATTCTTAACAATAATTTATTTTTGTATAAAGGAAATTTTGCGGTTTTTAACTTGATCCTTGTGCCCTTCTGCATCTAAAGTAAACTTCTGGATTTTAAATTAAAGTAGATATCTTTAAAGAGGAAGGAAACAGATAAAGTTAATTTCCCCACCCAGCAGCTGCTCTTCAGCCTCGACCACATCCCTGGTGCTGAGTCTGGAGGTCCTTCATCTTTCCACTATAACTCCTTTACATGACATTTCAACACTGTCAGTTGGTGTCCAGTGTGTTCTGCCATCTCCTTTCCTTTGCCAAGCAAACACATGGGTGCCTAAAATGTGTCAGGCACAGGGCTGACTGAAATGGAATTCTGGTTTTGGATTCTCCCAGTACAGACGGTCTTTAACTTCAGTGTCTAGCCAGGGCCGGGGAAAGAAGTTTACCTGAGGGGAAACAGAATTTCCCTTCTAATGAACATTGTGGAAGCCTGTGGTCTTCCTCTGTACCCCCTTCCTGCTTTGTGTATGTGAAGTGAGTGTATGGTTTTAAAGCAAGAAGTGTGCATAAATATATGTTTGGCCGTATGAAATCAATGGAAATATTTGTGGAATTAGGAAATTTTTTAAAACTACATTGGGGAGTAAAAATAACCTTCAGCCTGGATTGAAGTTAGACTTGAGAATCATTTTTCATCTTTTTCCCTATTGGGTTAATGTTGGCTTTCTAACCAAGATTCTCCTTTGACAGTGCTAGACATTAACTATATGAAAATGAATCAACAATGGCTTTTATCCTTCTATTTTCCTAGGTCATTAATTTTGGGAGAAACGAAAGGAGGCACAAAAAGCATATCATTTGAAATAATGTGTGCCTTAAAAGCATATGACTTATCAAAAACAGTCCTCTTCTATTGACATTTTGATCTAAAACATGAAATATTTTTTCTTCTTTGCCCAGCTGCTCTAATTAGAATGGCCTAAAAGTGAAGATGCCAATGGTTTAATCTCTTCATTGAAGAGATCTTCCTTACTTGGAATTAGAGCTGGAGATTGCTCAGTCAGTGGCGGACTGAATGACTTTGGAGGCATAAAGAGTTGTTTGTTTTTTTTTTCTTTTTACAAAGAGAGTTAAAATACTTTCTCAAGCGTATCAATCTGGCAAAACTCAGAACTAACCCTGCCCACAACAAAGCAAGTCCTAATTACTATTTTAGTTTTGAATTTGAAAGCTGAATCCTTAATGTTTATCCTTGTAAATTATAAGCTTTGTGTCTCATAGAGAGGCAACATGGATTAACGTTACTTTCATTCTCTGCTAAGCCTTTTTTTTTTTTTTAAGGCACTCTATTGTAAGATTTCCTGTTTCACTGAGTTTTGATGATTGCTTTATGCATTTCCTGAATTTAGACATAGGCGTTTCCTAGATGTCCTGAGTTCGACGTTCAAAATTGGTTCAAAGAAGACATCTCGCATCATACTTGATGACTGAAATAAATATGCATCTACAAAGTACAAGTTGTATGACCATACTGTTTGTTTAGATTCCTTCTCTTGAATACTGTTAAAATCTGGTGTTATACAGAAATGGTCCTACTCATGACAGAAAGTCGAGGCAATAATGAACTTAAGAGAGGAGGATTTTATAGAAAATGCTGAGCTTGATTCCCACCAACTGCAGAGAGTAGGGTAAACAATGAAACAGAAGCCCAAATTCATCACTGTGGTTTGAAAAGGCCTGTTGCATCATGTCTCAGGGTGGTAAGTACAGAATTGGGTTGAGACAGCATCAGTTCTATTATTACTCTTGACTTCTCTTGTAGGGCCCCATCTGGCAACCAGACAAGTTACTTTGTGTCTTTGTATATTAGATATTAACAAGGAGCTACTATTTCGCTTATTAAAGTTTGCCTAATATTTCAAAGCATGAAAGTCATGTGTTAAGGTTATTGGTACTTACCTTGTTCATCTGTCTACATTCTCTTTCCTTGTGACCCTTCTTTTGCACTTTAAAAATGTTCCTTTGTTAAAACTTTAATCTTAAAGAGCATTTTTAAAATTTTTCCTACAACGGTGTTTCCCAATTTTAATTATTGCAGATTTGTATAGACTATGACCACTCCTTATGACTTTACTGAAAAGTTTTACAAGGAAGAAAGGTTTAGTCTTCTGAAAAGTATCCCTTATGATATCCTCACTTGCTCCGTTTTCTTTTCCTAATATATTTTGGAATTAAGCTTTTAGTGGTTTCCCCAGGTATGTTGAGGATTTATATAATGCTATCATGACCTTAGTGATATGAGCTTTATCTCTTTGTAGGTCAGATACTAATTTATCTGCTTAATCCTATTTTAGCCACCAAAGTCCTTGGCACTGTCAAATGGTTCAACGTCAGAAATGGATATGGATTTATAAATCGGTATGTGTGTGTTATCTCTACATGTTTTAAATACACACTTATGTTGTGGCACCAGCAGTTACAAATCCTTACTGTACTTTATTAATGGCTTGTGGAAATTTCAAGATTTCTAGGCACTGTAAATATGCTGATTTCTAAGCTCTTGGTCATTAAATATTAATTAAAATACATTTCCAGAATCTGATAAATAACTTATTTTATACTATCTAGTCATTAAAAGAAAAAGAGGAGGAGGGAGATAAATCAGAAATGGGAAGGGCCTTAGGATAATTGAGCCCATAACCATAATTTCACAGATGGAGAAATGGAGTCTTAGACTGGTTAAGCAACTTTCCTAAGGTCGTACAACTGGTGAGTAATTGAGCTGGATCTGTAACCCAGGTCTGGTCCAAGTCCTGTGTAGAGACCGTAGTGTTTTCTTTAAACCATGGTAACTTCTGACCATATAGGAATGAGAATGCCCTGCAAGCCTTTGGGATTATTATGATGTTTTTACATGATATCGTCATTTTCTTTGCTCTCTCTCTTCCCCCACTCCCTCCCCCCTTAGAGAAATTCCTCCAATTTCTTCCTCGTCTGTTTTGTTGGGGGTAGGGAGAAGTTAGGGCGGTGGGGGGTGGGGGCTGTTTTAGGTTTCAGTGTAAGGGGAGCCTAGTTCACAGCTGTGCCCTGTCCTTTTAACTGTCTTGCTTTGCTTTTGCTGGGAGGGAAGTCTAGGGCTCTGATTACATACCACGTGATTTAGAAAGAGATGAGAGGAAAGGGGTATTTCGCACGTTGAATCTGTGTGCTTGGATCTAAGCCCTGTGGTTACGTGGAGGAGTAAGGTGAATATCTTGTGGGTTTAGAAGTTTTTAACGAGGATTGATTCTAGGCATCTGAATTAAGTTTAGGGGATAAATGAAAATTTATGTTGTATTTGGGGTCTTGAGTCTAAACCCAGAAAACATCTGTTTTTGTAAGTTTTTCTGCATACTTAGTAGCTTTAATTGTGAACTTTTCGTCTTCCAACAGAAATGACACCAAAGAAGATGTATTTGTACATCAGGTAAGTGGGATAATAAATGTTACATTTGCCATGTGAGGAAGGAGGCGTCTGTAATCTGCTGCTTTCTCTTTCCCAAAACGAGCTCCTGTAAATTATTCTACTCTGAATTCTCTCTGTGATTTTATTTTGGCAAGAGAGCTCAATTCCACATTTTAAGATCGGCAGAAAAACTCTTCTGCCCCATCATATTAACTGTTTTTGAATGTTTTTTTTTTAATGAAGTGCTATTTACTTAGGCCACTTTCTAATTTTTAAAGACTTTGAGTCCTTAGCGAAAAACCTTCTGTGTCCATGTCAGCATCCTGTTCTCCTGACCTCATGGTTCCTCCTTAGCATTTGGCTGGAAGCGATCTGGCTTTTGCCTGGGTGGGTATCGGTTAAAGCTCCTCTATCAGAGCAGCTCTGACTTGAAGTAAACAGCACAGCGAAGCAGATGGTTAGGGTGTGCGTATCCAAGACATGAGGAACCGTTCCCAGGATAATCCTCACTCCTGTTCCAGTGAGGCCCAGTTAGCACGTGTCCGGGTCAGAAGGCCCACATTCCCTAGATTGCAAGGAAACATAGAAAATGGGTAAGCTGTGGGAAACGTGGGCTTCTGTGCTACAGGTATCTCAGTCTTTCTTTACGTTATTATCCCAGGATGTTATTTATTCTATTATTGTGTATCCTGACTTGCTTTACAAAATAGATTAAAAGAGGGAATACACTTGCTGTTCTTTTTGTATGTTTGGTTTTCAATGAATTGTCTCGAATGTGTGTGTTCTTAGTGTATAACCACAGGCAAGTAGAGTGACAGGTACTAATACCAGCACGTTTACCTGCTGGGCTCCATCAAGCATCTGGTTTTCTGTGCTTTTGTTTCTTCCCGTTTAGGTTTGTGTGCACATTTAAGGTGGGTGTGGTGATGGAGAGAGTGATGTCTAAGAATAAGCTCTCTAGGAGTGGTTTCTGTCGTTTATATTTCTACTTGACTTGATATATTTCAGTTGTGCCTAGATAATTTGAGTAGACTTTTTTGTTCAGATACAGTGACTTTTAAAGTTATAGCAGACTGAAAGGAAGTGTTGTTTATAATAACTGGAGGTAGACAGACCTTTTGGGGTAAGAACTCTCCGTTTGGTGACTGCTGAGGTGAAGGACCCAGCAAGTGTCTGTTCCAGTGGCCAGCTTCATTAGCTGTGAGTATGTGTGACCTGATTCCAGCCCCATGAGGTTGTGTGGTGAGTCACCTCGATGAGTCGAGGCCTGCCCAGTTTAACAGGAAAAAAGGAACAAGCTGGCAGGGAGGGGCTGTTTTTGGAATGGCTGAATGTTCGAACTGCGTGTGCATGTATCCTGTCCCGAACTGCCTTTTTTCCTCTGTGGGTGAGGTCTCTGCCCTATTGGATCATTCTTTTTTTTCCCCTCCCTCCTACTCAGAGTAAGGGAAGGGCTGGATTACAGATGCCTAATCGCTTTATAAAATACGGTTGACCTAGTTCCATAGAAACTCAGAGCCCCTTTAACTGTTTAGAGATACCAGCTGAAGAAATGGAAATTCATTGCAGGAATTATTCTCTCCCTTCCACTGGTTGAAAAGAGAGGCCTGTTCATATGCAGATATTTAGGTACAGATGTTTAATGCAGGATAACATCTTCATTAACCTTTTCATGTATTATCAGGGAATGTATAGGGATGAGTTGACATATGAATGGTGTGATGGGAAAAATATTGAATAAATACAGCACTGTACAGGTATATGAATTCCCTCCCACTCCCAGCTTCCCCCCGGCCATATCTTTATGCCTTCAGATAAATCACTTATTAGCCTCATGTTTCCTCATCCATAAAGTGGGCAGGGATTGTGGGGGAAGAGGCCGGATTATCAGTAATATTTTGATCCTTGAGGTAATTTCGTATATCCTATCAGAAATATCGATCCCCTTGGCATTTTGTCATTCCTTTATTTCTATTCTTCATCATCCCTCCTCCCCTTCACACATTTTTAAATTCCTCTTGGGGTTAGCAGTTTCTCTTGTCTACAGAAACCTTTATACCTAAAGTGTGTGTGTAAGATTTCATGAAGGCATTTTCCCCACCTTCTGATGGAGCTACAGTCTGAATCTCGGACACTTAATAGTTTGAGGGAAGTCATACAGTCATGTGTCAAGTAATGATGGGAATGCGTTCTGAGATGTGTGTCGTTAGATGATTTTGTCATCATGCAAACATAGAGTGTACTGAAGGAGAACAAAATCTGCCACCTTAAAATGTGTCACTTTAACATGATTATTTTAGGCTGATTATTTTTAAGAAACAAAAGATGTAGAAAGTATTTCTGTTATCTCCCCTTTAACTGCCTAAAAGAATTCAGATTAAAAACTTGTCTCAGGAAATGAGCTCTCACCTTAGCATAACATGAACTAGGTGGTAGACAGGGAGGAGGAGCCTAGAAAAGCCCCTTTGTTGGGCTCCCCTCTGTGTTCTTCTGTTTCTGTGTGACAAAACACTTGTGTTTCAAATATTTGTTCCTTTTCACCTCCCGGTGAACTGGCTTCTTTCCTTTCAAGTTCCTGAGTCTCCCTACCCCCAACAACTTCTTTTGTCTTTAGCTGAGGATGGTATTTAAGGTGAGGGCTTTAGCTATTTTAGTGAGTTATTCTGTTTTCCTGGGTTTCTCCCATGTATACGTGTTATTAAACTTTTGTTTTGTTTTTCTCTTGTTAATCTGTCTCATGTCAATTTAATTCTTAGACCAGCCAGAAGAACCTAGAAGGTAGAGGACAATTTCTCCACCCCCTACAGTACTTACACAAGCCTGGACGGGATAGTCTACTATACCTAGGCCATGTGGTACTGATCTTATGGGACCACCATTGTACATAGTGTCTGTCATCGACTGAAACATTACGCAGCATATAACTGTATATCTGATATCATGACTAGGGGATCATCTGTAGCAGAAGTGTGTAGTAACTACACGTTCTGTTTGATCCACCTACCAAGATGAAGTTTGAAGGATAACATGAATCAAGAAAGTAATATGGAACATGGTTTTATAGTGTGTGTTTGTTTTGATTTATTTTGTTGTTTTGGAGATCTAGGTTAGTAGGAGAATAATTCAGAAAAGTAATAATAAGTCAACAGTTTCTTCAAATACCCAGTAAACTTGAAAGTGATGAAATCTGCGGCCAATATTGACATATACTTCATTTAGAGTTTTCTGTGCTTTTGACAGACTGCCATCAAGAAGAATAACCCACGGAAATATCTGCGCAGTGTAGGAGATGGAGAAACTGTAGAGTTTGATGTGGTTGAAGGAGAGAAGGTGAGAGAAAATTGTGGCTGGGTATCAAAGTGTGCTGGCACAGAGTTTTCTTGCATAGTAAATGGTAAGAATTCACAGTACTTTGGATTTTTTGTGTGACAGGAAGAAGTGACTTTTAAGTAGAAATACTTTTGATTATTGAATGTCATTATAAACGTTGCTTGATGTATTATAAAAGTACATTTTAGCTTCTCATTTAATAAAGGATGAATCCTATTTAATTATGAAAGGAAAAGCTAATTTCTCAATATTAAAACTGACATATTTTGTTTTGGTACCAAATGTATGTTTAAGTATAGATAAAAATTTAACCATTTTATAGTGTTAAAAATAGATAAAAGCTGCTCTGGGGAAAAATATTTCTTTTCATAAGAATAAAATTTTCAGGCTGTGATTTATAAGCACTTATAGTAAAGAATGTTTTAATCTCAGTAAAAGAAGATTCAAATTGAGTATAATGCTTGTGTTTTCTCTTTGGCTTGGATTTGGGAAAGCTGAAGGCATCTTGACAGATTGGTTAACAGCTTTGTTCAGATGAAGAACAGCCCAAGAAGCTAAGAGATCATTTTGAAGTGTATCTACAGAATTTTTTTCTGCTGTTAGATGTTTAATTCCAACAGTCCATTATAGGTATCAGTAAAATAATATAGAATAAGAATAAAAACATTTTAAAAACTTATTTGGTATCACTGCCATGGCAGCTAATAGTGGCAGCTGATTATACACTAACTGAGTGAATGACTAGTTAACTCCCATGCATGTGCTCTTTCCACATACATAGACACCATTCCATAGGCCATATTCTTAGTGGCTCCCAAACTGTTTTGTTTTAAAAGAAAAACACTTTATATCATTTAATATAGAAATTTAAATGATATCCCCAGGGTATCTCGCAAATCTCTTGGCATTTCAGATCGCCTTCCAGCAAATGCTGGCCTGTAATGATTGATCTCTAATATCCCATCCAACTCTTAAAATACTGTTTTGCCAGGTTAATTTTACCTCTGTATGTTTTCAGAACTTGAGGTTTTACAAATTGATTTAGAGTGTGAAATATACTCTTGAATCTGTGTGGTCTGAATTTTTTATATTTTGGAAGCGTTATTTTATCCATTTGTCTGTATCATAATAAGAATGCTAGGTCTGTTTCAAGGATGGTAGCGAGGTCTAAAGAGGGACTCCACGTGTGGAAACTAGGTGTTACTAAATCAAAGACCCTTCTTCCTTGTTGCTGCCCCGACGGGAGAAGTTTCACTCTCAGTAACTCAGTGCCGTACAGGGCCATGTGAGCCCCTGAATAGGGATTCTATTAGAACCTCTGAGAGTAACGTAAATTTCAACATTTTGGAGGAAGATAACATTGTCTAAGTTATTTTCCATTGAGGAATTTTCTTCCTAGTCTAGCATTACTCTTTTTACAGTTGCATCATATTGACCAGTTTATGTTCATTAAAGAGGCACATTCTGCTCCTGAACTTAGTATAAACAAACAGAAGGCAAAGTTTACGTTCTATATCTTTAAATCAGGACATCAAGCACCTTGCTCACCTTATTAAGACTTAGGTGTGTTTTCAAGGTCGCAGTAGGAATTGTTGGTATGTTTTGCCATTCTCTGACACTCTGACTGTCTAAAGCTGTTTTTTGGGGTTAGTTTAGCTTCTTCTTAATTTTGAGGGTGTATTTGTTTATTTTTTTTCTCAGGGTGCAGAAGCAGCCAATGTGACTGGCCCGGATGGAGTTCCTGTAGAAGGGAGCCGTTATGCTGCTGATCGGCGCCGTTACAGACGTGGCTACTATGGCAGACGCCGTGGACCTCCCCGTAATGTATGTTGTCTCTCTTCCTAATCAGCGATTGAAAAAATTTTCACATCTAAAGTTAAGTGTACATACTTGGAGCAGATAAATGATGTATCTTCTCCTGGGGACACAAAGTGATTTTTTTGCTTTTTTGGATGGGAAATTTTTGGTGCCCAGAATTTATCCATATAGCCACTGGTCTCACTGGAAACTTGGCATTCAGAATTTGTATCAGTTTGTGTGTATTTGGCTGCAAGTAACAGACATTTCATTGTCTTGTAACAAGCAGGCTTAATTAAAGTAGGCTATGCCAAGGTTGTCAAAATGGCTTTCTCTTCATTTGGCTTTTGTCTGGCCAGAACCTAGTCATGTGGCATTCACTGGCAAAAGGGAATGAGATTTCTGTTACTGGTTTAAACCTCTTGTTCATCTCTTGGTGCTGGCACTGTTGACCTCTTAAGAAAATTAGCGTTTGGTTGGCAAGGAGGAATGGGGAATAGCTCCAGAATAGGCAATAAACAGTGCTGGCTACAGGAGTATTAAATAATTTACCTCAATTAAGTAGCTGTTTCATTTAGCATAGCCTTTTCCCATTATTTCAAATCAAAGTAAAGAAACATCAATTCTCTAGATTTTTAATTCTTTAGATTGGTACCAATCCAGGTGAAAAGATTTAAAACCAAGTCTGGCCAGAGCTTTCTTAGGAGGCTCAATTTAAAGTATTCTCAAGGCACCCAAAAAAGAATCTCATTCATTTGTGGTCATGAGGATCCTATTAGATTTGAGTCATTTTAATGTTTCTAGAATTAATACCTTGGATTGGCACCATAGAATAAAACTCAAGATGCTTTGTGAGCACAGGATTATGGCTACATCTGTCATCCAGGGAAAACTTTTGAAAAATCTCACCAGAATAAAATATCTGCAGGTTCAGAATGACTTATCTCTATGCTTTGATAGATTTATATCTTTCTGCTTACCTAAATGCTTTTCCTCTTCATTTTATCATCTTCACACCCTGCCCAAATAGATTTTTATCAGATTCCTTATGACATCTTGTTTTTCTGTTTCTATAGTTCTCTTACCTATGTTTTGCTTATCCTACTTGATTTTTAATGATAAGGTGTGCAGGGGGTGGGAGTAGGGAACGAGGTACCATAGCTTTTACCACATCACATCAACTCTTTCAAGTTCATCAGATTCACAGAGCTCTAGTTGTGATTATTTTGACTCCTAGGTTAATTCAGAAGTGAAAGTGGTAGAAAACCTTTGGTGAAAAATTTTCTTTTAAAGACTTTTCTCCTCAAAGGGGTGGAAATTCTGAAGTTATGCATGTAATGATATTTAGAAATAAAATTGTTGAACTCTGAAAGTATACTTAAATGAAGATGTTCTGTTGTCCCAACAGCTTATTGAGTATCTCTCAAGAGTATGTTTGGCAATGGTGCCATTATTCTTAATTTGGAAAACTCTTAGTGAAAGATTTGGCTGTATAAAACTCAAAAAGATGTGAAAAGCCTAAAAAGAAAAAATAATTTGTGCAGTTTCACATAATATTTTGGTGAACATTTTTTATGCTAGTAGTCTTTACATAATTGGGGATCATAGCTGATACAGGTTTATGAAGTTTAGAATGGCTTAATTTTTCTGAAATTAGGCTTAGTTGAGGCAGTAGTTGAAGTTTTCCCTTTAAGTAAAATTTGAAATAAAAAAATTCTTTAAACGATGCTTGGTTTTTTGTTTATATTTCTTAATATAAAATATTAGTTTGTGATATGGTAGTTTAAAAATGGGAAAAAATATAAAATGAGTCTGTAATTCCCTTTGTTAATAAGGCCTATATTTAGAAACTGCCTGTATCTATTACTTACCACTATCTGTTAAAGGGCAATTAAAACTTTATTCCTAAACATATGAAGAGAATCATACCCTAAGTCAGTGGTTCTCAAACTTTATGATTTTTGGACCCATTTATATGCTTAAATATTGTTGAGGATACCAAAGAAGAGTCCACTTTTATCCTCCACAAAGGATATCTACTTTGTGTGTTTATATCTACTAATATTTATTGTGATAGAAATTTGTTACTTAATTTACTTAAACTCATTACATGTAAATACAAATAACATTTCTTATGAAAACTAGATTTTTTTAAATTGAGAAGCATTGTTTTCTTTAGAGTTTTGCAAATCTCTGATGTCTGATTTAATAGGCAGCTGGATTCTCCTAGCTCCTTCAGCATTCAGTCTGCTGGGAGACCCCACCACACACTTGGGAGAGGATGAGATTCGAAAAGGCAAATAGTATCTTAGTAGCATTATGAGAATAGCTTGACTTCGCTAACCCTCGGGAAGGGTTTCAGAGACCCCATCCACACTTTGAGAGCTGCCACATGAAGTATACCACTTAGAATAAACCTGTTGATAACACTACAAAATGTGTTTTTTTTCTGGACTTTGCCCCAGTGGTTGGTAAATATCAGGAGACACATTTGGCAGAGCTAAGTATTATAAACCTTGTAGATGTTCTTTGGGTGGTTGGTCAATTGCTATTCATCAGTTCTGATTAGGTGACTATTAAATTCGTTATATATTGATTACTCTTGCTTTTCTGCTTCTTGGTATTTTATCTGCACAGATCTACCTTAATCTTAATGTAGTTTATCCCAGGGAATCACATGATAATCTGGGTTAAATGCATTTTGTCTGTATCATAGAAGGGGCTATTCCTTGTGGGGGGAGGTTTTTCTTTTGGTGATATTCATTCTAAATGGTAGTCTTTGGTTCTTTCCTTGCTGAAACTTCTTCTGAATCTCTGTTTCTTTGCTTCGCTAGTACGCTGGGGAGGAGGAGGAGGAAGGGAGCGGCAGCAGTGAAGGATTTGAGCCCCCTGCCACTGACGGGCAGTTCTCTGGGGCCCGGAGTCAGCTGCGCCGCCCCCAGTATCGCCCTCAGTACCGGCGGCGGTTCCCGCCTTACCACGTGGGACAGACCTTTGACCGTCGCTCACGGGTCTTTCCCCATCCCAACAGAATGCAGGTAAAATTGACCTGGGACTCCTCTACAGCAGTCCTCACCCCTCCGTCCTTCCTCTGCCTCCTCTTCCTCCTCCTCCTCCTCCAACACCAGCTGCCGGAAATAAAACCCTGCTTGTGGCTTCCCGATGCTCCAAAAGTGGAGGCAAGGCCTGTAGTCTGCTTTTTCAGAGCAGTCATTCTAGTAACTTTTCGAAAAGCAACCACAGGAGCCATGCCTGTAATCGGGGACCCTGGTGGATAGTTTATGGATAGTTATAGTTTATGGAAGAATAAAAGAAATAAAGTAGAGAGACAGATGGTATATGTACGAGCTTGAACTCTCATGTCAGGGAGGCCTGGGTTTGAATCTTGTCTCTGCTACATACTATCTGTAAGCTTTTGAGAAAACCAAACTTTAGAGAGATTAACTTGTCCATCCATTAAATGGGGATTGTAATGTGCCTTCACTCCGGGGTTATGATGATTAAATCAAAGGTAAAGACTTCAGCACTATGCCTCAGGATAGATAACATCTGTAAGGTCCTTAATTCAGATGAGAGACTGTTGATTATTAAGAAAACCTAACTAGAGTGGAGATTGTTGATTATTGATTGATTCCCCTTTTTTACTACAAAATATTGATATAGCTACTGTGAACTTGACATGTAATTAATAAGCCTTCTACCTAGCCAGCCCTGGTGGTCTAGTGGTTAAGACTCGGCGCTCTGACCACTGTGGCCCAGGTCGTTTCCTGGTTGTGAAACCACACTACCGGTCTGTCAGTTGTCATACAGTGGCGGTGGCTGACATAGAGAACTCAAACTAACAACTAGGATACACAACTGTGCACTGAAGCTTTAAAAAAATAACAAAAATAAGTAAGCCTTATACCAACTTTGCTGTTCCCAGGAAACTTGGAAAACTTGGGATAGGACATCATTTTTGCTGTCACTGCTACAACTTTTTCCTCTTCATGTCCTTGGTTTTTGTTGTTTGTTTTTCTCCTAAGTGTTTTGACTGAACATTATGTTCAGTGTGTTCTTTGCTACCCTGCTCCTATCCCATCGTGCATGATGTGTTCTTTCTACATTGCTTCTTGTTTTTTCCCTTCCACTCTGTAACAGCTGTCCCTGACAAATGTGCTAAAAATAGCAAGTAGACTTACATATATGGGGAGATTGGGTACATGAGGCATAGGTTTCTGTAGGGCAGCACTCTGGGCTTCTAGGAAATGAAGACAGGAAGAGTCAGTGAGATTATAATACACATTTATTTTTAGTGCATTAGTAGTACCTTCCTGACATAATCATTCTTAATATTTAGCATATACATTTGTATCATATTTTTTGAGAACGTGATTTTTTCCCATATTGTTTGAAATAAAGTATATTTTACTTTAGGAATTGAAGGTTCAGAGCAAAGTGATTCTCTAGTGCCATGTAGAACATTATTTGTGGAAGTTGGTTGAAAGTTAATTTTGGAAAAGTGTGCTATTCTGATAACTGCATTTAGTTGTTTTAACTTGGCCTGAATTTCTTACCCATTCCATATCTGAAATAAAAGCTGTCATAGATTCCTTCAACAGTTTTCCCTTAGAATTTTTCTAATACATACCATGTTTGGATGTTCAGTGACTACGAAGTCTGCTTCAGCCAACTGATAGCTTCAAATGAAAATTCCTAAAACTTTCTTCCATATAGTTACGCTACTGCCAGATTGTCAATATAATGACTTAAAAGTATAGAGAGATCTCTAAGATGGTAAAATTATTGAGGTCAAAGAGAAATGTCTTTTCCAACACTTTCTATTATATACAAAACTATGAAATTCATTGAATAAAACAAAATAAATGATAATAATCAGGTCAATAGTGTTTCATAATAGTGCTACATAATGTAGCATGATACGTCAGTAACCAAATGACTTCCATTTTTTAAAGATAATTCTACGTATTTGAAAATTAAATAGAATTGGTTACTGAGCAAATGTCAACTATTTGTAGTCTTTGAGAAAAGAATTATATGGTAGAGGAAAGGGAGCAGCATTGTTTGGCATCTACCAAGTGGCAGATGTTTGAAATCAATTCTTATTCAGACTTCCTTACAGCTTTATGTATGAAGTTGGCAATGGTTTCTCTATTTTTGTTGTTACAAATGAAGAGATTTGAATATTTAAACAAATGGACAACTTTTACCTAATGTTAAATGGGTAAGAAGTGGTGGAGCTTGATTTAAACTCAGTCTGTCTGCCCCTGCACTTCCCATTCAATCATTCCTAGTAGACTCTCAGCCTTTAAGCATGTTAATTGCTGTTTCTGACTTTTTTTGTGAATCAGAGTTCCTGAGGAAGAAGCAGCTTTGCTTGTTCAGAGAACTAAAGGAAAGCTCATGTGGTTGGGATGGTGTGAGTGAAGAGGAGAGGGGTAGGAGGTGAGATCAGGGTGATATCTTAGGGCAGATCAAGTGTGCCTGGGAGACCGTGATAAGGAATGTTGGCCTACTCTAAATGTAGTAAGGAGCCAGTAAGGCATCTAAATAGGGAAGAAGCATACTGAAGAGATCATCAGACTGCTTATGGAAGCTAGATCATAGGAGGCAACAGCAAGAAGTAGGGAGACCAGCTACTATACTCTCCCTGTGGAGAGATGATCATGGCTTGGATTAGAGTGCTAGTAGTGAAAGTGTGATAAGTGGTCAAATTTAGGAACAGTGTTAAACATAGAAATGTCAGCATTTGATGTGAGGAGTAAAGAATAACCTCTGACTTTTATTTAAACAACTGTAGGGAGACTGAAGAAATGTCAGATTTAGGGGGAGAAGTGGAAATCATTTGGAGATCTTTTTCCCACCTTAAATTTTACCTTCAAGTGGAGATGGCAGGTCGGCAGAAAAATAAAACAGAGTCAAGAGGTAGAAAGTGGCTTGAGGGAGGAAGGTGTAGTTTTAGATAGATAGTTGACAGAGTCTTTGGAGCTTTATTTGAGAAAAGACCTAAATGAAACATGGGAGCAAGTCATTGAGGTACTGGGAAAGGGCAGGAATGGCAGAGGGAATGGCAAGTACAAAGGCCAAAGGAGCCTGAAGGGAGAAATGGGACTGAGGATATATTTCAGAGTCATAAAAACATGGAAAGGCATGGGGGCAGGATGAGATTCACTAGAAAATGAATGTGGGTAGAAAATTGATTCTAGGACTGAGTTCTGGGGCATACCAACAGTTAAAGATTAGGAAAGTGAGGAGAGTCTAGCAAAGAACAATGAGAAGGATCAGATAGGGAGAATGTATTTCATGAAGGAAATGCTGTGTTAAATGCTGTTGATAAGTAGAGGAAATTAGGTTGAAAATTGATTATTGAAACTTGGAGGTTAGTGGTGTGGTGAGACAAAGTTCTGATTCGCATGAATGTGAAAGGAGAGGGTGAGGACCAAGAGATATCATATTCCCCTTGGAGGAGGTTTCTGTGGTGGTGGCAGTGGTGTTTTCCTTTAGTGTGATGTCTGTAAAGGAACTTAAAGAAATGGGGCAGTAGCTGGAGGAGGATCTGGCGTTAGGGCAAGGTTTTTATCTGATTTGATTTTGTTTTTACATGTAGTGAGTTCTCTCCTGGTCTCCCGTACCCTGTCCCTTACCAACAATTTACTCCTAAAGCTATTGGATGAACGGATCAAATATGCCATACATACACACACATTTATATATATGTAACCCACAGTGTGTATATGTGCACATATATTTGTGTGTATGTGTTCCTTGGTTCTGTCTACTGAAATAGCCTGACATCAGTGACACCTTAATAGCATTGAGCATACTTGGCCCCCAGCTTTTCATTTCTAAATATCATTCTCCAATAAAAAGAAGCTCCTTTGGAGAAATGACTGATTTCAGAGCTGGGCCAGAGAAAGTACAATATGAGCCTGGAACATCTTGTTGTTCCAGAAAGCAAGGAAGTACTCAAAGAATGTTGGAGCCATGTCAACAGGACATGAGCCAGCTTGAAGGAGTTCTCATTGGCCTGTAATGATAGTAACAGATTATAACTCATTGAATAAAATAGAAAACTGTGAGTCTATGCAGATATAAATAAATAAATTAATATATTGAGAATTTGATGAGGAATAGAATATTTACAGACTTTGAAAGTACTTCTTCACAAAATCCTCCTTAATTACAACAGGAGAAAAAGTAAATTGATAGTGAAGGAGCCTGGCAAGTACCACCTTAACTACTTTTCAAAGTGAACATTGTAAGTAACGGTACTAATTGAAACCGTATGTCAGCTGACAGGATGCGATGAGAAGAATGCAGTGTCGCTTTTGTGGCTTCCCTGCCCAAGATGTGTAAACTAATCATCAGGAGACACCAAACAACCCAAATTAAGGGATATTTTACGAAACAGCCAGCCTATAATCTGTAAAAGTGTCAAGGTCATGAAAGCCAAGTAAACATTAAAGAACTGTTCCAGACAGAGACACAACTAAATTCAGTGCGTGATTGTATGGGTGTTTTTGCTGTCAAGGACATTTTTGGGACAACTGGCAAAACTTGAATGAGAGCTAAGCATTACATTCTATACTTCCAGCTTTTCTGTAAATTTGATTATTTCAAAATTTTAAAAAAGTTGAAAAAGATGGGTACTATTTCAGCATGTTTCTATGTTTAGATGGAAATGATGGTGCAGAGCAGGGAAAAAATAGTGAAGGAGAGAAGGAGGGATAGAGTGTTAAAGTGCTCTCGTAGGTGAGAGAGGGGTTGGCTTTGGATGTGAGCATGGACCACTTACCCTGTGTCATAAGAGAGAAGAAAATTAATACAAATGCAGGCAGGTTGGTATTTGATAGTGGAAAAAATGTAGAAATTCTTTTCTGATTGCTTCTCTTTTCTTAGTGAAATATGGAGGAGAAAGGAATATTAATTTTGACAAAAGAAGGTTGAGATGTGGCTGTGTTGTAAAGAATTTCAGAGACTGCTGGTGGGGTTTATTTGTTAGTTTTTAGTTGTTCTCTGTTCCCCTGGAAGTTCTACAATAAGTTAGTTTTATTCCCCTAGCTTAAAATAATTTTATCATCAAGGAAGTATATTTTATTTTTTTAAGCAACATTTAGTTTAATTAATTTAATAACATTTTATACATTAAATTGTGTAACATTTTATAATAATAATGCAGACAGATTAAAGGAAAAAATTATAAAAGGAAGAAATCACGAGTGAGAGCGTGGTTGAGATTGTGATGCCAGGAGTCATTGTGAGGTGTGAGAACTTTTGAAGGTAGAAACCATCATGGTATGGAGGGGACATCTGATTGTAGAATTAGTGGGTCTGGGTTTGAAAAGATGGAAAAGATTCTCGTTGCTCACATGTAGTGTATCACTCCATTTCCTTTTATAATATAGGTTTTCTTTCATGAGATGAATGGAACATTTCAAAATGCTATATTAATATTGTAAAATAAAATTAAGTGCCTTGGGCGAAGGCAAAAGACTGTTCTAGTGAGAGTGAGTTTTTCTTTCCATCCTATCATTCACAAAGATCTAATCAATAAATAGTTCACTGTTATAGTTGAGAGTTCCCAGCTTTGTAATGAAGCATTTTTTTACTTTTAAAAAAATTGAGTGGCGCTGTGTGCTCTGAGTCTCATATCCTGTAGCATGATGCTCATTTTCAGCTCTCGTTGCCCTCTTATAGGCTGGTGAGATAGGAGAAATGAAGGATGGAGTCCCCGAGGGAGCACAACTTCAGGGACCGGTTCATCGAAATCCAACTTACCGCCCAAGGTACCGTAGGTATGTGACACTACCCACTAACTAATGACCAGCTGAAGGACTTGTGAGTGACAGTAGAATTTATGAGGATATGGTGGGTTTGTTTTGTGGGTTTATTATATAACTAGAAGGTGTAGCTACTTTGACTGGGTGCCTGTGATTTTTGGAGGACTCTGCAGTACACATTTTCACATGGTGGCGTGACGTTGCCCACCTACTTAAGAATTAGAGTTTTCAGTGACCGGCCTGGTGGCAAGGTGGTTATGTTTGTAAGTTCTGCTTTGGTGGCCCAGGGTTCACTGGTTTGGATCCTGGGTGCTGACCTGTGCACCGCTTATCAAGCCATGCTGTGGCAGGCATCCCACATATAAAGTAGAGGAAGATGGGCACATATGTTAGCTCTGGGCCAGTCTTCCTCAGCAAAAAGAGGAGGATTGGCAGCAGATGTTAGCTCAGGGCTAATCTTCTTCTTCTTCAAAAAAGAATTTTCAGTTATCCCTGTACCAAAACATTATTTGTGTTCCATAACTTTTACATGATATAAATTAGTACTTAATTTTTATTATATTTAATGAAATAAATTAATCGATGGGTAATTCAGTGGTAGTGCTACAAATAGAGGAAGAATTGAGTGCCAGGGAGTATTTGGGATCCTGCAGATTCTGAAAGTTCATGCAGTCTAGCCTAGGGGTTAAGTCAGGGCACATTGTCTGTTTTTAAATTCCCACCCTGCAGTTAGTAGCTGTATCTCCTTTGGCAAGTTTCTGGAGTCTCTAAGACTTAGTCACCAGGTCTGTAAAATGGACATGAAGGAATGTTCTACAGTTGTCGATAGGGTTAAATGTACTAATGCATCTAAGATAATTAGTATGGTGCCTGGTATAGTAAACCCTCAATAAATATTAGATATTATTACCACCAATGATATTAATATGAGTGAAGGCGAGGGTTATTTTATTTGTGCTTTATCCCTTGTGAAGACTATGAATTGGGGGCTAGACTCCCTAAGATCCCTTTTAAGCTTTTTATATTGTAAGCCTTCCTGTTCCTTTACTGTATCCTTGAGGTAAGTGAAGAAAGTAGAACTTCATTCCTGAGTAACATTCATACCACCTTGAAGTTTGGCAGCATGGTTTATAGAAAGGAGATCAGATATATTATTTTGGGAAAGGATATGTACCACTCTACATCCTTTTCCTCACAAGATTCATTCTAGTTTTAGGCACGTTAGACATAATCATTCTAATGATTAATTAGTAAGGACTTGAAATAAGAGACTTCATAGAAAAGTCTTAATGAAAACAGTAGACTGTAGTATATGTGAATGCCAGCTCTGTCAGTGCCTAGCTGTATTATCTTGGGAAAGCTGTATTTGACCTTTTTGACCTATAAAAACAGCAATCTCATATGATTTAACCAAATACTTCTCTCTAAACCTCTTGGTTTTCTCTATAAATCCAACTCACAGAATTAGCATCGAGATTAAGTATTTAACATAAAAACATACCTGCACAGGCCCTGGCACATAGTAAGTAGTATTAGTTTTCTTCTCATGTTTAATCCCCTTAGTCTCCACTAACTCTGTTCATGGAGGGCAGATACCAGGCCACTTTTCTTTTTTATTTTCCTGTCCTCAGTGCCTATCCAAGTGCCTGGTAGGACCATAGTATGTGTTCAGTATGTGTTTGTCCACTACAAATAGGTGTCCAGCTGAAGGGGGAAAAATAGGATTTTTTCACCAAACCTTTGTTCCATTTGCTGCATTAGCCTGTGCATAATTCTAGCAATAAGTACGGATCAGTTGACTTTTTAATCTTTAAAAATAAATAAAACTTTATGTTCTTGAGGACCCTGGTCCCATGGCACTTGTTCTCTTTTCTCTTGTGGTCTCTGTTCCAGGGGCCCTCCTCGCCCACGACCTGCCCCGGCTGTCGGAGAGGCTGAAGATAAAGAGAATCAACAAGCGGCCAATGGTCCAAACCAGCCATCTGCTCGCCGTGGGTACCGGCGCCCATACAACTATCGGCGTCGCCCCCGTCCTCCTAATGCTCCTTCACAAGATGGCAAAGAGGTAAATGAAGCCAGCCAGAGCATGTCGCGAGATCATCCTTAATCATGTCAAACTAGTATTGCATTCTAAGAGTGGTTTTATAGTCTAATAATGGCACTTAAATAAATATATATTATTTATATATAACATTTTATATGAAGTGTAATTTATAACATTTACAGATACAGTTTACATATAATGCTTTATATTATATATAACATATATAATATGTATAATATGTAATAACATTTAGCCAAAGAGCCATATATATATAGAGAGAGAGAGAGAGAGAGAGAGAGAGAGAGTATGCCCTTCACATAACACAAACCAAATATTTGAATTCAACTAATTCAGCATTCTCTGAGAGAATTATCCACACTAGTGGAGATTCAGAGCTAAAGCATTTAGGGCTCTCCAAACAAAGGACAGCATCTCTAGAGAGGAACCTGCCTGTAAGCATGTGTTGAAAGCAATCGTACGTATATCATAGACCTTCCATTACGGAGAGTGGTGATGTGTCGTTGCTGTTTGTAGGCCATTCTTCTGTGGAACTAATTTTTGACTTGTACTTAAAAGTAGTTAAAATTTTGCACAGTGATTTATCTTCATAGGAAGATTCCAACTTTTGAGACCTTTTTGTCTTGAACTTTCCGCTGGCGTCTGCATGGATTCATTTCTGGTATGTGGTTTTGTTTTGTGTTTTAGACCAAGGCAGGTGAAGCACCATCTGAGAACCCTGCTCCAGCCACCGGGCAGAGCAGTGCTGAGTAACACCGGGCTCCCCAGGCACCTTCACCATCAACAGGTAAGAGCTTGGGAGCCCGGGCTTGGGGTGATAGTTCTCAACAGTAGCCCAGAGCAGTCTAACCTAGTTTGTGAGTCATCTGGGCCAATCTCTTATCTCCATTGGGATTCTGGAGAAGGAGTGGCTTCGGTGGTTAAATATCCCTGGGATTGACCTTATTTTTGCTATGCGTTGGGGGCATAAACCTTCAGACAGAGTTGATGATCATATTCTTTTTTCTAGACAGACAACTTTTATTAAAACCACTTAAGAAAACTTTTGAAAGTTTTACTTGTCTGACACCTGGTGGCCAATTTGATAATTTTAGAGTGCCTGACAGAGGCCTCATTTTACAAACAGCAGACTGATCTGTAGTATAAACTAGTCATTTTTTTCTTCCTTTTCCCCTTTGATAACCAAGATTATTGATTTTGAGGCAGTTCAGTATACTGTGTGAGAGCCTGCAGATTTATGTATCCAGTCCAGGCTCTACCACTCATTTGCTGGGTGGTCTTGAGAGTTTATTTACCCTCGGTCTCAGTAATGTCTGCTGCTGCTGCGGTGGGGAGACTAGCTAGACGCACCCTCGAGGGCTGTTGCACAGCTTTCGTGAGGTAACACGTGTGAGATGCTTACACAGGGCACGGGGAAGAACCTCCACTAAGGTTAGCTCATTATCTTCGTTGTGGTTTCCTACTTTTTTCTATCTTCTTGTTAAAGATCTTGGAAATTTTATTTACGTAGGTAGAAATGTAACAGGATAGACTGACCCAGTTATAGAGCCAGTCTTAAAAGAATTTATAAGCCTTAGTTGATTTCATTCTGGGTTTTTCATCTAATAACTTCTGAGGCTTTAGTTTTTTAATATTTCTTGGTTGTTGCTCTTTTCATTAAATAAATAAGAATTAGCTTTTATTTAAAAGAGAGGTTGTAAAACTCATAAAAAAATGTTAAGATTTCATGAAATTTTGAGATTATTATAAGTTCCTACTTTTTAAATGCCATCTGCTTTTCTATGCAGTGGTTGGGATTTAAATTAACCTTCCATTACGGAGATAGTTTTAGGCTGGGAATATTCTATTTTATCTCGAGTGGTGTGGACAGTTTATCATAGAGATAAATTCCCTGTTCAAACTTGTTTGTATTAACTGACTTAGAATTATGTATCAGTCATTTTAGCCATAACCTTTTCCTAAGTAACATTATTTCTGGGTATTGTTCCTAAGAAAATTACCCAAAAGATGGGGGGAAAAAACATTTCTCCTATTTACAATGTGTCTACCATTGGGGAAGTAGGTACGTGCTGTGCGTGGTGTATTCATATGAGGAGATGTTGTGCAGCCACTAAAATGACTATGCAAAGTTAGACCATGGTTGTTCATTTGAAAGGCTTCATGATAGTAATTTTCTTTTATATAATTTTACAAAATTTTTACCATTATGCACTGATTTTCTGGGTTGTAAAAATACTTTATTAAAACGTAAGTTTCGATTAATCTATAGTTGACAAATCTATAGAAGAATAACGTGTAGATTTTGTTGAGAGCTTCTGAAATAAATATTGTTTTTTAAATTACATGAAACATAACTTTTTGCCTTTTTATTCTTCAACTCTTGGTCATTATGCCATTCTTTCTAAGTTTGATTTTAATTTTTTCCAGGTGACCTAAAGAATTAATGACCATTCAAAAAATAAAACACAGCAAAAAGCAGACCACGACCTTACCAACACCAAAGAAACATCCAAGCAATAAAGTGGAACACTAACCAAGATGTGGACATTAGAATGTTTACTATTATTCTTTATGAAACAAACAACTTTACAAAAGGAAAATGTCAGCACATTTTTCCAGCAAGCTGAGATCCCGGGAATGCCTGCACACAAGACAAGAGAGCGACCTCCCCAGTTTCAGCAACCACTAGGTTTATATTTTTTTCCTGGTTTTTACTGTTTTGGTAATATGAATTGAAAGAAGAAATATTCATACCACAGGGGGAGAACCCCAACCAAAGAAATCTGAAATATATAGTAAATGCTTTTTTTCCTCCTTTTTTGTTCATTTTGGATGCTGGTGCTAAACTTCCAAGTGTCATGATTTAAAAAGAAATTTTGTGCCCTTCTTATTTATTTCTAGGATGAGGGGAGGATAACATTTTTGCTTTCTTATGTGACTCTCTTTGGAAATGTGCAGTATAAAGTTCCTCAAAAATAAAATTTTTATCTTTGAAAGGAAAAGGTGTATAACTGGAGTATGTTTTCCTATCTTAGCATATATTTTGTCTTTTTTCCCTCACTTGATCCAGTTGACTTAATAGCAGACTCAGAGCTTCAGGTAAAGGGAGGTTTGTGCTGTTTAATGAATGTAGGCATATGAGTTTGAGAGCACAGGAAGTGGGATTCCGTTTGGAATGTGAAACTGGGGATGAACAAATTCATGTCGGAGTTTAGCAGTGGGCGTGCTTTGTTTGGTACTCTGAATCTCTTGAGTAATCTTCATTCAGGTGATGGGTGGCTTTCGGTTAACAGCATCCTTTAGATCAGTGAAGAAGTTAGTAGTTCTAACTTCAGTTCTTGGACTTCCATCCCGAGGTTTTCAACACCAGCTGCTGTGTTGGATGTGTATATGTGTGTCTTTCAGAAAAGAATAAGCGAGCTCTTTCCAAGCACACTACAAATTTCTCCCCCCAGTGAGTAGATGGTGCTCCCCAGTTGAGAAACACTATAATATATGTCAATGCTGTGTAGTTACTTCTGAGATCCACCGCACCTTTCAAATTATTTGTTCCTCAATCAAGTACGTACTGAACGTGTGTTTGTGCCAAGCACTATTCTAGTGGCTAGGATGGAACAAAAGACCCTAGTCGCAATGAGCTTGTATTTTAGTGAGTGAATATAGGGAATAAACAAATAATGTAAATAATTGTGAATTTGATGTCAGATGGCAATAAATGCCATAAAGAAAAATAAAACATGATAAAGGGATAGAGTGGCATAATTGCAGGATGTATGTTTATTTTAAATAAAAGGGTGTTGTCTCTCCTTCTATAAGATAAGATAGTATATAAATGGAGTCCTGGGCTGGGAGATCAATAAGTATTTGAATATTTAGAGGGAAGAACATTCTAGGTAGAGAGAGCAGATGCAAAGACTCTAAGGAGGGAGCATAGTTGACCTATTTAAGAAATGACAAGCAGGAGAAAGTGGATTGTTCAAGAACCTTGCCTTGTCTTGTGAGTTAAAAAAAAAAAAATTGGTAATATACACAAGGCAGAAACATTCAAATATATAAAAGTATTTTGTGAAAAAGTCTACCATCCCAGCGCTTTTTTAATTTTTTTTTTTGAGGTAACTTTGGTTTATAACATTATATAAATTTTAGGTGTATTTCATTATATTTCAACTTCTGTATAGACTACATTGTGTCCCCCACCAAAAGTCTAGTTGTTGTCTGTCACCATACACATGTTCCCCTTTACCCCTTTCGCTGCCCCCCACCTCCCCTTCCCCTCTGGTAACCACCAATCTGTTCTCTGTATTTATGTGGTTATTTTCCACATATGAGTGAAATCATATGGTATTTGTCTTTCTCCGTCTGACTTATTTCACTTGGCATAATACCCTCAAGGTCCATTCATGTTGTTGCAAATGGCAAGAGTTCATCATTTTTATACTACTCAGTTCATGGCTGAGTAGTATTCTATTGTATATATATATACCACATCTTCTTTATCCATTCATTCGTTGAGGGGCACTTAGGTTGTTTCCAATTCTTGGCTATTGTGAATAACGCTGCAATGAACATAGGAGTGCACACATCTTTTCAAATTAGTGTTTTCGTATTTCTCTGAAGTCAAGAGATTGTTTACTTTTTCCTCTTTTCAACTGAAACCAAGTTCTAGCTCTAAGATTTAAAGAACTTTATTACTTCAAAATACAGTGTCTGTACCATTTTACATTCACAACAGCAATGTGTGATAGTTTCAATTTCTCCACATGCTTGTCAGCCGTTTATTATCACATTTTAGCTCTTCTATAATGTGTGTATGGTGTATTTAATTGTGGTTTTAATTTGTATTTCCCTAATGGTTAATGACTGAATATATTTTCATGTGCTTATTTGCCATGTGTATGTCCTCTCTGGTGAAATATCTGTTCATTTTTTGATGGGACTGATTCTGTTTTTTACTTTTTGAATTTTTGAGTGTTCTTGATGTAATCTAGATATGAGTCCTTTGTCAGTATGTGATTTGCAAATATTTTTCTCTCAGTTTGTAGCTTGTCTTTTTGTCCTCTTAAAGTCTTTTTTAGAGAAAAATTTTATAGTTTTGATGAAGTCCAATTGATTTTTTTTTTCCTTTAGGGATTGTGCTTTTGTTGTCATGTCTAAGAACTCTTCACTTTCCCTAAGTCTTGAAGATTGTCTTCTGTGTTTTCCTCTGAGATAATTTTTGTATAAGACGTGAGGTTTAGATTGAGATTCATCTTTTTGCCTGTGGATGTCCAATTATCCCAGCACCATTTCTTGAATATACTCCTTACTTAACCTGCATTGCTTTTATACCCTTGCTAAAATCCAGTTGGCCGTACTCACGTGGGTCTATTTCTGGGCTCTAAAACTTGCCTTGTGGACTCACGCAGACCTAACCTGAACCTATCTTAACTCCTTCAAAAGTTTAAGAAACTAGATGGGGAAAAATGGCAAAAAATTTGTGAAAAAAAGTAAAGAAATATATCATTAACTTAGGACCTTTTTATCTTTAAAGCTTTTTGCATAGGTTTTAAAAAGTCCACTAAGTAGCAGTGTTCTCCGCATTGTTTTAAACCTTCACAACAATCCTGGCTGGTAGCTTTTGTTGCTATTTACAAATTGAGAAAGTTGTGGATCCAGGTCACACAGATTCATTATGAGGCTCAAACCCACAGAAATGAAGGCAACAGAAAAGAAATCAGAATGGGAATCAGAAGATCTAGGTTGAAGCCCAAAGCTCTGACAATCTTTAATTTCAAGCTGCTCACTCAACACCCTGGTTTCAATGTTTTTGTCTGAAAGGAAAGGAGTTGTATGGATCAGTGGCTTCAACTCAGGGTCAGGGGGAAGTCATTTCAGAATTATCCCCAGCCCTCCCTCAACTCTCATGTGCCATTATCTTTTTGTGTGCAACTCTGTCAAGGTCACACCTAGGGATGGCACCAGAGAATTATACTTTACTGGCTGAGATTTGTAATCGATACCTGCATGTAATTGTAGGGCAAGGGTTTTTGGAGGCAACAGAGAACGTGGAGTATTCCAAGTGTGTGGGTAACAACATTGTGCGGTAAGTACAACTAACTGAAAAGGGAGAAGCTGAACAAGAATCAAATACCTTGCTCTCTGCTCACTTAGTGTCTGTTTGGAAAAGTCTGTTTAAACTGTGATACTAGACCCTTTTAAACAAGTCTGGTTTGAGATAACCCTGCAGTTGTTGAAAGTGAAATGTCCTAGTAACGGTTAAGAACTACTGAAGTCATTTCCTTGAGAGACTTTGAACTTGTCAGGCCTTTTTCTCCCACTTTTCCTCTGCTTAGTCCTTCTGTTTCTGAGACATTGACTTTAAGGTTAAATTATTGCTGGTGCCACGTGAAATTGTTAATCACTTCCATCGTCTCCAACAAGCAGTGACTGATGGATATCGAGATAGTGGTAGTTAATTATATCAGCACCACCTTCTTGTACAGATATGACTGCAGTTGGAAGGTTTTATTTAAACCCCAGGACGAGTTTCCCGATTCTTGTAATTTGCACTACTTTTCCCAGTCTCATTCATCGCAATGGCCCAGCTTGTGTACTTGTAATTTAGAGTGATCCAAGGGTTTGTGCTTTTTTTTTTTTTTTTCCCTACCACAACTCTCAGGGATAAATTCCCCAAAGTTAATAACCAGGAGAAGACTCAGTTGTACAGTTTTTATCATGAAACCTTGCCAGTGGTTCCAAATGAAGTTATTTAAATTTCAGGTAATATAGTTACCGTTGAGAGCAGTTGTCTCTCTATTCTTTTAATCATTCATTCTAATTAAAAAATCAATTTAAATCAATTTTAAAAAGTGAGTATGCACCCCTGATACATGTATACTTGTAATAACTAAACTCCGTGTATGTATGTATGAGTGTGCACTCCTAGCATATGTTATAAATCATAAAAAAAAAGAAAGGGTCTGGCCTGGTGGTGTAGTAGTTAAATTTGTATGCTTCTCTTCAGTGGCACGGGGTTCGCAGGTTTGGATCCTGGGTGCGGACCTAGCACCACTCATCAAGCCACGCTGTGGCAGCGTCCCATGTAAAATAGAGGAAGATTGGCATAGACGTTAGGTCAGCAACAATTTTCCTCATGCAAAAAGACAAAGATTGCTAACAGATTTTAGCTCAGGGCCAATCTTCCTCACACACAAAAAAAGATGAAAGATGAAATACTTTGCAGAAAATTTATTAAATGTATCTGACTTCTTACTAAGATATTTTAATAATCAGTAACGTGATTTAAAATGTTTCATTATTTATGAAAGCATTGGTTTAATATTCTGTGATGTGTGATTTGAAAATATGTTTCTCTGTTCAGTTTAATTTGATAGTTAATTTCAATGGCTGTAGTAAGTGAAAAAAATATACAAGTCCAAATGGAAGAAAAGAATTTTGCCTCTATCATGATATATATATTTCAATCTCATCTACCAATTATTTAAATAGTTTGTTGAAATTTGCATAGAAAATTTCCATCTATGTGGTATCAAAATGGTTTATGTAAACTAGTTAGAAATTGTTACATAACAATTGCTTTCAAAATAAGTAGAAACTAATTATTTATATAATTTTTAAAGAAGTTAGAAAATTCTTTTAAGTTTTATAGACATTTAAATATGAGAGAATTCATAGGTGAGAAATTTATCATTTCACCATGAAAACCCAAGATATTGAATGATAACATTTCCAAAAACCCGTTTTCAAACCCCATAGCAAGAGGTCTTTTCAAAAATGTTCCATTTTTATTCATTGTGAAAACATCGTTTTTACCTTGAAGGTGTTCAGTTTTTCCAAAACCATCTATTAGAAGATACTCCGGCCAGTCACTTACCAGAGAAAAGACAACAAACTTAAGAGACCTGCCTTTGTATAAAAAGAAAATGAATAATATTTTAAATATGATGACTTAAGTATTTTGACAGAGAATAAACTGTAAGCCTCTATATGGGACAAGCAATTTTAGTTATTACTCCCCTTCTCATTCTAAGGTATTGCTAAGATTATGCTATTTAGTTGTTTGATTTTATAAAATAAACCATATTGATATCATCATAGATTGCATTATGTTAAACATGCATGAACAAATGTAGCTTGCAAATTATCAACCCCTTTATTTCGTGTAAACTCCATTCTTTCCACAGGATACCTCATCTTCCAAACAAGATACATGACCCTCTCACATACAGACTCAGAATGTGCTGTCACTCTTTTACATGAAAATTTAGTGAATTTTAATGAAAACAATTTCATATATTTCTAGATAAAAATATGAGCAAATCTTTGCATTTTCCTCCCAATTTACATATATCTCACTAATGTAACCTAAGTACCAAGAATTGTAAATATATTATCTTTTACTTTTACTACCAGACATACTACTTCTCTTTGTTGTTGTCACATGCTGCCAAGTTGGATCTGACTCCTGGTGACCCTGTGCATGAGTGATGTCCACAGTGTCCTGTCCTCAACAGCCCTACTTAGCTCCTGTAGACTCATGTCTATGGCTTCCTTTATTGAGCCAATCCATTTCAGATTTCATTTTCCTCTTTTCCTGCTGCCTTCTACTTTTCCCAGCATTATTTTTTCCAAAGAATCCTGCCTTTTCATGATGTGCCCAAAGTAAGACAGCCTCAGTTTTATCATTTTTGCCTATAGTGATAGTTCCGGCTTAATTTATTCTAGGACCCACTTGTTCATCTTTCTGGCGGTGGGGTATTGGTAGAGCTCTCCTCCAACACTATATTTCAGATGAATTCATTTTGTCCTGTCAGACTTTTTCACCATCCAGCTTTCACACCTATACATAGTAATTGGGAATGCATAGTAATCGGGAAAACAAGGGTGTGGATAATCTTGGCCGTGGTCTCTAATGACACTTCCTTACACTTGATGATCTTTCCTAACACTGCTGCCCTTCTTAGTCTCAGTCTTCTCTTGGTTTCTTGGCTTCAGTCTCCATTTAAATTGATGACTGAACCAAGGTAAACAATATCTTTAACAATTTCCACGTCTTCCTTGTCTACGTGGAAGTTGTGTAGTTCTTCTGCAGTCATGATCTTTGTCTTCTTGATGTTCAAATGCAGTTCTGCTTTGGCACTTTCTTCTTTCACTTTCATCAGAAGTTCTTTCAAGTTATTGCTGCTTTTGGTCAGTAAACTGGTGTCATCCACTTCTCTTTTACTGATGTGGAAAACAGTGGCTCTGAAAAATTAATATGCCTGCATCCCTCAGGGTAATTAATTCTAGCAACTGTAACAAACAATCGTAAATTTCAGTGGCTTAATATAACACTTTTTTTTCTCGCAGATGTGTTTGGTTCGGTGGCTCCCCTGGGTAGTTTTCCTTCCAACGGCTACTTAGGGATAAAGTCTCCTTCCATGATGTGGCTCTGTCATCTTTAACATGTGGTTTCAGCTTCTCCTGTTGTCACCCAGCCAGTGGATGGGGGAGAGAGCAAGTCTGCTTCAGACCAGAAGTGACATATCACTAATGCTCATAGTCCGTGCTAGTTACATGACTGTACCTAGATTTGAGAGGGCTGAGAGAGTAGTTTAATTGCACATGGAGAGAAGAAATGGGTTAGATGAGCAGAACCTACTACAGTCTTTGCCATAATTCCAAAGCATGAACTGTTAAGAGGTGAGTCTGGGTTTCAATCACGGTCTGTCTGCCTATATTTGTGCTTTTCTCTTTATGCTACATTGTAGTGCAAGGCAAAAGGAAGGACCTACAAAAAGACTCTCTGGCTCTTCATGCTGCACTTTGTAGGGTGCAGTCATGAGAAAAACAGGATCTGGTCCTTCAGCTTTGCTCATTCATAAAGTTTGCTATCTGTTAGTTCACCAAGGATTATGTAACGCTAGGTTTACAAATATGATTTGCTACAAATGACATTTTAAAAATCTAAACTTAAAACTTCCCTGAGTTTATCCATATTTTTCTTCTCCCTATTCTAGAATGATTTAAGATGACTTACAATGATACATGTGACACAAAAAGATAAAATAGTGAAAAATTGATGAGGGAATGTGGTAAAAGGCAAATAAGGTTGGAGTAAAAGCTGAGGTTCTGAGATTTGTTGCAAATTTTGTTCTAAGATGGAAACATAGTTGTAAGGTACGTTGCATCTATAAGAATCAGGGGCTGGCCCAGTGGTGCAGCGGTTAAGTTGGCACATTGTGCTTCAATGGCCCAGGGTTTGCCAGTTCGGCTCCCAGGTGCAGTTCTACATACCGCTTGGCAAGCCATGCTGTGGCAGGTGTCCCACATATAAAGGAGAGGAAGATGGGCACTGGCTCAGGGCCAGTCTTCCTCCGCAAAAAAGAGGAGGATTGGTGGCAGATGTTAGCTCAGGGCTAATCTTCCTAAATAGAAAATAAAGAATCAAACCATTTGCTTCAAAAAACATATACAACTGCACCTCATACTTAGACCAGAAGGAAATATAACCCATGGGTCATTGATTCATCCACTCATCCATTTCACAAATATTAATTGAGTGACTATCATGTGTCAGATACTATTCTTGGTTCCAGGGATACATCTGTGAACAAAACAAAATCCTTTCCTTGTGTAGCTAAGGCAGAGGGATTATAATAAACTAGTAATTTTCCAGTATGTCTGGGGCTGTTAAGTCCTAAGGGGAAAAAAACAGTCAGGGTTATAGATGCGCCAAGATGGAGTGGGGGGGACGATCAGGAGAGGCTTCACTGCTAAGATGACATTTGAGCAGAGAACTGAAGGAAGTAAGGGGTTAGCTGTGCAGAAATCTGGAGTATTCCAGGAGCAGTAAATGACAGGGGCACTGCTCTGGGAACATGTTTTGAGTTTTTGAAAGACATTAAGAAGCCAGAGAGATGCAGTCAGAGAGGTACTGGGGATCTTGCATGATGTAATAGTAACACAATGTGTTCACCTCATCTGATAAAGGCATATTTTCCCCTGGTGATGCTGAATACAGTTGGCAAATTTCACTCTTTGGTTTTTCTTTTCTTAGGCTCTATTTAAACCACTGCATTGTTATAACATAAATTATTACTTAATGGGATTTGAGTTCCTAATCTCAATGCTTTTTTTTTTTGAGGAAGATTAGCCCTGAGCTTACTACTGCCAGTCCTCCTCTTTTTTTTTTTTGCTGAGGAAGACTGGCCCTGAGCTAACATCCGTGCCCATCTTCCTCTACTTTACATATGGGACGCCTACCACAGCATGGCTTTTGCCAAGTGGTGCCATGTCCGCACCCGGGATCCAAGCCGGCGAACCCTGGGCCGCGGAGAAGCAGAACGTGTGAACTTAACCACTGCGCCACCAGGCCAGCCTCTCAATGCATTTCTTAACCACTTCTCAGAGACTTTACTTATACACGCACACACATATACATATATATATGTTTATAGAATATACAGACTACATATGGAGAGAGTTTACATATATATGTATTTTTTACGTTGATTTTTACCAGCAATTTTTAGAAATTTGGGTAGAAATATGTATTTAATAAGCATTTAACTTGGAAAAAGGAGATCTTGATTTAAGTCTTGACCCTGCAGCTTACTTCCTGTGTGACCCTGGACAAGCCACAACCACTGAGCCTCAGTTTTCCAATAGCACAATCAAAAGTTCATGTGCTTCACAATATCTGTCCTTTTTGCCTCATAAAGCTGTTATAAGACTCAAACAAGATGATGAGTCTGAAAGAATTTTAAGGCTTCAGTTTAAGACCATTACTTTTTCTGATTTTCTTCCCACACTTGACAAACCTGTGCCAGGCACTTTCCTACGGTCTAGATACAGTGATAAAGTGTGGTCTCTGCCCTCAGGGAGAGCATAGCCTAATACAAGAAACAGACAAACTGTTATGAATGAGAACCACTCTGGGTGCTGAGAAAACAGAGAAGGATAGTCTGTGTGGGAGAGGATTAGGAGTGAAGATCAGGGAACACTTTTCAGAGGTGAATTGAATCCTAAAGAACTAAGAGGAATTATTAGGTAAGTTAGGAGGGGAAGGGCATTACAGACATAGGGAACAGAGCATGCAAATGCTTGTGAGTGAGAGAACTTTAGTACTTCTTGTTTATTTTTTGTTGCTATTGTTGTAGGGAACATGAATAGTATGACTGGAAGAGAATGAGAAGTAGAAAGAAAGAAGGTGTTTATAGAGATATACGATCATTAAGAGATTTCATTCTGCAATAACTTAGATTTTAAGTGAAGGGAGGTATTACCTGGTGAGACTTGCTTGTTAGAGAAACCTTTCTGGCAGCAATATGAAAGATTAGAGGGAGAGTGAGACTGAGGAATGGAGGCCAGTTAGAAGACTCTAAGAGAAATTCAGGCAATAAAAGAGGAGGTGAACCCAGACAATGGAAAAGAGGAAAGAGGGATGATCAAGAGAGATATAGACGGTAGAAGGACTCTACTTGAGGCCATTCAATGGGGCAGAATGGGGCAAAAAGAGTGGTGAGCATTAAGGCAGCAGTTCCCTGCTTTCTGATTTTCACAGTTAATTGGATGTGGTACACTTAACATGAAGCTTATAGCCTCTTAGGGAGACAGACAGCTTTTTAGAAAATCATATTTTAAAAAAATCAACTAATAAGTGTCAGTCTTTAGAGAATTATTTAATAGCATGTATTAAAACCCTGTTCTTTTTACTGTTAACAATGTGGTAGGTAGAAATATTTTTAAAAGGAGTTTTCTTGTTTTTTGTTTTTTAAATCAACTTGTAGTTGACCATGTCTAAATAATGTAGCCAGAAAAGTATATGTCAGAGTTTTGATTCAGGATTATTTTTAAGGTTTTGCCTGAAGGGGACTGAAATAAGGTAAAAAATTTAAAAGGTAGTTATACAACTCATCATAGATTGCACAGGTGTAGGTTAATAGGAATCAAAATTATTATTAATGATATCAGATAATAGTAATATGACAATTAACATTTATGTAGCAATTTTAATTTTTTTTTTTTAGGATTAGCCCTGAGCTAACATCTACTGCCAATCCTCCTCTTTTTGCTGAGGAAGAGTGGCCCTGAGCTAACATCCGTGCCCATCTTCCTCCACTTTATATGTGGGATGCCTGCCACAGGATGGCTTGCCAAGCTGTGCCTTGTCTGCACCTGGGATCCAAACTGGCAAACCCCGGGCCACCAAAGGTGAACGTGCGCACTTAACCGCTGTGCCACTGGGCTGGGCCCAGTGCTTTTAATCTTTAAGAAGTACTTTCAAGTATATTTTCTTATTTGAACTACTTAACTCTACAAGGTAGATATTTTTCATCTCCATTTTACAAATAAGTAAATTGGGGATTAGAGAGGTTAAGTTACGCTCTTTATTTAGTATAAGGAAAACTTTCTGATAGTCAGTGCTGTTATGAATGGAATGAGCTGCCTGGTAGCATGTCTTTCGTACTGAGAAAGTATAGACAGAGCTGGAGATGTTCTGCTCTGGGAAATGGCTCCAGTAGGCAAGAATTTGGAGCAGACGTGTTTTTTGTGTTCAAGGATCAGGGAATCATGGGGTGTGAAATTTGACAAGGACCTACTCCATCCTCTTCATTTTACGAGTGAGAAACTGAGACCCAGAAAGGTCAACCTGCCCAAGCTGATGGAAGCTGTGGAACCTAGCCGCAGGTCAGTGATCTCTAAACTACACTGAATGATTCTATGAGACTCTTGCAGAAGGTAGGAAAAGGGGAAGAAAGAAATGAGTGGAGCATATTGTTAGTATAAAGTCCCAAATAATCACATTTTTTGCCATGGGGAGTATGAATGTTCTTTACCAGAATAAAAGTGGTCGGCAAGTGAGATACTTCTTTTATGGTCAACAGCATTTATTGACCTCTTACTGTTTGCAAGAAATAGGTAACACCAAGAGGTATGAGATATGAAACTTATTCCAAAAGCTCTTCCAAGAAATACGTGGTAGGCAGAATAACGGCCCCCCCAAAGAGTCCACACCCCAATCCTCAGACCTGTCACTATGTTACTTGACATGGCAGAAGGGACTTTACCGATGTGACCAAGGTTATGGAGCTTTATATGGGAAATTATCCTGTACACCCAACCTAATAATCACATGAGTCCTTAAAAGTAGAGCAACTTTCCCAGCTGTGGTCAGGGAGAAAGAGAGATGTGACAATGGAATAGGGGTCAGAGAAACACACACACGATATGCAGGACTAGACTGGCCATTGCTGGCTTTGAAGATGGACAAATGTGTTCATGAACCAAAAAATGTGGGAGATCTCTAGAAGCTGGAAAAAGCAAGGAAACAGATTCTCCCCAACAGCCTCTGGAAAGGAACATGGCCCAGCCAACACCTTGATTCTAGCCCAGGGAGATCAGTGTTGGACTTCTGGCCTAGAGGACTGTAGGATAATTTTGAATTGTTTAAACCAGCAAGTTTGTGGGAATTTGTTACATCAGCAAGAGAAAACCAATACACAGTGTAAAAGGAAACAATGTACACATGGAAAGTTAAATACCCATAATCAACGTTCCTAGGACTCAACCACCTGGGGCAAACATGAGATCACACTGATGGTGATAGCCCATGCCCTTTTGTCTCTGCCTTTAGTTGGTTGCAGAATCTCTGGTTAATCTTAAAAACTCTTTCCTCAGCTTGCCCTGGGAGTCCTCAAGGGAGTGGAATATCTCTTAATTTTCACCAACCCAAACTCCAGCTCCTACCTAGAGTCCACTATTTTCCAGCTCTGGCTTAGAGTCTCTCTGCTAATGTCTCCTGTTCTCTTGGTTCCTGAGAAGCCTCGTTTAGGTGCTGAGTACTGCTACAGTGACCCTACTGCTGACTCAATCTTTACAGCTTCCATCAAAGTTGCTGTTTCCCTGTGCCAGGCAAGGCTTCTGGGTAGGCCTCAGGACCCTGTGGAGCTGTCTTCCACTGATGGTCCCTGCTGCCCTCCTATGGGGAGCTTGGGCTACATTTTCAGATAAAGTTGGAATACATCTGTCTGCCTTTTGTGTTAAATTCCTTTGAAAGTTTCAAAGCAATGCTACACAAGGTCTGATATATTTTGTTTCTTTTGGTTTTGTTTTTTTGTGTGTGAAATAACTCTACCAGTTGTATTTACAGTCTCCTCTCCCTAGGACTCAATTATAAGTCATGATGCCTCTGCCAAAAGACCCTAAGAGATAGGCGCAATGCTGAACACCAAGCTATTCTTGTTATTGGACAAAGCCTTCATGATCGACTCTCTTTTTCCTTATAATGAATAATTTCCCAGGAATTTCTCCATGCTTCATAGAAATAGATTCCCAGAGTGTCCACCCCACCAGAGATCAAGATGGAATTCCTCCTTCCAACTGTAGAGTCATGCAAGAGGGAATACACTCAATAACATGTGAACGGATGGCTGTCACAGGCGTTTGGAGGAGAGCAAGATCTGGTGAAGCGTGCGGTGTAAACTGCAGAAGGAAGAGACCCCCAGTGTATACTTCAGTGTGACATCCTACGATTCAGCACTGAACACGAGCAGTGCAGATAACGGGCATTCAGCAAATGCTTATTGAATTAATAGCGAGGCAGAAATGACCATCTGGCAGGGATCTTGGGATCTAAGCATTGCTGAAAATGAGGCAGAGGTTCAGAAATTTGAGACAGAGGTAACACTTGAAATGATAATGGAATAAACACTTGAAGAGAAAAGAGAAATAGATATCCAGTTACCTTATTCATGAGTGTATGTGTGGGCATGAGTGTATGCCTTCTGTTTAACTAGCACTCTGTATAGGATGTGCTTAGGTGTTTCTGTGTCTGAGCATTGCTATTTCCAGGGTTTTCTCTATCTCAGAAATTTGAAAAATTCATCCTTCATTTGAATTGCTCAATAAAATTGAAGAATAAATTTTTGCTTCTCCCTCTTTGTCATATTTTGCTTTTTAAAAACTCCTAGGTCATAGAAATGATAGGTTCTGTCACTACAATGGCTCCTTGATAACTAGATTTTTAAACAAAACTCTGCATATCAGAATGGGTATCTAACAATATGCTAGGGTGCTGCAGGAATTACAAAAATGAGTAAGCCACGGTCTCTGCCCTCAAGGAGATTAGGGTGCTGGGGGAAGCAGAGTAGGAGATTATATAATATGAAGTTCAGGTCAGTTTATTTGGCATTTATTATTCAATTATGACATAAAGGATGGGAAGAACAATTGACTGATGAGATTTCATCCTTTTTCAAAAATTGAGGAAAAACTCATGTAACATGAAATTAACCATTAACCATTTTAAAATGTACAATTCAGTGGCATTTAGTTCAATTCATCCTATTTTAACAGAATGCCGAAGGAAATCAAAATTTCAACAGAGAAGGCTCTAGAGGACTGAGGTACCTCAATCCCTGAAGACTCCAGGTACATGCACCCAAATTCTTTTTGTTCTAATGGATGCCCATTTCTGCTTGGTATGCTGTCAATGCTGAATACAAACTGGTTACCCATTCAAGTTATCTGTGACATATTTCTTTAATAGAACTTGTATTAGGTGTTAATATATAATTTGGAATTCTTACAGCTGTGTACTTTCTTTAGTGTTTCCTCTGACTGTAAATTCTGTAACATGACTATCTTGTTCACGGCTATAGCCCGAGAGGAGAGCCCATCACATAATGGGTATTTAAAAAACATATGCTAATGCTTGATTACCTAGTCCTGGGATTTTTATTTCCACTTATTCTTTATAGGTTCCCTAATGTCATAGCAGTGGTCAATGCTATCTTGTACACGCAGCAAAGACTGGGGTTACAAATGTCCCTAGAGGGGACTAATGCTAAATGAGAGATCCTGACCATTTTGAGCACCAATGAAGGCAGTTGCCATGGAGTCGGACGTGAGGTGGCGCTGTTGCCCTTTATCCTGACTCCGTTTTCACCTGGACTGGCGTCTCCTTATACCTGACCATCTAGCAATCGCTAGAGAAGGAAAATAGTATGTAGACCAGCAACAAGTCCAGCTTTTACGGTTTCAACAGAGGTTTCCTGCTGGCTGGTGTGTGGTGAGTCCCGGAAACCTCAGTGCCCGCAGACTTCCCTTTGTGGGGAGCCCGCCCAAACTCCATCCTTTGCTGGTGGCCACGCCCCACAGTGGGAAGGAGGGACTGAAAAGCATTTCCTTGAGGCTGGCACACCTTGCCCTAACCAAACCGGTCATTTCTTTCTTTTTTCCTGGCTGGACCAGTTCCATCTGAATCCCGAGTGACCCGAGGAGGGACACGGTAGTGAACGCGGGTTTCGGGGGTACGAAGGGTGGGAGGGGGATAGCAGTGATGCATCTAGGGGTGGACTTCTGACGTTTGGGAAGAAAAAGAGGGAGGAGGCTGGGAGTGGGAGGGTTGCGAGCGGCTGTTGTAGTTTATGTGAACAAACAATCATCACCAGGTGAATGAATCCGTATTTCTTTGGAACAAGTATCTGGTGGGTTTTGGCTTCCACGTTTTTATGACAAGAGACTAGACCTGCCTCAGCAGTCTTGGCGAGAGAAGAGCAGCAAGAAAGGTAGTGAAGAGGGGCCTCTGTGTATTCCTGGGGAGGGGGCAGGAAAGCAGACATAGAAACAAGCAGGGCATAGGAATTACTTGTCACAGGACTACATAGCCATTCAGCCGTGTGGACTCACTGCGCTCGACTTCAGCTTTGTCATCTGTAAAGCATAAATTATAATGTAATTACCTCACAGGGCCATTGTGATATTTAAATGAGATATTATCTGTAACAGTGCTTAAAAACCGACGTGTAATATGCTGTTCCTTGATCGAATTTGTTTTCTTCTTAATCTGTCTTCTCTTTTTCTATGTCTCTTTCCTTTCTCACTATCAATCCCTCAACCTCTTCCCCATTTTGTCTTCTTTCTTTCTCTTTCATTTCTGTGATTGTGGCCGCCTTCTGTCACGAATCCTCTCCCTATCGGAGTTGCTCATATGTTTCAGACCAAGCTTTCTTCCCACAACTTAGCGAGAGCCATCAGTAGTTGTTAAGCTACTGTGCTGTTCAGCACACCCACACTGAAATGCACCTGGAGACAGGCTTTGTGCTGTCCACCTCCTTTACCCTCTTCAGGACTCCTCATGGCCAGCTAGGAGCCATCCAGGTCTTTCAACGAGACATTTCATTTGCTCCAGTGAAAATCATGTAGTCTTTCTTCAGGGCCTTCATCACTGTATTAGTGTGCCAGGGCTGCTGTAACAGAGTACCACAAACTGAGTGGCTTAAACAACAGAGATTTATTATCTCACAGTTCTGCGGGCTAGAAGTCTGAGATCAAGGTGCTGGCAGTGTTGGTTCTGAGGGCTAAGAGGGAAGCATCTGTTCCAGGCCTCTTCCTTTGGCTTGTAGATGGCGGTCTTCACATTTATATGGTATCCTCCCTGCGTATATGTCTGTCTTCAAATTTCCCCCATTTTTGAGAACACCAGTCATTATAGATTAGGGCCCACCCTGGTGACTTTGTTTTATTTTGATTGTCTCTGTAAAGACCCTGTTTCTGAATAAGGTCACTTTCTGAGTTACGAGAAGCTAGGACTTCGACATAAGAATTTTGGGTGGCACACTTCAACCCATGACAATTACTAGTTCTCTGAGTATGCACGCACTCAGAGTTGGTTGAACCTCACATCTCGTTCAGTTGTCTTCTGCAGAAATTGTTTTCTCACCTTTCCCAGCCCCTCACAACCAGCTCCTGCAAGCATGTGCTCCAAACTTCTGCTGGGAGTTAAGGGATTCTGCAGCTCTGTTTTAACCTGAGTATGTTAGTTTCCTATTGCTGTTCTAACAAATCACCACAAACTTCATGGCTTAAAACAAGGCAGGGCAGCTTCAGACCAGACTGGCTGGATTTGTGGAATCTGCCTATGAAGCTGATGGAAAACAAGGTAGTAAAGAGAGATTTTCAGCTTCCCTTAGCCATCTTCCTCCTTCCTTGAACCACAAATGTCTGTGGTCATTCCCCCTAGGTCTCAATGCCTGACCCCTTTAGCCATCCTTGGAGCTGATATCTTAGTGTGAGTCAAAATGAGTTCTGGTGGAGGAAGAAGGAAGAAGCAGAGTATTCACTATGATATTCTGAAAGCCCTGCAGTGCCAGCAATGAAAATAGAACTGGAGTGTAAAGTCTCTAACCTTCAGCATGTGTGAGGTGGAGATTTCCAGAGGCTAGTCCAGACACATGTACAGCCCAACGGACAAGCAGGCAGAGGAAACTATGAAAGTATATGCACATTATGAATTCCAAGAACCAGGATCTGCCTCCTCATTCTTATCCCTGCAAAACTTAAGAAAAAAGGAATCAAATATCTAGTCAGCCTTATGGATGGTGGTTAATCATAGTGAGGAGAGTGTCAGATGGCGATTCAAGATGCATGATGCTGGTCTTAACTCACATGCTAATTAGCTGTTGGAAGATGCCTAAATTCTGTGCCTCAGTATCCACATCAGTAAATTATGAGGTTAGTGTTTTTCGTTGCTTTCAAAGGGCTCTTGTGGTCGTACATATTTAGAATTCCAGGGCATTTGTGGAGCACATATTGCATTTCATAGTGTGCTTGTCAAGGAGAATAAGAAATGGTAGGCAGGGTTGCTATTTCTATTGTTTTTGTTTTGGTTTCTTTACCAGGGAGGTGTGACTATAATGGCACAGAAGACGTGGGTTATGAGGTGGTTCATTGACGGTGTGGGAATAGAGTGGCTTCTCGACATACAGTTGAGCCTCTGTGTTTGCACCCCTTATTGAAGCCCAAGCAGCTCCTCTAACACCAAGTGACCTCGATTTCACTCTCTGTCTTTCTTGTCCTCTCCCACGTTCCACTCTTAGGATGGTCAAATAATAGATTCATCATCAGGACTTTCCGCATCTGATTAGATCAGATATGTTCTGGCCCTAGGCAAGTCACTTTTTCACTTAGACCTGAGTTTCCATATGCAATAAGAAGTCGGTAAAACAGCCATGGATTATTTTGAAGTGGCTTTCTATTATAAAAATGAAGATAACTTTGAAGAATATTCCAGTTTTACAGGATTGGGAAAAAAGAAATGTAGATAAGCCAAATGTGATTTTATAATTATCTATAAACGATCTCCCCTTCACCACAACCATATTTATCTTTCTAAGTCTGCTCTTCTTGGGCTGATATTAAAATTGATTATTTTTCATTCACTGAGTTAACATTGACTTGGAAATAGAGGCAGGTTGACTTAAAAATGAAAGTATTAGCTATAAACAGATGGGCAATAAAGATTTGATAGTATCAGCAAGGCCATAACTGGGGACAGGTTGTGGATTTATAGATACTCAGTGTGTAAGGTAAAATGCCCACAAAGAGAAGTTCATTGAATTCTAGGATAGAACTCTCTGTGCTAGATGGAAATCCCTGTAACTTTATACCTGAGTTATGGGGTTTAACAGAGATATTGGGGGCTACACGTTTGTGGCTTTTATTTAAACCTTAATCAAGCATATTTTGCATAGGTGCCCAGGAAGCAGTAAGTCAGATATGTAGAAGCATTTATGCTGGTAGGAATGGAGAGATGTGATTCTTTGGACGCCCTCTCTAGTCCCAACAATTCATGGCAACCTGAGAAATTAGACCAACTCAGGGCTTTCAAAGAAAATAAACTTGGTTGTGACACTGAGAACCACAAAATGTACTGCCCTATACTCTGCATCCTTATGCATCATCCAGATATGAGAAGAATCAATAGTGACCTTACATCGTGTCATGGTTCTTGATGTAGATAGTGTCTGATCAGCCTCCAGGAGGCACATATTGTCCAGCCTGTTCTGCAACTGATTGTCTCAGAGACAGAACATTTTGTGGTCTTGCCAAATCATATACACATTCTGGTTTAGCCTTTAGAAGCCATGGAACTATAAATGTTATCATCAACAACAAATGAGGGGCCGGCCCCGTGGCTGAGTGGGTAAGCTTGCACGCTCTGCTTCAGTGGCTCAGGGTTTCACCACTTCGGATCCTGGGTGTGGACATGGCACTGCTCATCAGGCCATGTTGAGGCGGCATCCCACATGTCACAACTAGAAGGACCCACAACTAAAACATACAACTATGTACTGGGGGGATTTGGGGAGAAAAAGCAAAAAAAAAAAAAAAAAAAAAGATTGACAACAGTTGTTAGCTCGGGTGCCAAGCTTTAAAAACAAAAAATTAGATAAATGAAAGAACCAATGAGATTTGTACACTGAAAACTACAAAATATCATTGAAAGAAACTAAAGAAGACCTAAATAAATGGAAAGAAGTCCTGTGTTCTTAGGTGAGAAAACTTACTGTCGTTAAGATGGCAGTGGTCACCGAATTGATCTATATATTTAATGTAATCTCTACTAAAATTCCAGGTGTTTTTTTTTTCAGAACAGATTTTAAAATTCATATAGGAACACAAGGGTCTTAGAATATCCAAAACCATCTTCATAAAGAGAATAAAGTTGGAGGACTCACACAACGTTTTAAAACTTACTACAAAGCTACAGTAATTAAGACTGTGTGCTACTGGCATAAGGATAGACATACAGACCAATGGAATAGAATTGAGAAATAAACTCATATACTTAGAACCATTTGATTTTCTACAGGGTGCAAAACAATTCATTAGGGGAAAAAGAGTCTTTTTAACAAATTGTGCTGGCACAACTGGATCTCCACATGCAAAAGGATGAAGTTAAACCCCTACCTCTTACCATAGGCAGAAATTAACTCAAAATGGGTCAAAGGCCTAAGTGTAAGAACTAAATCTATAAAAGTCTTAGAAAAAAACACAAGTGTAAACCTTCATGATCTTGAGTTAGGCAATAGTTTCTTAGCTATGACACTGAAAGCACAAGCAACCAAAAGAAAAAATAGTAGATAAATTGAACTTCATCAAAGTTAGAAATTTTTGTGCTTCAAAGGACACCATCAAAAGAGAAAATATAACACAAAAAATGAGAGAAAATATTGCAATCATATCAAATAAAGATTTAGTGTCCAGAATATATAAGGGACACTTACAACTAAACAATAAAAAGGCAAATAGCCCAATTAAAAAATGAGCAAAGGTTTGAATGGACATTTCTCCAAAGAAGATAGACAAATGGCAAATAAGCACATGAAAAGATGCTCAGTATTATTAATCATTAGGGAAATACAAATCAAAACCACAGTGAGATACTATTTTGTATCAATTAGGGAGGCTATAATAAAAAAGACAGAAAACAACAAGTGTTGGTGAGAATCAGTAATGGATGTGGTGAAACTGAACCCCTTATAAATTGCTGATGAGAATATAAAATGGTACAGTCACTTTGGAAAACAGTTGGCAGTTCTTCAAAATTTAAATGGAGTTACTATAGGACCCAGCAATTCCATTCCCAGATATGTACCCAAGAGAAATGAAAACATGTATTCACACAAAAACTTGTATGTAAATGTTCGTAGCAGAACAATAGTGAAAAAGTGGGAACTATACAAATGTCCATTAACTGATAAATGGATGAACAAAAAGAGATATATTCATACAATGGAATATTACTCAGCCACAATAAGGAATGAAGTACTGATTTATGCTACAACATGGATATGGTGGTTAATTTTATGTGTCAACTTGACTGGGCTAAGAGATGCTCAGATAGCTGGTAAAAGGTTATTTCTGGGTGTGTCTGTGAGAATGTTTCTGGAAAGACTAGTATTTGAATCAGTAGACTGAGTAAATCAGTAGACTGAGAATGTTTCTGGAAAGACTAGTATTTGAATCAGTAGACTGACTTCTTTACCAGTATGGGTGGGCATCATCCAATCCACTGAGGGCCAGAATAGAACAAAAAGGCAAAGGAAAGGTGAATTCTCTTTTCTGAGGCTGGGGCATCCATCTTTTCCTGCCCTCTGACATCGGAGCTCTGGCTTCTCTGGCCTTCAGACTCTGGGAATTATACCAGTCACCCCCGGTTCCCAGGCCTTCAGCCTCAGACTGAGTTATACCATTGGTTTTCTTGGTTTTCCAGCTTCTGACAGCAGATTGTGGGACTTCTTGGCCTCCATAACCTCTTGAATCAATTCCTGTAATAAATCTCCTCTTATATGTATCTCTATATATCCTATTGGTTCTGTTCCTCTGGAGAATTCTGACTAATAAAATGGATGAACCTTGAAAACATTATGCTAAGTGAAAGGGGCCAGACACAAAAGGCCACATATTGTATGATTCAGTTTTTATGAAATGTTCAGAATAGGCAAATCCGTAAAGACAGAAAATAGATTAGTGATTGCCAGCGGCTGGGGGGAGAGGCAATGAGGAGTGACTGCTGTTGGTACAGGTTTCTTTTTTGGGGGGTGGTGAAAATATTCTAACATTAGATAGTGGTGATGGCTGCACAACTTTGTGAATATACTAAAACCTACCAAATTGTACACTTTGGAAATGTGAATTTTATGGTATGTGAATTATGTTTCAATTAAAAAAACAAAAGCAATATTAAAGGTAATTGTAATTTTCCAAAAAAAAATTGTTTTCAGGAATCTACTAGGGAGGCAGCATAGTACCATGTAAGACTACAGATTCTAAAGCCACACTACCTGGACTGGAGTTCTGAATCCCTGCCTAGGAACGGTGTGATCTGGAGCAAGTTACTGTACTTAACCTCTCTGTGCTCCAGCTTCTTCACCTGTGAGAACTGAATAACTTGCTATATATACAGTGCTTAGAACAGTGCCTAACACGTGGTCACTGCTGTTTAAATGTCTGTCACTTTAACTGTATGCAATCCAATGTAGGCAGTTGTGGGAAGCAAAAACCAGTATCAAGGAAACTGTTCTGGGCATAAATGTCAGTTAAGGAGGAGCAGAGCAGGGTGAAGTCCAAAGCAGATTGCTTCACTTGGGTTCTTGTCTGACCTCTGCTCCATGCTGGCTTGTGTAGACAAACTGGGTTTAGTAGAAAAGAAGGCAGCGATAATAGAGAGCATGGATACAATACCTAAATTTAACCTTCTTACCTGGGTCCTGGAAAAAGGTCCAAAAATATGTGAGAGGAGACAGAGAGCGGAGGAAACCAGAGCAAGAGATGATGAACAGTGCTTACTATATTTTTGTTGTTCAATTTACATAAATATTAAGCAAACACTTTTGAGTTTTCCTCTGGAATTTCGACATTAAACTCATGATCTTTGTTTACCTGTCCTGTCTTTGTTGGGATCTTTGTTGCTCTTTCATTTCAAAAGTAAAATGAAACAAATCTTTAAAGTTCATGTCGCTGCTTCATTTTCATTCCCAGGACAAATCAAGAAGCCAGGAGGGTGGCAGGTGTTTCTAGCAACGTTCACATCCCTTGGCTTTAAACTGCTCTCTGCATCTTTGTAGGGGGTTCACTTACAATTCTTGATTTTTCTGTAGATCTCACCCTGTTGACAGACAGCAAATAGAGATTCTACTAAAGGACTGGGTTCCATACCCATTTTGAAGGAATGATATAAGGTATTAAATTCCTTACTTAGAAGGATAGAGAAAAACTTTATTGTCCACCTTTCCTCTGGTTTTACACTTCTGAATTCTCTTCTATGTAAATATAATTTATATCCCTTGGTTTCATCGCAGTTTTGCTTTCTTGGATACTCTCCATTGGATATCAATAAATAACTATAATGCCTTGTATTTTTACTCTATGTATTTCATGATGCTTTACACACAACCCTCTGAAGAGAGATGTGAATTGGCTTGCTTAAGGTCACACACAAGGAGTTGCTGACCCAGGGCTGTAACTGAAATCTCGTAATTCCTTTGCATTTATTAGGAGAGGATTATTTCCTTTTACTGTTTATTTCTCCTAGAATGTTCTGTTGAGAAATAATCTAGGTGAGGAAAATATGGCGAATTTCAGGGCAGAAGGCAGCTGAAGCCAAAGTGAATATTAATGCCAGGGCCTCATAATACTGGAGTCCGGCTGGTACAGAAATAGCATTATTAAAGTTCATTGGGGCTGGCCCCGTGGCCGAGTGGTCAAGTTCGCGTGCTCCGCTGCAGGCGGCCCAGTGTTTCGTTGGTTCGAATCCTGGGCGCGGACATGGCACTGCTCATCAAACCACGCTGAGGCAGCGTCCCACATGCCACAACTAGAAGGACCCACAACGAAGAATATACAACTATGTACCGGGGGGCTTTGGGGAGAAAAAGGAAAAAAAAATAAAATCTTTATAAAGTTCATTGTGTCTCAGATTTTTCTCCAATGTACATCTCATATCACCTCTCTTTAGATGCATTAATATTTATCTCCCCAAAAATCATTAGTAGTGATATATGAGAGGAGAAAAAGTATAATCAACTAATGATAGAGCAATGAGTAGAGCTGGCTTGAAATTCTCTGCAAAACCAAAGCATGAACAACAGCTTTACAGATTCCCAAATCATTTACTGTGGAAAAGCTTTAACTGTGGGAAGCAGGGATGCTTCAGAAGAGATGACAGTGGGCATGTGGAGGGGCGGGGGGGGGCAGGGAGGGCAAAACATAATTCTACCTTGGATTTCTGGAATACTTTTATTCTAAAACATTAAAGTCCTTTCATTTGTTTTATCTCATTTGTCCTGTCAGAATGTCTCTGGTTAGGTAGCGCAAGGATTATGATCTATTATGTTATAAATTAGGAATTAAAATCCAAGGAAGTGATAAAATTTGCCTAAAATGACGTAGAAACAAGGAAAGAGAGAAAGAGAATACCAAAACGTGGCTGCCAATTTAGAACTTTATTAAGTTAGAGCCTGGTGAACTTCCCCTGTATTAATTAGGAAAGGAAGGTAATGAGGATTTAAGGCAGAGTTCCCAAACTTGACTGCATATTGCAATTAACCTTGGGAGCTTTAAACAAACCCCAGTTCGTGGTTCTCATTCCCAGAGAATCTGATTCTGACTTAACTGATGCATCCTGGGCAGTGAGACTTTCAAAAAGCTCCTCAAGGAGAACCACACTGGTTTAAGTTTTGAGAATAAGACTCTAGGAAAAGAAGTCTAAAATCTGCTACATTCACTTTTATTGTAAGTATATGATATTTTAAATTAAACAATTATTTAGCAATTTATAAAAAAAGCACAGGGGAATTGAGAATTTAAGATTGAAAAAAAGCAGCTATTTTGTAGAAGAAAGGTGAGGCAGTGGTAGTAGAAGCCTAGGTAAGATTTACTGTAGGGTACATTAAACTTAGGTCTCAGGAAATAATTCTCTTATTCCTCTGTGATACATGGAAATATGAGTATTCTAATTATGTGGTTTTTTGTGTATGTGAGGAAGATTGCCCTGATCTGTTGCCAATCTTCCTCTTTTTTTTTCGCTTGAGGAAGATTGTTGCTGAGCTAACATCTGTGGCAATCTTCTTCTATTTTGTATGTGGGATGCCGCCATAGCATGGTGTGATGAGCCATGCATAGATCTGTGCCCAGGATCCGAAACTGTGGACCCCGGGCCACTGAAGTGGAGGGCTTGAACTTAACCACTATGCCACCAGGCCAGCCCCTCTAATTATGTATTATGTTATAATATTGATGCTGCATAGGATGAAGTTCTTACCCAAAAGGAGAGGTCATTTGAAGATGTCATAATTTGAAGAAGAAGAATAATAGTAATTATTATAGGAATATGTTTATTTCTACAATTATATTAGAAATAGCAACAGCTACTGTTTACTATGTGCTAGATATTGTTCTAAGTATAATTTAATTCTTAGAATGACTCCTGCAGTTAGATAATATTGTAAGCCTAGTTTAACAGATGAGGAAACAGGTTTAGGAGAGATGAAATGATTTGTTCAAGAGCGCACAGTTAATGAGTAGCAGAGACAGGTATATTAGATTTCAGAAACGGGTTGGGCTAGGCTTCTAAGACTTGTAATAAAAACTGAAAGTGAGCTGAAACCTAGGAATATGCCATTTTGGCTTTGATCGTAGAAGGTATAGAAGACCTTAAGGAAAGGAGTGTCTGAAAACAGCACCTTTCTCATGCATACAAGTTCAGAGCAGGGCAGTAAAGGCAAAGGCAGACAGCTGAGGCAGGGCCAGCTGTTGGGCTGCAGTGTGGTTATATTAAGATAAGAAGCCAGCTAGAGTAGAACTGTAAGCTTCTACTTAGGAAAATACACACTCATACACCTCACACACCCACATCCACGTTCGCACACACACACCATTCTGCATTTTGTGCTCACTGAATTTGTTTTCCAACTATCCTCTCTTAACACTTAGCAAGTCTTTTGGCACTTTCATTGAACTGCATGTGTGTTAAGAGGAAAGGGATTTTATCTACATTTATGCCAATGCTTTGAAGGAAAGCCACACTCCTGAGACCATTGTCGTGGGGCAGTTGTGATCAAAGTTTGAGAACCTCAGGTAGAATGTAATTTTCAGGAATGCTAAGTTGAACCCTTGGTCTGAAAGTAATTGTGTTACACAGATGAATCCTTGCTGGAAGAGGAAGCTGTAACTATCGCCTTTGAAGAACACCTTTACATTCTCATTAATTCTCACTAGAGTCCTCTGAGGTAAGTAATCATGATGATCTCAGTTGTATGGCCTAGGAAACCAAGGCCTTACAAGGCTGAGATAAATCCATCCCGCATCTCTGACTCTGTCTTCTTTCTACTATTCCACAGCCTGATGGAGATGATGTATTGAGTTTGTTCTTGGCAGTTCCCACTTGACTGTCTCTCGGGTAGGAAAGATAAGGCCTTTAGCAAGCAATGAGGAAGAGCTTGTTAAACTCCAGGACTTCCCCTTCACTTTAGGCCAAGAGAGTCCTCTTTGAAGGCATAAATCTTGGTCTAGTGATTCTACTCCTTTTAATTCTGACCACTAGTTCTTTAAGAAGATTGTTTCCCCTTGTGTCTTTTCTGTCACTCACAGCCAATTTTTTTCTTTTTAATATCTCTGCTTTCAAATTTTTCTGCCTTAAGTCTTTCTTCCTTTCCATTTTCTTGTTTTAAAATAATTAAGGCTTAATTCAGACAATCTGGAAAACAAAAAGTAAAGGAAAAAATTATTCTTACTGTTATCATCGTTGCTGTAACATTCTGATGTACTTCTCTTTGGGGTTTCCCTGCACAAGTGCTTTCCCCTAACCAATACAATTGTGCTCTTCATATCTATCGATCTATCATTCTATCTATCTTGATATATCTGCTTTTATCACTTAATCTACTAACAAAAAAATTCTCCATTTATTAAAAATTTTCGTGAGCATAAAATTAATATATTTATAGTATTCCTCTGTATTCGTCAGAGTTCTCCAGAGAAATAGATCCAACAAGGTATGTGTGTGTGTATGTGTATCTATGTATCTATATCTATTGAGATTTATGTTAAGGACTCTGTGGATACTTGGCAAGTCCAAAATCTTCAGGGGAGACCAGCAGGCTGGAGACCCAGGGAAGAGTTGTATTTTGAGTCCAAAGGCAGTCTGCTGGCAGAATTCCCTCTTCCGTCTGGAAGGGCAGTCTTTGTCTATTAAGATCAAGTGATTGGCTGAGGCACACCCACATTATGGAGGGTAATCAGCTTTATTCAAAGTCCACTGACTTAAATGTTAATCTCTTTTGAAAAATTCCTTCACAGAAACGTGTAGAATAATGTTAGACCAAATATCTTTGTACCTTGGCCTAGCTGAGTTGACACATAAAATTAATCATCACACTCTTCTTGATGAAAATTTAAGTTTATTTCTATTTTTAATTTGTGTGTGTGTGTGTGTGTGAGGAAGATTCACCCTGAGCTAAAATCTGTGCCAATCCTCCTCTATGTTTTGTGCATGGGATGTCTTCACAGCATGGCTGATGAGTAGAGTAGGTCCACGCCCAGGATCTGAACCCGTGAACATGGGCCGCCAAAGTAGACTGTGTGGAACATTAACCACTTGGCCACAGGGCCAGCCTCATATTTTTAATTTTGTTATTGCAGAAAATTTCAAATATTTACAAAAGCAGAAAAATTAAGTACCATGGTAGGATGACTACCCACTTATTAATCACCCAAATTCAACAATTTTCAACACATGGGCAATCTTGTTTCATTTATATCTCCACCCATTTCTCCTTCTCCAGGTCCTGGGATTATTTTGAAGCAAATACCTATTTCTGCTTTCAAGAGAAATTAATAACAGTACAATAAGATTTTTTTGTGTTTTCAGAAACATTTTCTATGTTAAAAAAATCCTCTTATAATTGACTCTGGGAGAGAAATTACTAAGTCAAAATTATGAATATTATTAAGGCTCTTTATTTACAGATTGCCAAATTTTTTCCATAAATATAGAAATTTGGATTCACTGTAAATGTGTAAGAGTGGGCTTTTTAAAAATAGCTCTCTTCAAAGCATCAAAATTCTTTCTTTCATTTTTTTTTCTTAAATGGTTAGGCAAAAAAATTGCACTTTGTTTTTATTTTAATGCGTATTATGTAATTACTAGTTAAGTTGAACATCTGTAATCTTACTTCATCCTCCTTCCATATTTGTTAAACATTTGGTTTGGTGAATTGGTTTTCTTTTGTTTTTCACTTTCTAGTACCATTTATTTATTGACATCTTAGTAATTTTCTTATTTATTACTATAAAATGTCTATGTTTTTATTCATGATTGATTGGATGCTTTTTTTCTTGGTGATTTCTTTTCTACTAGAAGGAATCTTTTCTTTTAAACTTAGCATGTCCTCACCCTACCAACATAATTTATAGTTATTTTTTATGTTTCTTAAAATATATAGTCATTTTTCTAACTAAAATTTATTTTTGCTTAGGGATGAAGCAAGGATCTAAATTATTTTTGCCACATGAGTAACCCATAATGTGCATGTTATGCGTAATCGTATAATGCATCATCAGTCTCAGTAGTCCTCAATCACAGCTAGAGTTTAGTGTCTTCTGGGAAGCATTTCCTTTTTTCAGTGCTTATAGGTGAAATCATAACCTATGGGATTCATAATCATCATGTCCTTCAGGGTGGGGAGTGGCCCCAGCATTGGTATTTTTAAAAAAATCTCCCCAAGAGATTCTGATGTACAGCCAGGTTTGAGAACCTGCTTATTTTGTTTCATGCTGACTTCTTTATATTAAATTCCCAAATATGCATTTTATTTCTGGGATATTTATGTGTTCTATTAATCTTTCTGTTTTTCAGTGTCATTGTGTGTGAGTGTGTGTGTATTTATGTGTATGTTAGGCTTTATAATATATTCAGGCTTAGAACATACCTTTCCACCCCAAAGTGTGCCTTGTTTTGTTTTGAGAATGGAAGTTTACTGCATGTTGGGATGTTCCTAGTTCCCTTCCTCATCTTGCTGGAGCCCTAACTTTTGCAAACAAATCAGCTATATCAGCCCTCCCTGAACTCCTCTTCTTAGTCCTCTCATTCGTAGTTCAACATCTTGGAAAGCCACCTAAACACCTTTTCTCACCATCCTCACCTTCTGTTTATTCCCTGAACCACCCCACTCTCTGACTCTGCTACTGCCCTACAGCTGCTCTGTCTATGACCATGAGAGATCTCCCTTTGGCCCGTATCCATTGGTGACTTTTTTCTCTTATCTCTCATTAGCTTTAGGGTCAGTTGTCTGAGTGAGTGATTGGAGATAAACTAACCAGGTTGTAGTGGTAGACTCTAGGTAAAGGTGGACAGTTCAGTTATAGAGTCAAATGTAGGCAAGAAACTGCAGCTTGGGTGTTTAGTGTGGTGGGCAGAACACAGGGGCGAGAGGTCCAGGGGTGTGTGGGTGGAAATGAAGTAGAGTGAGGATTCGGTGATGGCCGTTATTCAGGCACTAGGCAGCAAGGATATTTAGCTAGAGTGGTGTTTCCATTTGTAGCAGGACCTCAGTAACCAGAGTCTAGAGCAAAGGTTCTAATCTCATGAAAAAGGGTCGACTTAGGCAGAGAGGACAATAAGGCCCTCTCCATCTGTGAAGCATTCAGGATAGTACTCCAGATTTGACAGTGCTTGGATGTTAAGCATGAGTAGCTGGACAAACCTTGTGAAAATGGAGCAAGGTTATGTCTTCTCAAATTGGGGAATATGGTAGGAAGAATGGGGAGAGGGGAGCTGAGACTATTGATCTCCTTGCTGCCTCTGTCAAGGTTGGTTCTGGAACTGGGTGATAATTTAGCCAGCAGATAGATGGCATTAATAGAACCAGCTAGAAGAAGTTGAAAAGTTTAGGGACAGAAGTTAATTAACTAATTAATATGTCACTATCTAGCATTCTGTTTTTATACCTTAGTTCACAGCATTATGCTCTTTGATCCATCTTGTTTAAATATCCCTTCCTCAACATGGTTGTAAAATTCAGAGACCTCCTAGCAGGTATAATACTTAGGCTGTCAAATCACACCTAGTTGATGTATGAAGAGTTTTAAAACCCACATTAACTTTATGATTACTTCCACTCCCTCTTCATACACAGGACTACATATACTTAGATCCACAAATATTATAAATATTTTGATAATAGGTTTTTAGTTTTGGTTTGTTATTTTCAGTTGTATGTGCTTACTTGATTGGTACAGCTATGTGACTACCTCCCCACCGGGGAGGCAGGTGAAGAAGGGAGGCAAGAAGAGAAGATTCATACATATTGATTGTCTGTAATGGGCCTGGCACTGTAATAGGCATTTTACATAAAATATCCCATATAACTTTCAAGAGTCTTGAAAGGTAGATATTATTGTCTCCATTTTACAGATGGAAAAACAGAGACTCAGAAAGTTGGAATAACTTATACACAGTCATGATGAATGGTAGAACTGAGATTCAAATAGAAGTCAAATTCCAAAGCTCCTTCTCTTTCCACTACCCCATAGGAATTTACAGGCAGGTAGGGAGAAGAAAGAAAACTTGTGAGATTCTGGGGCTGCCATGATATGGGCAGGATGATACAGGTCCAAGGGAGCCTTCAGAATTTGAGAGTAGCAAAGTGGAAAAGTTGGTTGAGGGCACTTGTTGGTTGGCCTGCCCCTTTTCTGGTGTGATTCATTTCCTGCTGCTGTCTATATTCTTTTACTGCCCTCAGGAGAGAAACAGGAGTCCTGGTCCCTAACCTAGGAAGAGAAGGACCGCCAAGCTCAAGGGATATGCCTCCAGATGCTCGATGAATCACCTACCCATCCAGAATTAGAACTTCAAACCTCTGACTCTGTTATCATAGCACCAGGTCAGGGCTGATTCCACTTTCTCCAACTCCCAGACCACTCAGCTCTGAAGCATACTGACCCACTCCTAAGGAGGGGAATCTGCTGTTTGCTCCTGGCTATGCAGAATGAGATAGTTCTGTGTTCCCAGAGGTGTCTTTTTCATCTTGTCAGGCATTTGTTTTTGTTTACCTGGGATTACATTCTATGTATAGAATCTTTACAGGGACACACCCTGTATGACACAGCACTGCTGTAAATGGCAGCTGAGTTGATTTCCTGGTTGTGAACACTCCAGTCCATTTATCTCTCTGCCTGCCTGGGTCTGGGACTCATTTATCAGAGAATGAGAAATTGTGTGTATGTGTGCATGTGTGTTCCTGAAATCTTTTGCAGAGACTGTCTTCCTTCTGTCCTCCCTGGCAGGGCCCTCTTCTCTGCCAGAGGGTAGTGTGCTAGAATAGGCTGGAGGAGTGGCCAGAAAACAGAACAGATCTACTCACTTACAGGGCAGGGGGAGAGAGGGGGAAGCTGCCAAAAGATTTTTAAAGTACCAGAAGTCCCCCTTTAGAAGGAACAGCCAAGCAGGATGAGTAACAAAGAAGGGGACTGATTCTTGGAAATGCAATATCACTGACAACCTTAGGAACGAGGTGTTTGAAAGAAGCCCCACGTGCAGGCGTCTTCTGTTGTGTTAATCAGGTAGGAGAGAGGAGACACAGATGGATCAGAGATAATTCTGTGTTTAGAGGTGGGTGGCAATTGTGTGTTCTTGGCTTTTCCCTCTTATTGATAGCCTTTATTCCAGGCTGGGGAAATCGTTGTTGATTAATACTCCCAGGAAGAGAAAATAATCAGCTGGAAAATATCTAATTTAAGATATATTATCTCTGGGATTTTGAAGTTTGAATGTGGTAGATGGAGGATTATGGAATCAGAAACCTGAAAAATAGAATGATAATTATAATAAAAATAAAATGTCTTGAATTTGTATAACACCTCGAGGGAACTAAAATGTCATCTTTGTAATCATTTTTAAAATCTGATGCTGCTTGTAGTGTTAGTGAGCACTGCGTTCCTTGTTAGATGGTATGGGACCTGTCTGTCTTGCCATCACTTTGCTCCTCTACAGAGCAGACTTTTCAAGAGGAGCCAAGATATAAATTAGGCTTCCTTATCTCTACTGTCTGTCATATGTATTTCAGGAATTCCTGCAGACAGGTAAAAATAAGAAGCAAGAAAATCTGATAATGCTGTCTTATTGTCAAAAGATCTTTGTTTAAACAGGATCAGGACTCCCAGGCACCACAGGAGAGCTTCTTTTCCAACCGTCTCAAAGTGCATGTCAGGCCCTGGGTCTCTAGGAGGATGGGGGAGGGTGGAGATCAGAACAATCACAATCCCTCCATTCCTGAGAAGAATGGGAGGACAAGAGATTCTCTCTGGGTAACCTCCTCTTCTCTCCGCCTCATCCACACTAGGAGCTATCACCGGGCATAAGGCAAGTTATCTTATGCTAGTCTGATTCTCTGGATTTAAAGAGGGTCACCTCTGGAGTGTGCCCTTCCATTCACTCTTTGTCCTCTCACAAGTTTGCTTCAATAGAAAGGTGGAGCCTGGGCCCTGCAAGATGGAGCATGGTGATCCTAATTCTTAGGCCAGTGCTGTGTCTCCTGGGAATTCTGGCCCCTTCCTGACCCTTAGGCTCCCAGTGAAAGATTGTTAGTCTTGGAAACTAGGCCCTTTTCCCTCAAACAGCAGAAGACAGAAATAGGATTGGGGTTAAATCCAGGAAAATGAGCAAGCAAAGAAAATGATCCAAGATTCATAATCTGGTGAGTACTGGAAAGAAATTCTAATTCTACCCTTATTTTCAGAATACATTTTGAAGACAGACATGCAGACCTTGTCTGTGCCCCATTAAACCTAGGAGAACACACTAATAGGAAGATTCTACTCACCTATTTTTTCCAAATTATGGTATATTAGTTGGTGAAATTTGGTTTTAGCATTACTGTTTCCGTGATTCGTTTGGATTCTGACATCATTTCTTCTTGACACTATTGGTCTTGTCCATTTGAGAGACAAGTACATACATATAGTAAAGTAATTTAAGGAATATTGGGTTTGTAATTAAAAGACTGGGTAGGAAACCTTGCTCTATCATTTAATTGGTATTTTTTTTAAACCCTGGCTAATTCAGAACTTAATCTGTCTGAACCTCAGTTTCCTCCTTCATGTGAAAGTGCCTGGCATAATACCTGGCACATTGTGGTTGCTCAATATGTGTTTATTGGATGTGAAAGCAGGAAGGACAGCTTGTTTTTCAGAATGTTGCAGATAAGTAATTCTGGAATCCTCTAGATCTGAGCAGTTCTTTTCTATCTCATTTCCAACTTAATGTGTTCATTCCATTAAATGAGGTTTTTGGCTAGAGAGCCCAAGGCTAAAGATGAAGGGGGAGGAAAAGAGAAGGCTGAGTGATTAGTGTGAAGGCAGACTAACTCAGTCTCGGGGGGCTACCTCCATGTATTTTGCCCTCCTCACTTTAAGTCTTTGTGTCCTCTGCCCCATAGCCCACAGCTATTAATAACTCCCTTTACCCAGTGTGGCATTGTGGCAGGTGGGCCACCTGTATATATAAAAAGAACGTGACTGTCAGATCCACTTGTGTTGATGTGCAGGTAGTAAGACTGAGGGTGAGGCTGGCATAACAGATTTAATCACATCTTATGGAAGCAGGACCAGATGTTATATGTAGGTCAATCAAAGAATTTCTCACAACAGATAGGCGAAGTACGAGAGAATGCATCTAATTTTTAAAGTTCTATTTGTAGATGTATTTTGGTAAGAAGAGTTTCTTTTGGACACTCAGGGGTAACTTGCTGGTTGTATCTGGGATACCATATTGTGCTAATTGAACAGAATTGTCACTCGTGAAAGTTGCATTATTGTCGCAAATAGAACTGTCTTTGCATGTAATAAAACACATGCAGAGATGCAGCATGGCATTATGCTTGTATTGTGAGTATGTGTAAGAGTTTGGAGAGTTAATATTTAGTTCAAGTCTAATTACAATCATTAATTTCTATGGTTTCCAGACTGCAGTCTTGCAATGATCTGGGGTGGACTTCACTTCCATTTCACTCTCATTCTCTTCCTGTTTGTATGTCCTTTTTCATTGTGCTATTTCCCCCTCTAGATTCTCAAATCAAGAGGGAAGCTAAACTTTTTAATATGCTAACAGAAAGTCAGAAGCAACTGAGAAGAAAAACAAAAAAGAAATGATAACCACAAGTAAGGCAATAATTGTTTTAATTAGAGCGCCGCCTAAAGAGATTTGGCATTGTAGCTATGTGTAAACTACAGGCAAGTTATGTACATATTTTCCAATCGTCAAATAGAGTTATCAGAATAACAATTTCACAACTTCACTGGACCCTTGATTCTAATGCCCTGAATTTAGTAATACATGGCACTAAAGAAAGAACTTCAAATCTGCCAGCTATTTATTCATTGTCTGAATTAGCTTTGTATAAAAATGAAGTTAAATGTTTTGTTTAAAAGATAAGTGACAACACAGCAAAAGAAAATTAGCCCTGCTGAAGGACTGTAGGGGAGGTACATCTTCCCTACATGACCCATGGAACACAATTGCTCAGGCAGGTGCTGCGAATATGAACTTGAGCACTGGAGCAGGAGTCTTGGGTAGGAGCGGAGCCTTTAAAAATAGTTGGAGAAACAATGGCATGAAAGGATAGGCACGTGGGATAATGCTTTTTATACTTAAGGATTTGACAGTACAGTTAAGAAAAGAATCAGTAGCCAACATATATATTTTAACACAGTGAGAAAACTGTCTAGATGTAGTTGAAAGGGACAGAGTACTGGTCACATTGTATAGAAATGGTCAGGAACATTCTTCTAATAGTCAGATGGGTTACAATCTAACTCATTGGAAGAGTCATCTGAGAAGGTTTTGGCATCTAGGCACGCCTTTTCTCCACTTGCCACAGAGTGGGTAGGCAAAATCGTGTGGTGTGAATATTAACTGCAGGGAGAAAAATGATGCAGACAGGAATATTTTTCTCACAAGTGAGTATGAACATCTAATATGAGTGCTTTGGTGGGCTTGTGTGGTAAGCTTTCCTGTGTGGGCTTTCATGGGTATGTGGGTAAGCCTCGTGTGTATACCTTAAAAATTCTAGACTCATTTGGTATATTCCAAATGCCTCTAGCCAAACGGTAATCGTTTTAAAGAGCTTATTGTACAAACAGCTGGAAAACCATTTATTGAGTGAGCCTCACCACACTATACATTTATTTCCTTGTTCCAGCATCCAATTCATTGGACTCTTAGGTGTTAATAAGCCTAGCATCTTCAAACTATCTATGCACAAATAAAACTGATGGTAAGAACCTTGTTCAGAAAATGCAATAGAAGGTCACATTGTATCCAAAGGTGAGTGCTCTGTAATAAGTATGATATCCAGGTGCAAGGCTATAAACGTGGATTTGAGTCATTGGGTGTAGCTATGTTTGGCCATGTGCCTACAGTTGAGGGTGGCCCACCATGAGCAGTTCTGTGTGGTGACATGTGCCCACAGGGCTTTAAATGACTTCCTTCAGTATGTATTCGTGGGTGTGTAGTGTGGTTTCTGGGCAGAGCTCACAAGTTTGAGCTGGCTGCTGGCTGACACTTTCTTCCACTTATACTATGGTAAGACAGATTATGCTCACAGAACCTACTCCCAGAGGGCCAAACTTGTTTAACTGGCTGTTCCCTGAATGAAAATAATTACGTCTGATAATGCCCTGAAAAGGAAGTAGGAGGAAAGGAAAATAAGAAGAATGGCAATGAGAAATTTTCAAATAGCTTTAGAATTCTCCTCCCTGAGCTAAAGCTTTGTTTTTAAGAGCTTCTCCTTTGCTCTGTCCTCTCAAGGCTCTGTTTCTTGCCCAACTACTGTTGCTTTTCCTTCCATGTGGTCCTGTGGAATTGTGGAAACTTTCTCAACTACCGTTCACCGTGCCTTTTTGGCTTGCAAACTAGATGAGATGGACTTTGCTATCTTATTATTCATTGACCTCATAGATCCCTTGCTATGCACAAACCCGCAGATAAGAATCTTCCTCTCCTCGCTGCAATTTTCCTCCTTCTGGCTATTCCTCTGTTTACCTGGGCTTCTGTCAACCAGCCGCACATCTGTTTCTCTTACGAGTTGTAGGGGAATTGTTTAACTCTCCCCCTCCCCTGCCCCCAAGCTCATGGAGCTCCAGGAGTAGTAAAAAGGGTTCTTGGCTAGAGCTGGGAGCTTTCTTTACACATGTGTTTCAGGCACTAAGAGACTCTGCCTCAATGAGTAACATTGTGGTTGTGGCTATCAATAATAAAACACAACATGTAATAGAAGACAGCATAATATGGCTAATGTAACACATGTACAATATAGCGTATCATATAAGCTACAATTCTGATTTTTAAAATTTTACCTTGTTTTCAAATCACTAAACTAGATCACATATTTAGGATACCTAGACAGTGGAAAATCAGCATATTTTGTTTCATATCAATCAGAATTAAAGAAGTAGGCTTTGCAGATCATAGAAGGAGGGAAGACTCTTGTTAACCAAAGGAAAAATAAACTTTGTAGGTATATGGAAGAGTGGTAACATCAGTTCTATTCAGAAAGAGCGAGCCAGGTTTTTGGAGGTGTAATTTCAAATATTTGCTGATTATATAGAATTAAAGGTGGCAGTCAAGAATATCTGTCCAGGTAAACAAGAATCTAGTAACTATAGTCTATTTGGAGAATTGGGAACTGAATAAATGAAGAAGGATGGGATGGGAGAAAGATTTTTATGGTATACCATTTTGTATTTTTCTTTTTGAACCATATGAATATATTTCCTTCCTGTTTAAGAGAGAAAGAAGATGGCTTGCTTTTGACACTTCCTTCAATCTATATATTGGTAAGAGTGAGTGCCTGTGTTTATCTAAATATGATGGGCAGAGGAAGCTCATAGGAGCTCTGAGAGCTGCAGAATTAAATAGTTTTTATTGATAGATGCTGTCTGTTCATTGGTTGTGAGAATGAAGTGGGGGGATGTTTCAGAGAAAGAAAGCAAATGTATAGCTCATCTCTCTTGAAATCTGTCAACTATTTATTCATTATCTGAATGAACTTTTTTTAAAAATGAAATTAAATGTTTTGTTTAAAAAATAAGTGACAACACAGCAAAAGAAAATTAGCCCTGCTGAAGGACTGTAGGAGAGGTAGATCTTTCCCACATAACCCATGGACCACAAATTCTCAGACAGGTGCTGTGAACATGAACTTGGGTATTGTAGCAGGAGTCTTGCGTAGGAGAGGAGCCTTTAAAATAACTCAAGAGATAACAGCATGAAAAGATAAGATCAGATCAGGGCTGTACTTGCTGTATAATAGAAAAGAAAAAAATGCCAGGAAAAAAAAATGTTCTTCCAGCTTGAAAATCAGGTAGATGGATAGAGATGCATTGATGGCTCAGAGAGTTCCAGGTAGGCATGTACTTAATAACTAGTGATCTGTAAAAATATTTTAAAATTCTGAGTGTGCTCTGTTTTATTTTTTCAGAGCGACTAAATCCTTGGGAATTATTCTCAGCCATGCTCTGTGCATTCTCTGTGGGTCAAGCATAGAAGTGGACAGCTGTCTGGCAATGGGAGATGAGAAGGGCATGACACGAAAGCTACTGGAATGCAGTCTCAGTGACAAATTGTGTGGTAAGTATGGATACCACAGATGTCTATCCTCTGATTTTAGGATGATGGAGGCTAAGATCTGAATAGATTCTAGGATAAAGGTGATTTGATTTCTAGCAGAAATGAAGAGGACAATGGCCACTAGAGGTTATTGTCTATGAAGGGGAGCAAGTGCCAGAGATCCAGATGTACTGCTTCCTCCATCTCAATAGGAAAAATGATAGACGAGACCATGAGCACACTTGATGAGCTAAGAAACAGGGACATTGGGGTTTCTGATTAAACAGTTGCTTCCAATAGTGGTTCTACTGAATGGAAGTAGAAGGGAAGAAGGAAGAGATGATCACTTCATGTATGATGAGCTGAGGACTAGTGGGTAGAGGAAGTTGTGTGGACAAGTTAGGCTGCTTCTTCATTCTCTTCTTTTCCTGCTTGATTTCTTACCCAGTTGTCCAGGAGCATCAGTATGAAATCATCATCATCCCAACCCTCCTGGTTGGCGTGTTCCTCATCCTTCTTGGGGTCATCCTGTGGCTTTTTATCAGAGAACAAAGAGCTCAACAACAGTCTTCTGGACTCCGAGGTAAGGCTCAAACTGGGGCTGGGCAGAGGCTCAGAGAAGATGCAGATTCCAGAAAATAAGATCCACATCTAAAAGTCTCTGCAATGGGAAAGGAGATATGGGTCCCCTCCTATGGAGTTGAAAGGGAGGTGACCTCCTCTCTAGGAAGTCATGAGTAGAATCTCAATATATGCTTTTTACCTGAAAGAAGGTTAGGCAAGAGGCCTCATGTGGCCTGTTTCTGTCTTCTTTGTCCTATTGCAATATCAAATCTTTGGCCATATGACTATCTATGGATTGGGGAGGAAGACCTAGTGGGTAAAGCCCAAGGCTTTGTTACCAGCCTTGAAGGATGACATTTTACTGTATAAAACATTTTAACCCTACTCTGTGCCCCTGAAATATATGATGAAAAGGGTTATCCTTCATAATAGTCTTTGAAGCATTAGGTAGGAGATAATAACATGCTGCTCTGGAGTATCACTGAGCATAAAATGAAAGAGAATCATTTCATACATGAAACTAAGAGTAAAAAGAAGGAAAAGAAATCCTGACTGTGATATGAAACTCTATAGTGACCGATCCCTAATCCCTTCCTAAATTTTATCCCAATTCTCTTATAATTCACTCTTACAGAAAAATTTCTCAAAGATGTTGTCTAAACTCACTCTCACTCTTCTAATTTTCACAATCTCTTTTAAACATACTAAAATAAGGCATTTATCCTCACCACTCCATCAAGACAATTCTTTCCAAGATCACTATTGACAGCTATGCTGAGTCCTTATCTTATTTGACCTGTCAAAAGGATTTGAAGCAATTTTGGACTTCCTCTTTCTTGAAACACTTTTTTTTTTCTTTTAAATCTACAGTCACTTCCTAAATGATCTCATTTTCAGTCTTATGGATTCAAATGCTTTCTCTATTCTGATTATAGTCCCCTTTGAACTCCAGATTCTTATATTAAATGATCTACTTTGCGGTTTGGATGTAATACACATCTCGTATGTAATATGTCCAAAATGAAGTTGCTGAAATTCCCTCACAAATGTCCTCCCCCAATAGTCTTCCCTCTTTTAGGAAATAGCAAGCCTAGACTTCCATGTATTCAACCTAAAATTGTGAAGATGTCCTCGACTCCTCTTTCTCTCACACTCCATATCCAATCCTTTAGCAAATCCTGTTAACTGTCTTCAAAATAAACCCAAGCCACTCTCACCTCTCAAAGATCATTGTAGTATACTCCTAACTGGTTTCTCTGCTTCTGCCCCTATCCCTTTATGGCCTATTCTCCTCAAAGAAGCAGAATAGTTCTTTTAAGGCACTGGTCAGTCCTGTCAGTTCTCTGCTTGAACCTGCCCCAGTAGCTTCCCATCTTAGAATGAAAAAAGACAAAATTCTTTCAATGGCCTTACATGATCTGGGCCCTCACTGGCCTCATCTCCCATAACTCTCCAATTATCCCACTTCTTTCCAGCTGCACTGACTTTATTATTCTTCCTCAAATATGCCAAGTATACTCCTTCCTCAATACCTTTTCACTTCTTGTTCCCTTTGTCTATAATATCCTTCATAATAGCAGTATGGTTTGCTCTCTAATTGCTTCCAGGTACTTCTCAAATGTCATCTTATCAGAAAGGCCTTTCCTGACCTTCAAACATAAAATAGCATCACTGATGTTTCTTATTCCCCTATTTTCCTCCATAATGCACATCACCTGGTATATTATTATAGGTTCCTCTCTCCTACCACTAGAAAGTAATCTTCATAAAAATCCAGATTTTTCCTATATGCCTAGAATGGTGCCTGGCATCTAGGAGGTCATATTTGTTGAATGAATGGATGAATTAATGAATGAATAGAGATTTAATAAGAAAAATGAATCTTTCTTTTCCAGTGGAGAAAAGTTAGCTAAGAAAGTACCAAAAGACTTTTTTGACTGAGACTCTAGGAAACATGGAATAATTTGACTTTGGGGGCAATTTGAGGGAGGAAGAATAACCATAGCTTACTTAGAGTTGAGTAGTTATCCATACCTCCCCTCCAACTTTGGAAGCCATTTGATTGACTTAAATGATAGTCCCCACTGGCAGTTACCACCACCTTCAGGTATCTGTGGTTTGAGTGCTTATATAGAACTTCCTTAATTAGCTCCCTACTACACTTATACTGAACTGTAATCCTGAGGAAAACAGAAAGGAAATATCATTGCCACTCCCTAGAGGTCCATCTTGAGTTGTATTAGAAGTCTTGAGATTATTATAAAAGTTGTAAAAGGTTGATATTGACGCTGGTTCATAGAGAAGCATCAGAAGGTATCCCCACATCGGCCAGAGAAAAAATTACTAAAGAAGTTTCCTTGCCAATTTATTCCAGGCTCTGCTTTCCTGGAGTCCCTAGGGTAGGGAAAAGATGGTTGGTATCATCTCTTTGTTCTAGGCATTGCCCCCATGCCTCCATCAAGAAGCCTAAGCTGGGAAGCAGCAGGACATGGAGAAAGTGTGTTTGTGCCACTTAAGGAGACATCGTTGGAAAGCCTTCTACAAACTACCACACATGCCCTAACTAAGCTGCAAGTGCCCCGGGAGCAACTCTCTGATATTCTGGAGAAGATCTACAATGGTAGTTATGCAACCATCTATCGAACCAAGATGTACACTGGGGACCCTGCTAAGCCCAAGAGTGTTGTCCTCAAGGCTTTAAAAGGTAAAAGAAGAAGTGTCAGACGTCCCTTCTCCGTTTTACTTTTCCACTGTGAGCCCCTAAAAGTGAATAATGCTAACAGGCGTTGCAGACATTAAGATGTTAATCAACTGATAGTTATGGTCATAATTGTGTGCAGAATAAGAAGGGAATAGAAAGTGAAAACTCAAAACAGAAATGTCCTTCATGGGGTCTTTCCCTAGCTCAGCCTTGCCTATCGAGGCTGTTAGAACTGATTTTTTCATACTGGTTACTAGTTGGATCAGGATTTTGAGGTCATTTCTTCATTATTTGATGTCTTTCTTTGATACTGTATTTCTTTTTTTTTTCTTTTTTTGCTGATACTTATGATATAGACTAGTAATGATGGATACGTAAAACAGAACGAGGATAGGAGAAGCAAGAACATTAATCAAAAGGCTTAGACAGTGATAATACTTTAGTGTGAACAGAACATTTGTCTATTTAGGTAGAGGAAAGCCTATCCACTTCTAAGACCTATGATTCTATATTACCTTTGACAAAAGATCAATGGCATTGAGGATCGTCTTCTAATTTGTTCCCTTTCTATTTACTTTTTGTCTATCTACACTCACTCCACTTTGGAGCCTTGAGGCTTGTCATCTCAGGTTGCTTTCTGCCTCATGCCTCCCATTTTAATGGTGATGCTCTGACTGCTCACAGCTCATAGCTCTTCTGTCCTCCACAGAACCAGCTGGCCTCCAAGAGGTGCAGGATTTCTTAGGGCGAATCCAATTCTATCAGTACCTGGGGAAGCACAAGAACCTGGTACAGCTGGAAGGGTGCTGCACAGAAGAACTGCCACTCTATATGGTATTGGAGGATGTGGCCCAAGGGGACCTGCTCAGCTTTCTCTGGACCTGTCGCCGGGTGAGCAGTAGGGTAGAGGTGTTAGGAAGGAAAACCTTGACCTGACTGAATAGCTGTTCACATGTCTATTAGCCTGACAAATGACAAAGTGGAGACATAATAGCGTAAGAGAAGGATTGAGTATCACCGTCCAACAGAACGTTTTATGAGAGAAATGTTCTATATCTGCTCTGTCCAATATGGTAGCCACTAATAACATGTGGCTATGGAGCTCTTGAAATGTGGTTGATGTGACTGAGAAAGAGAATTTTTAATTTTATTTAATTTTAAATAATATACATTTAAATAGCCACATGTGGCTAATGGCTACCATATTGGGCAGTGCAGATTTAAACTATGGACTTTAGTCTCCACCTCCTACTAGCTATGTGACTTTGGGCAAGTCACCTCTCTGAGTATGAGTTTTCTGAATCTGTAAAATGAGAATAATAATAAATTATTATTAAAATTAAAAGAAATTATGTATGTAAAAACATAGCAGTGATTGGTACACAGGAAAAACTCAAAATGGTAGCTGTTATAATGATAATTACATAACAACATAACCATTGTTAGTACTGATTATAATTTTGTTGTTAGTGTTAAGTGTGTCTTCCATTCTGTGACATCACCCTAGTATGCCGGGGCTGACTTGAGGAGAAATTCAGCTTGTAAGTTTTTGTACTTCAAACTCATATTTTAAAAAATTAAGATGTTCAGAAATTTCCGGGCCAAAGTGCAAGTCCTTTTTCTTGCAATTTCCATACTTCTTTATATACTCTTCTTTCTGAAGTGCTACATGTCTCCCTAGTTGGTTCCTCACTTGCTAATGAACAACATTAATCAAACCTAAATATGCTGATTACTTTACTACTGAATGTGTATGAAAATGGGACCCTGTTAATGTCTTCCATTTGGTGATACAAATAGGACAATGTACAAGTCTTTAGGCATTTTAAATCTTTTAAAGAGGTTATCTATCTGCAACTTGTTCTGTGCTCTAACCTCATTAGCTTCTATTTTTCAAAACTACAATGCTTCTCTATTTTAGATTATCTTCACATGCTTTTCTCATTACACCAAACTTCTCCCTTCTGTTCTTTCTTTGTATAGTCAGTGTCCACTCATCCTTCCGATCTCACCAAAAGCTTTCCTTGCTCCTCCGACTGAATCACCTCTTTCCCCCCATTATATGCTCTCTTTAACGTTTCTTTCATGGTGCATATAGATATATAACCATATATTTATATACGAATATTAGATTCTAATTCACATGTGTTTGCCACATGTTAAGCTTCAGAAGGCAGCATCCATTTATTTTCTATTTTTTTTTTTTTTTTGCTTGAGGAAGATTAATCCTGAGCTAACATGTGTGCCAATCTTCCTCCACTTCACATGTGAGTCACTGCCACAGCATGGCTGATGAGTGGTGTAGGTCCACACCTGGGATCTGAACCCACAAACCTGGGTCGCTGAAGTGGAGTATGCCAAACTTAACCACTATGCCACAGGGCCGGTCCCATATTTTGCTCAGTCTTGTATTCTGAGTTCCTAAGATGGAATCTGGCACATAGTAGGCATTTAGTCAAGATGTGTTGAGTTAATATGCTTAATTAATCTCTCTCTCTCTCACACACACACACACACGCACTGCCTCAGGAAAATTACTGCTTTATGCAGTGAATAATCTTATATATACTTGTCTTTCTTACCTGCTATTCTGTTCTTTATTCACTCTGCTATTCATCTACACTATTGTTTTTTCAGTCCAATAAATCATTGTACTTCTTTGCATATCTGAGAATATCTCATATCATTCTGTCCTTGCATCTTATAGTCTCTATGTTTTGTATCTTTTCCTTAGCTTTGATATCTGCACTTAAGACTATATCTGCCACTATTTTTTTTTTAAAGATTGGCACCTGAGCTAACATCTGTTGCCAATCTTCTTTTTTTTTTTCCTTCTTCTTCTCCCCAAAGAACCCCCAGTACACAGTTGTATATTCTAGTTGGGAGTGCCTCTGGTTGTGCTATGTGGGACGCCGCCTAAGCATGGCTTGATGAGTGGCACCATGTCTGCACCCAGGATCCAAACCGGCGAAACCCTGGGCCGCCAAAGCGGAGTGCCTGAACTTAACCACTTGGCCACAGGGCTGGCCTCTCTGCCACTTTTTTTTTTTTTTTTCAAATCTGTTTATGTCTTTTTGACATAATGCTTTTTTTTCTGTCTCTTTAGGATGTGATGACCATGGAGGGCCTTCTTTATGATCTCACAGAAAAACAAGTATATTACATTGGGAAACAGGTCCTTTCAGCTTTGGTAAGGCTGGGAAAAATGACAACAGATGATGGGGATTTTTCTTTTTAGCCTGGTATTTGATGTCATATTTCTCATATTTATATTCCCAAGAGAGGTATATATTTTAAGAAAATCAGATGGAAGTTAGGGGACAGAGGCTCAAACACTGATAAATTATTTTCAGTTCTTTCTTTATGAAATTGTTTAGATAATATACTATAAGATTGGTAATTTTAGGCAGAAAGTAGTCAACTTAGGGTTTTTAGAAGGAACAGGAAGAGTTTTAAAAGGTTTCTCAGTCTTAAAGTTCAAACACAAGGGCCAAGAGCTGTATGTCCATTTACTTGATACTCTTACTTCCCCATGTACACTAATACTAATAGATGTGAAAGAGGCCAATAGGGAAGCAAGTTTGGAGAAGATATGGGAAGAGAAACTGAATGGGTGAAAAGCTACAGAACCAGAAGGAAGTATACAATTTTATACCTGAAAAATAAGACATACTAGTTCAGAACATGTTTTGTTGGAGACTAGCTTTGATACTGAATGTGATGGGAAAAAACATATACTTTAAAAAAGAACAGGGAACAAGTGGGAGAAGAAGAATAAGAAGGGGTAACAGTGAGATCATTCCCTCATTTTAAACCAATTTAAATGAACAGGTAAGAGAAAGAACTCAGGGTTTGATAAAAAATTTACCTTTACCAGAATGACTCAGGAAATTTAAATGACTATGTCTATGAAATTATTTAGGTGATTGTGTTTAAAATAGCATTTGCTATAGAAAATCTGGGCTCTATGAAGCTACTACTTTAAGTATTTGATATATCTTGCCACCTTGAGATGTGAAATATACCATGGATCTAAATGGAATCAGGGGAATCTTAGAAAAAGAAGCATTGAGGTGAGAAAAGAGCAGTAGTCATAGTTGAAGATCCCATGGAACAAGGGAGAGAGCACATAATATAAATTAATATTACTGACAGTGTATGGAGGGCCTAGTTGGTATGTGCCTTGATAAAGTTAAGGTGTCAGGATTCAGCCTACATTGTATTCTGAACCATAATTGCAGAGGTGCCCCATAGGGATGCATCGATCACATTGATGCATTCTTTAGGGACCTAAGTTACGAGTTACAAGGCAATATCATACTATTTTTTCTTCCTTTTAAAAAACTCAAAGTCAATACATTTTTTTAACTTCTCATTATAGTATAACTTCTTTGTTCTGAAACCTTTGCAGAGACAGAAAACTGCTAGTTACTGTTTCCTTCATCATCAATGATTGGAAATTACTACCCTGACCTTTTATTTTTTCATACTATTCTTGTTTAGTAATCATAGACCTTAATCTCTAGCTCTTCAGTCATGTATAGCTTTTCAACTTCTCCTTATGCCTTGAATAGCTTGATGTCAGGGGAAATGGCTCCAGCAAATCTATGTCATCAGGTGCAATGGTTTTCAAATGTTTTGTTGGCTGTGCTAGAATCATTTTGATATTTCTTAAAAATATAGACTACCAGGTTCCTCTTCTTGGATTTTGGTTAAGTAAATCTGGGTGAAAATCTTATGTTTTAAAAAACTCTCAGGTAATTCTGATTTGAAGCCTGGCTTGAGAATTATTAACAGAATTTGCAGTGCTTCCTGTGAATTAGAATATCTAGTTCTGGTCACTACCACTTAATAACTGTGTGGCCTTGTGTAATCATTTAGATTTATCTAAAAGATACTTCCCTAACTCACCTCATCTAGTTATTTTAGGGACAAAATGAGATGACATAAAGCTCCACATAAATTCATTATTATGACACCCAGTTTTGCTACTATGTATCACCTTGTTTGGGGGCCTGCTGCTAGAAACTTGAAACCTACTTTCTTTTCCAGTGTCTAGCTGCATCCTACCTGAGAGGAATGTGAAATCAGGCAGGGGTCAGGGCTTGACACAGGGTAGGTGATTATACTTTCCAAACCCAGTACTAATGTTAGTTGGATTATTTGTTCAGTTTGATAGTCCTAAACACAATGCAAAAATGTCTATTCATTATCATGACTTGGAAGTAATATGTCATTATTAATGAGACTTGTTGAGAGTGGAAAATGTCCTTGTCTTTTTGAGGATTTCTAGGACTGCTTCTCCTTGTGTGTGACCCAAGTTGTGACCTCAGACAGCTGATCCATCTTTGATCTTATGTTGACAGGCATTTCTCCAGGATAAGCAACTGTTCCATGGGGATGTGGCAGCCAGGAATATCCTGATCCAATGTGATCTTACTGCTAAGCTCTGTGGGCTGGGCCTGGCTTATGAAGTCTACACTCAAGGGGCCCTCTCCTCTACTCACACTGTACCTCTCAAGTGGCTCGCCCCAGAACGGCTTCTGCTGAGACCAGCTGACATCAGAGGAGACATGTATGGTTTGTTCCTGGCCTTTGTATTTCTTCCCTTATTGACCTAGGTGTCTTCTAGTCCCTGGACATGACCACATCTGTTGTCAGTTATGCCTACAAATGAAATCTCCACTTAAAAGTCAGACAGCCTCTCAAGCGGAAACGTGTGTGATGTGACAGAGCTCATATCTGGCATCTGGCTGCAATCCCTTTTAGTACCTTTTGAAGTAGTCCTTCTGCATTAGATTAGTGGCCTTAATTAGGATAGTAAAAAGAAAAATGAAGATTATTCACACCAATATCTGAGGAGTTAATCTAGTAGAGTCCCTTTTATCTGAAGGAGGTGGGTTCACTTAATCAAAAATTCACTAAAACCAGGAATTTTTAAAATAAAAAGAAATATACATCGTGCAAATAATTTATTTTAACTTAAAATACATGTGGATATTTATTTATCAATCTTTGGGAGGAAGGCCAAGGCCTTTTTTATAAGTATAGACCTGCTAAATGAAGTTATATGTTGTACTTCTTGTATAAATACCATCCATAATGAATTATTTTAAGTTTCAGTTTGGGATGATTGTAAGTAGAGAAAGAAACTTGAAAACAATCGTGAAGCAATTTGACTGTGGACACTTTGTGTTATTTTTCCCAGTTTTCTACAGTTGTCTTACCCACACAATTTGACAACACTTTCTTTTTAGCACCTTATTTTTATGGAATATTTTCAAAGCATTCAACCTAGTTTTCAAGGAACAAATACTTCTTTGCATTTATATTTAATCAGCTTACATAATATTTAATTGCTTACCTAATTGCAGTTACACATATGATTGGCATAAACAGCACTGTAATGAATCACAACTGACTTTTGGTAACCATATAATTCAGTTGTTCAGAGGACATAGATGTAATATAGAATATCTTACTAGCCATGAATGTCACGAGCAGCAGAGGAAATTTAGAACAGCAGTTAATGTGGTGAGTCAGTTAAGAGACTTCCGTTGCTGCTTCACTGACATCTGCTTTTCAATAAAGGTCTGGGTATAATAAGCTTAACTGGGAAATACTGCTCATTTAATGATGATATTATAGAACACTGAAATATACATCTCTCAAATCATATTGCTTAAGCAAATACATATTCCAATTATGTATAAAGCTTACTCTGTTAATATTTTTCCCAGGCTTGGGCAATTAGATCTACTGAGGAAATAATCAATAAATGATAAATCTCGCTGGGCCTTGTGCTGAGAATAAAGCCTGGAATTTCAGCGGGAAGGAATGGAAAGGATAAAAAAGATGTAGAGGGGAATTTCTTTATGTTTGGGTGAATGAGTTTGAGTATTTGCATAAACACACACAATTTAGCAAATAATAGTAAAAATCTATTAATCTGAAATATAGAAGAATAGAAGACATAAATCCAGTACTCACAGAGATTAGACTCTAGGGGGATTGGACAGAAATGCTTTCTAATGGCAATATTATTTTGCTTGTTTTATCAGACACCCTTGATTCCCCTTTATTGCATTCTTTATGGGGTTCTTACTGAAGGCCTCTGATATTTATTTATTCACTTTATTAATTAAATTTATTTTTTATTGAGTTAACATTGGTTTATAACATTATATAAATTTCAGATGTATATCATTATATTTTGATTTCTGTGTAGATTACATCATGTTCATCATCCAAAGACTAATTATCATCCATCACCATACACAGGTTGAAGGCCTCTGATATTTAAATGTGCCCTCTTTAGGAAAGACAGAGATAGAATTTAAGTAAATGGCTTTGTTTCTTTTACAGCTGGTCCTTTGGAATCCTGCTCTATGAGATGGTAACTCTAGGTGAGGAGGATCCCCAAAGTAGTATGTACCCTGTGTGCAAATATGCACGTATGTTTATTGGGTGGTAGATGACAAATGCTATGAGAAGGGGTTTCAGTACAATCTCTGAAGTTTGAACTGGGCTGACATGGAATCCAAGCCTGATTTCTGAAATAGTCTTATAAAGTCATGATTGTCTCCCTATCCCATTTCCTCCCTCCCTCTCCTTTTAACTTCCTTTTGTTTTCTTTCTCCTTCTTTCTTTTCCCCAATACTTTACCAAGTCCAAAGGATGTTTGAAATCCAAAGAATGATTCCAAGAGTGATCTTACATGAACATAAAAATGTTGTCTTTAGACTTATTAATCATTTGGTGAGAAACTACAGCACCTTCCCACATTTGGGGAGTGGAGGGCAAGTCTTATTTCTCAGTTTGCTTTATTTTGTTGCTTTCCTAAAGACTCAACAGTCTCCTAAAGTATCAGTTTTTTTCCCCCAAAACACCTTTTTTCCAAAATTCTTTAAGTTATATCTTTACTTGATCACCAGGGAGCAGCTGTATTGTATCTAGTATTTTTCCTATGGCTATACGTTTTGCAGGCAATTAGCTCAGATGGATGGAGAGAAGTGTTAGTTACAGTTCATATTCTAGAGGACCCTAAAGTTCTCTTGCTACTGTCATTCCTTCCATACAAACAGGGGCACCACCATATCCTGAAGTCCCTCCTACCAACATTCTACAGCATCTACAAAGAAGGAAGATCATGAAGAGACCCAGTAGTTGCACACACACTATGTAAGTGGCTTTTAAAGGCCTACTCTTTCTCATTCCAAATGCTTTTTGCTCCCCATCAATCATGCCCTTTTCAAAGTGGCCAAGATGATCCCCAGCTGTCCTTTATGTGGTAATGTACAGCTTTAGACCAAATCTATGCAGTGAAACATGTCTGCTCATATATCATATACATACATCATACACACACACACACACACAGTGTTGGGGAAGCTACTGAGAACTAAATTAGGAATCTAAGTTTGATAAAGTTCAGTTCCTCTGGAAGCTTTCACAATAAGTAAGAAGCCAACCAAATCCAATGCAAGTACAATAGTGTTTTATTTGCCTAAATAGTCTCAGTCAGATACTGCCAGTTGCAGTTCTAATATAGCTGCCATAAAATACATTGCATTAGAGTTACTCACTGGCTCTTATTTAATATTTAACTTTTAAAAATTACTGACTATCTGTTTTCCCAGCTCTGAGCACATTAGAAGCCAACCACAAGAAGGGGGAAGGAAAAAATTAGCAAGACAGAAAAAGGACTATTCAATATTGTCAGCAGTAATGTCAGTTGGTGAACCAATGTAGAGGCAGAAAATGAAAAAATTAAAAATTGCACACAGGGAATGGATAAAGAAGACGCATACACAATGGAATAGTACTCAGCTGTAAGAAAGAATGAAATCTTGCCATTTGCAATAACATGGATGGACTTTGAGGTTATCATGCTAAGTGAAATAAGTCAGATGGAGAAAGAGAAATACTGTATAATTTCTCTTCTATGTGGAATCTAAGAAACAAAATGAACAAATAAAACAAAACTCATAGATACAGACAACAGATTTGTGGTTGGCAAAGGGGAGGAGGCTTGGAGGCTGGGCAAAATGAGTGAAGGGGATCAAAAAGTGCAAACTTCCAGTTATAAAATAAATTAAGTCATGGGGATATAATGTACAGCATGATGACTATAGTCAATAATATAGTATTGCATATTTGAAAGTTGCTAAGAGAGTAGATCTTGAAAGTTATCCTGACAAGAAAAAAGAAAAATATAACTTGGTATGGTGACAGATGGTAACTTGACTTATTGTGGTGATCATTTCATAATGTATACAAATATCAAATCATTATTTTGTATACCTAAAACTAATGTAATATTATGTCAAGTATACTTCAATACTTGTTATACTTCAATTACACACAGAATTTTAAAACCAATAAAGTACAAAAAGGAATTGTTATAGAACATTTAAAAAGGTTAAATTATTTATAAGAAGGCAGGAGAGAATATAATAATATTAATATAGATTTCTATTAAAATTGTTACCATTTTGTAAATTTTTCATCATTGAAAGGGTAAATTTCTAGCACCTGGGTTTCCCAATAATAAAGTTACTGTATTGAACATATTATAAATGTTAAATATCATAACTGTATATTTATATGTGTATATGTATATACACACATACACATATATATCCACTCACACACAGAGTATAGTGATACTGGCTGGGTATACTAGAATGAAATTGCTGACAAATATTTTTTGTAGGCTTTCTATGTGTGAAAGACTATCCTTGATATGGGGCAACACAACTGATAAAGTACCTGATCTTGAAGAACTTATCATTTGGATGAGGAGATATCTGAAACATGAAAATCAACACAAAGTAGGAGGCAACAAGTAGAATGATTAAAAGCTCAGATTCATCTCATAGAGTCAAAAACACACATGTTTAGTCCTAGTCCTGCTGCTTTACTGTACACTATTTACTTATCTTAAAATAGATATAATGATAATCCTACCCCAAAGTTATTGTGAAGCTAAAATGAAATAATGCAGGTTAAGTTCCTCTGCCATGACTGATGGAATAAGTTCTTGGTAAATGTTAGCAGTGTTATTGAAGTAGCATCTTTTTCAAAGTCTCAGGGTACAGCACTAAAGTCTGAGGGAAGAAGCACAGTGTGGGCTGAGCTTTATAAGGGAAGGTTTCATAGAGGAATTGAGCCTTAAACCTGTAGGAAATGATGATCATGGAGATGATATTTAAGGAATTGGGAATAGCATGAGCAAAGACAGGGTTGGGTGTTCATGACCACATCTAGGGCATAGCAAGACACTGGCTGGAGGAGATGGTTTCAATTAGGCAAGGCCTATGTGGTAGAGAAGCCAGTGGGAAACCACTGTAGGTTTTTGAACAGAGATGAGACATGATGAACAGTGTTTGAAAACAGACTACATTATAAATTCTTGGTAAACTGGATTGAAGAAAAGAGACAGATTAAAGGTAGTAAATACTTTTATCTAGATTAAGGCAATTTCCTGGAGAAGCTAAATAATAAAGGAGGGAAATGACCTGGCTTAATGGAAGGAAACATCTAATTACATTATCCAAAATTATTATGAATCATATTATTCCATAACTTCTTATTTTCCTGGCTGTAATGTAGCTTGTACTGGTAGATAAGTTATAGCAATGGTCTGGAATGCTGCAAGTTAGTAATATCTAAAGATAAGAACACAACTTCTGAAAGAGTTTTTGGCATAGAATGAAAAAAACCCTGTTTTGTCATACTGATTGTAGTTTGAGAAATCTTCAGTCATTTCTATTATAAAAAGGGTCCTGTTGAGAAGATGATATTAAGAGACTTAGTATTAAGAGGAGGACAAGGAATATTATTCTCTGGGAAGAATATGAGACAGGACAATGAGAAGTAGATTAAAGAACTACAGGGTGTTTTTGTTAAGGTTTGCTGGGAAAGGAGACATGTTCCTCAACATTTCCCTTGTCAAGGAGTCAGTTTCTCGTTTCCCTTTCAGGTATAGTCTTATGAAGTCCTGCTGGCGCTGGAGTGAGGACAGCCGTCCCTCACTTAGAGAGCTAGACTCACGCCTCGAAACTGCTGCTCGAACTGCAGATGACAAGGCTGTGTTGCAAGTACCAGAGTTGGTAGTGCCTGAACTGTATGCAGCTGTAGCAGGCATCAGTGTGGAGAGCCTCTCCTACAGCTACAGCATCCTTTGAAGATCCCAGGACAAGAAACATTTATGAGTGATCGTAAACTCTTGGAACCAATTCCTCCAAGAGCAGAGAATAGACTTTCTAGTGGGACATAAAGAGAGAAATGGGACATGGATCTTGGATCTTCCCCTACATATTCCCTAGATACCTGAAATGATGCTGGATGAGGCTCTACATACCATATGACCTTGAGACTGAGAAATACAGTTTCATTTCTGCTGTACCAATCCTAAAGACCCAGGGTAGAAATGGTGGGTAATGTCATTGCAAAGGAGGTTTTAGAAATCTGCAGTATTTGTTGAAGCATGGCACAAATAAGCAGGTCCCTCCAACCACAGGCTAGCTTCCTCCTGAAGCATGCTTTTATCTCAACTATTAGAAGGTCCAGAGAAATTGGAATCAAATGAGGGAATAGAAAGCCAGTAAAGAAGTTGATGAAAAAGTAAATTAAAGGTTTTATTTGCTAAGGAGTATAGATGTGGACCAAGTTCATCCTTCAAAAAGAAAGAGGAGGAAGTACATAAACTTCTTCAGTTCTGGTCTCTTCATGCAGGGCTGGAGGAGAATAATGAAGGAATACTTCTGAGTTTTCTATTGGCTATAGATAAGAGAAAGATGGTCCCTTTTATCTAATTCTGAGAGAGTGGTACCCTGTTGGTACTACTTTTAACTAGAAGCTGGAGGGGTCAGTTCATGATAAAGAACATTCAATATGTATTGTTCATTGGCTAGCTTCCTGGTCTCCATAAGACTATGGAAACTGAGCCTAAGAGTCAGTTTGGTCAGCGATGAATATACTATGTGTGTATTTAATAAATAGGAACTGTGGAAACCAAGCAAGAATGCTTAGTAAGCCAGAATGTCTTTAACAAGGGCTAAAAAAGGATACATACTGAGATGGAAAGATGGTAGCTTCTGATTTTCAATTATGTACTGATGTACTGTGAAACATTTCATTAAATTAATATTTATTGAGTGAAAGTAGGCTTTTTTGGTATACGGCTGCCAAAATCTCTACAATAGAGAGGATAAAAATAATTAAATGGAAATTAATGTTAATAGAAAAATTCAAGAGACAATCTACATTGTCACAAAAGGGATTCCTCATGTGTAAAATGGGGATAATATCTACCTCACAGGGTTGTTGTGAGGATTGAATGAGAGTATGTCTTTGTACAGTATTTGGCACATATTATGTGCTCAATAAATGTCAGTTTCCTTTCTTTTCCCCTTCCTATCCTAGAAGCTTTCATATCTTTTTAATTTAAAATCTACTATGGCCAAGAAGAGAAGCTCAGTCTGTCAGTCACACTGCAAAGCAGACATGGCTAGAGATGATGGTGTGGTGCAAGTACCACATGACTAAAATGATAAAGTCATCATTTTTGTGTGAGCTTCTGGATGATGACAGTGGTCTCCTACTATTTCAAAATACTGAAATATCATGATGATGACAATTCAGTAGAATGTGTGATCTGTGATATTAAAGAATACTCTGGGAGGGACATTTACGGCTGCTGTAGGAAAGATGACTGGCAATTAAAGTTTTGTAGAAGTCAGATTCCTGATGGAGTCGTGATGAGTCATCCAACTGAACAATGATCCTTGCACTGAGGGAATACCATAAGGACCAATCAGGATTTAAATGGGTGGTAAGCGGCAGTAGGGAGGAGGGAGGTGGAGTGGCTTGGCACAAAATGATAAAGTCCTGTGGAATTTCATTGTTGCTTCTTGGCTGTTCATTGAAGTCAAATTTATAAAATATTTATTTATTCAACTATTTTTTAAAAGTTGTGTGTTAAGGCCATCTGTGCCAGACACTGTGTAGGTGTTAGATAACAGAAACAGCTTTTGATTACAGTCTAGAAAGTAAGAGATTATATACATATTTGTGTGGGTATTTGTTAATCACAAATTGTGGTAAGGGCTATGAAGGAAAAGTAGAGGACAGTAGAAGGGAGTATAAAGTGAGGCCCACCCTGAAGAAATGGCATTAAAGCTGAGACCTTAGAGATGGGTAAGAAGGCCTCACAAAGAGTGAGGAGAAGAGCCTTCCAGGAGAAGGACTGTGTGTGTGAAAACTCTGAGGCAAGAAAAAAGCATAGTTTATTTGAAGAACAGCAAGGAGGTAGGTGGGGTGGGGGCAGAGTAGGAGGAAAGTGACGCATAATGAAACAGAGCATTGCTCTTCCATACTATGTGTTAACATTAGTTTTGGTAGGTGGGGAAGAAGCAGACATTTGCTATTTTAAATTTTTACCATAATTTTGTTTTTCTGGATATAGCTCTGGAAAACTGAATACAGTAATCATTTATTCTAAGAAAACTCAGTCTTTTCCCTCACGTGGCCAGGGTTTTTCCAAAAGGTGGATTATATTTCTGGTATCTTTGATTTATCAGCTAAACTCGATATTTCCAAGCTAATGAATGGAAAAGAGAATTGAAATATTTACCATTTAATCATGTTGAATCCCGATTAGGATTTGCTTTATTGCTTTGATTTCCCCCTCCCCCAATCTTGTTTTTCCAATGTATTTGTTTTCTTAAAAAAAAATTCCCGCACAGCTGGGAACTGAGCAAATACCCACCTGGATACAGTGTCCAGTTGAAACTTGACAATGTAGTTTAACTTAGAATAGTGTGAACTAGTAGTTTTCAAATCATACTTATACAGAACAGTGTTTTTCATGCTAGATTTAGGTATTTTGTTGTTAAAATTGAATAATACAGATTTTTTTCACCATTTTTAAAGAAAAAGTAAGTTAATGGGTAGAATTTTCTTAATCTTAACCTTGCTGTAATAGTTTTTATGAAATTTTTGCTTTACTATAAGTTATTAAAACAAATAAATAGGTAGCAAATACATTGGAAGACTGGGAGGATAGCTTATTATGCTTAATTTAGTGGACTGTTTTTATTTGTTTTGGACATAAATATTAGTGTTTATGCTATTTGTTAGAAGCATATAATATTGTCATATGCTTGAAAAGATTATTAGTTTGAATAATGGAATTAAATATGTCATCATGTCATAATAATCTAGCAATAGCTCCAAGTGCTCACCATATATGAACATATCTGAGAGATAATGGTGTGGAAATTTTGGTGTTTCTGCATGATGGTGGTTCTCTTATTAAAAAAGTAATGCCACTGACTGGTTAAAAAGACATGTACAGTTAAAAACTCCATAGAAAAATCTATTATAGAAGAGAGGAGAGAAAGCTGGGTGGATGGAATAAAGACTGAAATAGACCATTTCATTCTGACATTTAAAAAAATTTTAAATTACCTTAGAATGTTGTTTTAGACCATAAAATACTCTTGATTTACTACTCTGATCCATTTAATGGAACAAGATAGACCTCACAGCTTTTGTTCTGTAAATACAAAATCAAAACTATTCAAAAGCTACTGATAAAAGAATGAAAACAAAAAAATATCTTCTCTAGTGTTTATCACAGGAAAGTCAGAACATTTTTCTGAAAATTATAATTAAAATTATTTGATAATTTTAAATAGACAAAGGCAAAAAAATAGAACAGCCATGAGAGATCAAAGGAAGAGAGAATTTTAGACACAGGAAAAATCAGCAGAACATTTTAAAGGATGAAGTTAACAATTATAAGAAAGAATCATCTCTGACCCTAGCCCTCTGACTTGATTATCACCATGAAGCTGAAAGCAATAAACTTTTAAAAACTCTAGTGGGGAACCATTATTTTGTCAATGAATATTATGTACTTGATTAAATCACTAAGCCCTAATTTCAGCTGAAGTTGGAAATGTTTACTTCTTTTTTTTATTGTGGAACATTGTTTTATAACATTATATAAATTTCAGGTATACATCATTATATTTCGACTTCTGTGAAGATTACATCATGTTCATCACCCAAAGACTACAATCTATCACCACACACATGTGCCTAATCAGCCCTTTCACCATCCTTCCTCCCTCCTTCCCCTCTGGTAACCACCAATCCAATCTCTGTCTCTATGTGTTTGTTTATTGTTGTTTCTATCTTCTATTTATGAGTAAGATCTACAGTATTTGACTTTCTCCCTCTGACTTATTTCGCTTAGCATAATACCCTCAAGGTCCATCCATGTTTTCACAAATGGCCAGATTTCAATTTTTTATGGCCAAGTAGTATTCCATTGTGTATATATACCTCATCTCCTTTATCCATTCAGCCCTTCATGGGCACTTAGGTTGCTTCCAAGTCTTGGCTATTGTGAATATTGCTGCAATGCATACAGGGTTGCATGTATCTTTACACATTTGTGTTTTCATGTTCTTTGGATAAATACCCAGCAGTGAAATAGCTGGATCATATGGTAGTTCCATTGTTAATATTTTGAGGAATCTCCATACTCTTTTCTATAGTGGCTGTACCAGTTTACACTGCCACCAGCAGTGTATGAGTGTTCCCTTTTCTCCACATCTTCTCCAAAACTTGTTATTTCCTGTCTTGTTAATTATAGACATTCTGACAGGAGTGAAGTGATATCTCATTGTAGTTTTGACTTGCATTTCCCTGATAATTAGTGATGTTGAATATATTTTCATGTGCCTGTTGGCCATCTGTATGTCTTCTTTGGAGAAATATCTGTTCAGATCTTTTGCCCATGTATTAATTGGGTTGTTAGTTTTCTTGTTGTTGAGTTGTGTGAGTTCTTTATATATTTTGGATATTAACTCCCTATCAGAGATATGGTTTGCAAATATCTTCCTCCAGTTGTTAGGTTGCCTTTTCATTTTGTTGATGGTTTCCTTTGCTGTGCAGAAGCTTTTTAGTATGATCTAGTCCCATTTGTTTATTTTATTGTCATTTCCCTTGCCTGGTCAGACATGGTACTTGAAAATATGCTGCTAAGACCAATGTCAAAGAGCATACTGCCTATCTTTTCTTCTAGAAGTTTCATGGTTTCAGGTCTTACATTCACGTTTTTAATCCACTTTGAGTTAATTTTTGTGTATGGTGTAAGACAATGGTCTACTTTCATTCTTTTGCATGTGGCTGTCCAGTTTTCCCAAAAACACGTTTATTGAAGAGAGTTTCCTTTCTCCATTGTATGTTCTTGGCTCCTTTGTTGAAGATTAACTCTCCATAGATGTATGGGCTTATTTCTGGGCTCTCAATTCTGTTCCATTGATCTCACTGTCTGTTTTTGTGCCAGTACCATGCTGTTTTGATTACTATACCTTTATAGTATATTTTGAAATCAAGGAGTGTGATACCACCAGCTTCGTTATCTTCTCTCAGGATTGCATTGGCTATTTGGTGTCTTTGGTTGTTCTATATGAATTTTAAGATTCTTTGTTCTATTTCTGTGAAAAATGTCATTAGAACTTTGATAGGGATTGCACTGAATCTGTAGATTGCTTTAGGAAGGAGGGGCATTTTAACTATGTTAATTCTTTCAATCCAAGAGCATGGAATATCTTTCCAATTCTTTGTGTCTTTTTCAATTTCTTTCAACAATGTTTTATAGTTTTCAGTTTAAAGTCTTTCACCTCCTTGGTTAAATTTATTCCTAGTCATTTTATTCATTTTGTTGCAATTACAAATGTGATTGTATTCTTAACTTCCGTTTCTGCTACTTTTTTGTTACTGTATAGAAACACAACTGATTTTTGTATGTTGGTTTGTATCCTGCAACTTTACCATATTCATTAATTATTTCTAACAGTTCTTTAGTGGATTCTTTAGTATTTTCTATATATAAAATCGTGTCATCTACAAATAGTAACAGTCTCACTGCTTCCTTCTAATTTGGTTCACTTTTATTTCTTTTTCTTGCCTGATTGCTCTGGCTAGGACTTCCAATATTATGTTAAATAAGAGTGGTGAAAGTGGGCATCCTTGTCTGGTTCCTGTTCTTAGAGGCATAGCTTTCAGTTGTTCTCCATTGAGAATGATATTAGCTGTGGGTTTGTCATTTATGGCCTTTATTATGTTGAGGTACTTCTCTTCTATACCCATTTTTTTCAGTGTTTTATCATAAATGGATGCTGTATCTTGTCAAATGCTTTCTCCACATCTATTGAGATGATTATGTGATTTTTATTCTTCATTTTGTTAATGTCACTGGTGTATAACACTGATTGATTTGCAGATGTTGAATCATCCTTGCATCCCTGGAATAAATCCCACTTGATCATGGTGTATGATCTTTTTAAAGTATTCAATTTGCTAGTATTTTGTGGAGGATTTTTGCATCAATGTTCATCAATGATATTGGCCTGTAATTTTTTTGTGTGTTGTCCTTGTCTTGTTTTGGTATCAGGATAATGTTGGCTTTGTAGAATGAGTTAAGAAGCTTCCCATCCTCTTCAATGCTTTGGAAGAGTTTAGAAGGATAGGTATTAAGTTTTCTTTGAATGTTTGGTAGAATTCACTAGAGAAGCCATCTAGTACTGGACTTTTATGTTTTGGGAGGTTTTTGATTACTGTTTTGATCTCCTTACTGGTGATTGGTCTACTGAAATTCTCTATTTCTTCTTGATTCAGTTTTGGAAGGTTGTATGATTCTAAGAATTTATCCATTTTTTCTAGATTATCCAATTTGTTGGTGTATAGCTTTGACAGTATTCCTTTATAATCTTTTGTATTTCTGAGGTGTCCATTGTAATTTCTCCTCTTTCATTTCTGATTTTATTTATTTGAAGCTTCTCTGTTTTTCTTAGTGAGTCTGGCTGAAGGTTTGTTAATTTTGTTTATCTTTTCAAAGAACATGTTCTTAGTTTCATTGATTTTTCCTATTGCTTTTTTTCATCTCTATTTCATTTATTTCTGCTCTGATTTTTATTATTTCCATCCTTTTACTGATTTTGGGCTTTGTTTGTTCTTCTTTTTCCAGTTCCTTTAGGTGCACTGTTAGATTGTTTATTTGACATTATTCTTTTTTGTTGAGGTAGGCCTCTATTGCTATAAACTTCCCTCTGAGAACTGCTTTGCTGTATCCCATAAATTTTGACATGTCATATTTTCATTTTCCTTAGTCTCCAGGTATTTTTTGAATTCTTCTTTGATTTTGTTGTTGATCCAGTCATTGTTCAGTAGCATTTTGTTTAATCTCCACATATTTGTGACTTTTCTGATTTTATGTAGTTGATTACTAGTTTCATACTGTTGGGATCAGAAAAGATACTTGGTATTATTTTGATCTTCTTAAATTTATTGAAACTTGTTTTGTGGCATAATATGTGATCTATCCTGGAGAATGTTCCATGTGCATTTGAAAAGAATGTCTATTCTGTAGTATTTGGATGGAATGTTCTGTATATATTACTAAGCCTGTCTGGTCTAATGTGTCATTTAAGGCCAATGTTTCCTTATTGATCTTCTGTTTGGATGATCTATCCATTGGTGTAAGTGGAATGTTAAAGTCCCCTACAATTATTGTGTTACCATCTATTTTACCTTTATGTCTGCTAATAATTGCTTTATATTTTTAGGTGCTCATATGTTGGTTGCATAGATATTTACAAGTGTTATATTCTCTTGTTGGATTGTTCCCTTCATCATTATCTAGTGTCCTTCTTTATCTCGTTACAGTTTTTGTTTTAAAGTCTACTTTGTCTGATATAAGTATTGCTACCTCAGCTTTCTTTTCATTGCCATTTGCATGGAGTATCTTTTTCCACCCCTTCACTTACAGTTTGTGAGTGTCTGATGTGTGTCTCTTGTATGTAGCATATATATGGATTTTTTTTTTTTTGAGGAAGATTATCCATGAGCTAACATCTGCCACCAATCCTCCTGTTTTTGCTGAGGAAGATTGTCCCCAAGCTAACATCTGTGTGCATGTTCCTCCATTTTACATGTGGGGTACCTGCCACAGCATGGCTTGATAATCAGTGCATAGGTCCATGCCTGGGATCCAAAATGGTGAACACCATGCTACCAAAGCGGAGTGTGCAGACACAACTGTTACACCACTGGGCCAGCCCCTGGGCTTTGTTTTATCGCCAATTGGCCACTGTATGCCTTTTGATAGAAGCATTTAGTCCACTGACATTTAAAGTAGCTATTGATAAGTATGTACTTATTGCCATTTTGTTACTTTTTTTCTGGGTGTTTTAATAGTTCTCTGTTCCTTTCTTCTTCTCTTGCTGTCTTCCCTTGTAGTTTGATGGCTTTCTTTAGTATTATGTTTGAGTTCCTATCTCTTAATTTTTTCTGTATTTATTATAGGTTTCTGGTTTGTGATTACCATGGGGTTTATATATAATAACCTACATATATAGCAATCTATATTAAATTGATATTGTCTTTAGTTTGATCTCTTGCTAAAAGTTCTACTCTTTTACTCCCCACCTCTCACATTTTATGATTTTGATATTATGTTTAACTTCTTTTTTGTGCATGTGTATCCATTACCCTCTTATCATGCCAATAGATCATTTTAGTACTTTTGTCTTTTCACCTTCATATTATCTTCATAGGGGGTTGATCTGCTATCTTTACTGTATGTTTGCCTTGACCAGTGATTTTACTGCTTTTGTTTTTTGGAATTTTCTTATTCCTTTTTCTGATCTCTTTTGCACTTAAATAAGTCCCTTTAGCATTTCTTGTAAGGCTCATTTCCTTGTAAGAACAGCTTTAGTTTTTGCTTGTTTGGGAAACTCTATCTCCCCTGTCATTCTGAATGATAACTTTGTTGGGTAGAATATTCTTAAGTGTAGGTTTTTTCCTTTTAGCACTTTAAATATATCGTGGCTTAGCTCAGGGCCAGTCTTCCTCAGCAAAAAGGAGGATCAGCTGTAGTTAGCTCAGGGCTAATCTTCCTCAATAAATAAATAAATAAATAAATAAATAAATAAATAAATAAATATATCGTGGCACGACCTTCTAGGCTGCAAAGTTTCTGCTGAGAAGTCAGCTGATAGCCTTATGGGTTTTCCTTTGCATGTTACTTGTTGCTTTTCTCTTGCAGATTTTATGAGTCTCTCTTTATCTTTAATTTTTGGCCTTTGTACTATAATAAGTCCTGGTGTGTGCCTCTTTGGGTTTATCTTGTTTGGTGGTCTGTGTGCTTCCTGTACCTGGATGTCTGTTTCCTTCCTTAGGTTAGGAAAGTTTTCAGCCATTATTTCTTTGAATATATTCTCTGCCCCTTTGTGTCTCTCTTCTCCTTTGGGACACCTATAATACAGATGTTGGTGTGCTTGATGTTGTCCCAGAGGTCCTTTAGACTGTCCTCATTCTTTTTAATTCTTTTTTCTTTTATTTGTTCAGCTTGGGTGATTTCCACTAGTCTTTCATCCAGCTCACTGATCCTTTCTTCTGTATCATCTACTCTGCTATTGAGTCCCTTTAGTGATTTTTTCATTTCCAGTATTGTATTCTTCATTTCTGATTTTTTTTATTATTTTCAAATTATTTGTTGAAGTTCTTACTGAGTTCATCCATTCTTCTCCCAAGATCAGTGATTATCCTTATAACTTTTTGTTTAAACTCTTTTTCAGGTAAATTGTTATCTCTGTTTCATTTAGTTCTTTTCCTGGGTTTTGTCCTGTTCCCTTACTTGGAACATATTCCTTTGTCTCCTCATTTTGCCTCTTTCTCTGTGCTTATATCTATGTATTAGGTAGGTCAGCTACATCTCCCAATCTTGGAGAAGAGGCTTTATTAAGAGATGCATTATGAGACCTAGCAGTGTGCTTCACTCTCATCACAAGTTCTACATGTTCCAGGAGTATCCCCTGTGTGAGCTATATGTGTCCTTCTGTTTAGGTAGGGTTGCTCTTGCTGCAGGTGCCTGGGGAGGCTAGGCTGTCTCCCTAGCCAGCTAGTTGTGATGCTCAGCTGCGTGTGGCTGCTATGGACCCTTTAGTTACTTTATCAGGCATGGGGAGCCCTAGCACAGTTGGCTGCAAGGTCTTGTAGCACAATCCTGGTGCAGTTTACCTGTTAAGTGAGTAGGCCCCTGTGTGGCTAGTTGCTAGGCTCAGGGGCTTACAATTGCTGCAGGACTCTGGCCTGCAAGGCTGTTGTCAGCTCTTTCAGGATTTTAGCTGAGTGAGGCTGGCCCCAGGTATGAGAGCGGCCAATTGTTTCAGGTTTTGGAAGGTGGGTCCAATTCCCTATGTGGCTGTATAAGAAGCACAAATGTGCTGCAGCTGACAAGCCCCATTGCCTGTAGGGCCACAGATACCAGCAATACAGTCCTGCCCCATGCAATGCCCCAATACACTGAAGCAGACCCTGTAACACCACTGCAGAGGAACCCCACACTCTAGCAATGTAGGTCTGATCCTAGTGCATGCTGTGCCCTGCAGAGGCAGACCCACTCGCCTGGCTGGAACATTTCCAGGCACCCCACCTATGTGGGCCCACAAGTTGCCCGAGTGCTTGCTTTTGGGTGGGACCAGTCCCTAGGGTGGGCTGCCTGCCCTGGCTGAGCCAGATTAAATCAGTGTTCTAGTGGGTGGCACGGACACTTGAGTTAATAGTCCAGGGGAACTACTCCAATGGCATCTTCTAGCATCTGTGTCAGCACACCTATACTAGGTCACAATAATGGCTGCCACCAATGTCTCAGTCTCTGAGGAGGGGTCACCTCTCACTAAGATGCACCCAGAGCCTATCAGTTGAGTCTATTTTCACCCAAGGACTGAGCACCTTTCTTTCTGGTGATTTTAGCTTGGTTTCTGAAATGGGTGAATTTGTGTTGGGGCCCTTTAAGAATAGCCTCTTTTCCCCCTTATGTCCAATAGCTTTTCTGAGGGTATTCCCTGATGTAGTTAATAGCCAGCAAAGCCAGATATTATAACACTTGTCTCGGTTGTGCTGAGTCCAAAAGCTGCTTATTGTGGTAATGTTGTCACACTCCTATCCCCCATTCCTCCAGGGAAAGCTTCATACCTGAAGATTGCTCCCCACTGGGGCTAAGAAGTGCCATGTCTCTCAGGTGGCTTTTTTTCTCTCCAGAAAGGAACATCTGCCCCTTCCACCTCAAGCAGCAGTGTCCCTTGTTGTGGGGGTCTTTTTTATCCAAGTTTCAGTTCTCTCTCTGGGGTAACTGTTTCAAGAGTAGCTGTAAATTTGTTGTGTCTGTGGGAAGAGGTGAGTGCAGAATCCACCTATGCCAACATCTTGACACTATCTTTCTTATTTACTTCTTAACTGCCTCACAAGGGTGGTTTGAAGCTGACCACAGATAGGTTGCATTAGCAAAGGTATAAATATTCTTAATTTGGCTTCATTTAAGCAGCTCAAACATTTATTTTCATAAATAAACTGTAGTGATACCAGCTTTGAAGCCCTAATTTGAAGTCCATGGTAACTGAAATTGAGATTTCTCAATGTTCAAAAAATAGTTTCACTATTTCCACTCCAAGTAAAAATGTATAAAATGGTTCTTACATAACTGCACTGTCCAGTACAGTAGCCAGTGGACATGTGGCTATTTAAATATTACATTAATACAAATTAAGTAGTATTTAAAAATAATTCAGTTCCTCAGTCTCACTAGCCAAATTTCAAGTGTTCAGCAGCCGTTCAGAACATTTCTGCATCTCTGTTTGTAACATCCAAGAAGACCACAAAACACAAATGCTTTATCTATCACTTTGCAATCCTTGTGGTGATATCACATACAAGCCCTGGTCGTCTAGTAGTTAAGATTTGGCGTTCTCACCACTATGGCCCAGGTTTGTTTTCCCATCAGGGAACCGCACTACCTGTCTGTTGTCATACTGTGGCATCTGCATGTTGCTGTGATGCTGAAAGCTCTGCTGCCAGTATTTCAAATACCAGCAGGGTCACCCATGGTGGAGAGGTTTCAGTGGAGCTTCCAGACTAAGACAGACTAGGAAGAAGGACTTGGCCACCCACTTCCAAACAATTGGCCATGAAAACCCTGTGAATAGCAGCACAGCACTGTCTGATACAGCACAGGAAGGTGAGAGGATGGCATGAAAGACCAGGCATGGTTCAGCCCTGTTGGGAGGCATTCATCTCTGTTCTACACAGGATCCCTAGGAGCTGGAAATGACTAGATGGCACTAACATAGTGATACTAAAGATAAACATTTTGGCATTTTTTACAGGCTAAATATATGAAGGATTAAGGAAATACATTTCATCTTAAAAAGAGGGTTAGAGACGACTAGTCGAGCTCAGAGGTCTTTTTAGCGGACAAAGACAGTAACTGGTCCACAGATAAAGATCCTAATACTGTATGTTCTCTAAGTTCCATAGTTACAGGTCTGGTTCTTGTAGCTCTCTTTCAGTAGGCATGAAGATGAACACTAGCATGTGTCTAAATCTGAAGGAAATGCATTAAGGAGTCTAAAGATATTGAATGAGGCTCCCTACAAAAGCCCACAAATGGATTATGCCTATATTTTCAGAGATACTATGGAATATTGTCAGATTTCTGTGGGTTATTCTTGTAAGTACAATGACCAACTCATCTCAGTTTGCCTGAGACTTTCCAGGTTTTAAAACCGAAAGTCCCTCATCCCAGGAAACTCCTTAGTCCTGGGCAAACTGAAATGGTTAATTTTCACCCTAGTGGTAAGGAATGGTTCTTTAAGTTTCTTGTGTATTTTTCATAATGGCAGGCTATAGTAGGAACTGAATAATTTTTCTGTATTAACACTTATACAATGGTTAACATGGATTTCTATATTGACAGTTATACAATTGTTAATATAGACTCAACATAATCTGGCCTAGTCTGCCTTTCTAGTTATTCTATTTCCATGAACCTTATGTTCTAGCTATACTCTTTTTGGCTTTCCTAAATCAAGCATTTTCACACACCTGTGCCTTTGCTTAGGCTATGTTCTTCTTGGAATGTTTTTCCATCCCTCTGAACACATACTGAACTTATCCAACAGGGTCTAATTCAAATAGCAGACCTTGTCACATGCCTTTCCCTGATACTTCCTTTTCTTTAATTTCCTCTATTCCCCAATAAAGTGACTTGCTTCTTCTGTTGTACTACCAGCATTAAAAAAAATTCTTTCTCATCCCAATTGCTCCCTTGTGCTAATATTTGTCTACATGTTTGCTCTCTTTTCTAAACTACAAGTGCAAAGTGCTCTTTCTTTCTTTCTTTTGGTTAGGAAGATTGGCCCTTAGCTAACAACTGTTGCCAATTTTCCTCTTTTTCCTTGATGAAGATTGGCCCTGCACTAATATCTGTGCCAATCTTCCTCTATTTTGTATGTGGTACACCACCACAGCACGGCTTGATGGTGGTGTGTAGGTCCACACCGGGGATCCAAACTCATGAACCCTGGGCCACTGATGCAGCAGGTGTGAACTTAACCACTAGGCCACTGGGCCAGGCCCAGCTCTATCTTTTTATTACTGGTGTCCATCCCTTCCTGGTACACAGGAAATGCTTGTCAAACAGGCTTAGAGATGGTGAATAATCCAACGTCTTTGTTGTTTTTTTTTTATTTTAAAGACTTTTATTTTTCCTTTTTCTCCCCAAAGCCCCCCAGTACATAGTTGTGTATTTTCAGTTGTGAGTCCTTCTACTTGTGGCATGTGGGACGCTGCCTCAGCATGCCCTGATGAGCAGTGCCATGTCCGCGCCCAGGATCCAAACCAGTGAAACCCTGGGCTGCTGCAGCGGAGCACGTAAATTTAACCACTCAGCCATGGGGCCAGCCCCAGGTTATTTTTTTTTTAAATCTTCATTTTTTTTCCTTTTTTCTTTTAAAGATTAGGACCTGAGCTAACAACTGTTGCCAATCTTTGGTTTTTTTCCCCTTCTTCTTCTCCCAAAAGCCCCCCAGTACACAGTTGTATATCCTAGTTATGAGTGCCTCTGCTTGTACTGTGAGGGACACTGCCTCAGCATGGCCTGATGAGCGGTGCCATGTCCAGCCCAGGATCCTAACCTGCCAAACACTGGGCCACTGAAGTGGAGCACAAGAACTTAACCACTTGGCCATGGGTCCTGCCCCTTAGGTCTTCTGACCACCACTCTTTCTACTAAATCCCACTGAAAGTTAAAGGTCATCCAAAAGCCAGGATTACATTGTGTGTGGATAAAATAAGAGTGATCAATAATATTTGAAAAATAAACTTTGTGTAAAAGGTCAGCTTGTCTTTCCCCATCATTCAAAACCTATCCTATACTACGGCATTCATTTACTTGTCCAATTTAGTTTTATCTGGTAAGAAACGTGGGCTAAAACATTTGATCTTAAGTCAAATTGCCAAAACTCCACAGTCCACTAAAGGTTAACCCTTATTAAATGAAAGAAGCTTTGCTATTAAAAGGATCTCTTTTATACCATGTCAGGAATTTTCAGTTTCAATGTATCCTTCAAAATTGCAGACGTTTTGTCCGATGGATTCTTTCTACTTTGTCTCCACTAATATAGGTCTCTAGCTGGCGGATAACTAGTAATTCTTGTCCAAAGGGGAAAGCCTCGAGTTAGGAATCTAGCAGGAGAAAAGGGTTGTATTCCAGGTCTGCCAGTGATTCTGGGCTTTTTCTTTCCTCATCCCACCAGGTAAAGTGGAATAATGCCACATCAACCTCACAAGATCCCACAAGAATTAGAGACCCGAATAAAAAGACTTGCAGACCTTAGTCCTAAGCCCGTAGAAAATGCTGTTACATCTTCACACTCCTATGCTTTGCTAATATAATATGATCCACTTAATTTTGAAAGGAGTGTGCTTACAATCGTAGTAAAGCAAAACTCACGCGGCTACTACCCGCCATCCTGTGCATCCGGGTCTCTTCCGCGAGACGCCGCTTTCCCGCTTTCCAACCGGGACACGGGAGGCGGAAAGGGCGCGCGGGCAGTGACGATTTTTTCCTGGGCGACTGACGTCACTGCTAGGCGCCCGGCGGCACGTTGGCCAGGTCTTCTGCAGGCTTTCTAGGGGCAAAAATGGCCATGGCCAGCGATTTTTACTTGCGCTACTACGTAGGGCACAAGGGGAAATTTGGACACGAGTTTCTGGAGTTTGAGTTTCGACCGGACGGTGAGCAGAGGAGGGGCCGCTGGCGCCGCCCCCAGCGTGGTGCTGAGCTGGGGAAGGAAGCGAGGCGGACCTGCAGCGGAGGAGGCGGGGTGGGGCGAGCAGCTTCCGCGGGCTGCGAGTGTGCAATGTGAGCTGAGGCCACTGCTTGAAAGACGAAGCAATAGGAGTTTAAGAGTATAGTAGGAGGCATAAATCGGTTTCGTGAACGAAAGATAGTTAGTGGGTGTACATTAATTCAGAAAAGCTAATCCTGCCAGATGCTGAAAAGCTGAACCCACGTGAATCAGAATCCCAGAATCAGCGCAGCGCTGGGGACCTTGCAGGTCATCTAGTTTATCTACCTAATACATAACATGATCATTTCTGAAAACGTCTCCACCCCGCAGCGATCCATGGATGCTGATATTCTTCCTGTGACCAGTAACTTTCTGATTACCCATTCATCCATTTTATTCATTCGGTCGCTGTATGTAAGGCAACGTGTCGAAAAACGAATGAGACCTGTTCCGGAGGGGGGCGCCCGACGAGTAGAAAAATGAGTGTAATGATGTCTTTTGCGTACTTAAATACAGTTATTCTTCTTTGGATGCCTTAAGAATACAAAAAAAGCAGAGTGGTTAGATCTACGAGAAAGAATCGGGAAAAGCTTCCTAAAGAAGGTGGCGGTTGAGAGGAGTCTTGAGAGTATTTTTCTTGGTCTCTAAGGGAGAAACGTTCATATTAAAATTAGCTATAAATCAGCTAAGCCACTGGCCAGCCTTTATCCAGAAGCAGCACATAGTTTGTATGCTTCCTAGTCACAATTCTAAAATATTAGCATTGTCGTATTATATGCATACATTTGAAGGAAAATAATTAACAGAGAACATTTTGGAGTAGTGGGGAAAGCCTGAGTATCGGAAGAAGGTAAATCTAGATCTGAATCTTGTGTGACCCTGGGCAGGTTTTACTTAACTCTGTTTTCTCAACTATGAATAGGTGAGAGAAGAAAACCTACTTCTTAGTGTTGTTTTATGGATTAGATTAAGTCTTCTGGGTAAATCACTGAGCACCAATACAGACATACAACATAAATTTTAAAAGAAATATTTGTTCCTTTTTCAGATTCCATGTGTAGTTCATGACATAGCTTAAGAAAATGAGACTTAGAAATGGCCCTCCCATTATATTGCATTACATTGAAGGCATGGAATACTTAAAAATTATATCAAATATTTAAAAATTATATCAAAGGCATGTAATATTGAAAAATTTGACTGGCTTCAACTGCAGACAATTTACCAGTAAATTTTTGAGTATCTACATGTCTAGCATTGATCTTATGCTAGGAGGGAGGAAATAATTAATAAAAATAGTAGTATAAAATAGCTTTTATTTTCAAAATTGCTTACGATGTTGTTTCTTTATTTTTTGTTTTAGCAGTTTTTGCTGTTATAGATTGAATTTTTTTCCACTCCCCACAGGAAAGCTTAGATATGCCAACAACAGCAATTACAAAAATGATGTCATGATCAGAAAAGAGGTAAGTTTCTTTCGCATGTCTGATTTTTTACATTTGGCTCATTTTCCTCATGTCTGTGTTGAATTTACAAAAGTAACATCTAAGGCTGTATTGTAAAGAAGGTAATTAATAGATTGAAAAGGGATTCTGCTTAAATTAGGTATAATTGTACCTTCTGTAACAACAAAAGAAGCAATCTGAATATATTAATTTGTAATCCCACATTTGAACATATCACTTAATTCATTTTATAATTAGTCATTTTACTCTATTCACTATTAATTGATAATCATGATTTAACACAGTATAATTTTAAATGAAAGACTCAAAAGTTAGAGATAGAAAGTTCAGCACACTGTGACGTGCACTTGCATTTGTCTCTGTTCACCTCATAGATTTTGCGTTGTCACCTTTAAGCACTTGGAGATATTTGAGTCTCATGTTACAAAGGCAGAATACAGGGTTTTAAAAGAGGGGTGGTGATGTGAAGAGGGAAAATATATATATTAAAGGAAAGGGCAAGAGAGTGGGAAAAAATCATGGGATGAATCATTCTCTCCTGTCTTGTACTTTTAGAATCAGAATTAAATTTTTCTGTGATATTCTGTTTGAATATTCAGCGCTCATAACTGCGTCTTATTATTTACTTTTGAATTATGAGAAGAAATAGAGAGGCATTATGAAATTTTTATTATAACTTATTTTCAGGCTTATGTACACAAGAGTGTAATGGAAGAATTGAAGAGGATTATTGATGACAGTGAAATTACAAAAGAAGATGATGCTTTGTGGCCTCCCCCTGACAGGGTCGGCCGACAGGTTTGTATTTGGTGATTCTGTAGATGCATAAATGTTAAAAACTGATAACGTAATTGCTGTGTTTCTCTTTATTTAAAATAGATCCTTATTGATTCTTTGGTTATCTCTTTAGAAGGCACCTGGTAAATACTCTTTAATTTTGTTTTACTTAGCCTCATTTTCTGTGCTTCCTCCTAGTAGGAGTCGATGCATAGCTCTAAATTTAAATCTGCATCCTTTTGAACAGTCTCTGTAGCCACCACAAAGTTAGGATGTTTTCACATTGTTGTGAATAATTTGTATTGTACGTTAATCACTTTTATTAGGAATAAGTACAGGTGTATGTTAAATTCGAGACTTAGGATCTCATTGACTATGTAAAATTTACTGTCTCCAAATTTACAACTTTGAAAATTCTTATTTGCATCTTTATGCCCCAGAGAGAGATTTGATTGGTTTCTTTGTTCAAACTGACCATTGGTTTTGCCTCTCATATTCCCTTCAGAGTAACTGATGTGTCTCAAAGGGCTTCTGAAGAGCTCTGAAGGCCTGATTTCTCTCTGTAGAAAGACAGTTTGATTTCTGAATTGGGTCTTTTCAATTCTTGGAGAAATTGGATAAACCCCTGGAGGAAGAAACTTTTAATTTCACTTTTGTATGTTCCTGAGGATTATGCTTTGTAACACCTTCTTTGCCTAGAAGAAAATGTGGAGAAATCTAACATGCTGACACTCTAGCAGTAACTTAACCCTTCTATTTAAAAAAAAAAAAACATTATTTAGGAAAGCAAAGGTAATAGCAGTATTTATTTTATGCGTTGGAAATACATAAAAGGTAAATTTAGATAGTATGTTTTATGCATATGTGCATATGTACTAAAAAACAAACAATAGCAGTGAACTCTTTATGTCTTTTAGATTCAGGGAGAGCCCAGTATTTTCATCTACCCATTTGATGATGTGTTCATGTGTTTTGGTTGGTGGGGAGGATTAGGCATGCTCTGGAAGTTGTCTGTTGGATCTTCAGATTAAAGATTTTATGACTTTGAGAGTCTCACTTAACTTTGCATTGTGTGTGTGCCTTAGGCTGTGCATAATTAAGTCTTCTGATCAAATGTGTAGCTAAGTCTGTCTTTAATGTCATCTCTTACTTAACCTGAAAAGTCACAGACATAGCCTCTTAATTACTGGTTTTAGATTTGCAGATAAAATATAGAGAAAAACTTACACAGTGATCCTGGCACACTGGGAACATCTACTTTATGGTGTTTGTTTTACTAGTTCTTAATGTTTTGTAAACTCAAAAGAGTCTGAGTCTTTTAGCCTTACAATCCAGGATTCAAATATCAGTGGTTGTAAATTAGTAGTTGTAAATATCAACAAGTATTTTCCTATGCTTTGTGAATCTTGGATTTCACATTTGTAAAATGAGCCTAATAGAGCCTACCTGATAAGGGTATTTTAGGGATTACAGATAATGTTTGTAAAGTCCCTAGCAGCAGGACCTGGCACATAATAGGTACCAAAGTGGTGCTATTATTATTATGCATTTTGTTTTTAGAGCCCAGTAGAAAGGGTAAATGTGTTTGTATTTATCATATTAAAAATAGGCTTATACACATATTATTATTTTTACATCATTGGGCTTCAAAGTGATGCCTTCAGTTTGTTCTGACGTTATAAGAAACGTTTGTGTGTCACTTTTAGGTATATTGTTCATTTTATAGTATCTTCTTTAAGAGATCTCTGGAAAGCACTTTTGGTTGGTCCCAGCATTGGGGACTGTTGAGCAGTTGCTGAGGTTCTTATTTTATAGACACGGTTTACGTCTAACAGATCAAGTGTCCTTTTTGCTTTCCTTCTCTGTGACTGCTAGAAAACTTGCAGCTAAAATTGGGACCTTTTGGTAGCAAGAATACAGATATCTCTGGGAAGGATTTTTATATTAACTACATTTCTCTTTTATTTTTTTCAGGAGCTTGAAATTGTAATTGGAGATGAACACATTTCTTTCACCACATCAAAAATAGGTTCTCTTATTGATGTAAATCAGTCAAAGTAAGTGTGTTAAAGCAGTTTGACTAAATTGATAAAATTTATCTCTAACAGAGAGAGAACTATAGCCAGGTTGCTAAGATTATTTCAATGGCACCCTATCAGTTTATTAGCCAGCTGTAATTCTGATTCTTATGTCATTGAAGACTTGTTATCAAAGAAGTTAGCAGAGTATTTAATTGATTGCCAAAAAATTCTTAATCTAACAACATAATAATGCCCAAGTTTTTATTAACTGCTTTTTTTGTAAAAATCTGTAAACAGTATGACAAAATTTAAAAGAAATCCTCATTGGGTTATATCAGCCTCATTAGCCCCATATCACATCATTCTCCTCTACCTCAAATAAATGGGAAAAATCCAGTAGAGCTTAAGTATGGTTTTAGCTACCTCATCCTCACAAGTTCTAGGTCCCTGTAGCACATACCATTGTCTTTGTGTGAAAAATCTGTTTCCAGTTCTTTCTTTCTACTCTTTCCCCTTAAAATGTCCTCACTGTGCTTTTCCTATCACTTTAAATTGTAATAACTTATTTGTTTGCTTTGCTGGTTTGCATGTGAGCTCCCTGAGAACCTTGCTGTGTCTCCAAAGTTAGCACAGTGCCTGGCCCACACATAGGAGCTTTATGAATATTTATTACAGGAAAGGAGAAAGGAATGAATGCCTAAAAAATATTGGATACAGAAGGCTGTGTTCATAGAGACTGACCAGACATTTTTAAACTATCAAGTTTATTTTCCCTACAGTTGGTGAGGATGTGGCATTCATACCCACTGGGATTGTAAATTGGTACAGTGTTTTTGGAAATAAATTTGACAATATGCTTTAAAAGCTGTTGATATTTTACTCACCTTTGTCCTAGTAATTTCATTTCTGAGCATCTCTTCTGGGGAAATATTCTCAAATAATGAAAAAGCTGTTATTCATAAAGATGGTCATTGAAGCCTTATTTATAATTGGAAAGAAATCCAAATGTCTAACAAGGAGAGAATTGTTAAATTAACTAAAAATTATTTGTGAATTTTTTTAATGTAATGGAAATTAATAATAAAAAGGGCACAGGGAATGATTTTAGTTATTAAAAAAATAGAGCAACATCAAAATATTTATAGTTACTCCGTGTGGAGTGACATATAGTATTGCAAGTATTTTTTTATATCTTTATAATTTTATCTGCTTTATAGATTTTTGTGATACATAGCTATTACTTTTATGAGAAAATGAACACTTTAAATATGAAATGAATACTGGTGAAGAAAATTTATATTTCTTTCTTACAGAAAAGATAGAGATGGTAATTGTTCAGTATGTTCATTATAGTTACCAGCAAATTCTCCCCTTCTCCTTGCTTCCTTTAAGTAAATTTTTTAGGTTTTTGGTTTTTGTTTTGTTTTAGGAATTAACTTAGAAAATTATGTTGTTTCATTCTAGAAACCAGAAAGTAACTCTTACCTTTTTAAATTTTAGGGATCCTGAAGGCCTTCGAGTATTTTACTATTTGGTACAGGACCTGAAATGTTTAGTTTTTAGTCTTATTGGATTACATTTCAAGATTAAACCGATCTAAATTGTATGTTTTTTGAAGCTGCTTTTATATTTAATTAAGGGATGGGTAAGGGAGGGCTTATTTACAATACTGGGCTTTTTATGAATGTGAAACAGACAAATTTTTTTTGTATGCAAAGTGAAAGTAAGAAAATACATAAACAAGCTTGATTGTTATCCTCACTTGGGTCCAAGTGGGTTGGACAGTCCCCACACACATTAAATTCTGTAAATAAAAGCCACCTTTCTTTGAAATTGTGCTCCAATAAAACATATCAAAGCCTGGATGGAGAGTGTTTTTTTTTTTCATGAGTCTATGTCTCTGATTTACTTTAAAGATTATAAAACTTTGTTTTAGTAGGTGAATCCTAGGGCAGAAGTTGTTTCAAGTAGAAATGTGTAGCCAGATTCTCACCCATTAAAGGCAATTGTACATCTTCCCTTGTTTCTTCCATACTTGATGAGATTTAATTTTTTGGTCCTTATAGAAATTGTTTACAGAAAGTCCGGGATTTTTTACATTTATCACAAACTCCTCAGAGATTATTCACATTTAAATATTTTTGGTATAAGCAGAGATTGCCTAAAGGGTTACAAGAGTAAAGTCAGTACCCCAAGTTAGGCACATCTCTAATTATGCCCTTATTTCTTATTTCACCATATATGTATTTTGTGTATCTGTGGGAACTAAATGAGTTCCCAGCTTTACATATTATTTAAAACTTACCCTTAAACACATACATGTGTGAGTGTATTTATTCATTTATTAATTCATATTTTAACTCCTAATGAACACAGGTCCCAGTCATGTTTCCCAGTTCCCTTCAACCTTTTTCTTATAGACTCGATCTTTCATTCCTTCTGTTAGTAACCATGCCTGTGGTATGCTGTTATTCCTCTGGCTGAACCCCTACTCTTTAAAAGTGTGCAGTCGTAATCCACTTGCCCCAGGGACCAGTCAGGACTGACCTTAGGGTGCAAGAATTAGTCTCTGAAGCCTTGCCAGGATTCTTGAGCAGCTGGACTCCAGAGCTACTGTGTCCAGTAAACTTTGAGATAATAGAAATGTTCTCTATCTGTGCAGTCCAATAGGGTGGCCACTAGCTGTTACATGTGGCTACTGAGTACTTGCGATGTGGCCAGTGTAATTGAATTTATAGTTGTCTTCCAACATTTTACGAAAAATTTCAAACATAGAAAACAGTTGAAAGAATTGTAGGATCTACACCCATATGCCAATCTAGATTCTGTAATTAACATTTTATTATGCTGTAATAAGTCAATTATAATAAATCATGTCCTGTTGATTTTTCACTTAAGGGTGGAATAACTCGTGTAATTGATGCCAATGGACTGCTTTTTTTTGTGTGCTATTTAATTTTTATTAAATTTATATAGCCACATGTGGCTTGTGGCTACCTTTTGGACAGAGAAGCCTAGAACCTGGCTTGGTAGCCTGTTTGCCACGGAGTGCTATTTGGTCCTTTACACTGTATAAAAATGCATGGCCATCCCCTTCAGAGTTTTCATGGAAAGTCACCTCATCTCCACTTCATTGTGTAACACTACACTGTCATCACTTCAGGTTTCTTATGAAAATAAATATTTCTGTTCACATTGTAGATCTTGATGAATGTGCACTATAAAATCATGTTATAATTCTCTTACGCTTAGATGTCAACTTCACGGACAAGGGGAGAAACAACTGCTCTTTGACCCTCCTATGGGCCCACAACTTTTGGTTGCTCCACAAAATAATCTTCATTCTGTGGCATCTGTTGAATAAGATGATCCACTCAAGATTGAGCAAGGCTGGGGAGAAATAGGCCGTAGATTAAAAAATCTTTAACATATTAACTCTGTCCCTATTCTCTAACTTCCTTCTAGTTCTGATTTATTTATTATACTCTTCTCCGCTATCTACTAAGTTTATCATATTCAAACCAAGATTGGAGAATAGGTCATTAGGATAAATATTTTATATTGTCTCTGATTTCCTTAAACTTTGTTTGAACTGATTCTTACTTGACTGTAAGCTGCTGGTGATCAGTAAAAGTTCAATTTTGTACAGCACTAGTTTTATGTGAAACTAGATTTTTATAGCAGTCAGGTCAGCAAATACCACATGTCCCCACCGCTACTCCCCCATAATAGAGAGACCTCTTATAATAATCAAACTTATTTCCAAGTGCTGGTTCTGTGCCCTGTATCTCCTTTTCCCACTCATGGGATGGAGTGTCACTACTCGGCACCTACCAGTCTTTTCCATATAGTAGGTGCTTTATAAAAGATTATTGGACTTGCTGTCTTTTGTACTTACTACCTTCAGATTGTTTTTGTAACTTAGTCTAAGGTAGAAGAGATTCATTTCTGTGGCTGTGGAAACCTTTCAATTACCATGAATTTTGCTCATACATACTCATACCACAGAGTTGTATATTTGAATACATTTGATAAGGATGTGTTTTTTGGATGTGGCTCATCTGTGAACCTAATCTCTCATGTATAGTCTGAGTAGAACGGTTTCACTTTTCTCAATCAAAGCAGCAAAGACAGCACAGCAAAGAGGACTAGTGAGAATGGGCATGATCTGCCAGGCTCTACCGTTCTATTTTATTTATAAATTTTTATTTTGAGTTTCCAGGTTTTATGCCTCTGCTTCTTATGGTTAAGAGTGCAGGCACATATTTCATTGATATCAAGCTGAGTCTATTCATGTGGACATTTTTAATTTGAATATAAATGATAGCTGATATTATTTTATATATACTATTATTAGACTACCTTGTTTTGATTTGAAATGTGCGAGACCTGTGAACATGGGTTGTGCTGTAAGTTCAACCACTGATCCATATGATTATTTTTAAAGACTATTTTTTTAGAGCAGTTTTAGGTCTACAACAAAATTAATAGGAAGGTACAGAGATTTCCCATATACCCCCACTCCCACACATGCATAGCCTCTCCAGTTATCAACAACTTCCACCAGAGAGGTACATTTGTTGCAATTGCTAAAGCAACATTGACACATAATAATCACTCAAATTTCATAGTTTACCTCAGGGTTCACTGTTGGTGGTGTACATTCTATGGGTTTGGACAAAGGTATAATGACATGTATCCACCATTATAGTATCATACAGAGTATTTTCACTACCCTAAAAATCCTCACGCACCACCTATTCATTTCTCCCTGCTCTCAACCCCTGGCAACCACTGATCTTCTTATTGCCTCCATGGTTTTATCTTTTCCATAATGTCATATAGTTGGAATCACATGGTATGTAGCATTTTCAGATGGACTTTTTTCACTTAGTAATAACACATTTAAGTTTCCTCCAAGTCTTTTCATGGCTTGATAGCTCATTTCTTTTTAGTGGTGAATAACATTGCCTTGTCTGGATGTACCACAGATTATTTGTCCATTCACCTGCTAAAGGACGTCTTGGTTGCTTCCAAATTTTGGCAATTATGAGTAAAGCTGCTATAAACATCCATGTACAAGTTTTTGTGTGGACGTTAAGTTTATTGATAATTTTGGTAATTGATTTCCTAGCATGTGGTAATAAGCTAGAATAAAAAATCCAAAAAATTTAATGAAAATAAACAACAAAGGTAAATGAATGATTTGAGGGTGAGCATAGAGTCTGAACTGTGTGGTATAGTGGAGAGAACACTGAAGAATCAAAATTCTCAATTATGGCACTACTTCACAGAACTCTTTTCCCTTTCAACCTGTGAATAGACTTTATCTCTTAGTGGCACAGAGCCCAAATAGCCATCTGATATACTTTTTTGGTCATTATTTTTTCATGCTTACTTAGTTGCTGAGAAGTCCTTCTCATTTAGTTACTTAGAAACTGGAGGAAGGATGGTGACTGTTTGTCTGACTGCTGGAGGCCAGTTGGGATGATATAGAGGATTTTAACTCTAGAGCATTAGAACAGCTTTTTTGTAAAGACAAGAAGGACAAATGAGGTGGTTAATTATGGGAACAGGAAACCTCAAACAAGTGGTCTTTTGAGTTTTTACTGTAAGAGCCAGGAAATTTAATATCTCTCAGTGGCATAAAGGTTAGGCATTAGGACAAACAACCATGGAGGTGGGAACCTGGCCAGGTGAGATTACTCCTCCCAATAGAGTGATGCAGACCGTCTTTCTCTAGGAGCTCGTGGTTATTCCAGACATCCTTTACTTCAGCTTAGGACAGGAAGAACAGCATGCTCCTGTGAAATGATAAGTCTCTGTGGTTTGCAGTTGTGACCAGAAAGCTTGAAGGTGTGACTAGAAGCTGTGTGTTAAGCTTCTCGCTGACAAAATTAATATTGTCAGGAAGGAATGGGTAAAATGTGTGGTTTCCCAAATGAAAAAAGGCTTTGCAGCAAAGCAGCCAGGAAGTGAATATTTGGATGCTTTATATATTCATGTTGTGTGTGTGTTTTGCAGAAAAGTAAATTCAGAAGACAAAGTTCAAGAACATTCCAAACATTCTTCAAATTTCTCATCTTTCTGTTTTATTAGCAGTCGTAATAGATAAGTTTGGTGCTTCGGTTTTGTGCTTTGATCGAAGGGCCATGCTAGGAGTTTCAGTTAGTCCCGTTGGAAGTTACTGGTGTTGTCTTCTGATTCTGGTTGTCTTCTTATTTAAGAAGAAATGTGCCTTCAGAAATTCAGAGCTTAGTGAAAAAAAGAAACTAGAGCTTAGAGAGAACAGCTACCTAATTTGGCTTTCCAATCATTAATCTCATTCTGCCTTTCTCTAAAATTGAAAAATCCAAATTTTGTAGTCAATTTCTCTTAACTTGAACATATTCATGGAGTGCACATGTAGGCATCATCTCTCTTCTATGTGCTGCAGTTACAATAATGAACAAGACAGATGTAGTACTCACCCTGTGGAGTTTATGTAGAGGTGACAGATAACTATGTTAAGTATAAAAAGGTATTGTGTATCTGTCTAGCTTCCATCATAACTGTGTACCCTCACCAGCTATAAGGGTGTAAATCAAAACAGAAAGAGGGCCGGCCGGTGGCACAGCGGTTAAGTGCGCACGTTCTGCGTTTCGGTGGCCCAGGGTTTGCCAGTTTGGATCCCAGGTGCGGACATGGCACCGCGTGGCAAGCCATGTTGTGGTAGGCGTCCCACGTACAAAGTAGGGGAAGATGGGCATGATGTTAGCTCAGGGCCACTCTTCCTCAGCAAAAAGAGGAGGATTGGCAGTAGTTAGCTCAGGGCTAATTTTCCTCAAAAAAAAAAAAAAAACAAAACAGAAAGAAAGCTCAACATTACCACTGTCTCCATGGACCCACAAGCTTTAAGTAACCAGACTTGAGATTACAGAATGGTTTTTCTAGAGAGGTGGCAGTGTGCTGCCACACGTTTCCAGCTCCTAAATTGTATTAATGTGGCCCTCCCACCCCATACACACACACACTTTCCTCCAAGCATCTGCACTCCAAACCTGACGTGTCAGGATAGAGAACCTAGCTCAGTGTGTCAGGATTGTTGGGTTGCAGTCCTGGCTCTTCCACTATTTATATTACCTTGGAAGAGAGTGGAAAAATGAACATTTACCTATTTTGAAGTCTAAGAAATCGTGTCTGTAGTGATATCTCATTGAATTCTTCCAAATCTATGAAGTAAGTGATACTCTTATTGAACATGTGAGGAAAATGAGGCTAAAGATTTGGAGTGGCTTGTTCAAATTTTTACAGCTAGGAAGGATTTGAATCTTCAACCTCAAATAATAATATTTAACATTTAATGAGTGCCTACTTTATATTTTCCAGGTCTGGTTAGGCACCTTATATACCCTATCTCATATTAAATATTAATATTAATTTAAATATTTTAAAAATATTATCCCTATTTTACTGTAGTGAATCCAAGGTTTAGAGAAGTGAAGTGACCTGCCTCAAGTCACACATAGAAGCTTGGGCTGGTATTTCAAGCCAGATCCACCTGGTTCCAGAATTCATGCTTTGTGGCAGAGGTTTGTTGAAAATCCAGGCCCTTTGAATCCATAGTCCGTTTGTGCTCTGTGTATTCACTCAGGACTGATTTTAAACATGGATCAAGTGTTAGTAATGATGTGTCCGTTGGGCAGTCAATTAACTTCAACATTAATTTCTCCATTTGCAAAATGGGAACAATAATAAATATCTGTCAGCTTTAAGAGGTTTCGATATTGTTATAGACACAGTAGGTCCTAATAAATGATAATGTCTCTCTCTGCCACCTTCTCGACAATGATTATTCTTTCTCCGCCCCTACACCCTGTGTTCTCTCAGCAGAGCTTCTTTATTTATTTTTGGCATTGCAATAGAGGGCTGGGGATCTTTCTCTGTTTTGAGATTGACAAAGATTACCCAATCCAAGATTAGGGTAAAGAGAAGGAAATGCCCAGCAGCAAGTATTCTTGAAGTGTGCAGGCTCATCCTGTGATACTTTGCTTATGTTATTGAATTAAATTAGTCTCTGGGAGATATTCCAGTGGCCTTCCTGCACATGGTGACAAGTGGCAGACCTCAGTGGTGATTTAGAGATTAAGGGCTGCGTTGGGGGACAAGTAGGCCAGTTGAGGGCAAACAACACGCAGCATAACCTAGACAGGTTACTATTGGTCAAAACACTCAGTAGACCATGTCTGTATGGCAGTTGGGAGGAGAGCTGGGGGCATTTGAGCAAACTGAAGTATGGGAAAGGCTTCTAAAGTGGGACGGTTTAGCTGTGGCTAGAGGTGGGGAAGAGAAGGAAAGAATTAAGCAAAGAATTTGGCCAGAGTTGGTGAAATCAGGGTGGATTTGTCTCTGCATAATCAATTTCCTCTTCTGTTCCACACCTCACTCCTCTTCCTCCACACTCCGTAGTAACCACTCTCACCTGATTTGAAGAGCAATTTAAATTGGCTTCATAGAGCTGTATGTCAGAAGATTGACAAGGCCTGTATCAAACGAAAGTAAACTTCAGTGAGAGATTTGAGTGTATTTTGGCAGGCTCTGGCTCATAGAAACAGAGTTCTAGAAATAAATTTCTTTTAGCTGGAAGATTGTAAATCTTCATGAAGTAAGATTCATGCACAAAACTCAAGTGGAGGAATAAATCACCAATATGTCTTAAAAAATCAATAGTGAACATTTTCATACACAACTAGTGGTAATAAATGGGAACAAGTTTTATGGAGGGTGTTTAGTAATATGTATCAAAGTTCTTTATTGTATATACCCCTTGACCCCATAATTTCATGTTTTAAAATTTTTCCTAGAAAAATATTCAAAAGTGTACGCCCATTATATTTTATTCTAGCACAAAATTGGGAACAACCGAAATGTCCGATGGTAGGAGATTACCTAAATAAATTATAGTATAATCCATATGGGCAATAACTATTTATGGTTTAAAATCTCATTTTAGATAAATATTTTTTAAATGGAAAAAGGTTAGAAAATAATAAATCAAAAACATTGTGTATGCAATGACACAGACTTTGATAGTAAACGTAACGTATGGCTAAAAAACTAGAAGAATATACACCAAAATTTTTATAGTGGAATTATGGATGTTTTAAAATAATTTCCAAAATACATTTATCTGCAATAAACATAAATGGAAAAAAGAAATAATATTTTTCAAATAGCAACATATAAGAGAAAGTTTCTAACAGATTATTTAAGAGTTAAAGAATTTAGTAATAATATTTTTGTGTGTATGCATATATATTTATACCTATATATTTTAATCATTTGTTTTGGGTAGTACTTTCCTTTAAGTATGCTGGTTTTTATCAAAGATATTAGTTTTTGTTTCTCCAAAGCTGTGTTTGTTTGTCTTTTCAGTCCTCAAATACAGATTTTGAATGTTATTTTGTGAAGAGTACCAAGTGGTTGGTTATTTGAAATGGAGGAAGAGATAGCTCATGACCATTTTTCCTTTCCCGTCAACCTCAGCTTTTATCATACAATTTCCTTTTATCACTTTGGTCAAGAGGAGGGGCAGACAATTTTGAGTTGGAGTACCACTCAGAGACAATTCATTTCTGCCTTCCGTCTTACAGCCTCTCACACACCCGAGGGATCCAGGATTGGAAAGGCCGACTTCTCCCACCTTGTTGTTGGGTCAGCTTTCTCCTCCTGCATCGCTGCGTGGCACAGACACAGGTACCCTCTGCTCTTAGTCCTTCAGACCTTTGTACCTGAGTATACTGTTAGCCCTACTTATGAAGAAAAGATTCTAGCAATATGGGATTTTATTACAAATGACTTGACGTGAACATGGGATCGATGGGAAAGCATTCTCTATTGATTGTTTTAGAACTGCATTAATTCAGAAGGATGTGAAAGCTGTAGTTCAGCATTCACGGGAAGTTATTTTCTTTTTTTCAATATGCTACAATTTTTGCTTTGTGTTATCTAAATGAAGAGGGATTTGGTGATTAACTACTTTTCTTTGGGTCTGATGATTTACATATTATCTTATCAATCTTAAAGGATTCTGTAATAGAAAAGACTCCTTTTCCTTAGGAAATTAGAGGAAATGTGAATAATTAAGTTTAAAAAGTTTTGTATATTAAAACATTTTTTTAAAGACTATAGTTACATGTGCAATTTATTTTCCATATTTCTTGTTTTGTGGATATCCTCTATTCACACTGATTAATGTAAGCAGCAAGGTAAATTTTAAATATTTACTATTTAAAAATTTCTTTTGATAAGTATATCCATTAACAGATTGAATCCTTTATGGATATTAACTAATGACTGCCCACTGACAAATTTTATTTTCACATAGGATTCTATGGCAACATCATACACTAGAAGATTATTTCTAAAATTTTAGTATACATCGAATCATTTGGGATTAAAAATACAAGTGTCTAGACTCCAACCTGAGAGACTTTTATCCAGCATATCTTGCATGGGGCACTGGAATCTGGAATGTTAACCAATCTGCAATGTTAACCCCCAATAATTCTTTTGTAGATAGTATATGGGATACACTTTGGGAAACAATTTGGTAAAGTCATGTTGAAATTGAAAAGAATGCAGGAACTTTTTAATATTTATGTGTACATCGTTTTTAAGCCAAGATATTTATATTTTTTCAGAATTACAAAAAGATAGAATTTTAGTTTTCTGAATTGATAGTTTTAAAAGTGTCCCAGTAATTTGGGATGATACCACTTCTACCTAACATTTGTATATGTATGTTGAACATATTGAACTATATTGACTGGGTGAATAGGACCCAGCCTATTCAATCTATTGGTAGATTTTAAAAAGATTCTTTCTGTATTATATAATAATTATGGCAGTAATGACTAGGAGTGTAAATGACTCTATCAGAGATGTTGAAAGGTTTTCCATTTCTCATATAAATCAAGTTGAGTCTACATGCTTTAGGCAGCTAAAGGAGTTAATAAACACACCCTCACATACACGTACAGATATACACACATACCTCTTAATCCTGAGTGTGTTCTATAGACTGACACTTTAATTTTTCTTTAGACAGAAATACTCCTGTTGCGAAGATTCAATGCAAAACATATTTCTTTTCTTACTCTAGACATGAGCAATCAGGAAGTGACTTATTGCTCCTTGAGATTTGTTCAGTCTCCTTCAGAGTCACAAAATAGATTAAGGCCTGGTGGTACTCAAAGGCCTGGGAAAACTGATGACAAAGGTACATGTTTTAAGCATCTAGATACACCTGTCTTTTATGAATTGTCAAACTTTAGAGTTTTGATTAAAGTTTTCCTATCTGTACTTCAGATTCTCGGATGGTAATATCAAATCATAATTGTGTAGACTAGTAGAACAAGTCTCTCTTTTTTAAAGTTTGTGAGAATGGAGAATGTAATGAATTCTTCTAAATTTGAGAAGCTAATATTCATTCAAGTTTGTTTAAGAGAAATTCATGAGGCTTTAAAAGTAAAAGACAGAGCCAGCCAAGATGGCCTAGTAGTTGAAGTTTAGCCTGCTCCACTTCGGGTGCCTGGGTTTGGTTCCTGGGCATGGAGCCACACCACTCATCTGTCGGTAGCCATGCTGTGGTGGCAGCTCACATAGAAGAACCAGAAGGACTTACAACTAGAATATACAACTATGTACTGGAGTTTTGGGGAGAAACAAAAAAGAGAGAGAGAGAGAGGAAGATTGGCAACAGATGTTAGCCCAGAGCAAATCTTTCAAAAAAAAATTAAAAGGAAAGGACAGACCAGAGTCTCAAGAAAAGATTGTATTTCCTAAAGAAACATAAGTCTTAAAGAATGAGAAATCAAAATATGCATTAGAAGCAATGCTTTTATTCATACAAAAGATATTTTAGGTGTCTTAAATATTTACCAAACCCTAGTGGCAATGAAGAAGCAAACATGTTCAAATCAAAAGGAGCATTCTGATGTTTCTGTTCTTTCTCTTTCCCCTCAAATATTGTCACAAACTCTGAATTGAGAATAACTTTTACTTGTTTAACTTAATGACAGAGATAACTTTTAGATACTGAGGACCTCCAAAGTAGGAGGATAAATATAGTATTGACTAGAGAAAAGTAAAACTGATGAAAAAGAAAGCTGATTTCTAGAAACTCCTTTAAGGATGAACCCCAATCACATTCGCAGCTCCAGAATATCCACTATTGGCCACCAATTTCTCAAGAATATTGACTGCTTTTTCCTCCTCTTCATGGTGATCACAGGAAGGATTATACATATCAGTGTAGATCCTCATAAATGTGTATTGCGTCTATTGCCATCTATGCTTTTGTAAGGGATGTACTTTTAAAATCCTATAGGACTGTTCTTGTGTATAACATTTCTACGAGTGTATGTCAGACAGAAATCGGAAACTTTAAAACTGTAATTACAAGATCACAAATTTAAATCAATTTGCATGATATATTTTTGTGAAATTTTTAGACAGGAATGTCTTTTTGTTCAAAATGTTGCCCTAGGTTAAAGTTAGTAGTGGACAAGGCTCTTTTCTTTTCTGATTATTTTCTTCCTTCTTTATTTAAAGAGTTTTCAGTGCCCTGGCTTCCCTTCGTAGTGACTCTTGGGATTCTCTGTTTACTTCTTTTGGTGACAGCCACAGTGTTGGGGACAATGCGTGAGTATTTGAAATATATCCTTCAAGTCTGAGTGATAGCAGTAACCACTAATAGTGCAGATGTTAACCATGCTCCAACAATTGCTCCTTGGCTATAATCAGGGAATGTCCTAATTGGACTCTTTTTGAGTGATTTTTCCTCAGGCACATCACAGTGTTGTTTTCATTTTACTTACCTATTCCAATGACTTCATCTGTAATGAGCTTTCTCATTCTGTATAATACATCGTCACATTCGTTCAATACAGGACTTAGTAATATTCTGCCTTCTGAGTTTAGATCATTGTGAATCTTGGCTGAACATTCTTTGAGAAACAACTGTTCAAAAGAAATTATGACTTTCTCTTGACTTTTTCTAGGTACACAATGAAGAAATGGTTTAGTAAAAAATTCTATACATGGATGTTATATGATCCGTGAATTCAGCCTATATCTTTTATTTGAATTTCTTGACATCTTTAGAGAAAATCACTAATATGATTCACTCAGATAAAATTACATATTTGGATCTTCCTTTCTTTTCCCCTATGGATATTCCATCTACTCCAATAATAAGGGTGCTATTTCTTCATGTTTCTTAGTACAGATTTTCATACTCAGAGGATGTGTTGTTAAATGTTGATTGATTTTTACTTTGGTACCTATTTCTAAATAGTGTGCTGTTAAAAAGAAACTAAACTGAATGGTAAAGTGTTACCATTATAATTTTATTCATATATCTCATTTTATTTATTCTACACTTAAGTTGCTAATAGTGGGAAATTTGATGTTTCTATTTTTGTGGTCGGTTTATTGATGTGTTACTTTCTAAATGTCAAATTGCTAATTAAAGTAATGAAATGGGTTGGTTGTCAATGTGAGACTTTTTCTCTTGTATTAAATTTCAACATTTAAACATTATGAGTACTTTTTGTATTATATCTATGCTATTAATTTTAGTTTTTCAGTGTATTCAAGAAAAATATCAACAGGAGGAAATTCTACGAAACCTCAGTCAAATGTATGACATTATAAAAAAGGACAACTACTTAAAGGAACGACTTTTGATAAATAAGACTTTAGAATGCGACGTTCTCAGAAATGAAACCCTTCATCAGAAAAAGGAACTGGACTCACTCTTTGTAGAAAAGATGAGATGTCACATAAAACAAGAGATCTTTTCAAAGTCTTTGCAAGATACAGGTATGGAGGAAATCGTGAGCGAAAGATAGCAGGATTTTTCATTATTTCTTCCCCCTCCAGAAGCTTTGAGGCCTAATAAAAGGCTTAGGATATGTGCTAGTGATCTAGGTCCTCACATTCCTTTTTTTTTTTTGTGGTAAGAACACTTAACGTGAGATATATCCTTTTAACAGATTTTTAAGTGCGCAGTTCAGTGTTGCTAACTGTAGGCACTGCGTTGTACGACAGATTTCTATAACTTATTCATCTTGCATAATTGAAACTGTATACCCCTTGAACAACAACTCCTCAATCCCCTGCCCCTACCCCGCTCCAGCCCTGGCAACCACCATTTTACTCTTTCCGTGCCTGTGAGTTTGAATATTTTTTATCTCATATAAGCAGAATCATGCTATATTTGTTCCTCTCTGATTCACTTATTTCACTGTGATTAGCATAATATCCTCAAGGTTCATCTAGGCTGATGCATATGCCAGGATTTCCTTTTTTTAAAGGCTGAATAATATTCCATTTATGTATATACAACATTTTCTTTATCCATTCATCCATTGATGGACATTTGGGTTGTTTACATATCTTGGCTATTGTGAATAATGCTACAATGAATGTGCGAATGTGGATATCTCTTGGCCTCCAGAATATTGATGAACCTCCTATTATCATTATTGATAGCTATTAAGAGTTTATTTATAGAGGGCTGATAAATATATTGTTCTGCTTAACAGAATACCAGATGACAAGAAGTTTAATGTTTCACATTATACACCGTAGGTAAACTCAATGAAGGCCGCTGGTCCTGTTGTGGAGTAAACTGTTATTATTTTACCAATGAAATTAAAGACTGGAAGGGATGTAATAAGACTTGCCAACGTTACAATTTATCTCTTTTGAAGATAGATGATGAAGATGAACGGGTATCATGGATTGTTTTATTCACTTTTATTCTCTTGGATTCTGTCCCTCATTTTGGACCCAAGATATTGAGGGCAGGGGGGAGTCAAGAAAGAGGGACCTTCACTTATTCTTTGTGTTGTGTCTGTCGAGTGAGCAAAAATTGCATAGCTAAGAGTCTCCCAGGAGACCCCTGCCTGCTAATAGGCGTATGACCTTGCTCCTTACTAAACATTCAATACATGTTTTCTATCCTAATGACCATTGTTATTTCTAAAATGGAAAGCCCCTTGAAGGTGCAGTTTGGGTCTTCGCAATCATCTCCCTCTCTAAGGAGTGTGCTGGAGAGCTGCTCCTGGAGAAGTGTGCTTTTCCTACGATGAATTACTTCACGCTTTGGTAAATTGCAGCCTGGAACCAGCAATTATTTCTCCCTATAAAGTGGCAATTAAGAACCCGGAGACAACATAGTCTAGTAGTTATTTTTAGGAATACAGGAGCCAGACTGCCTGGGATAAAATCCACTTCTGCCACTTATTAGCTAGGTTACCTTTGGTAAAGTACTTAACCTCTCTGAGCACCAGTTTTCGGATTGGCAAAATGGAGATAATAATGAGAAACATAAAAGTGAAAACAGTTTTACAAATTAGCTTTATGCTGATTTTCACTGCATCTGTAGGTAACATTTACTTGATCAATATTCTTATATATTATATCAGTATGTATAACTTTCACAAAGAATTATAAAAAGAGAAAATACAGTGACAATATCAAAATTATCTTTTTAATTTATTACTAATAAAAACTATCCACACTCACAAAATGTGTCTTTATAGAGAAATGTTTGCAAAGATCAGCCTGAAACCTCTATTTATCATTTAGGAAAACAACACAAAATTTATATGCAAATCTAATAGATGTTTTAAATCACAACATAAAAGAATTTATTATATCAAGTCATAAAATAACTTTTTATGTTTGTTGCAGTAAAACACAGTTAAATTTAAACCTGAAGTTTAAGATATATTCTGTCATTTAATCAGATATTATGTAATATGTCACTTTGATATAGTACATTTTGGACAGTAAATATTTCCAAATACCTCCCTTTTTCCCTTTACCACTTCCAATTACTGAACTCCAGCAAGTCTTTCTCTTATGAGGCTAAAGGCTCTAAGGCACATCTCCCCACATACATTTGTTGTTTTAATAAATTTGTTTTGAAGATTCCTATTTTCAGTGAAGAATATATGACGATCATTTTTCTACATGAGGAAGTAGTTTTCTGGAGCGTGACTTTGAATGGTTTCGTAAAATGTCCTAAATTATTTAACAAATCTCCTATTGTTATTTATTTAGATTTTAAATTTTTCCATGTTTTAAATAATCTGTGAGACTGGCAGTCATTTTTAAAATAAATGAATAATCCTGGAGAAAATTACTTTGAAAAATGAAAACACAGAGAGCGAGGGGAGAGAAGGTTTTTTAGGAAGGAGGGTTGAAGGATGATGTGGAGAGGAGCAGAGTACTGGCCAGAGAAACAGCTGGACCCTTTACCTGTCCTTCTTTTCATTCTCTAACAGGTGGGCATTTACTCACATGATATGTTTTGTTTCCCTTATAGGCGTTCATTCAACGCCAGGCTTATCAAAATACCTACTGGATTGGATTATCATATAATGCAAAGGAAAGTAAATGGAAATGGATTGACGATGGCACGTCTTCTGGAATGTAAGTCTCTGGAATGCATTCAAACTCTGAGACTGGTGTTGGGGTTGGAACGATTATATCTAAAAAAGGAATCTTCTCTCATTTCGCACAGCTTAACTCATTTTCAGGTAGAGGTCATTGGTAAGAATACGTAGAATGACTAAGAAAGTGTTTTAGGAAGTATAGGTAAAAAGGAACAGATGCATCATACAGAGTTATCAATAATAACAAAATTCTGATTCTAAATACATGCTGAGAAGGATGTGTTATGAGGTACACAAAATAAAACAAAATCATAAAGTGATATGAAGAGATTGGACCATGCTGACTTAGCCATAGTGATCCCTCCCACAACCTCAAATGAATATTTTGAGTATCCCAAAAATTCATCTGAAACTCTATTACACTATAACATATAACACTATTAGTTTGTATTATTTGTAAATATAAATATATCTACCTTTACTATAGTCCTTCTGTTTTGAAGTGTAGTATTTTGTAAACTCTTGAGTTTATGTTTAATTATAGTCTGCTGTTAAACTGTTCAATAATTTTTTGAAAATCTGAACTATGTATTGTCTATACATATTTTTTAAGATTGACCCTGAGCTAGCATCTGTTGTCAATCTTTTTCTTCTTTCTTTTTCTCTTCTCCCCAAAGCCCCCCAGTAGATCGTTGTATATTCTAGTTGTAGGTCCTTCTAGTTCTACTATGTGGGACACCACCTCAACAAGGCTTGACGAGCGGTGCAAAGTCCGTGCCCTGTATCCGAACTGGGGAAACCCCTGGCTGCTGAAGCGGAGCATGCGAACTTAACCACTTGGCCACGGGGCCGGCCCACTGTATTATATTTTTTATTTCCAGAAACTCTATTTTATGTTTCCAAATCTTCTTGCTAGTTACTCATATTTTTAAACTCCCTTTTATTTCTTGAAAGATATTAAATGTTCTTATTTTATATTTGGTATCTGATAATTCTTATCTTTGAAGTTTTGTGGGTCCACTGAATTATTTCTGCTGATTTTTGTTCGTGATGCCATTTTCTTTGTAGTATTTAGTGATTTTTTTTTTTCCTTTTTGATCTGCTGTGGAAATTATTCAAGGACTGAGATGAAGGTGCTTTCCTCAAGAAAGAATTTAATTTGTTGGATGCCTTGGGGCACTGTGAATCTGGGCCACTGATTCTAAATTCTAAATTCTTCTTTTTTTAAAGATTGGCACCTGAGCTAACAACTGTTGCCAATCTTTTTTTTTTTTTCTTTTTCTGCTTTATCTCTCCAAACCCTGCTGTACACGGTTGTATATCTGAGTTGCATGTCCTTCTAGTTGTGGGATGTGGAATGCTGCCTCAACATGGCCTGACAAGCGGTACCATGTCCGTGCCCAGGATCCGAACCCTGGGCCACCACAGCGGAGCGTGCGAACTTAAGCACTCGGCCACGGAGCCAGCCCCACTAAATTCTAAATTCTAAATATAGGTCCTGCAAGTAGTGTAGTTCTGGGCTGCAAACCTATGAAAGATGTCATGCAGGAAATTACCTTAATGTAATCGTAGCCTGTAAGTACACGTTCAGGCAAAACAGTCTCAGAGGTCACAGAACAGAAAGGCTCACGGCCAGATTAACATGCTCAAATGGCACAATTAATTCAATCAATCTAAACCACATCATACTATTCAAGGGGAAGGAAATGGGATAGCTCTCACACTTGGGTGGGATGGGATAGGTTGTCACACTAGGATAAGGTGCAAATGGATGAAAGGATTGCCTGAATCCTGGGTTATGAGACCTTCATGTGGCCTGACTCTCTCTGCTGCATAACCCTTTCCTGATGATGGTTTCTAGCACCAGACTTGAGGTTTGAGTAAAGGGGTCCAAAAACAGAAGGTTCTTGTGGCGAGCATACACATTTTCTCTGTTGGGGAGATGCAGGTGCATGTAAGCCTGGGCACAGCTGCAGCTTTCTAATTAACCTCATGAGCAGCTATGGGTTTTATTTGAGTTTCTTAGGGAGAGTGCCAGAATGAGTGTCACCAGTGGGTAGGGAACTTACGACCTCATGAATGTTGAGTATCTATGTGCGTTATGTATACTTTGAATATTATATTTAGCATCTACTTGGTTCTTTCTTCTTTTCCCATGGTCAGCACAGACATGCTCTAGTTACTGTGTCTATGCCTAACATGTCTCATAGGTTACCTACTTATACGCACTTAACACATCTTATGTGTCCTGCCTCTGCCTCATGAGCAACTTAGTTTCATTTATCTTCCTTGTTTATTTCTCTTTATCCCTGTAGCAGATTTGAATATTCTTAAATAATGTAGCAAATGCAGATTACATGAGGGATGGTGTATGATTTTGAACTCTTAGGTGGGATTATTCTTTTTCTCTTCTGTTTAAGACCAAGGTTCAAGACAGTTCTTGGGTGGTTTATACTGAAGATACATCCGTTTGGGGTTGCAACTCTACGTGGCTTGCCTTCTATTTAGAATCTTGGGTGGAATTCATTATTCAGCCTACTGTATCAGTGAAAGGAAAACTGACTTCAGAGCTTCACCTACGTTTCTGGGTCCTCACCTTTGCTTAACCCTCAGCCTGAGTATGAATTTGCTTCTTGCCACTTCATAAATCTGTTCAAGAAGGTTTAAATTTTTATTATTCAACATTTTTAATTGTTTCAATACGAAGATAGTTCTGATACCTAATCCACCACTTTGCTGAAATAGAACTCCTGCTTTCAGATATTTTTCAATGGATTGTCACGTTTTAGCTAATAATTGTTATTGAGGTAGGGAAGGAAAAGAAACAAAACAAAGACATCAATTAAACAACTTCATCTCTGACTATATTCCAATTCTACTTTTTCTCCTTAAGGATATGCACATGAGACCTGGTTATCTCTGTCATAGAAATTCAGTTCTTTTTAATCTCTCTATTTTATTGAAAAAATTAACATAAGAAAGCAGTTTTGCTACATATCATGATCCCAGAGCAATATTGCAAGGTAATTTTGCCTTCTCACCAAAAATTCCTAGTGTGGAATAAAATGGAAGTTTATGGGTGTGATCAGGAGGCTGTGATTGTTATAGTTAATGGGCTAAAAGGAAAAGAAAATTTTTTAGTGATGAAGTTATGATTAACATTTCCATATTCCAGATCTTTAGGCAATAGACTTAAAAAAGATTATGATTTATGCTATTATAAGCTTCAGCATTCAACAGTTGACAATGTATGTTTTCTGTTCTACAGTAATTTTACAATGAATTTGCCTTCCGGGAGAGGAGGAAAATGTGCATTTTTAACTTCAACGAGAATAACAAATACTGAGTGCTCTCATACCTATAATTGTATCTGTGAGAAGAGAATTGATTGTGTTTTCAACGACTGCTTCAGCTGATGCAGAAGAAACGGTGAAATGGAATTTTGTCATTTTTTTGTTTGTCTCCTGTGGTAATTTGTGATTACTTACAAATTAATGTTTTCTGACAGGAGGACTTATTCCATTGTGGAAACAGAGATGAGTTAGAAGACAAAGAAAATACTCTTTTGGACTATGATTTAAGAGATCAGATGCTGTCTGTCTTCTTGGGGAAAAGGGGAAGATTTTGTTTTTGGAAAGCAGTTACTCTCTAACGACCCTGAGAAATTCTTTCTCTTTCCCTGAACCACCCACAGAGCCGACGAGAGAACTATGATAAAGAGCCTGGGTCTTTTCCTTATTAATAGGATAAATCATTTCAATAGCCTCTGGCTTTGAGAGAGAGCACAATTAAGAACTAACAAATTGTTTTCCTGCCCCTGCCCTCCAATCTATGTGCTTACTTTTCATTAAAAAAACATTTTTTGATTTTTCTATAATTTCAAACTTATTGAATAGTTGAAACAATCATACAAGGAACTCTCATATAACCTTTACCCACAGTTACCATTTGTTTATATTTAGTTCTAGGTGTGCTTTGCAATTCTCTCTCTCTCCTTGCTGGTCCATTTGATAATAAATTGGGGAAATTATATCCCTTTGTCTAAATATTCTACAAGAACAAGGACTTTGTCTCGTATAACTATAGTACAGTTATCGAAGTCAGGAAATGTAGCATTTCTACATTGCCATGATTTCATCTATAAGCCCTATTCAAATTTTGTCAACTGCTCCCACAATGTCATTTATAGGTGTTTGTCCCCCATGTTCAGGATCATGCAATACATTTAGTAGTGATGTCACTTTAGCGTCCTTTAATCTGGGACAGTTCTTCAGGATTTCTTTGTCTTTCATGACCTTGACATTTTAAAAATCAACTTGATTGAGTTATACTTTTATGCAATAAAACACATCTATTTTAAATCATGAGATCAATGGGTTTTTCACAAATGTATACATTTCTTCAACACCATCAAATCAAGACATAGAACGTTTTCATCACCTCCAAAAGTTCTTTTCTGCCCCTCCCCACCCACTGGGGCCCAGGCAACCAGTGATCTGCTTTCAGTCACTACAAATTAGTTTTGACTGTTATAAAATTGCATGCATCATGTGCTCTTTTGTATTTGGCTTCTTTTTGGTCAGTATATTTTTGAAATTAATTCATGTTCTTTCATGTATCTTTTCATGTTCATTCTTTCTGTTACTGAGTAGTATTCCATTGTACAGACATACCACAATTTGTTCATCCACCTATGGACATTTGATGTGTTTCCAGTTTTTGGCTATTATGAATAAATCTGCCGTGAACATTTATGTGCCAGTCTCTGTGTGGACATGTGTTTTCATTTCTTTTTATTAAATACCTAGGAATTTGATTGTTGAATCTTATGGTAAGTGCACGTTTAATTTTCTAAGAAACTTCTAGTTTGTTTTCCAGTGTGGTTGCATCGTTTTATTTTCCCAGTAGCAGCATATGAGAGTTCCAGTTGCTTCATGTTATTGCCAATACTTGATAGTGTCAGTCTTTTTAATTTTAGCCATCATGGTGGGTGTGTAATGGTATCTCATTGTGGTTTTTAATTTGCATTTCCCTGAAGACTAATGACATTGAGCATCTTGTCATGTGTTCATTAGCCATTTATGTATCTTCTTTTGTGAAGGGTCTGTTCAACATTTTGCCCATTGTAATGTCTGTTCAGTATTTTTTAACATTGAGTTTGTCTGTCTTACTATGGAGTTGTAAGAGTTCTTTGTATGATTTGGATACAAATCCCTTGTTAGATATATGTATTGCAAATACTTTCTCCCAGTCTGTCTTGTCTTTTCATTGTCTTAATGGTGTCTTTCAAGAAGCGTAAGTTTTGAAATTTTGATGAAACCTCATTTATCATTTTTTGTGTGCTTTTATGTCCTATCTAAGAAATCTTTGCCTCTGTCATGTTCACTGAGATTTTTCTCCTATGTTTGCTTCTAGAAGTTTTATATTTTTAACTTATATGTTTAGCCTATACCCATTCCAAGTTAATTTTTGTGTGTGAGAAAAAGGCTGAGGCTCACTATTATTTCATATAGATGTACAGTTTTTTTGCACAATTTGTTGAAAAGACTTCCCTATCCTCCCTTGAATTACTTTGCTGCTTTTGTAGAAAATTAATTGACCATATCTGTATAGGTCTATTTTTTTTCCTAGGAAGATTAGCCCTGAGCTAGCATCTGCCACCAAAGTTCCTCTTTTTGCTGCAGAAGATTGGCCCTGAGCTAACATCTGTGCCCATCTTCCTCTATTTTATATATGGGATGCCTACCACAGCATGGCTTGATAAGCAGTGTGTTGGTCCCCACCTGGGATCCAAACATGTGAACCCCGGACCACCAAAGTGGAGAGCGCAAACTTAACCACTGCACCATGGGGCAGGCCCCCTGTGTAGGTCTATTTCTGGATTCTCTGTTTTGTCTCAGTGATCTATATGCCTATTCTTGAAGTAATACCATACTGTCTCAGTTACGTAGCTTTATAGTAAGCCTTGGAATCAGATGTACTAATCCTCCAAATTCTTTTTCAAAAGTATATTGGCTATTCTAGGATTTTGCATTTTCTCAAAATTTCTTCAAAAATGCTTGGTGAGATTTTGCCTGGGACAGCATTGAATCTGTAGATTAATTTGGGAGAATTGCCATCTTAACAATATCAAGTGATAGAATTTGTGACCATGATTTATCTCTCCATAAAGTTAGGTCTTTATAAATTTCTCTCAGCATATGATACATTTCAGGTTATAGGTCTTATACATATTTACCTAGATTTCTATTTTTTGATGCTATTATAAGTGGCATTTAACACTTAAAAAATTATTTGTTGTTAGTTTATATAAATAAAATTGGTTTCTGTAAATTGACCTCATATCCTATCACCTTTTTAAGTTTACTTATTTCCAGTAGGTTTATTTTTTTTGTAGATTCCTTAGGATATTTCTTTTTGATGTACGTAATCATGTCCTATGATGATGTAGAAGGTTTTGCTTATTCTTTCCTTCAGTTTTTCTCTTGCTTTATTGTACTGGCTAGGACCTGGTTGAGGACAATGTTGAGGAGAAGTGATGATAGACAGGCATCCTTGCCTTGTTCCCTGTCTTATGAAGAAAAGTATTTAGTCTTTCACTATTATGTGAGGTCAGCTGTAGGTTTTTTTGTAGATCCTCTTTATCAGGTTGAGGAAATTCCCTTCTATTCTTATTGATTGAGACTTTCATCATGACTGGGAGTTGAATTTTGTTATATAGTTTTTCTGCATCTATTGAGATGATTATATAGATTTTCTTTTTGAGCACTTATGGTGAATTGTGTTGATTTTTTTTTTTTTTTTTTGGTGAGGAAGATTGGCAGTGAACTAACATCCATTGCCAATCTAGTCACTGAGCTAACATCTGTGCCAATCTTCCTCCATTTTGTGTGTGGGATGCTGCCCCAGCATGGCTTGATAAGCAGTGTGTGGATCCATGCCCAGGATCTGAACCCGTGAACCCTGGGCTGCTGAAGTGGAGCATGTGAACTTAATCACGGCTACCAGGCTGGCCCCTGACTTTTGAATGTTAAAAAAAAACTTACACTTCTTGGATAAATCAACTTGGTTACGCTGAATTTATCATCTTTCTTTTATATATTGTTAGATTTGTGTGGGAAATATTTTGTTAAAGTATTTTTGTGTTTATATTCATAACAGATATTGTTCATTTATTTTTTTTTAAATGTCTTTTTGTGTTTATGGTATTGGAGAAATACCAGCCTTATATATCCATTTGGGATACTTTTGAATATCCATCAATTTTGGGGGAATAGAATTTGTATTCTCATTCCTTAAATGTTTGATTGAATTTACTAGTGAAATAATCTGAGTCTGAAGTTTTCCTTGGGAGAAGGTATTTAATTAGGAATACCATTTCTTTAATAGATTTAGGGCTAGTTAGACATTCTGTTTCTTGTCAATTTTGATAATTTTTATCTTTCAAGAAATCTGTCCATTTTGTTTAAACTGTCAAATTCATTGCTGTGTTGTCTTTCATTGCATTAGTTTCCCAGGGCTGCTGTAACAAAGTGCCACAAATTTGGCAGCTTAAAACAACCAAAATGTATTCTCTCACTATTCTGGAGGACAGAAGTCCATCACCAAGGTGCCAGCATGCTTCCTCTGAGACTCTGGGTGGAATCTTTCCTTGCCTCTTTCTTGCTTCTGATGGAGGCTGTCGATCCTTGGTGTTACTTGGCTTGCAGCTGCAGTCCTCAATTTGTGGCTCTGTCATCACGTGGCATTCTCCCCGTGGGTCTCTCTCTCTTTACATGCAGTTTCCTCTTCTTATGAGGACTCCAGTTATATTGGGTTAGGGTCTACTCTAATGAGGTCTTCTTAAGCTGATTACATTTACAAATACCCTGTTTCCAACTAAGGTCACATTTGTAGGTTCAAAGGTTAGGACTTAAACATATCTGTTTGGAGGACACATTTCAACCTGTAACAGTAATATTTCCTTATTATCTGTAATCATGTCCTTTCTTTTCTGATGTTGCTTGTATTTCTAATGTTGTATTTGTGTTTTTCTTTCTTGATTAGGCTAGCTAGAGATTTATATCAATTTTATGGATCTTGTCAATGACCCAGATTTTTGTTTCATTGACTTTTTTATGTTTGTCCATTTTTCATCTTGTTTTGTCTTTATTATTTTCTCTCCTACTTATTTTGAGTCTAACTGCTTTTATTCCTGACCTCTTAAGTGAAAGCTTATATATCCTCTTGTCTAAATTAGATCTTTACCTCTGAGAGTTTATAAAGCTTTTGATAAACTGGTTCAAGCATCCCCCATCATTGGGCAGTATACTGGACCTGGTTCATGTGCCTTCCCTGGTCTCTCAGCTCATCTGTCTCGCTCACCTGGATGCTTTCCCAGCTTCCTAGCTAGAGGAACCCCAGCAATACTTGTTTTGTACTCACAGTTGTAAAACTAGGTTATCATAACCTGTACAATGGCCAGATGTTGGCATGGCCTCCATCATGTCCACCTTGGCAGGAGCCACAGCAGATTCGGTGCCAGGTTGACCAGATCACTCAGAGGCTGTGGCTTTCAGAGGTGGCCTGAAGGGTTCAGGTAACACAATCCAGAAATGCAGGGATATAAAGGCCCTATGTGGCAAATTTTTATCAGAAAAAGGCAGAAGACAGGAAAGAGGCTGCCAGTGAACTGGTAGCCCCCTCCTCCAAACTCATGGACGCTTTGAAGATGCAGTGTTAGTGTAAGGGCTCCCCAGAGATGCTCCATGTGAATGAGTAAAAAACTGTTTTCTTGTGAGGCTGTGGCCAGCCTGAAAATGTGTCATGTTGTACTTCCTTTTCCTCCTTCTCTGACTCGTTTTTCTTTACTTCTGCCTCTCATTCTTGCTTCCTTTGGATTTCACTCCTTCCCCCCATTAAGTGTTATCACATAATGTTTTCCTCAGGCTCTGTTTTCCAAGAAAGCCTGGGTTAAGATGGTGCCATCTAATGAAAGGCAGGATTGTAGCCATTCAGGGGAGTTTGCAATGAGGATTTGGTCCACATCGTATAACCCCTCTGTAAATAAGCACATATACCATTAGCCAGTGAGAAAGGCTATAATGTTTACAATGTAACAGAAGGGAGAATTCCATATTGTCCACACTCCCCTCATAGGGATCCATACCATACCTAGAGAGGAGGTTTGGGACAGCTGGCCTCACATCTGTCTTACGCCTGCTTTGGAAATGAGAACTTGAATCTCTTCTCCCCAAAAGGTGTAATTATTGGTAGTACTCTCATTGAATTATCAAGTGACTTAAGGGATTTAAATTAAATCGTGAATGATTGAAAATTATTTATGAAAAGCCTATTAAGTGTAGAAATGCTGATAATATGTGACCATCAGATGTATACAGAAAGCAGAGCTTCTGTACTGTGAAAAGATATTGGATGTCTGGAAGATATAAACTACAAAGTTTCTATATAAGAAAGAGAGATAAAGGAAAGGACAATTCAAGAAGGCTGGACATTTCCTGTTGTCTCAAGCTAAGATGCTAAGACTCATAGGTGACCTCTTAAATGGTGCAGAAAGCATAAGATGGAGGAGTTAGGCAATGACCGAACATCTATAACAGGGGATGTCCCTCAATACACTTGAGTCCTAGCTCCCTATTATGCCTACTATGGCAGGATTAGTTAATGGGTAGTTAAATCAGTTTACTAGCCTAAAGACCCTAAGGTAAAGGAGGACATAATGGAGATAGTGCTATTAAATAAAACTTGTACATAAAATAGGAAAAGAACACTTGGGAGGAGTTATCACACTAGATAAGGAACCACACAACTAGTTGAGACATTAGCCTCATGAGGAAAATGAATGGATGGTGGGAGTAGAAAGTGATCAATATCAACCATGGTTTCATGACCTATTATAGACATGAAGATATGTTGATAAGCATATGATATGTGTGTATGATAAGGGATTGTATCCTTTTTCTTCTTCTGTTTCCACTCCTATTTAGTATAGGAAGTGTTAGTGCACTTTATCATTGCAGTGCAGATTTCCAAAGTATGAGGGGCCACATCTAGAGCTGATGGAGAGAACTGCCTATCATTTGGAGGCCCAATATTTGAGGTAGGTAGACACAATGACTAATCGGGCTTTGTGTCTCTCCTTTGGGGAAAGAGTGAGAGCCTCTTTCTTGGTATAGCAGATTGTTGCCTCATATGGCTTGAAGCATGAAGTTGTTAAAGATTTAAATATGAATATAAGGATGGGAACGAATGTTGAGGTTAGAATATGCCACTCTGGACCTGTTTTTGCTCAGAGGTAAACCTTGTTCTTCCTCTGCTCAGCTTTGCATTGCAGGGGAGCGAACCCCTCCAGGCTGCATTTCCCAGTGTCTCAACCAAACAAAGTCTGAGGAGAGACTTAAGTGCTATGAGTGCTTTACAGGGCAGTGAAAATGAGGGAAAATGGAAGTGAGGTAAGAAAGGATGGGAAAGAAATACAAGGTGGTACATACTTAGGCTGACCACTGCTCCATGAAGAAACAAAGCTGGTCATTTGACCGTGGGGGGCATGACTGCAGAAAAACGGTAAGTGTAAATAGTCCAGGGAAGGGAGGAGTGAAGAGGAATTGATGTGCCAATTCCTTTTCCTCACTGTCTCCCATTGGTTATAGTTCATTCCAAGTGGAAACGAGTAATCTGCACTTCTAGCCTGGACAGCTGCTGGGGAATCCAGCTCTCATATCCTATGGTGATGCTTACCAGAATCTGGAAATGGTGTTCAGAGCCAGACAGTTCGGTCATAGACTTCAGACAATGGAAGCATTCATCTTCAGCACAGGTGATCACTGCAAGGACAATTATGTAAAGTAAGTGGTTAAGAACCTGAGAGACAGGGGCTTGCCATATGGCCTAGTGGTTAAGTTCACGTGCTCCACTTTGGTGGCCCGGGATTTTGCCGATTACGGATCCCGGGCGTGGACATGGCACTGCTCATCAGGCCATGCTGAGGCGGTGTCCCACATAGCACAACCAGAGGCACTCACAACTAGAATATACAACTATATACTGGGGGGCTTTGAGGAAAAGAAACAAAAATATTGGCAAGCGTTGTTAGCTAGCTCAGTTGCCAATCTTTAAAAAAAAAGAAAAAAAAGATCTCAAGAGACGTATGAAGCTGAGGCTGAGAATCTGAGACAGTGTATAAGTTGGGTTCTGTAAAGCCGCGTTTCTGGATTTGAGGTGGGTTATGTCAACAGATGCTAATAGGAATTTGAGGATGGGAGAAAGGGAGAAACCGGAGTAGTTTTCACCCCTCTCTACTTTAGGCTGCATCTCTAGCAATGGCTGCATTACTTCTCTGGTCCTCTCATTGGACAGACCTTCTGTGGTTCTAGCTTCTGCCAGTGGTTTGGTTCCAGGAAAACCACCTCCTTCGTTTATTCTTAGTTCAAAGGGTAGTAGAGGCTTCCTGGTATTGTTAAACTCTGAGTTTCCTTCTCGACTCCTGGGTGGTTTATAGCATCTTAGTCACCTGCTTAATCAATTCCTTCAATTAAATTCCCTTTGTTTTAATCACTCAGAGAGATTTCTGTTTTCCTTGCTGAATCCACATATATTTTCTCCTCTTGTCAATATAACAATCATGTGAGATAATATCATTATCTCCATTTTACTGATGAGAAAATTGAGGCTTGTAAGATTATTCAATTAATTAATAGTTGGAGTTGGGGGTTTGAACCCAGGCTGCCTGACTCTAATCTTGATGGTGCTATATCTCTGATCTTTATCTTTATCTCAGATATCTTTGCATTGTCCTGGTAGCCTGAGAATAATGGACATTCTCCTGGACACAAAGGCAGATATGTGTATATGTTATCATAGGCACTTAAAAATGGCAGGTGCAATGCTTTCATGCAAGTAATTATTTAAAATAGGCCGTTCAGTCTGTTACAGTAGCAGTAAGACCAAGTGGAGATACAAATTGAATCTGATTTAAAAAAGAGGTCAACGTGATACTGTGTTCATCCTCAATGGGTAGATGCTGACTCAGGATATCAAGAGAAGGATATTGGAAATGAATAATGTGGAATAGGGTTGTTTTCAGTTTTTCCTCTTTTGATTTTATCTTCCATGTCTTTGTCAGAATCTCAAAATAGAATCCAGTTATCTTACACAAAAATCTATAAGATAATTCAGTTTCAGAAGTGGTTATTGTGAGCTTTGAATTCTCTGTGCTAAGTGCTGGTTGTTTCACCCATTCCTTGCTCTAGTCATGAATTTCTTTGGCCCGATGTGTTTTTTCCCTTCTCATTTCTGCAGCTAAAATTAATTTTCTTTTAAGAATTCCCTTAAATGGTGCATCCTTGTTAGGTTGCTCACATTCCAGCCCAGTCAGAGATAACTGCCCATTTTCCTGCTCTATGAAACTCTTTTCATTTCATTCATGTCTTCTATTTTGCTACTTTGGATTACATGAAATAAATATTCCTTTATCTGAGTTGAACTTAAAACTATTTTTTACACTCCTTTCATAATTTGTATAAATTTTGTATGTGTGCGTGTGTGTGTGTGTGTGTGTGTGTGAGGAAGATTAGCCATGAACTAACATCTGTTAGCAATCTTCCTCTTTTGGATTGAGGTGCTGAGCTAGCACCTCTGCCAATCTTCCTCTATTGTATGTGAGATGCTGCCATGGAATGGCTTGACAAACAAAGCTGGGTTCATGCCCGGGATCCGAACCTGCCAACTCCAGGCTCCCGAAGCAGAGTGTGCAAACTTAACCACTACACCACCAGGTTGGTTCCATAATTTGTATGAATTTTACACAAATTCATTTCTTTTACTTAGTAGCAGTTTGCTTTATTCATCAAAGCAATGCAAACCAAAACACAACAGCGGCTTTTATCAGGGACATCTTGGAAGAGAAGCGAGCATTTTTTTTAAAAAAAGAAATTTCTTCAGTTGAATAGAAAGAAAACTCTCTTCCAGTGGTGAAAAGCATAAGCAGAGAAGTGGTAGCTCTAAGACGTCGTTTGAAAAATCTCTCTGAGTATTTATTATGACAAAACCATCAGAGGAAATAAGGCTCTGGATTGTATGTACTCAAAGTGTAGTGTCAAATAAACAAAATGTACTTCAAAAGTAAATAAGGAAATTTAAGAGTTCATTTTTATTCAAGAAATATTCTTCAAGGAACTACTCTGTATAGGAAACTGTGGTAAGTACTGAAAATTCAGAATGCATATGACATAGTAATTGCCTAAAGTCTAGGCTACTTGGCAAAGTGATCATTAATTAAAAGATAAATATCCACAACAACAACTTATTAATGAGGAATGAGCATTGTAATTAGGGAGAGTTTCAGAATATACATAATATAAGTTAAATACAGGGTGGCTAAAGTTTAGAAATATAGATAATATTTTCTTTGACTTTTTGAAGATTAACTTGGTTGATTACTTCTGGGTTGTGCTAAAGTTACAGGTTTATAAATAAAAACCAGAGATGAAAATCATTGCAGGCAAATCACCACTGATGCATGTTCAGGAATTGATGGAACTGTTACATTATTATACTACATTTGTTCCTAATTTGCATAACACATTGCTAATAAGGAAGAACACAGTGAACAAATCATGTAATATTGTTGTATTGTAAAGTGATGGCAACAAACCATTAGTATATAACTTTTCTTATGTTTCCAGATGTGGGGGCTATGTTGTATATATAATATAAAACATATTTCCTAATATACCTTAAATATTTGATCATCATTCTTTTATTCATTCATTGAAATAAAAGAAAGTTGTGTGGTTTTCTTCCCAATAATTTAGCAAAGTAAAACATATGAACAATTGCTTTTATAAAATGACAATATTTCAGTATTTGTAATCTTTTCTCTGGGTAATTAAGAGATTATTCTTCTCCCGACTTCTCCCACAGTTTGAATTTATAATTTTTTCTATGTTTTCTTCATTATCTCTGTCTGTCCCAAGGTGGGAGGTGCTGTCTGGCAGAACATTCTTCCATCCTCTTAGTTCTCGCTTGGATTTCCTCTCAGGCAACACTAGGGAAAGATGAGATCTCTACATGGAAACTACATTGCGAAATGATTACAGAGATTCCGAGCTAACCCTCTCACAACTTTGACTAGATTATTTCCCATTCTTTTCTATTTCTTCTCATTCTTTTCTTTTTTTTCCTGCTTTCTTTCTTCTTTCCTTCTTTACATTATCTAGTTATCTATGGTAGTATTTTTTCCTCCATTTATCAGTCAAAACTATTAACCTCACAGGTACCTGTTCTTCACCTATGCCCTAGAGTGAAGAAAGGAGAAGAGGTCCTTTAAAAAAAGCGTACACATATATAAGAATTCTGACCAGAACAGAAACTTTCAGAATGTCTCTGAAATGTCAATAGATCTCTTATTCTATTGCTGAGAATATTTTCAGTTGTTCTGGACATCAGATCTTTTCCTCTTGTTCAGCCTTCATTAGAGAAATGAACCACTCTCAACTCCATTTCTGATGAAACCATGGAATTTTCAGGTAAGGTCAAAGGTGTCATCAGCTACTACTTCTATAGATTTTGTTAACATCCTTAATTCTATCTGATGGAGATTGATATTTGAAATCCCAGAACAGTGGAGGAAACTCACAACAATTGAACTTTAGGGAAAGGAATTGAATGTCCCCAATTAGAATATTTTCAAGTTGAATTGAGTTAAATTAAAAGCAGGTCATTGAGTAGAAGAATTTCTATTCTGGAAATGGAATAATGCTGTGCCCTCTAAGGTTTCTTTCCTTTAGAATGGAAGAAAGTGAATTACAAGGACTGAGGAAAGTGGAGAAGATATGTTCACCTTTTTCTTTCTTTAGAAATAACATTATTTTTGTGAATGTTTAGTGTTATCATTTCTAGTTAGACTTTATTCTTAGTTATAAACTATAATAATCTAGATAGAGAATTTCTTGTACTGTGGAGGTATACAGACAAACTACAGTATGAGATTTCTTTTTTCCTTATATGCTGAAATTTTTTAAAAGATGAACACTTTGTATTTTAGTGTAGGAACAAAGCCATTCAAGGAAATCAAACTATTCTTTCTCAGACACTTTGAAACAGAATTAATTGCCACTTCTTTCTAATTTTCCTTGTTTATAATTGTTTCCCTCAATAGAACATTAATTTTTTCCCTTATTCAGTTGTTCAACAATTGTTTATTTAACATTTACTATATGCAGAGCATTATAATTGTTATTCAAAATATGAAGGTAATTAAGCCACAGACTCTTCCCTTAGGGAGCTCAAATTTCAGAGGGCAGACGTGCCTACAGATAATTGAAATGCAGTGTGAATACCTAAGTATTTGGGTCATAATTAAGGTGCACTGAGAACACACAGGAGGGGTGGAGTTCACTCTGCTGAGGCACAGGGAAGACTTTTCAAAGGAATCCATTCAACTGGATTTGGAGGAAGAGAATGTATTTCGTTCAGGATGATTATAGCAAAAATGCATAATTTTCCAGAGACTTTGCACTGCTGCAAGGTAGGATATTGGGCATTGCTGGAGGAGCTGTGAATAGGGACAACCAGCTTGGTGTTTAGCCAGAATAGGCAAATAAAAGCAATTATCTAAAGAAGAGCTGTGAGAATGAATATTGTACAGAGATAAAAACATATCTGAAAATTCCTGCTGAGGACCAGACTGTTTTTCTTTTCTTCTTTGATGCAAGTCCCAGAAACTCATCTCTCTTTCTTTTCCTATTTAAAGTCATTACTGCCTATGATATCCCTTCTTATCACCACTAACCCAGACAAATACCTCAGGGGGAATCTTTTTAACTCTATCGTTTTTATTTCCTCAAAGGAAACTATTATGGTTCCTTTGGTTTTATGGTTGTTTTTTTTAAACTGATAATTGCTACAGATAAACTAGCAGAAGATAACAATGCCAAACAAGTAATATAGTATAAGATATTTCTTTATCACTATATACTGTGGTGTATAGTTCCTCATTCCTTTTCTGAAAAGTAAAAGAGCCCTCTTGGATTCATTACTTTTACATTTATTTTGGGGTGTAAACAGTAAGTCCTCAAAAATTTGTTGATGTCTGTTTAAGTCTTGTGGTAGCCTTAGCACTGGGTGTCAGAGACGGTTGGCCTATCCATGAGCCATTCTAAATCACCTGTTCCCCTGCCATTCGCACAAGTTACTCACTATCTCAGCTCCCTTTGCAGCTAGAGTGGCCATGTGGCCCACCTTTGGCCATTGAAACTTAAGACAAAGTTGGCTAGAGGAATTCTGGAAAGGCTTGCATTGCCTCTATTCTCTTTTTGTTTCCTTGAATACTGACAAATTATCTGGAGCTGTGGCAGCTCTGTTGTGGCCTCGAGGTTATCAACATGCCCAAGGACAGATTAGAAAGATTTAGAGAGCCAACGGTGTGGATGTTGTCAAACTGTTGGACCAGCCCTTAGTCTCTTGCTCTCTGGATTTTTTTTTTTTTAAGATGTTTATTTTTGCCTTTTTCTCCCCAAAGCCCCCCGGTACATGGTTGTATATTCTTAGTTGTGGGTCCTTCTAGTTGTGGCATGTGGGACACAGCCTCAGCATGGCTCGATGAGTGGTGCCATGTCTATGCCCAGGATTCGAACCAACGAAACACTGGGCCACCTGCAGCGGAGCGTGCTAACTTAACCACTCGGCCACGGGGCCGGCCCCAATCTCTGGATTTTTTAAAATATATGTCCAGATTTATGTCTGTGAACTGTTTCCCCATGGTTGTTCTCAATTTCAATGGGCTCCTCATCACACAGAAGAGGGAATTCATACTGAATTAAAAATAAAAGCAGGTTGTTTGACAAGTGGGAATGAAGGGCCTTTGGAAAAATAAGATGGAGAAAGCAGAATAGTTCTGGATTTATTATCATTGTAGCTATTAATTGGCTTCTTATAATCTGGCATTGCAGTATAAGAGGATGTGCTGTGCTACAAATCAAGATGGTTTAAGATTAAAAACAAAACAAAACAAGCAACTTTTGTGATTTGTGCTTGAAATATAAGAGTCTGGTATCTCTCAGGCAGCCAAGACGGTAACTTCTTAGTTTGCTTTTTTCTGATAGCTCTGGTTTTATGTATTCAGGCCTGTTATTTCAATCTCTTTTTTTCTGATCATAGTAGGAGAAGATCCTCTTTAAAATGATAATCATTTGTCTTAACACCTTATAGTTTTACCCTCCTCAAATTAAATGATTTCTCCATCCATCATTGGCACAGCAGCATCCCTTAGCCTACAAAAGACCACAATTGGTGGGAAACTCCAATATTAACTTATAAAAGATTCTTATAAAAGAGGGAAAAAATCTACTTACATGTGATTTTTATTGACAGCTAATTGCCATATGTTGTCTGGATGTATGAATTGTAATGATTTTTTTTTCTTGAACGGTTGTGGAGGAGGGTCTCCTTTCGCCATATCTTATCTCAATACATTTCTCTCGTCTCCAGAAATGACTGAGAAGGCTATTTACACAGTGGTGGAATCTCATACCAAAAGGAAGAAAATACAATCCAGAACTCCTAACAAGAAATATGAGTATGGTAAGCATCTATTTTCAAAGAACCATGGGTTTGAACGGGGTCTTAAACGTCCTTCAATCCAAGGAATTTGTAAATTTCTCTTTATAACTTCCCTGCCAAGTGGTTACCTACTACGTTTGAACAACATCCCAGGAAATGTAACTCATTTTTTCCCAAGGTCATCAGTTTGCAGACTTTAACTGGAATATTTTTCTTTATTCTGAATCAAAATATTTCTTCTTGCGTCTGATATGCACAAACACTACTTATAAGCCTTTTAATGGTGAAGAAGAAGTAATTCTCATAAGATGCCTGATGACTTCTGAGGCTGAGTCCAACAGCTCAGAGCAACAGATCATCATCTCTTCTTGGGTCTGAGCATTAATTATAGTGCAGAAACTACACGAAAAGTCATCTTGTTTTATTTGACAGAATCAATATATGTTCTCTATTTAAAAGTTTTTTGTTATTTAGGGAGATAAATACTAATGTCAGACAATTGTGTATATGCAGTATAGAGTAATGTATGGGCCCTTTTCGCCATTCTTTTTTCTTCTGACTATCCTCAGTAGTCCAAGTGAATACCCTGTGCTGGGCCATGTTTCCTCCATTAACAGATGGCTGGACCAGTGGAAGAAATGAAAGAAAATCTCTTGGCTTTCATGGCTTTGGGGAGCTTGTGGAAATTCCTTGCATATAAAAAGTCTGGCTTGTAATTATTTTTGCTCTTGTAGTTATAGCAGTTGTAAAAAAAATCAGAGAAAATAAAAACATTCTGTAATTTGTTGGGTGGTATTAGGAAGGGGGGCTTAAGATAAGCATGAATCGTGTAGTTCCACTTTAATGATTTATTAGATGTTAAAATTCTGCACATTAGCCATTTATTCTTAGATATTGTAGGAAGTCATTATTTGTTGATACGTATTTATGTAGACATATAAAGTAAGGGCAGACACGAGGCAGGGGCTGCAGCACATGCATAGTAGGTGACCATGAAAAAATTTTCTTAAACTCATCTTTTTCAATGTCTTTCATTGGGCAGTGTTCCACATCACACTGCAGCCATCTGCAAAACTTTTATGTTTCTGTAATTTTGTTTTGACCTCGATAACTAATATTTGTTTTGTTTGAAACACTGTTGCAATAACACTTTTAATTTATACGTTAATGTCTTTCATCTGCTTATCAAACCGACAGACTCTTACTTTAGTTTAATCACAAGTTGTTTGCTGCAGGTCAGCTATATTCCAGGTGCTGTACTAGGTGCCGGTATACCAAGAAAATATTGTGTTTCTGCTGTTGTTTATTGCAATGCTTTCTTCCATTCGACTAAAAACTCCTCAAGAACAGAAATTAAGCCCAAACACCTATCTTGGTGCATCTGAGATCTAAAAGGAGGCCAGTGTGGGAGGAGAACACCAGGAGTGGGGAGAGTGACAGAAAATGAAAAGAATTTAGAGGTTCATCTAAAGTTCAAAAGGAAGTCATTAAAAGCTTTTAATGGAGGAAAGAAAGAACCAGGGCTCTTTAGAATTTAGCTGATTTCATGTCTTCCAGAGGGGAAAATTAAGGTTGGACCAATATCATATTGTTATTGGCAAACAAGGAACATTTAAGACAAGGTAAATGATGTCAGGTTGAAGGGGGCCTTTTTGGAGGAAGTTGTAACACTTTGAGCAATAATAATAATTAATCAAAATAAAGTAACTTAATTTTATTAGGTTAAATGTGTTAATATATCTAACTGAATTTGTTTCCTCTTTTTAAATATATGTGTGTTTATAAAGTATAGAAGGGTATTTCTTTTAAGTGTATACGTAAAAACAAGAAAATATTAGGAATTGTAAGTCAAATAGTCCAGAAAAAGCAGAACCAAAAACAGGATTATCATATACAATAAGAAAGCAGAAAGGGGAAAAGAGAGCTCAATAGCACGATTTAAAATGATGACTTAGGCAAATGTCTTAAAAAGGGAGCTTGCTACAAAATCTTGATTCCTCTTTTCCTAGGATATAGAATTTCTAAATGGCCCTAAAATTTAAATAATACAATAAAGCTTACCTTACTAGTAACAGTGCTAACAAATAATATCAATATATACTAATGATAGGATAATACGTAATGAAATGTTGGCTAATTTAAACTTAAAACACACATATTTTATAATAGGGATTTTAGGTTATAAAAATCCAACATATGTTAAAGGTCAGAATTTAAAATGTCCTACTTTTTCCGGCTTTATTGAAAAATATTGATATGCATTGTATAAGTTTAAGATGTACAACATGATGGTTTGATTTACAAATATTGTGAAATGATTCCCACAATAGGTTCAGCTAATATTCATCATCTCATATAGATACAATAAGAAGAAAAGCAAAAAGAAAAGTAAAAAGGTTCCTGTGATGAGAACTCTTAGGATTTCCTCTCTTAGCAACTTTCCTATATGTGATACAGAAGTGTTAACTATAGTCATCACGTTGTACATTACTTCCCTAGTACTTATTTATCTTCTAACTGGAAGTTTGTACATTTTTACCGCTTTCCTCCAATTCCTCCTCTTCCTATCCTCTGCCTCTGTTAACTACAAGTCTGATCTCTTTTTCTATGAGTTTGGATTTTTTTAGATTCCACATATAAGTGAGATTATTTAGCATTTGTCTTTTTCTGTTTGACTTATTTCACTTAGCATAATGCCTTGAAGATCCATCCATGTTGTCGCAAATAGTAGGATTTCCTCATTTTTTATGGTTGAATAATATTCCATTATTGTATGGAATGGTATACAGTTGTATATAGCAGTATACATTGTGTAGAGTAGTCCCCCCTTTTCCAGAGGAATATGTTCCAAGACTCCCAGTGGATGCCTAAAACTGAAGATAGTAGTGAGCCCTATATATACTATGTTTTTTCCTATACATACATATATATGATAAAGTTTAATTTATAAATTAGGCACAGAAAGATTAACAACTAACAATATAATTTATAAATTAGGCACAGTAAGAAATTAACAATAACTAACAATAAAATAGAATAATTATAACAATACACTGTAATAAAAAGTTACCATAGATCTTAGAACCTCAGTGTATGAATTTTTTCCTTATTAAGTTGAGAACTTTCACCTTTTCACTTAAAGGAAGCACTTCACTGCTCCTCTTTGGCGCATCTGAATTGCCAGTGTCACTACTCTTGTGCTGTGGGGCCATTAGTAAGTAAAACAAGCGTTACTTGAACATAAGCACTGCAATAGTCATCTGATAACAGGGATGGCTGCTAGATGACCAAGGGGTGGGTAGCGTGTGCACCATGGATATGCTGGACAAAGGGATGATTCATGTTCAGGCTGGGATGGAGCAGGATAGCATGAGATTTTTATCACGCTACTCAAAAGGGCACACACTTTAAAACGTATGAATTTTTTATTTCTGGAATTTGTCATTTAATATTTTTGCACCGCAGTTTACTACCGGTAACCGAAACCGCGGAAAGCAAAACCTCGGATGCAGGGGGACTACTGTATATACACCACGACTTCTTTATCCATTCATCTATTGATGGACCTTTAGTTTGTTTTCATATCTTCACTGTTGTAAATAACGCTGCTATGAACGTGTGCGTGCAGATATATTTTCAAGTTAGTGTTTTCGTTTCCTTTAGATATATTCCCAGAAGCAGAAAGGCTGGATCATCTGGTGGTTCTATTTTTAATTTTTTGAGAACCTCCATGCTGTTTTCAATATGGGCTGTAACAATTTACAATCCCCACCAACAGTGCACAAGTGTTCTCTTTTGTCCACATCCACTCCAGGATTTATGTCTTGTCTTTTTGAGACTAGCCGTCCTAACATCCTAATGAGGGATGATATCGCATTGTGGTTTTAACTTGCGTTTCCCTAAAGACTAGTGATGTTGAGCATCTTTTCATGTCCCTGTTGGTCTTTTCTATATCTTCTTTGGAAAAATGTCTATTCAGATCCTTTGCCCAGTTTTTAGTTGGATTATTTGATTTTTTTGCTATTGAGTTGTATAAGTTCTTTGTATATTTTGGACATAACCCCTTATCAGATATATGTTTTGCAAATTTTTTTTCGCATTCTGTAGCTTGTCTTTTCACTTTATTGATAGTTTCCTTTGCTGTGCAGAAGCTTTTTGATTTGATATAGTCCAACTTGTTTATTCTTGATTTTGTTGCTTGTGCTCTAGGGGTCATAGCCAATAAATCATTACCAAGACCCATGTCATGGACCTTTATGCCTATGTTTTCTTCTGGGAGTTTCATGATTTCAGGTCTTACATGTAAGTCTTTAATCCATTTCGAGTTAATTTTTGTGAGTGGTGTAAAATAGGGGTCCAGTTTCGTTCTTTTATGTGTGAGTATCCAGTTATACCAGCACCATTTTTTTTAATTTTTATTTTTTGAGGAGGATTAACCCTGAGCTAACATCTACTTCCAATCCTCCTCTTTTTGCTGAAGAAGATTGGCCCTGAGCTAACATCCATGCCCATCTTCCTCTATTTTATATGTGGGATGTCTACCATGGCATGGCTTGATAAGTGTGGTGCATAGGTTTACACCCGGGATCTAAACCAGCAAACACCGGCCTGCCAAAGTGAAACGTGTGAACTTAACTGTTGCATCACCGGGCTGGCCCCATCACAGCACCATTTATTGATGAGACTGTCTTTTCTCCATTGAGTATTCTTGGCTCCTTTGTCAAACATTAGTTGACCATATATGCTTGGGTTTGTTTCTGGGCTCTTGCTTCTGTTCCATTAGTCTATTTATCTGTTTTTAGGCCAGTACTATACTGTTTTGATGACTATGACTTCATAGTATAGCTTGAAATCAGAAAGTGTGACGCAACCTGCTTTGTTCTTTTTCAGTATTTTTTTTTTTTGGCTATTTGGGATCTTTTGTGGTTCCATATAAATTTTAGGAATGTTTTTTCTACTTCTGTAAAAAAGTGCCATTGTCATCTTGGTAGGGATTGCATTAAATCTATAAATGGCTCTTGGTAGTATTGATGAAATATCCTATTTTTGTAACAAATAAAGTTTAACTCTACAACAAGAGCTAATGTAAAATGACCTGCAGCTTGAGTTAAGTCACTGCGGGAAAAGCAAACATGTCCCAAACTGTGACTAAACATCAGATGTTTGATAAACAGTTTACTGAAATATTTTGCTTTTTGGTCTAGGTTGATCACTGCGAGCTCAGGAAGGTATCAAAGGACATAGTAAAGCAACTATTGGAAAGCACAAGTATAATTACAGCCTTAGGGAAGTATAAAAAATTATAGGAATAGCAAATGAAGTTTAAAAACTGTTATACCTTAGGATAGGTTTAAATATTAGAATAGCTATAGGTTTTGTAATAATTTTATTTGCGCATGTTTGTTACTTAACGTGTTTGCATGAGCTATTTCTGTGTAATGAGTTACCCCACAGCTTAGCTCGCATTTCTCTGGGTCAGTAGCCAGGCGTGGCTTAGCTGAGTGACTCAGGGTTTCTCACTGCAGCTGCCTGTAGGGCGTGGCCCAGGGCTGGGGTCTCATCTCAAGGCTTCATTAGGGAGGATGTTCCTCCAAGTTCACTGTTGGCTGGTCTCAGGCCCTCACTGATTATTGACAGGAGAATTCAATTCCTTGCCCCGTTGGCCTCTCCATAGAGTTTTTCATATCGTAGCAGTTTGTTTGCTGTTGGGTAGAGAAGAGATGGAGAGAGAGAGATGGAAACCAGCTCACACTCCTGGAAAGAGGATTACACAATGGCATGGACAGCAGGAGGTGGAGATGATGACTGAGGCCATTTAAGAAGATCCTCACACATTTAGATATTATGCGTTTTGTAAAATAAGGATGCTTCCAATTACAAATATTAGTAAATATTATTTTTCACTGGCAGAAGGCTTTGAACAAGTTTGCAAGATGTTTGCTTTTATGTATTGCCATTAAGCGATGAACTTCTTGAGGTCATGCACTGTGACTCCTCTCTGACTTCAGCATATAATAGAATAGCCACCATGCGGGAGGTGCTCAGGAAATTCAGGTTGAATAAATGAATTAATAAGTATAATTTGTAAGCTTTATTTTATGATTAGTGAGGATATTTAGCAATCCAAACAGCAAGAGCGCTTTTTGAAAACTTATGGGACCTATGATAGTTGCTGCCACTTTATAAATTTAATTTCGCTTACTACAGTTTCCAAAGGATCATTCGCACTTCTGATGTAATTTTGCACTATGGCCACCAGATGGCATCACTACACACACCAAGCTCTCAAATCAAAGCATTTAAATTAAAAAATGACTTGCTCATAAAAGTAAAGTAATGTGTGTTCTCATAAACTGCTACTGAGAATGTTAGCAGATATTACTGCAGATAAATTTAGCAAAATATATTTGTAGTCTTAAAAATGGTAGTACTTTTTGAGGTAAGGATTCTACTAGTAGAAATCTATCTTCAGAAAGTAATATATGTGAACAAAATGCTACACACTTAGATTTTTACCTCAGAGTTGTTTGAATTGCCGACTATGGAAGATTTCTGTCCAAAAATAGTGTAAGGGTTAAATACATATGATAGAACCATACAATTAAAAAATATGAAAACTTTAAAATTAATGAAATATTCAATGACATGAGAAAGGCTTATGACATAATGTTAACTGAAAAAAATTGGATTATAAAATAATGTATGAGTCCTCCTATGTACAAAATATACATAGAAAATACGCTAAGGATACATATTGAATTAATTTTATAGGGAGATTTTAAGGTGTTTTTCTTCATGTTTGTCCTTGTGGCACCAATTTCCAGCAGTGACTAGCTGTATACAAAGCCTTATGTTATTAATAAAAAGAAAACAAGTGTGACAACAACATAGCAAGGGAATAAACTGTTTGGTGCTTACCGTAACTGAAAATTCTTTGTCTTCTGCTATGTTAAGCCATTAAAATATTCTTTCATTCAATATTTATCCAGTGGTTTTTCTGTGCCAAACATTGCATGGGGTGTTGGTGATAAAAAAGTGTATAAGACACAATTTCTGCCATTAATGAACATATGGTCAACTTAGAGAGAGAGATATATAAACAAATATTTTGTAAAATAATATGACATGCAATGACAAAGACTAATAATACATTTTATCTCATTTAAGCATTATATAACAAATTTGACATGCAAAACAAAATGTTCAACATTCTTAAATGCATGACAATGTGCAGAAAAAATATCTGTATGACACAATTAAAAATTATTAGAATTTTTATAATATATAAAAATGCAAAGGAAAAAATTTTTACCGTCTATAATAACTTAAGAATTCTTTCAAACTCCCTTTCTAGTTACTATGTTTTTTAAAAATACATTAGAGATTCTTTACAAAAATTAAAATTGCAGATAATACAAAAAAAAAGTTTAAAAAATTTGAAAATGTTATATACCACCTAGAAATAATCATTGTAAATATACAATCTATGAACATATAATGGTGGTAGAGAATGTGTGACCGGGGACAATTGGGTTATTTCCTGCTTTTATATAGAGACAGATAAATAGATAGATACATAAAGGGTAGAAATGCATTTAGCAAAATAAGATCTTACCATACCCGCAATGCTTTTATTTTAAAACAGTATTAAATTTTATTTTGGCAGGATCTAGAAGAAAATAAAAGATTGGAAATTATACTAAAGGAATTAATACTTCAAATGAATGCTTCTTTAATATAAGATATTATTTCCCAGATGTTTCCTCTTAAGGTTAAGAGAAGTTATTTAAAAAATATGTAGAAATCATTAGGCTTTTATTCTTTTAAGTATATGTTTTAATTTTATTTATTTTTATTTTATTTAAAAACATTTCCCCCAGCTTTATTGAATATAATTGACAAAATTATATATATTTAAAGTGTACAATGTGATGATGTATTAGACACATATATTGTGAAGTAATTTTTTTTCTGTAAGATTGGCACCTGAGCTAATGACTGTTGCCAATCTTTTTTTTTTTTCTTTCTGCTTTTTCTCCTCAACCCTCCCCCCGACCCAGTACATAGTTGCATATTTTAGTTGTGGGTCCTTCTAGTTGTGGCATGTGGGACACCACCTCAGCATGGCCTGATGAGCGGCGCCATGTCCAGCCCAGGATCCTAACCTGCGAAACATGGGACCGCTGAAGTGGAGGGAAGGAACTTAACCACTTGGCCCCGGGCCCTGCCCCTTAGGTCTTCTGACCACCACTCTTTCCACTAAATCCCACTGAAGGTTAAAGGTGATTCAACAGCCAGGATTACATTGTGTGTTGATAAAATAAGATTGATCAATAATCACTGACGAGCAGTGCCATGTCCACGCCCGGGATCTGAACCAGTGAAACTCTGGGCCGCCGAAGTGGAGTACGTGAACTTAACCACTAGGCCGTGGGACCGACCCCTGAAATAATTTCTACAGTCAGATTAATTAACACATCCATCACCTTACATAGCTCCCTTTTCTGTGTATGTGTGAGAATGCTTAAGATCTATCCTTTCAGCAAATTTCAAATATACAACACAGTATTATTGACTATAGTCACTGTGCTGCATATTATTTCCTCAGAACTTATTCATCTTAAAACTGAAACTTTGTATGCTTTGACCTACATACCCTCATTTCCTTCACCTCCCAACCCATGGCAACCATTATTCTACTCTCTGTTTCTATGAGTTTGACTTTTTAAAATCTAGGTGCTACGTATAAGTGATACTGAAAAATACTTGTCTCTGACTTATTTCACTTAGCATAATGCCTTCAAGTTTCATCCAGGTTGTCACAAATGGCAGAATTTCCTTCTTTCTTATGACTGAATAATATTCCATTGTATATATGTACCACATTTTCTCTATCCATTCATACATCAACAGACACTTAGATTGTTTCCATATTTTGGTTATTGTGAATAATGCTGTAATGAACGTGAGAGTGCAGAGATCTCTTTGAGATACTGATTTTATTTTATTCAGCTATAGACTCAGAAGTTGTATTGATAAATCATATGGTAGTTCTATTTTTAATTTTTTGAGGAAACTCTACACTGTTTTCCACAGTGGCTGCACCAATTTACATTCCCATAAATAGTGTACAAGATTTCACTTTTTTCCACATTCTCACCAACATTTATCTCTTGTTGTTTTTTTTGATGATAACCATTCTAATAGGTGTGATGTTGATATCTTATGGTTTTGATTTGCATTTCCATTATTATAAGCGATGTTTAATACCTTTTCATGTACCTGTTGGCCATTTGAATATCTTTTTTGGCACCATGTCTATTCAGTTTCTTTGTCCACTTTTAAATTGAATTATTTGTTCTTTTGCCATTAAGTTTTGTGAATTCATTACATGTTTTTGATATTAACCGCTTATTAGATATATGGTTTGCAATTATTTTCTCCCATTCTGTAGGTTGCCTTTTCATTTTGTTGATTGTTTCCTTTGCTGTGCCAAAGCTTTTTAGTTTGATGTAGTCCCCATTGTCTATTTTTCTTTTTGTTGCCTATGCTTTTGTTGGCATATCCAAAAAATCATTGCCAAGACAATGTCAATCAAGGAGATTTTCCCCTATGTTTTCTTCTAGGAGTGGTACAATTTCCAATCTTACATTGAAGTCTTTAATCCATTTCAATTTAATTTTTGTGAGTGGTATGAGATAAACGTCAAGTTCATTCTTTTGCATGTTGATGTCCAGCTGGGAAAGCACCGTTTGTTGAAGAGACTATCATTTACCCCTTGTGTGTCCTTGGTGCCCTTGTCAAAGATTAGTTGACTGTATAAGTGCGAGTTTATTTCTGGGCTCTCCATTCTGTTCCATTGATATATGTGTCTGTTTTTTATGTCAGTACCATATTGTTTTGATTATTTAGTTTTGTAATATAGTTTGAAATCAGCAAGCATGATGCCTCCAACATTGTTCTTCTTTCTCAGGATTGTGTTGGTTATTCAGGGTATTTTCTGGTTCCATACAAATTTTAGGATTGTTTTTCTCTATTTCTGTGAAAAAAATATTGGAATTTTGATAGGGATGGCATTGAATCCATCGATCACTTTGTGTAGTATGGGCATTTTAACAATATTAACTTTTCAACCCAAGAACACAGAATATCTTTCATTTGTTCGTGTTTTCTACAATTTCTTTCATCAATGTCTTACAGCTCCCAGTGTAGAGATCTTTTACCTCATTGGTTAAACTATTCCTAAGTTTTTTATTCTTTTTGATGCTACTGTAAAAGGGATTGATATTTTAATTTCTCTTTCAGATAGTTGTTGTTAGTGTATAGAGTGCAACTGATTTTTGCACGTTAACTTTGTATGCTGCAATTTTACTGAATTAATTTATTCGAACAGCTTTTGGTGGAGTCTTTAGGAGTTTCTATATATAAGATTATGTCATCTGCAAACAAAGACAATTTTATTTATTCTTTTCTTAATGTTACCTTTATTTCTTTTCCTTGCCTAATTGCTCTGGCTAGGACTTCCAGCACTATTTTGAATAGAAGTGGTAAGAGTGCCTTGTTCCTGATCTTAGAGAAAAGCCTTTTAGCTTTTCGCCATTGAGTGTGACCTTTGACCTCTCTTACGCCTTTTATTTTGTTGAAGTATATTCCTTCTATACCTAATTTGTTGAGAATTTTTATGATGAAAGGACATTGAATTTTGTCAAATGCTTTTTCTGTATCTATTGAGACAATCATATAATTTTATCTTTATTCTTTTAATGTAGTATATCACATTTACTGATTTTCGTATGTTGAACCATTCTTGTATTCCAGGAATAAATTCTACTTGATAATGTTGTATGATTCCTTTAATGTATTGTGGAATTCAGTTTGCTAATATTTTGTGGAAGATTTTTGACTCTATGTTTATCAGGGATATAGGCTTGAAATTTTTCTTGGTAGTGTCTTTACCTGGCTTTGAGATTAGGGTAATGCTGGTCTAATAAAATGAGTTCTGAAGTCAGTCTTCCCTTCTCTTCAATTTTTGGAAGAGTTTGAGAAGGACTGATATTAATTCTTTAAATGTTTGGTAGAATTCACCAGTGAATCCATCTGGTCCTTGCCTTTTCTTCGTTGGGAGATTTTTGATTACTGATTCAATTTCCTTACTAGTTACATGTTGGTTCATATTTTTTATTTCTGCTTGAATCAATTATGGTAGTCTGCTATAGGAATTTATCTATTTTTCTAGGTTAACCAATTGGTGGTGTATAATTTTTCATACTAGTCTCTTATGTAGTATCAATTGTCTCCTCTTTTTTAATAATTTTATTTATTTGGGTCCTGTCTCTTTTTTCCTTTTCTCTATTTCATTTATTTCTGCTCTGATTTTTGTTATTTCCTGTCTTCTGCTAACTTTGGGCTTAGTTTGTTCTTTTTCTTGTTCCTTGAGGTGCAAAGTAAATTTGCTTATTTGAGATCTTCATTTTTTCTTAATGTAGGCATTTATTGCTGTAGACTTTCCTCTTAGAACAGCTTTTGATGCATTCCATAAATTTTGGTATGCTGTATTTCTATTTTTGTTTATCTCAAGATATTGTTTGTATTCCCTCTTGATTTTTTAAAATCCATTGATCATTCAAGAGTATGTTGTTTAGTTTCCACATATTTGTGAGTTTTTCACCTTTCCTCTTGTATGGTATGATTTTTAGTTTCATAGCATTGTGGTTAGAAAGAATAGTTGATATATCAATCTTCTTAAATTTGTTCATACTTGTTTTATGGCCTATCATGTGATCTATCTTGGAGAATGTTCTGTATGTGCTTGAGAAGAATGTGTGTTCTGCTTCTGTTAAATGGATTGTTCTGTATATACCTGTTAGATCCTTTTGGTCTAAAGTAAGGTTTAAATCCAACATTTCCTTGTGATTTTCTGTCTGGATAATCTATGCATTGTTGAAAGTGGGGTACTGAAGTCTCCTAATATGATTACATTGCTGTTTATTTTTGCCTTCAGATTTATTAATATTTGCTTAATATATTTAGGTGCTTCGAGGTTGGGCACATATATATTTACATGCGTTATATTCTTTTGTTGAATTGACCCTTTTATCATTATATAATGAGCTTATTTCTCTCTTGTTATAATTTTTGACTTAAATTTATTTTGTCTGATACAAAAAATAGCTGCTCCTGCTTTCCTTTGGCTTCCATTGCATGAAATATCGTTTCCAACCTCTTAACTTTGATCTTGTTTGTGTCCTTAAAGCTGAAGTGAGTTCCTTGTAGGCAGCAGATAGTTGAGTCTTGTTTTTTCCCATTTATCCACTTATGTCTTTTGATTGGAGAATTTAATCCATTTACATTTATAGTAATTATTTATAGCTAAAGACCTACTATTGCCATGTTGTTAACTGTTCTTTGACTGTTTCAGGATTCCCTTGTTCTTTTCTTCCTCTCTTGCTGTCTTTCTTTGTGATTTGATGATTTTCTGTAGTAAAATGCTTTAATTTCTTTATCTTATCTTTTGTGTATCTACTATAGGTTTTTGCTTTGTGATTACCATGAGGTTTACATAAAACATCTTATATTTATATTCATAATTATCTATTTTAAACTGATAGGAACTTAACTTCAATTGCACATGAAAACTATACCTTTTTATTCACCTCTCCACATTTATTTTTGATGCCACAATTTATATCTTTTTATATTGTGTATCTATTAACAAATTATTGTAATTATAGTTATTTTTAACTTTTTTCCTTTAGCTCTTATACTAGAGTTAAGTGATTTACACACCAACATTACAGTATTGGAGTATTCTAAATTTGACAATAAAAAGAACCTGCCCAGGACTGAGAATAGACCGAGAACTTAGAATTTCTACTTTCTCTAAACACTATCATACTTCATGTAACAAACAAAAAGTCTACCTCTGGGGGAGGGCAAGGGCAAGAGTTTTGAGAGAGATCCTCTTCTGGGTGCAGGTGTACATGGCCTACTGAAGTCCAAACACTCAGAGACAACTTCGAGATCCCCAAATCTCACACTAAGTGCTAGGTAGTAGCAGCACATCACTAGAAGAAGCTGACGTCTGTGGTGTACTGAATAGACTACAGAAACAATGAAACATAAACCAACTCAAGGTCCCAGACTAGTAGTCTTACCGGAGAAGTGATGTCTCCATTTCTGGCCACACATTCAATGTTTGCCATTCAATAAAAAATTAACACAAATGTGCAAAAAGCAAGAAAATGACCCATTGTCAAAGGATAAAATAGCTGAAATATGCTCAGCTGTGTTCAAAATGTTGTATTTATCAGTGAGAAACATTTAAAATAACTTTTTTAAATGTCAAAAAAAGCTAGTGAAAAATTAGTGGAAAGCATGCATGAACATATGGGGAAGTTTCATCAGAGAAATGGCAACCATATTATAAAAAGGCAAATGAAAACACCAGGGACAAAACTATGATATCAGAAATACAGAATTTCTTCCTTAGGCATATCAGAAAACTGGGCACAAGATAGGGAAAAAAATTCCAGTAAATTTGCAGATAGTTCAACATAAATTATCTCAACTGGACCACAAGAATAAAAAAAGAGTGAAAATTAATATAACATTGTCTAAGAGCCTTGGGACAATAAGGAGGATATATTTCTCATATGAAACTGTGCAAACAAGAAGATGATAAAGTGATATCTTTGCGATAGTGACTGAAAGAAAATTCTGTTAACTACTATGGGATAAAGAAGAATATTACATGATATTGAAGGAATTGATGCAATAAGATGGAGTAACAATTGTAAATGTGCGTACACTTAATAACAGAACTTGAAAATACATAAAGCCAAACCTGATAGAATTGAAAGGAGAAATAGGCAAATTCTCAATTATAGTTGGACATTTCAACACCCTTCCCTCAGTAATTATCAGAATATTTAGACAAAAATCACTAAGGATATAGGAAATCTAGAAGAGCACTAGCAACCCAATTGACCTAACTGACAGATATAGGTCACTCCACTCAAGAATAGAACAAAACATTCTTTTCGAGTGCACATGGAACATTCACCAGGATAAACAGTATTTTAGCCCCCTAAAAGTTCACAAATTTAAAATAATTTAAATCATACATAGCATGTTCTCTGACCATATTTAAATTTATTTAAAAAATTAACAACAGAAATATAACTGGAAAATCCCTGAATACATAAAAATTAAAGTGCAGTTATGGATAACACATAGGTCAAGGAAGAGGTCACAATGGAAATTAGAAAATATTTTGAATTGAATGAAAAGGAAAGCACAATATAGCAAAATTTGTGACACTAGCTTGAGCAGTGCTTAGAGGCAAATTATGGGATAAAATGCTTCTCTTAAAAGAAAAGTCTGAACTCAATTATCCTAGCTTCCCCCTTTAGAATTATAAAAATAAGAACAAATTAGAATCAAAGCTAAAGCAGAAGAAAGGAAATAATAAGGATAAGAGCATAAATCTAGGAAATAGAAAACAGAAAAATATTAGAGAAAAATAAATTAAACCAAAAACTAATTCTTTTTTTTATTGAGGTATAAGTGACATACAATATGGTATTAGTTTCAGGTGTACAACATGATGATTACATATTTGTATATATTGCAAAATTATCTGCACAGTAAGTCTGGCTAACATTTGTTGCCATACATAGTAACAAATTTATTTTCCTTATGAGAACTTTTAAGATCTACTCTCTAAGCAACTTTCAAATATGCAATACAGCTTTATTAATTATAGTCACTATGCTGTACATTACATCCCCATAACTTACTTATTTTATAACTGGAAGTTTGTAACAAAAGCTAATTCTTTTAACATATCAGCAAAAGTGATTGTAACCTCCAAAGTGAGAAAATACAAATTTCAGTTACACAGATGCTACAGACATTTAAATCATAATAAGAAAATATTATAAACAACATTCTGCTAATAAATTTAGCATACATAAACTATACAAATTTCCTGAAAGACATACTCCCAATGTCCACTTAAGAAGTAATAATTAATCTAAGTTCTATATCTCTTAAAGTAATTCAATTTCTAGTTTAAAAATCTTCCTATGAGGAAAACTCCACTTTTTATTGATAAATTCCATCAAACACTTAAGGAAAGCATAATACCAATTTTACATAACCCTTCCAGATATTATATGAGGAAGGAATATATTGCAACTTATTTTATTACACCAGCATTACTCTAATATAAAAACCAGACAAAGACATTTAAAGAAAAAGATACAGATCACTATTCCTCCTGAATATGGACAAAAATTCCTTAACAAAATATTACTAAATCAAATTCAGCAACATAAAAATGATTAATACATCATGATAAGTTGGAATTTATCCTAGAAATTCAAAGTTGTTTCAACTTTTGAAAGCTGATTAATATAATTAATATAATTCACTCTTTCAATATGCCAAAAAAGAGTAACTATATTCAACTTAGTACATGCACAAAAATACATTACGAAATTCAACATCCATTCTTGACAAAACTTCTTAGAAAACTATGAATCCTACATCATTTTCCTCAACCTGCTGAAGAACATGTACAGAAAACCTCCATCCCACATCATACTTAAAAGTGAAAGACTGAATGCTTTACCCTAAGGCTGGGAATAAGGATATCCACTCTCATTACTTTTTTTAAGTGTTGTACTGAAGGCTCTAGCCAGTGTAGTTCACCAAGAATAAGAAATAAAATGCATACAGATTAAAAAAATAAAATAAAATTTTATTTATTTGCAGTTAATCTGATTGTATATGAAGTATTTACTCAGTCTATGAAAAGCTGTGATAACTAAGTAATTGTATCAAGTATATAGGATATAGGCAATGTATAATTGTATTTTTATGTATGTGTGGTAGACTGTCTCTAATATGGCTTCCTGTGATTCCTACCTTATCTTCTTTTTGCCCTTGTGTAATCTCACCTTGAGTGTAGATTGGACTTTGTGACTACTTTCTAAGAACAGTATGTGGCAAAAGTAATCATATGTCATGTCTGTGATTTGGTTACAAAATGACTTGGATTTTCTTTCTCACTCTTACTCACTTGCTCTGAGAGAAGCCAGCTGCCATATTGTGAGCTATCCTATAGAAAGGCTCACATGGCAAAAAAATGGTGACATGTCTACATAAACCTTAATTAGAAAATGGTTAAATGATTTAAATAGATATTTTACCAAACAAATATACAGATGACAAAAAATACTAAAAAATAATTGTTCATTAGGGGAATGCAAATTAAAATCACAATGAGATGCTATGCAAAAATTAAAAGGATGGATGATACCATGTGCTGGTGAGAATGTGGAACCTATGAAAACCCTCAGAGGAATGTGAAATGGTACAACCACTTTGGAAAACAAGTTGCAATTTCTTATAAAGTTAAATATACACCTAATCATATGACCTAGAAATCACACTCAGGTATTGACATAATAGAAATGAAAACATATATCTACACAAAGCCCTATCACATGAATCTTATATCTTCTTTATTCATAATCACCAAAAACTGGAAGCAGCTGAAATGTCCACCAACTAGTGAATGGATAACAATTGAACAATTGGTATGAATAACAATTCATACAATAGACTTTGAATTGTTGATTTCAAGTTCTTTGGATAAATACCTAGTAGTGGGATAGCTGGGTCATATGGTATATCTATTTTTAATTTTTGAGAAATCTCCATAATGTTTTCCATAGTAGCTGCACCAGTTTGCATTCCCACCAGCAGTGTTTGGGGGTTCCCTTTCCTCCACATCCTCTCCAACATTTGTTCTTTTTTGTCTTGGTGATTATAGCCATCCTAATGGGTGTAAGGTGATATCTTAGTGTAGTTTTGATTTGCATTTCCCTGATGATTACTGATGTTGAACATCTTTTTACGTGCCTATTGGCCATCTGTATATCTTCTTTGGAAAAATGTCTATTCATATTCTCTGCCAATTTTTGATTGGGTTGTTTCTTTTTCTGTTGTTGAGTGTTGTGAATTCTTTATACATTTTGGAGACTAACCCCTTGTAGGATACATGATTTGCCAGTATTTTCTCCCAGTTGGTGGGTTCTCTTTTCATTTTGTTCCTGGTTTCCTGAGCCTTGCAGAAGCTCCTTAGTCTGATGAAGTCCCACGTGTTAATTTTTTCTTTTGTTTCCCTTGCCCAAGTATCTTTATCTCTAATTTCAATTTATCTTTTCTTGTATGAGTATCGAATAATTTTATTTATTGACAAAATGGTAAGCACACAGATGTTGGTCTGAATGTATTTATTCAATTATTATTTATATAGTGAATAAGACGGTTTCTGCTCTGATGGAGTTAATTTATATTTAGAGAGACTCATAAACTCTTCTTATATCTTTTAGGACTTTATTGAAATGTTTTCTTCTCAAGTGAGATCTCCTATTACTACCCCCAAACTCTCTATCACCTCCCCCAATATATTTTTCTTCTTAGTCTTTAAAACTGCAATTTAATATGCGCTTGACTTGTTTTCCATCTTACTACAATATAAACTTCTTGAGCATAGAGATATTTATTTACTTGCTATATTTGTTGACTGCTGTATTCCTAGCTTCTAGAACATAGCCTGGCATAAAATTATGTGATCAGTAAATATATATTAAATGAATGAATTAATGACTGTGTTGCTTTCATGAAGAAAGAAAAATAATTTTTAGATCTACCTGTGAGAATTATACTTTTTAAGTTAAAAATCCCTTAAAAATGTGCATCCCAATTCTTAAAATAAAATTGGCCAGAATTCTGAGAGAAATGTAAAATTTTCTACCTTTTTGTGTTATGCCCATTTTCATAGCTCAGCAATAGTGGGTCATAGATTCAAATATACCAGTTGAACACAGGATCTTATTATGTGATATTGTGCAGACTTTAAATGTCCCCAATATTTTACCTATGGTGTGAAGGGAGAACAACCTACATGTGACTCTGAGAGGAGACTTCCTGTGCAGGGGTTAGCTGGAGCATCACAGAGCAATTAGATTCTCCTTTCTCTATTCATATTGCCTCTTTGCTAACTTGTTGGCTAGTGAGACAGACTTCTTGCCCAGGATCTGAAACACCAAAAACCATGAGGCATAAACCACACAGAGGTGAGATGTTCTCAAGGTAAATGGCTATAAGTACAATTTATTTATTTATTTATTTATTTATTTTTTTCAGACACAAAGGTTTATTATAGCAAATAGAAGTTCATGCAACTGTTAGAATATGTGAGGGAACAAATGTCGGGAAAATTTCCATCAAAGATCTCAGCCTAAAATATCAAAGCGCGTGGTCCTTAATTTGCCTGGAAGCTGCTGTAATACTCTGGAATCTCTGGGAAACTCCCACCAATTCTCTCAGTTTGCATTAGTGAAGTGAGTGGTTTGCAGAAACTTGCCAGGAAGCTTCTGTGAATCTCCGATCTGTCCATGCAGCTGGCTGCACCTGCCTAGAGGAATCTGGATTCTCTTCTTCTGCTGTCAAAATCTTATGCCAGCACCTCTCATTGGAAAACTCTAACCTGGAACCAAATAGGGATGGGAATTCTGTGAAATGTGGACCCTGACTCCTCTTATGAGTCACAAAAGAGATCTTGGAAGGGGGCAATGGCAATGCCACATTGACCACAGGTCAATTCTGGCTCCTGGATCTACTGGTTTCTATCTCGGCTTCAGATACCTGCTCTGAAGTCTCCTCTTTGCTTTGATGATCTAATCAGATGCTCTCTCTGGTTTCCTGAGGAAACTGTTCAACACTTCCCCAACTCGTACAGAAGGGAGGTTCTCTGGACATGAAAAGCACTGTAGTGAAGTCGAGCTATGGGAAATTGTAAGCTTGGAATGAGAGTCTTCAAGACTGGAAAAAATTATAAGTACAATTTAATAATTTATTCTACCCTCTTGGGAATTAAGTTTCATCATATCTAGTTTGTAGTAAATACAGTTTGCTATAAAACATACATTGTGAGCAGTGATTAAGTTGGAGAGGTGTTTGGGATTTTTTCTTTGCAATTTAATACAATTTGGTCTATGAGATTACATGCACACACCCACACATACAAGAGACAAGTGGTGCCAAGGAAACTTTTGGAATAAGCCTCCATATTTTTATCATTAACATTTCTGCCATTCAATTTCATAAATATCCACATGTCCATGACAAAATAAGCTTTACAGGCAAAATTATATTTTCTATTTGGTTCACTAATATGTCACTACCGCTTAGGTATATGGCACATGACAGATGCTCAAGAAATACTTTTTAATGAATTATTGATTTATTCATTAATTCCTTAAATAAATGCTTATTGAATGGAACCATGTGTTAAGCATTGTGATAGATATGAGTATTGCACAGATAAAAGAGAGAAATTCTGTCCTTAAGAATCTTATAGTCCAGTGAGAGAGATTGCAAGTATACAGGTTTGGACAAATGCCACATAGGAGTAAAAATGGGGCAATTAGAGATCAAAGAAAGGCAACGTTTGAGGCTTGAGTCAGGAGTAAGAGTGAACTAAGCAGAGTAATCTTAATTGGGATAACTCTGATGGCGATGGAGATGGAAGTGTGTTCCAGGTGAAGGGAACAGCATAGACATGGAGGCATGATGGAGCAGTGGCCAGCAGAGGTATGAATGGACTAAAGAAACTAAAGGCAAGTAGGTCAGGTTGTTTCAAATAATCCAGGAGAGAAATCAGTGTTCAAAATACAGCTGTGACAATGGGAATAGAAATGAAAGGACTTAGTAGAGAGACATAAGGAGGTAGAATCATCAAAATTTGGTGAATTGTAGAATGAGTGGAGTAAGGAGAGATGAAAGTCAAGGATACTTCCTAGGCTTTTGACTTGAGAAACTTAGTACATTACGGTGCCACTCAACAGGACATGAAATGCAGGTAGAGGGTTATGATGGCAGAAGGGCAGCAAGATAAGGAGTTTAGCTTTGGACGGTGAGTTTTCAACACCTGTGGAAATGCCTGGTGAGGCATCAGATAGATGAGTCTGCTGACTAGGAAAGTGACCCTGTGGGATGTGTAAACTTGGGAGTCAATGGAACATAAGTAGCAGATGAAGTCATGGCAGTTGATGAGATCATTCATTGAGATGATGCAGATTAGTAAGAGAGAAAGGTCCAAAGGCAGATACTAGATAAAAATCATTTGAAGACTGCACACACACACAAACAACTAGGAAGTGACATGAAGAAAACTATGAGTGTTATCAAGCAATGTAAGGGAGAAATATACTTCTCTCTCTCCACTCAGATACAGGATTTTCTGGCTTTATGAACTGAGTTGTGGCCTGTCTCCCACCTTTACTCCGTGCTCCTTTTGTATTTTGTTTTCTTTAGAATTTGTGTAATATTAGGACAATCTGTCCTTTCAGCTTTTGGTACGACATGCTTTTAAAAGAGTACGGAGCTATTGGATTCTTTTTTGTGTGAGAATATTTAGATTCATCTTCAGTAATGGTATAGGCAAGGATGATATTCAAAATAGTAACAACCTGTACGGCACAGGCCCAACCATCCTGAAAATACCTCAGCCTGGAAACATCTATTGTGTCCTGGTGTCTATAAAACATTTAAAAACATTTTTTCTGGTGTAAATCTTGGTAAATTAAATTCTTTTTGGAATTTGTTCATTTCATCTAAGTTTTCAAAAGAAGTATAACCTGCTTAAAATTGTAACTCTTCAGCACTCTGTATCTCTCTTTTCTGAAGTATTTCTTATATTATTTACCATCTTCTAGTGAACTATGATTTTTAAACTTATTTATTTAATCATTACCTACGCTCCTCCAATCATAATATTAGTTCCATGAGAACACGGAGTGTTGCTTTTTTCACTACTCCATTCCTGATGCTAATAACAGTGTCTGGGACACATTGTATGCTAAGTAAATACTTGCTTAAATGAATAATGTTTAATTACCAGTTTGGACTTTGTAGATCTTGCTTTCTATTTATTTTCTGTTTAATTTCTCTTCATATCAGTTATTTTCTCCCTTTTTCTTTCTTTTTCTCTTCTCCTGCTTTCTTAAACTGGATGCTTAACATAAAACCTTTATTTTTTAATATAAACATTTTTATCTTAAAATACTGTGCATTTTTTTCCACTAAAACAAAAATATACCCATTTAAAAAAATTACTCTGAATTCCAATATCCAAAATAAAGCATCCTTGTTACTTTGGTGTGTTTCTCTTTTGTACATGTATTTTTTTCTTTGCGTAATTGAAAATAGTCCTGTATGCAATCTAGTGATTGGCTGATTTTAAGTAAAAATGTGATTTCAATACAAATTTATGCATTAATGATTTGGGACTAGTGTAGACCCTCTACACTCTATGTGTAGACTAGAGGCCTACATACTTATATAGTCACTTAAAGGTAATCCTAAATGATGTAACTAAATATGTAAATGTTCAAGTTATTTTGAAAACAGTACCATGGCTTTTGGACCTTCTTTCACCTAAACAAATTCGAAGAACTTGACTAGTTATAAATATAATCCTAGAATATTTTCTGTCTTGATATGGTCAACAGGAGAAATGCTGTGGACTTTTGGAAGTGAGGCAAGAGGACGGTAAAAAACAAAAAAATTATATTTCATTTAAAATTTAGGGTTGAGTACCTACCTAGAGCTGGAGCTGCTGATTCTATTGTTTATAGCAGTATGATGATATCCCTCTCTGCTTAGGTCTCAGAAATTTTCTGGGCAAAGCATTGTTCCAGTCATCTTGGAATCTTCCTCTGCAGGATGTGCATGGCTGCACTCCTCTGAACATTCTCTATTTAACAGACACTTATTATATAAGCAAGGTCCTACACACCTTGAAAATATTAACTCATTTACTTCTCATAACTGATCAATGAGTTAGATCCTGTCATTATCCGCATTTTACAAATGAACAAACAAAGACACCAAGAATTTAAATAACTTGCCTAACCCAAGTGACACAGCTAGGAGGCAGAGCCAGGGTTCAAACCCAGACATCTTTGTTTTGGAACCCATCCTCTGGAAATCCAGGCTGTCTCTCCTTGTAGAGTTTACCTCGACCAGAAGTGTTGCCAGATTCTACAGTGTGGGTAAGGAAGCCTGAGGATGGGGCTGTGGGGTGCTACTTGTGTTCTTGATTGTTTGGAGAATAATGTATCTTTCCTTCTACCGACACATCCTGCCTGGCTCCTATATTTTCTTCTCTGGGATAATGATTATTCCAGCTGTTGTCTCAATATGCTAATTAATGCTGTGCATTTCTCCTTTCTTAAGCAGCAGAGAAGAAAAGGTTGGAAAGGCCTCACAAAAATGCAGGATTCCACTCTCATTCTCAGCCTCAGATCCAAGCAAGTCCACAGATAGACAGAATTCCTGAACATGACATGAGCAAAGGTAGATGTGTGTTGCTGAATTTCCATGATGCTCTAAATGTTAGAGTATTGAGAATTTTGTCCTGATCTTTTAAGAAACCTGTAGAGAATTTCAGAACTATTATTACAGCTGCATTTTAATATGTCTTATTCAAGAAAAAATACTCTTCAATAATATTTATTCAAATTACCCAGCAAAGAAGTAGTTATCTGGATCATCTCAATGGAGATTTTGAAGGTAGCATGGAAGAAGGAATGGCTTATTACTTGCAGAAAGTTTGAGGTTTTGCAGAATTCAATAGATCCAACAGATAAGTATCCTAACCTAAGCCTGAGTATACTTCTCTTAGAAAACACCTGTTTTCCTCTGAAATGGTGGCTTCGCTTCAAATTTTTATGACTAGAAGTTGGAGGTAACATGGCACAATGCATTTGGGAGTCTGATGGAACTGAGTTTTAATATTTTCCAGGAATAATCAGCTATATAACAGTAGGCCAATTACTTAATTACTAATATCTATACCTCAGGTTCCACATCTGTAAAATGAGAATGACAAAAATCTTAGAGTTATTGTTTGGACTAAATGAGATTATATAAATTAAGCCATTACCACATGATAGGCATTCAATTTTTGGTAGTTCCTATTAATTGATATGTATATAAATATTACATATTATATAATTCATATATATAAAGTGTATGTATATAAAGTATATATTTATGTATATAAAATTAATGTGTGTATATATATATATATATATATATGATGTTCTAAACAATACTTTTTTTTTGCCCAACCTATACATTTTTTCTTCTTGAGGTTTATCAGAGAAGATCTTTTCACCAGGACAATTTTCATGTAGTCAGTTTTTCAGTGTGTTCCTGAGTGATTCATTCAACTAGTTAAAAATATTTATTGAGTGTCTTTGAGTTATGGTACTAAAGCCAGACCAGTCAGCGGGCTTTTGTGATAGTTTAGGCTACATGTGGCTGTGACTTGGACTAGCATGATGAAAGCAAGACAGAAGATCAGAGATGCCTTTAAATTTCTACCTGATTTTTTTCTTTAGAGGACTTTTCTAGGACTTGCAATGTGTTTTCCATTTCCTCCTTTCTCCATTTCATAAAGATCTCACTTTGCCATAGTCTGGAATTTCTCCCTTAGCATTTGGATTGGATTTTGGCTAGTTCCTAATTGACTATTTGTTTATTTTTCCAGAGTCATTCTCTGTTACTGCATCCCTGAGGAGTGGACTGGGAAGGGATCCTAGTAATCATCTAAGTTTTAAAATCAATAGCTTTTATTATCCATATTTCCCTTTTCTACCCTAAAAATAATAAGTTTAGGGGGAAAGTAGTTCCCAATAAGGGAAATGCCATACATATTGTAAGCATTTCAAGAAAAGAGGAGATTGGTGATTTTAAGAAGTAAATGGGGGGCTGGCCCCGTGCCCGAGTGGTTAAGTTCGCGCTCTCTGCTTCAGTGGCCCAGGGTTTCATCTGTTCGAATCCTGGGTGCAGACATGGCACCTCTTGTCAGGCCACATTGAAGTGGTGACCCACGTACCACAACTAGAAGAACCCACAACTAAAATATGCAGCTATGTACTGGGGGGACTTGGGGAGAAAAAGCAGAAAAAAATTGGCAACAGTTGTTAGCTCAGGTGCCAACCTTACAAAACAAGTAAATGATTATTTTAAAAAGAAAAGGGAAAATTATACCCCTTCCCCTGAACTTCGTTACACCACTAATTAATCTTTAAGGCAGTAGCACTAAGAATTTTAAAATAAGAGGCAAATACTTCTAATAGGTGTTAAGTTTTCTGTAAATGAAATACCCATGTTTGCTGAGTGAGTTATCATATCTACTTAATGACAATGCTAATTCATTCAGTAATTCCATTCTTAACCTCTTGTGCTTGTTTGAGACAAAGCTCTTATATAACAGCTCCTTGTTTGAAGACTTGCAACAATTCCTCTACAATTTACATGTTCTTTTGGACAGAGTTCCGAGCAGCATCTTCTGGATGTATTGCTGCAGTGATATTAGGAATTATCTGTTTCATTCTTTTGGGAATATCAGCATTTTTTGCAACTAAGTGTAAGTATTCTACAGAGATGCCATTCCTCATGTTGACTTTTATCTAAATTTTTTTTCTCAAAGGGAGGATGAAGGGTAAGTCTAATGAGATGATCACATTCTGACAGTAGAGATATTCTTATTTCTAGACCTTTCTGGACTTGAGAAAGATATTCATGCAGTCAAAACAGAAAGTCTACAGTAAACAGTTCTTAACAAGGAGAACTATGGCTTTATTCCGTTTCATAGCCTTTCCATTTCACTGTGAATCATACACATTTACTCTTTGAATCCAATAGCATTAATGTTTCTCTGTTTATTTTATGGATTCCTGAGACATTGGTTTGAAGACAAATCTAAAAGAATTCTTTATACCATTGTACTTTAATTTTGCACACTTCTCTATTCCTATAATTTGAATATTTTCCCCTTAATATTTAGATTGAATCCCAATTTATTATTAATGGTGAGTATAATGACTGGCAGGTTTTCAGGGTAACTGGATCAATCGTTTATTTTCTCTTTGAAGTAAGAGCCAATAATATTAATCATACCCAATAATATTTGGGTGACTATTTTTATCAATATATTTATAACTTCTTTACACTCTTGCTCCTACCAGCCCGTCAAACACGTGCTACTCTTGATAACAAATATTTGTAACCTGGTGTGTATTCTTTCCTACTTTTCCCTACATCCACCTGCAGAGGGAGCCAACTAATTCATTGTTGTATTATAATGGGGGGTTATATCATGTGCACTTTCTTGCATCTTGTCTTTTTCATTTGAAACTAAGTTTTGGGAATCAACCTATAATTCATATTTTTAATGACAACCTCATATTCCATGATGAGAATTTACTGTATTTTATTCAACCAGCTTCTCTGGGTGAGCATTCACTTTATTCCAAATTTTTGCTGTTAAAGATAATACTACAATATACATTTTTACAAACTGATGCTTTAGTTTTTGTGGGATAGATTCCCAGAGTTAGAATAAATTCTCAGAGTTAGGATTTCTGGGTTTGAGAGCATGTATGTTCTAAATAAAATATGGGTTTTTTTTTTTTTTTTTTTGAGGAAGATTAGCCCTGAGCTAACATCTGCCAACCCTCCTCTTTTTTCTGAGGAAGACTGGCCCTGAGCTAACATCTGTGTCCATCGTCCTCTACTTTTTAAGTGGGACTCCTACCACAGCATGGCGTGCCACTCGGTGCCATGTCCGCACATGGGTCCAAACCGGTGAACCCCGGGCCGCCGAAGCGAAGCATGCCCATTTAACTGCAGCGCCACCGGGCCGGCCCCTAAATAAAATATGTTTTGCAAGATTACTTTCTAAACGAGGTACCAATTTGCATTTCCACTGTCAAAGCATAAGAACCCTGTTTCCCACACCGTTCTAGCAATAAATATTTTTATTCTTATAATAGTTTACCAGAATGAAGGGCAAGATTAACAGACTGAACTCAAACTAATTGAAACAAAATGAAGGACATTTAACTGGCGACTGCAAGGGCAGTTTTGGGTTGTAGTACAGTTGCATTTGTGAACTCAAACAATGTGGTCAGGGCTCTCTCCTCTGAGGGTGCTTGGACTTGCTCAGCTACCTTTGACTTTATTTTCAGACAGGATTTCTCCACTGGCAGCCCGGGGCTCATATAATGTCAGCTGAACCACCATAATTATAATAGTTTTCTGTCACAGCAGTGAAAAAGTCCTGTGCATGGCTTTTCTGATTAGCTTCTTTTAAGTTGTGTATTCAAAGCCTTCTAAACACCATGAAGAGCATTTTCCACTGGAGAAAGGAATTCTATTAGCAAAAGAAGAGGAAAAGGGGAATGAGCACCTACTCAGAGGAAATTATTTAAAAATATTCACGTATAGCTTCTTGTGCTTATTTTTAAGAGCCCCTGCCTCTTTCCAGTGTCATTATATGCAAAGAAACACACATGCACCCAAACCTACTCAAGAATAATATATTTAATGGACACTATCTCCTCTCCTTTTTTCCCTATCTCATTTTCCTAGTTTCAAGATAATTGAGTCACTTCCCTTAATATTCATTTGTAACTCAGCTATTAATGTCAAATATTTGATTTAATCTTTACTTAATCCTAGAAAGCTCTGTTCCACTCTAAGATTTCAAATATATAATTCCTATGATTGCTGTTTAGCTAAGGAAATACATCTTAATTACAATGATTTATAAGGATGATTTTCCCAGAATCTCTTAAATTCCTGTCCCATGGAATCCTCTGGATCTGAATAATTAAATCAATTATAACAGTTTGAGAAGATACATAGAATAATTTAACATAAGTTTATATTCTTTGGAGAACTGAAATAATAAAAATATCTAAATTTTATTGTAATTTCTCCAAGAATCCCAGGTTCATCAGAACTCCTCTACATATGGAGGTGTATTAAAAATAACAGAAAGTAGTAGTTATGCACACAAAGATTAGTCAGAATCACAAACATATGATTTGATTCTTTTAGTATTTTTATTATTAATAAATATTTACAAAGTCATCACACTAATCCTGTGCCATAATTAGAAATTAGACTATGTATTAGATGATGAACAAGTACATCATAGTACATTTTTCCCCAGCATTATTGAAATATAATTGACATATATCATTGTGTAAATTTAAGGTATACAACATACGTATTTGATATATGTATATATGGCAAAATGATTATCACAATAACATTAGTTAATACATCCATCACCTCACATAGTTTGGTATGATTTCATCACATGCATGAGGTGTGAAGTCATATCTCATTAGGGTTTGGATTTGCATTTCCTTGATAATTACTAATGTCGAATATCTTTTCATGTGCCTGTTGGCTATCTATTTATCTTCCTTGGAAAAATGTCTGTTGATATCCTTTGCCCATTTTTTGATCGGGTTGTTCATTTTTTTGTTGTTGAGCGGTATGAGTTCTTCATATATTTTGGTTATCAACCCTTTATCAGATATATGATTTGCAAATATCTTCTCCCAATTTATGGATTGTCATTTCATTTTACTGATGGTTTCCTTTGCTGTATAGGAGCTTTTCACTGTGGTGTAGTCTCATTTGTTTATGTTTTCTTTTGTCTCCCTTGCCCAAGGAGTAACGATATTCAAAAAGATACTGCTAAAGACCCATGTCAAAGAGCATACTGCCTATGTTTTCTTCTAGGAGTTTTATGGTTTCAGGTCTTACATTCAAGTCTTTAATCCATTTTGAGTTAATTTTTGTGTATGGTGTAAGATAATGGTCTACTTTCATTCTTTCGCATGTGGCTGTCCAGTTTTCCCAACACCATTTATTGAAGAGACTTTCCTTTCTCCATTGTGTGTTCTTGGCTCCTTTGTCGAAGATTAGCTGTCCATAGATATGGGGTTTTATTTCTGGGCTCTCAATTCTTTTCCATTGATCTGTGTGTCTCTTTTACTGCCAGTACCATGCAGTTTTGATTACTATAGCTTTGTAGTATATTTTGAATTCAGGGAGTGTGATACCTCCAGCTATGTTCTTTTTTTCAAGATTGCTTGGCTATTTGGAGTCTTTGTTGTTCCATGTAAATTTTAGGATTCTTTGTTCTATTTCCCTGAAAACTGTCATTCAGATTCTGATTGAGATTGTACTGAATCTGTAGATTGCTCTAGCTAATATGGACGTTTTAACTGTGTTAATTCTTCCAATCCATGAGCACAGAATATCTTTCCATTTCTTTCTTTTTAAACTTTTTTTAATCTTGTTTTTTCTTCTTCTCCTCAAACCCCTCAGTACATAGTTGTATATTCTAGTTGTAGGTCCTGCTACTTCTGCTTTGCGGGATACCATCTCAGAATGGCTTGATGAGCAGTGCTAGGTAGGTGAAACCTTGGGCCGCTGAAGCAGAGCACACGAACTTAACCACTTGGCCACAGGGCCGACACCTCTTTCCATTTCTTTATGTTTTCTTCAATTTCTTTCAATAATACATTATAGTTTTCAGTGTATACATGTTTCAAATCCTTGGTTAAATGTACTCCAAGGTATTGTATTCTTTTTGTTACAATTGTAAATGGGTTTCGTATTCTTGATTCTCTTTCTGCTAGTTTGTTGTTAGTGTATAGAAATCCAACGATTTTTGCATGTTGATTTTGTACCCTGAAGCTTTACTGTGTTCATTAATTATTTCTAATAGATTTTGGTGGATTCTTTAGGATTTTCTTTATAGAATCATGTCATCTGCAACTAGTGACCGTTTTACTTCTTCCTTTCCAGTTTGGATCCCTTTTATTTCTTTGTCTTGTCTAATTTCTCTGGCTCTGACTTCCAATACTATGTTAATAAGGGTGATAAGAGTGAGCATCCTTGTCTTGTTCCTGTTCTCAGAGAAATGGCTCTCATTTTTTTACTATTGAGTACCATGTTGGAGGTGGGTTTGCCATATATGGCCTTTATTGTGTTAAGGTGCTTTCCTTCTATGCCTATTTAATTGAGAGTTTTTGTGATAAATGGATGTTGGATCTTATCAAATGCTTTCTCTGTGTCTAATAAGGTGATGATGTGATTTTTATTCTTCACGTGTTAATGTGATGTATCACATTGATTGATTTTGTGTGTTGAACCATCCCTGCATACCTGGTAAATTCCACCTGACCATGGTGTGCGATCCTTTCACTGTGTTACTGTGTTCAGTTTGCCAATATTTTGTTGAGGATTTTTGTATCCATGTTCATAAGCAATATTGGCCTGCAATTTTCTTTTTTATGTTGTCCCTGGCTGGTTTGGGTATCAAGCTAATGTTGACCTTGTAAAATGAGTTAGAAAGCATTCCCTCCTCTTCAATTTTTTGCAAGATTTTGTAAGGATAGGTATCAAATGCTTTTGAATGTTTGGTAGAATTCACCAGAGAAGCCGTCTGGTCCTGAACTTCTATTTTTGGGGAGGGTTTTGATTACTGTTTCAATCTTTTTACTTGTGATTGGTCTATTCAGGTTCTCTATTTCTTATTGATTCAGTTTTGGGAGCTTGTGTGATTCTAAGAATAAGGATTTATCCATTTCTTCTAGGTTATCCAATTTGTTGGCATATAGCTTTTCATAGTATTCTCTTATAATCCTTTGTATTTCTGTGGTATCCATTGTAATTTCTCCTCTTTCATTGCTATTATATTTATTTGAGCCTTCTCTCTTTTTTTCTTAAAGAGTCTAGCTAAGTGTTTGTCAATTTGACCTTTACAAAGAACCAGCTCTTAGTTTCATTGATCCTCTCTGTTGCCTTTTAAGTCTCTATTTCCTTTATTTCTGCTCTGATTTTTATTATTTCCTTACTTCTACTGACTTTGGGCTTTGTTTATTCTTCTTTTTCTAGTTCTTTAAGGTATAGCGTTAGAAAGTTTATTTAAGATTTTTCTTATTTTTCGAGGTAGGCCTGTATTGCTATAAACTTCTTAATACCACTTTTGCCGCATCCCATAAGTTTTGGTATGTTGTGTCTTCATTTTAATTTGTCTCCAGGTACTTTTTGATTTTACTTTGATTTCTTAATTGGTCCAATAGTTTTTCAGTAGTATGTTATTTTGTCTTCAGATATTTGTGACTTTTCCTGTTTTCTTTGTTTAGTTGCTTTCTCATTTCATAGCATTTGTTTAGAAAAGATGCTTGATAGGAGTTCCATCTTCTTAAACTTATTGAGGCTTGTCTTGTTTCCCAGCATATGGTCTACATTTGAAAATGTTCCATGTGCACCTGAGAAGAACATGTATTCTGCTGATTTTGGATGGCATATTCTGTCTATATGTATTAAATCCTTCTGGTCTACTGTTTCGTTTAAAGTCACTGTTTACTTGTTGACTTTCTCTGTGGAAGATTTACCCAGTGATGAAAGTGGGGTGTTAAATTCCCCTACTAATATTGTGTTGCTGTCAATTTCTCCCTTTAGGTCTGTTAATAGTTGGTTTATAAACTTTCGTGCTTCTATGTTAGGTGCATATATATTAATAAATGTTATGTCTTCTTTGTGGAGCATTCCTTTTATTGTTATGTAATCTTCATCTTTGTCTCTTATTATTTTTTTTATCTTGAAGTCTGTTTTGTATGATATAAGCATAGCTACACACACTGTCTTTTGCTTGCCATTTGCTTGGAGTATCATCTTCCATCCCTTCACTCTGAGCCTGTGTTTCTCCTCAGAGCTGAGATGGGTCTCCGGGAGGCAGCATATTATTGGGTCTTGTTTTTTAATCTATCCAGCCACTCTGTGTCTTTTGATTGGTGAATTCAATCCATTTACATTCAGGTTATTGACATATGAGGGCTTAATACTGCCATTTTATCTCTTGTCTCCTGGTTGTTCTATATTCCATTGTTTCTTTATCTTGTATTTCTGGCTGCCATTTCAGTTTGGCAGTTTTCTGTGATGTGTTTCTCAGTTTCTTTATGATTTGTGATTCTGGTCTGATGTTTTGTTTTGTGGTTTGTGGTTTGTATGAAAACGTTTCATAGGTAAGATAGTCCTTTTTTCTGCTGATAGCATCTTATCTCATTTAGCCTATGCAAGTTCCATCCTGTTCCTCTTCCTCTTCTATGTTTTTGTTGTCAAAAATTATCCATTTTTATGTTGAGAGTTTATTATTAAATGTAAGTGGCTATTGTTATTTTTGATGCTTTCTTCCCCTCTAACCTTTATGTTATAATTAAGTGTTTACTAACCTATTCTGATAGAGAATTGCAATTTTCTGATTCTATCTGGCTACTTATCACCTTGCTCAAAGCTTTGTAAACCTTTGCCTTTTTGTTTCAGATAGGAGGGCTCCTTTCAATATTTCTTGTAAGGCAGGTCTTGTGGCAATGAACTCCCTCAGCTTTTGTTTGTCTGGGAAATCTTTTATTTCTCCTTCATAACTGAAGTATAACTCTGTCAGATAGAGTATTCTTGGCTGATAATTTTGTCTTTCAATATTCTGAATATATCATTGCACTCTTTGCTAGCCTGTAGAGCTTCTGCTGAGAAATCTGCTGATAGCCTGATGGGGGTTCATTTGTAAGTTATTTTCTTCTCTCTGGCCACCCTTCATATTCCTTCTTTATCATTGATTTTTGACAGTTTTAATATATTGTCACTAGGAGAAGGTCTTTTTGGATTGAGATAATTAGGAATTCTATTAGCTTTGTGTACTTGTATATCCAGTTTCTTCCTCAGGTTTGGGAAGTTCTCAGCTACTATTGCTTTGAGTAAGCTCTCTACTCCTTTCTCCCTCTATTCTCCTTCTGGGATAACTATTGTCTTTATGTTACTTTTCCTAATTTAGTTGGATATTTCTTGTAGAGTTTGTTCATTTTTTAAATCTTAGTTGTCTCTCCTGAACATTAGTAGATTTATATCTTCAAGCTTGCTAAGTCTCTCTTCCCTATGGTTTCTACTTTCCAGTGCTTTCTACTTTACTTTTCATTTCATTAATTGTGTTCTTCATCTCCATAATTTCTGTTTGTTTTTCTTGTTAGAGTTTCAATCTCTTTGATGAAGAGGTAAATCTCTCCTATACATTAATTTTATTTTTGAGCCCATTGAACTGTCCACTTGAGTTTTCTTGTAACTCATTGAGTTTCTTCACAGCACCTATTTTGAATTCTCTGTCAATTAGATTGAAATCTTTTGTGACTTCATATTTGGTTTCCGGAGAGTTGTCATTTTCTTTTTCGTTTTACCAAGTTATTGTAGTTGTTCATCATGCTGGATGAGTTGATCCTCTGCCAGCACATTTGTGGTAGTAAACACATTTCATATTTGGGTAAGGCTTTGGTTACTTTGATTTTGAGCTGCTTCTGGTTGTATTTGGGACCCTGCACTTTTCACCAGCCAGCACCTCTGCCAGAGGCATTGTCAGTGGCCTTCTTCTGCTGCATGTGCCTCTGAGGTTGCTGGTCATTTGCTGCTTACAGTGTCACTGCAGCCTCAGGTGTTCCCACTGGCGTCACCATGCCATGAGCACTTCTGCTGCCTCTGGGGTCACCTGGGTATTGAGTTTCTCCTCTAGCTCCCCATGGGCTCTTCATGGCCTTGGGTGCTGCTGCCCCATGCACTACCTGAGCTGCTGCTCCCAGGTTATCTGTGGGGGCTGGCAGCACTACTGCCTGGGGCTGGGTTCACAGGTGTCACTGTCACTGCCAGGGGCCCAAGGGCTTCTTTGCAATCCTTGCTGCTAGTAGAGCCTGGGTCAGGGTGCCATCACTGGGAGCTGGGTCACGTATTCCACTGTGGCTCCTAAATCCTCAGGTCTCAGGTACCAGCTGTCACTGCTGAGGGAGGAGTTGGGACTAAGCCACAAGTGTCATTGCTGCTTCTGTAGCCTTTGCTCACTGGCATGCATCAGTGTACTTTTTGAAGTCTCAGGTCAGGGTACCACCATCCCTGCTAGTGGAGTCCACATTTTGGATGCAGCCCTTTCTGCTGGAAAGCCCAGGTTTGGAGTCATTGCTATCTGTGGAGGGGGAGGGGCTTGGGTCACTGGCACCAATGTGCTTCCTGAAGCCTCAGGTCATGGGCACCACCTGCCATTTCTGAGGTCGGGATAGGGGCTAAGCCACAAGTACCATTGCTCCTCCTGCAACCTCTGGTCAAAGGCGTGTGCTCTGGTGTGCTTTTTGAAACCTCAAGTCAGGGACCCATGGCCCCTGCCTGGGATATCTGCATTTTGAATGCTGTCCCTTCTGCTGGGAAAGACCATGGCTGCTGCTGGGGGAGGGAAAGAGGGCTGGATTGTTGGCACCATTGTGCTTTCAGAAGCATCAGGTTGTAGGCACCACCTGCCATCATGAGAGGTGGGTCAGGGGCTAAGCTCAACTGCTGTTGCTGCTCCTGCAGCCTATGGCTGACAGTGTGTGCCACTGTTGGGAGAGTCCACACTTTGGATTGATGTCACTGATGGAGAGGGGGAGGGCTGTTTCTCTAGTTTTACTGCCTCCTGGAGGTCTAGTACACCCACCTTCAGATGTATACATGCACAATCTCTCAGGCGTTGTGGTGTGCTGTGCAGGGAGTCCTTTTTTGATCAATGAATGTCCCACTGGTTGTAATTCAGAGAGGAGAGATGGAGGGGATTACATACCCTGCCATGATGCTGATGTCACTCATCTTTTTTTTGTGATGAGAGGTTTTAAAATCTACTGTCTTAGCTGACAGCTTAACTGTCAAATATACAATACAGGATTGTTAACTACAGAAACTATGGTGTAAGTTACATCCCCAGAATTTCCTCATCTCATAACTGTAAGTTTGTACCCTTTGACCACCTCACCCATTTCCTCCATCTCCCACACCCTGCCCATGCAACCAACATTCTGGTGTCTGTTTCTATGGGTTTGGTTTTTGTTAGATTCCATTTATAAGTGAGATAATACAGTATTTGTCTTTGTCTGTCTGACTTATTTACTTAGCATAATGTCTCCCAAATTAATCCATGTTGTTGTAAATGGGAGAATTTCCTTCTTTTTTACGGCTGAATAATGTAGTATTGTGTATGCGTGTGTGTATATATATATATATACACACACGCATACACACACACCCCACATTTTATTTACTTATTCCTCCATTGATGGACAATTAGGTTTTTTCCATGTCTTGGCTACTGTAAATAATGCTGCAGTGACCATGAGGGTGTAGATATCTCTTTGACGTAATGATTTTGTTTCCTTTGGATATATACCCAGAAGTGACACTTCTGATCATATGGTAGTTCTATTTTTAACTTTTTGAGGAACCTCTATAGTGTTTTCTGTACGAGCTGTACCAGTTGACATTCTTATGAACAGTATACAAGGGTTCACTTTTCCACACATCCTTACCAGCGCTTGTTATCTTAGTCTTTTTGACAAGAGCCATTCTAACAGGTGTGAGATGATATCTTGTCGTTTTAAATTGCATCTCACTCATAATTAGTGATGTTGAGCACCTTTTCATGTTTCTGTTGACCATTTGAATATCTTGTTTGGAAAAATGTCTATTCAGGTCCTTTGCCCATTTTTGGGGTTGTATTATTTGCTTTTTTGCTATTGAGTTGTGTGATTTCCTTATGTATTTTGAATATTAATCCTTTATAAGATATATGGTTTGAAAATGTTTTTCCCATTGTGTAGGTTGCCTTTTCATTTTCTCTGTTGTTTCTTTTGCTAGGCAGAAGATTTTGAGTTTGATGTAGTCTCACTTGTTGATTTTTTGTTTTGTTTCTTGAGCTTTTAGTGTCATATCCATAAAATCATCACTAAGCCCAATGTCAAGGAGCTTCGTCCTTATGTTTTCTTCTAGGAGTTTTATGGTTTCAGGTCTTATGTTTATGTGTTTAATCCATTTCAATTTAATTTTTGTAAGCAGTGTAAAATAGAGGTCTACTTTAATTCTTTTTCATGTGGATATCCAGCTTTTCCAGCACCTTTTATCGAAGAGACTATTTTTCCTCCATTGAGTAGTTTTGGTTCCCTCATCAAATATTAGTTGACCATATAGGCATGTGTTTATTTCTAGGCTCTTGATTCTGTTCCATTGTTTTGTGTCTGCTTTCATGCTAATACCATACTGTTTTGATTACTATAGCTTGTGTGTGATATAGTTTGAAACCAGGAAATGTGATACCTTCAGCTTTGTTCTTCTTTTGGATTACTTTGTCCATTTAGTGTCTTTGTGGTTCCATACAAATTTTAGGATTCTTTTTCTATTTCTGTGAAAAACGACATTGGAATCTTGATAGAGATAGCATTGAATATAAATATGGCTTTGGGTAGTATGGACATTTTAACAATATTAATTTTATCAATCCATAAACACAGGATATCTTTCCATTTGTTTGTGTCTTCTTCAACTTCTTCGTCAATGTCTTATAGTTTTCAGTGTAGAGATCTTTCACCCCTTTGGTTAAATTTATTCCTAAATATTTTGTTGTTTTGATGCTTTGAAAATGGGATTTTTTTCTTATTTATTTTGCAGAAAATTCATTGTTAGTGTATAGGAATGCAACTCATATTTTTATGTTCATTTTGTAACCTGCAACCTTACCTAACTTGCTTATTTGTTCTAACAGCTTTTTGGTGGAGTCTTAAGGTTTTTGATATATACAATCATGTCATCTGCAAATAGACAATTTTACTCCTCCCTCTTCAATTTGAATGCCTTTTATTTCTTTTTCTTGCTTAATTTCTCTGGCTAGGACTTCCAGTACTATGTTGAATAATAGTGGTGAAAGTGGGCACGCTTGTCTTATCCTATCTTAGAGGAAAAGATTTCAAGCTTTTCACATTGAGTATGATGTCAGCTGTGGGCTTACCATATGTCAAATGCTGTTTCTGCATCTATTGAGATAGTCATATGATTCTTATCTTTCATTGTATTAATGTGATGTATCACACTTATTGATTTGTATATGTTAAACCATCTTTGCATCCTTGGAATGAATTCCACTTGGTCACGGTGTATTATCCTTATAAGATACTGTTGATATTAGTTTGCTAATATTTTGTTGAGAATTTTGCATCTATATTCATTAGGGATATTGGTCCATAGTTATCTTTTCTTGTAGTATCCTTTACTGTCTTTGGTATCAGGGAAATACTGGCCTCATAAAATGAATCTCAGAGTGCTTCCTTCTCTTCAGTTTTTGGAAGAGTTTGAGAATGATTGGCATTAATTCTTTAAATGTTTGGTAGGATTCACCAGTGAAACCATCTGGTCCTTGGCTTTTTCTTGTTGGGAGGTTTAATCATTAATTAAATCTTGTTACTGATGTGTTCAGATTTTCTATTTCTTCATGATTCAGTCTTGGTAGGTTGCACATTTCCAGGAATATATACATCTATCCTAGGTTGTCCAATCTTTTTGCCTACTTGTCCATAGTACTTGTTCATACTTGTTCATAGTAGTCTCTTCTGTTCTTTGTATTTCTGTGGTGTCCATTACAATGTCTCTGCTTTCATTATAATTTTATTTATTTGAGTCCTCTGCTTTTTGTCTGGGTTAGTCTAGCTAAGGTTTTGTCAATTTTGTTTATCTTTTCAAAGCAACGAATCCTAGTTTTGTTAATTATGCTATTGTTTTCCTTTTCTTTATTTCTCTTATTTCTGCTTTAATAATTTTTATTTCCTTTATTAAATTTACTTTCGGCTTAGTTGTTATAGTTTTTATAGTTCCTAGAGGTATAAAGTTATGGTCTTTATTTGAGATCTCTCTTTTTTCTTTATTTAGTACAATAAAGTTTCCCTCTTACAACTGTCTTTGGTGCATCCTATAAGTTTTGATGTGTTGTTTTTCCATTTTTGTTTGACTTATGATGCTTTTTTATTCCCTTTTCATTTCTTCTTTGATCCATTGGTTGTTCAACAGTGTATTGTTTAGTTTCCATGTATTTGTGAATTTTTCGCCCTTCACCCTGTTATTGATGTCTAGTTACATTTAATTGTGGTTGGAAAAGATACTTGGTATTATTTATCCTTAAATTTTTTGAGAGTTGTTTTTGACCAAACATATTATCTGTCCTAGATAATGTTCCATGTGCACTTGAGAAGAATATAGATTCTGCCACTGTTTGATGAAATATTCTGTATATATTTGTTAAGTCCATTTGTTCTATAGTGTTGTTCAATTCCTCTGTTTCCTTACTGACTTTCTGTCAGGATGATCTGTCCTTGTTGAGAGCAGGATATTAAATTCCCCAAATGTTATTGTATTGCTATTTATTTCTCCTTTGTTTCTGTGGTATTTGTTACATATATGTATGTAGTTTGATCTTAGGGTCTAAATATTTATAATTGTTATAACTTTTGATGGATTGACCCATATATTATCATATAATGTCTTCTTCCTCTTTTGACTATTTTTACTTAAAGCTTCTTTCATCTGATACAAATATTCCTACTTCTTTCTTTTGATTATCATTTACTTGAAATATTTTTTTTCTTCTCTTTACTCTCAATGTGTATCCTTAAATTAAAGTGAGTCGCTTGTTGGTAACATATTGTTAGATTTTGTTTTTTCATTCATTCAACTACTCTATGTCTTTTAATTAGAAAATTTTAATTATTTACATTTAAGGTAGCAATTGTTAGTTAAAGAGATGCTATTGTCAGTTTGTTAATTGTATTCTGGCTGTTTTATAGAACCTGTGTTTCTTTTTTTCTTCTTTTGCTGGCTTCCTTTTTGATTTTATGACTTTTCGTAGTGGTGTACTTGGATTCATTTCTCATAATCTTTTGTGTATCTACTACAAGTTTTTTTCTTTTTGCTTACCATGAGGCCTACATAAAATATCTTAAATTTGTAACATGCTATTTTAAACTGGTAACAATTTAACTTCAAAAGCATACATAAACTTCACACTTTTACTTCCCTCCTCACATTTTGGGTTATAAATGTTACAATTTACAGTTTGTTTGCTTGTTTCCTTTTTGGTGAGGAAGATTGGCCATGAGCTAACATCGGTTGCCAACTTTCCTCTATTTTGTATGGCAAATGCTGCCACAGCATGGCTTGATCAGCAATGTGTGGGTCTGTGCCTTGGATCCGATTCAGTGAACCCTGGGTTGCAGAAGAGAAGTGCATGAACTTAACCACTATGTCATCAGGCTGGCCCCAAAATTTATATGTTTTTGCACTGTTAATCCATTAATGAATTATTATAGCTATGGTCATTTTTAATGCATTTGTTTTTAACTTTTAGACTAGAGTTGTAAGTGAATTATGCGCTACTGTTACAACATCAGAGAATGTGACTTTGACTATATATTTACCATTTCCAGTAAGTTTTACACATACATTCATATTTTTGCATCATTTATTTCGTCTTGAAGAACTCCGTTTAACATTTCTTATAAGACAGGTCAGTTGTGAAGAACTCCTTTACCTTTTCTTTGTTCAGGAAAGTCTTTATCTCTCTTTCATTTCTGAAGGACAGCTTGCCAGATGTGGTATTCTTGGTTGAAAGTTTTTCTTTCAATATTTTGAATATTGTTCTAATCTGTCCTGGCTGCAAAGTTTCTTTTGATAAATCTGTCTATCGTCTTATGGGTTTTTCTCTAATGTGATGAGTCACCTTTCTCTTGAAGCTTTCAAAATTCTTTCTTTGTGTTCAATTTTTGACGATTTAATTATAAGATGACTTAGTGTAGCCGTTTTCAAATTTAACCAATTTTAGGTCCTTCATGCCTCATGGAATGGACTCTAGATGTGCTCCATGGAAGCTAGATGACCATTTCTCTTGCCCAGTTTGGGGACTTTTCAGGAATTAGTGCTTTTAAATATATTTCCTGCCACTTTCTTTTTCTCTTCTCCTGAGATTCCCATAAAGCATATGTTGTTTCTATTGATAATGTCCCATAAGTCCCATGTGCTTTCTTTACTCTTTCATTATATTTTCTTTCTGCCTCTCTGACTGTATAATTTCAAATGACCTATCTTCTAGTTTACTAATTCTCTTCTCTCTCTCTCTTTTTTTTTTTTTTTTGGCTTGGTCAAGTGCTGTTGAAGCTGTCTATTGAGCTCTTCAGGTCAGTCATTGTTTTCTTAAACTCTAGGATTTCTGTTTGTTTGAGTTTTTTATAAATGGTTTTTATTCTTTGTTGAAATTCTTGTGTTTTTCTTGCAATGTTTTCCTAATTTTTTTAAGTTGTCTTTCTCTGTGTTATCGTAGATCATTAAACTTCTTTAAGAGGATTATTCTGAATTCTTTATCAGATATTTTACAGATATCCGTTTCTTTAAGGTCAGTCATTGGAGCTTTATTAGTTTCCTTTGGTGGTGTCTTGTTTACCTGATTCTTTGTGATCCTTCACTGCTTGTGCTGGTTTTGTACATTTGAGTAAGTGATCTTCTCTACCAAGCTTTGCAGGTTTGCTTGGCAGGGACAGTCCTTTGTCAGACAGCTCAGCTTGGGGTTCTGAACAGGTCTGCTTATGTTGTCCTTGTGCAGGTGGGCCTTGCTCTTGAGGTCTTTAATTGGGTGCAGTCTCTATTTGGGTGAAGCCATTGACTGTTCACTGAAATCAGAGGTGGTGCCTGCTGACCAGGCTCTGTGGTTGTATAGGCCTGCTGTGTGACTCCACATTCAAGTAGGGCTATAGGGTGGGCTCCCTGATTGAGTAGGGTTGCTGGCTATGCTCCATAGCCTGGTGGAGCCACTGGCTGGGCAGTACCTCTGTCAGGCAAGGCTGCTGGCTGTGTTCCCTGACAGGGCATACCATTGGTTGGACTCCTCACTTGGGCTATGCTATGGGTTTGGCTCTGCAATCACTCCTAGTTTTGGGTGGAGATTCAGGCTGAGGTCCTTGGCTGGATGGTGTTTCTGGCTGGATTCTGCATTTAGACTGGGTCTCAGGCAGCACTTTGTGGTCAGACATAGCTTCAGGTTTGCTATGCAATCAGTTGGGGATGCAGACTGAGATCTGAAGTTGGACAGGGCCACAGTCTGTGCTCTGCTGTTGTGCAAGGTCATTGACCAGGCTCTTTGGTTGGGAGGGGCCTCCCACTGTGTCCTGCAGTTGCATGGGGCTAGAAACTGTGCACCACAGTCAGACGGGGTTCTGTACAAGTTCTGTCATCAAGTGGGTCCACAGGCAGTGCTCTATAATTGGACAGGGTCACTGGCTCGGTTTTTTGCTTGGGGAAGGCCACATGTTGTTTTCAGCAATTAGGCAAGGCCATAGGCTGGGTCCTGCTGCGGGATGGGGCCGTAGGCTGGGCCCCATGGATGAGTGGTACCGTAGACTGGATTCTAATGCTCTCCAGAGTCACTGTTAGGCTCCTTGTTTACACAGAGCTGGAGGCTATATTTAACAGTTGGACAAGACTGCTGGCTTGGTTCCCTACCCAAGTGTTGCTGTAGGATGAGTTCCACAGCTGCCCCAATTCTCTAGTCTGGCTTCCTGGTAGAGCAGTACTGGAAGCTATACTTAGCAGTTGGGTGGGGCTGCAAATTTGAATTCCACCCAAGGCAGGGCTGTAAAATGGTGTCCACAGCCAGCATGGCTTGCTGGCTGGTGACTGAACCAGACAGAACTTCCCCTTGAGCTCCCTGGCCAGACTGAGCCATCAGCTCAGCTCTGTAGATGGGCAGAGCCACTGGCTGAGGCTTCTACTTGGATGCTGTTGCAAGCATGACTGTAGGATGGGCTACACAGCTGTCCAGGTTCTCTAAATAGGATTTCTGGTCTGTCCAGACTGGAGGCTATATTCAGCAGTAGGTGGGCCTTAGAATTAACTTCCCTGCCTGGACAGGGCCATAGAACAGGCTCCATGATCAGCATGGCTCACTGACTGTGACCTGAACCAGGCAGAGCTGTCCATTGTACTCCCTGGAAAGATGGGACCACTGGCTCAGCTTTGTAGATGGACAGAGCCAGGGGGACACAACTATAAGTAAGCCTATGGTCCACCAAGATCTGAGCACTGGTTACAGTCAAGTAGCACAGATTCCCCCAATGATCCCCGTGGGGTAAGACCCAAGTGGGTCTCCTGGGAAGTGCCCTAAGTGCTTCCTCCTGGTGATAGTGGTTGTCTACCTTCAGCTCTCTTTTTTGCACTGGAGAAACCACAGGCCCAGGGGAGCCCTCTGGGTGTGGCACCATGCAGGCCTTGGGGAGGGACAATGCAGGCAGAATGTATCTGTTCCTGTTACTCTTTTAATGCAGTCCTTCTCAGTCACTGTGGTTTATATGTGTGCTTCAGCTTCACCTCCAGGTTCGGGGATTTTCACAATTGTGTCTTGTCTATGGATATTTGCTGGTTGATCTGTCAAGAGGATTGAAGTTGAGAATGACTTACATCACCATTTTGATGATGTCACTCTCTCATATAGTTCTTAAAATATAAGAAACAAGATTAAAACTATGGGATAAGAAATTTTGTGTTTTTTCTGATTTTTAATATTATGTATGTATTTTCCTCATTTTGAAAATGAAATAGAAATCTTGGTTTAACAGGGTTATATTTTACCTATGAATCTAACCGTCTTATACTGATGAATTTCAGACTTTCAAGCTTCTTGTGAATATCAGAATATGTTGGACAATGACACCCAGGAATATGAGAACTCTATGGTTAACATGAAAAATAAATGCTTTTCAAAGGATCAGTTAAATTCAGGTATGGGGTAAAAATAAGCATTAGCAACTAAAAACTGGGTAACAAGTTATTGCCAGGCAGCCTCTATTTCGTTATTAAACTAATGATCTACAAAAGTTAAGTATGGTAGAGATATTTTTCAAGGGGATTGCAATTTCTTACCCTATAGTCTGCCTACATCTTTGAATAGGGGATAATCAGACTTTAGCAGTTTCTGCTCATTGGTCCATCAGCTAATTGACTTTGCAAGTAATAGGAGGAAAGAAATAGTTTTTGGACCTCTTTCAGAGCCATATCAATCAGCACAAGGATTTTTTCAGTGCATTTAATTTATAGTATGCATATAGTATGGTATAATTGTTTCATGATTTCATATTTGGCTATGGGGGGATATTGTCCACTGATCCTTTGTAAACCTCTACTATTGTACGTACAGTTTTGCTAACCAGACTTCCTTAAAACAAATCTCTACTCCTGACTTGCTCAAATGGGTGAAATTCACATTGCAGGGAATTCCATCCTGTCTTTGAAAGTTATGAGCAACCTGGAATTCAGGGAACTTCCCTGAAGTTTCCTTAAGTCGTCAACTGAAGCAGCCAATTCAGTAGAACTCATATCCATATACATTTGCTTATTTTGAATAAACATTGCAGTAGGACTTTCACCTTCTGTTCATATTGCCCACTGCTACCAGTTGCCTTAAAAATTTCCTCCTAGAGTATAATTCAGTTACCTTGGATTTGCCTTCTGTGAAAATAAATTTGAGGATGACTTTTTAGTAAATTATATTTTTTGTTTTTACATTTTTCAGATAGAAAAATTTGATGGACAGGAGAAGGGAGAGATGGATTGTATTCTTTCTTTAAACAAATAATTACTGTGCTTTTATGACGCTAGAAAAGTCATGGAGGAAAAAGGTTCTCAGTATAGGTATGAAAATCAAATGATGAGAAAAATACAGTTTGAAAACTCTTGAATAGTTCCTTCTTTTGCACTTATTCCATGGTGCCCATGGTGTTGGAGCAAGCTTTGAAGGAAAAGGAAACTATTGTTTCCCTCTCAACAACAAATATGTTATTTTTGCCAACTAAGGCAGTGCTGGTGTCCTCAGATTTCATGGAGAACAATAACATCTGTAGGACTGGGCAGGGTGTCTGGATTGCAGGTCCCAAGAGCAGAAACTTTCCAAAGAGAATCAAAATAACTTTTTTTTTTAAAGAAAAGTATGGAGAAGCACGCAAAAACAAATGGTCTTGCTGTGGAGAGAAATGCTACTATTTTTCTGACAGACATAAAAACTTCGAAGAGAGTCGTAAATTCTGCATCAACCTGGGCTCCCGTCTTTTGAAGATAGAGGATAAGGATGAACAGGTAATGAGTTTTGAAATGGTAATTTTTTCCATATATTTTGTATCCAAGGAGAAAATTGCTTTAAAAAATTTTAAGAACAGCTGAAAGCAATGTGTTTGTTAAATGACAATGACTTGTCTTTGCTAGTCTCAACACAAATAATCCATAACCAATCTATAAGTCAAAATTGGGATGAATTTATTATGAGCCAGTTCTGAGGACTACCCTGGGGCCTTCCTTCCAGAAGGAAGGGCACCAAAGAAGTGGGGTGTATGGAGTGCTTATATACCATCAAAGAGCATGTATCACATATGATGGGAATGTCTCTTTTACAACAGTCACAAGATTGCCTAGCTGACACAGTGATTCACACAGCAGGTAGCAGGTCTGCTGTCTTGATGGACGCAGCAGGTAGCAGGTCTGTTGTCTTGAGCTTGGTGGTCACAGGTTGAGCACAGCAATCAATTCCTAGCCTAAGGAGAGATGCTTATCCTTAAGGAAATGCCAATGTTGGGGAAGATGCATCTTTATCTTAAGGGCATTTGTTCCTGTCTTTGGGACATAGTAAATACTTAAAGCATATAGAAAATGCATGCACAGTGGCCATGTCAGGTCATTTTGGAATAATAAGGTCAGGCCAAATTAGTTTTACACCAAATGACTTCCTCACATACTCCAATATATCCTATTGCTTTCCATTTATTTATCACAGGTCAAATGGAATGATCTGTGGGGAATGAAGGGCTCCCTTGTTATTGGGAACTGCAGTATCAGAGTTATATTTTTGTTTAGGGACAAAGCTTTAAGGACTATTGCTGATTCTGTGTCTGCTCTAGGCAGCAAACTGAGGTTTCTGAACTAAAGGGCATCTCTCATGAAGCTATCATGGGAGTTGTCCTGTTTTCATGTTGTTATGTTTTGAAGTCCATTGATAATAATGGATCTTCAGTGTGTGAATACTTGTGGCATATTGGGAATGATTAGGCAATGATAACCAATCCTAATGGAAAGTATGAAAAGAGTTTAAAAAAATGACCATTCTTTGTGTTCGCATTATTTTCATGGTTGCATTGTTAAAAACAGACAGAAGGACTAAATCACATGAAGGATTCTTTCTTCACAGGAATTTATTCAGTCTTTGGTGTCTTATTTTTATTGGATTGGATTATCTCGAAAAGGGATTATCAGCCCCTGGATGTGGGAAGATGGCTCCTTGATGCATTATAGTTTGTAAGTATTCAAGACATACGTGAAATCTTCAGTTTATTTGTTATTAACTATGGAAATGAGTTGCTCAGACAAGTTTCACAAAGCAGGGTTTTCTGACCTCAACAGCAACTCTAATGGATTAATTTTAGTTTTATAAAACATCCTAGGCATTATAAAAACACTGCAGATTTCCATGTTTCTCTACTTGTATTCTTGCCATTTCCTCAACCAGCAATGCTCTCTCCCTTAGTACTCAGTTAAAATTCACTCTCTCTTTGAAGACGTTTTTGATCTCCTACTTTGAAATTATTTCCTCCTCTATTCTCCTAAATCACTTTTTTTCCTTTGACCATTTCATATCCAATCTAGAGTTTAGTGCCACTCATCTCTTGTTCACCCACAGCACATAACACATAGTACTTGGGGGTTGTTTAACAAACTTTTAAAAATTTATCAATATGAATAGTAATAAATTCTTCTAGATTTGAAAATATATAGAGGGTAGCTAAAATTTTTGAGTTTCAATGACTAGTCCCATGGTCTAAATCAAGCAGTTACACAGTATTATGCATAACTTAATCTATCATCACTGTCTTCACTATCTAGCAAAGCACATTCCATGTCACAAACAAGTATAGACTAACAGGAAAGAATTCAAAAATGAGTTGGATTGGGCTCAGTGTAATATATTTTTTTCATTATATATTTTTCTGTGACCCATGGAACCATAGAATTTTAGAACTATAAATAATGTTGGAGAACAGGTGAATTTTTTTACAGATGCTAAATAAACTAAGAAAATCCTAATAGCTATTAATGGCAGAGATAAGCTGAGGACTAGGTCACCTATTTCTAGATTTGGTCCTTCTTTACTGGTTAGAATGCTTTTTTTTGATGAAATAAATTTTTGTTCCAAATTTGCAGTTTCTCACATGAGATATACTGTTTTTATATATCTCCATATTTGCATATGCTATACCCTTTATCTGGATTACCTTTAACTCCACTCTTCATCTTGTTAGATCTTATGCAATAATTTATTAGATGATTAGATCAGTCATTTACTTATTCATTCATGCATGCACTGATTTAACCCTTCTTAAGCCATGTACCAGGTTCTGTGTAGTGACTGGATATATAATAGAAAGTAAGTTGGAAGTAGTCCAGCTTCACAGTGTGTGTCTCTTCTTTACGACTCAGCTTAAATGTTACCACATCCAAATAGCTTTCCCTGGCAAACTCTTTCCCCCTTGTTTGTGTTAGAAGCTACTCTTTTGTGGCCAGTGAATGTGTCATTCTCTCAGAAGGTGAACTCCTTGAGGACAAGAATAAATTTTCTCTGTATCTGTGTTTCTGGGCCTTGATGTATGGTGGTGCTTTAGAAATGTTTACTGACTGAACAAACAGAGAAATACCTAAATATACAACTTCTGTCTTGTCTGTAGTAGTTTTTCCACTGAAACTATGATTTATATCTGACCATTAGGCTCAGTTTATCTTTTTTCCCCCCTCATTAACAGAGCGCTACAGGGGTCAAATGTAAACAACAACAACTGTGTGTATACCACAGCAACTAAAGTGGTAGCTGCTCTCTGCACCAAGCAGGTTTTCTTTATTTGTGAGAAGAATTATACTAATTTTGATCTCAAATTGAGTGAAGATAAATGAAGTAATGAACAGTCTGGTGTATCTACTTTTTACCTGCAGGATGCAGGTAAATATTCTGTGTTCTTGACATTGTTCAATTTACAAGATTAACTGCCTGTGTAAGAGAATTTGTAATTTGATGTAGATATATTGAGTGTCAGAGCTTCATCTGGATGGGAAGTGGGGTGATAAGGGGCTTCTTTGACTTGATTTCAAGTTGATTTTTTTTGATGAAAAGTAAACATTATAATTCAGAAACTATTAATGATATTCTTTTTTCCTCTATTTCAGCTGGATTTCCTTGCAACATATTGTGTTCCTTATATACTTTTTGAAGAAATGGCCAATACATTTGAGTTATTTTTGAATTGATGTTCAGGAAATACACCTTCTGAAATCACGATGGACCATGATGTGACTATTTACACACATTTTCCTTTTTCTGAGAAGTATATTAATACGTTCAGATAGAATGATTCTCATTTCTGTCACTTCCATTTTATCACTTTTAGGTTTCAAAAATTTTCACATTTATGTAAGAATTACTGATTGAAAAATAAAAATAATATAGAAGCACATTGAACAAAAACCTACTCCACAACCCATTCTAATGTCTTTGCCTGTCCAGTGTACACTGTTAATTTGGTTTGTATCGTTCTACATATTTTTTTCTAACATTTGCTACAAATAATTCATAAACTTTCATTGTGTATATATCTCTGTTAATGTACTTAAATATTTCTATAAAGTAGAAATCTAGATGAGAAGTTCCTATGTCAAATAGTATGCATCTTCCAAATCCTGAAATATCAGTAAATATTTACCTCCTACAAATGCTTTCAATTAGCACCAACACCTAGAATGTGTGTATACCTATTTTTTCAAACTCTTACTAATATTTTATGTCATCAATTTTTAATAGGCATAAATGTTTTTATTCTTATTTTAACTAGTACTTTCAACATTACCTATGAGATGGAGTATGTTTTCCAATGTTTATTGGTCACTCATTCTTCTGTGAATAGCTGTTTTATTTTCTTTATTCATTGATTTTTTAAATTAATTTTCCTCCTTTTTTTTAGTGATTACAAAAAGTGCTTCATATATTTTTATATTTTTACTCAGTATATTTTTATTATTTTCCCGCTTAAGATTTCATGATTTTTATCTTATGTATATGACAATATTTTCCTTTATGACTCTTGGAATTTATGCCTTACTTAGCGAGTTATTTTCTCCCTAATATCAAAAATAATCTTTTATCTTTTTACTGTTTTAGGGAACTTTCAATTTGTAGAATAGGTGAAGGTTTCTGTGAACTGAAATAGTACTCATAGTTACTTGGATTTTAATTAGTATTCAATTTATTGAATCACTTGTCTCTTGTAAAGCTAATATATCAAGCCAAAAATTTAGTATATAGAATTCAAATATTTTAAAGCAGAATCTCCCTCACAAGAAGACCAGCTAGCAGCTACCTATAGACAAGACACCATTGTGAAAATCCCAGAACATGGAGGAGGCTGAAGCACCACCCTCTGTATCACAGAGACCAAGAAGGACTATATTAGAAGAGTAAGAGGAATGGCTACAGTCTGACCACATTGCCCCTCCCCCAGGGCAGCACAGCACCTCATGGAAAGGGCACTCCTGGGCCTACAGTTTCTTCAGTGGGTGAAAGAGAGTCCAAGGTGGCCATCTAGCTCCCCCAGCATTGAGGGTCACTTCCCAGGAGGCCCACTTTTGTCTTGCCACATGGGGATTGTGGGAGGAATCAGTGAGCTTGACCACTGAAAATCAAATTGGGACAGGGAAGAGGAATAGGGATTAGAGCAACCAACACTTGGATCTTAGCGGGCTATGTTCCTTTTCATTGTGGCATCTGTGTAGAGATCCAGCCACCACCTTCTCTCAGCTACAGAAACAAGCTGGTGGACCTGTCTTTTAGAGAACTCAGTGCACAGTTCTGCCTGATTTGGGGACCCCAAGCAATGAGGTGTGCAGGCCTTGGAGCCTGTTCTGCTGCCTCTCTCAGGGAGAAAAGCTAATTCATAGCTCCACCTACTGCTGAATACAGCCCAGTCCCACCCAACTGGGGAACCTCACTAGAGCAGCTGGGAAGCTATGTAGCCCATCCTACAGCCTGCTTACCGTGGCATTTGAGTAGAGACTATCCATAGTCAGCAACTATGCCCATCTGCAGAGCTGGGCTGGTGGACTTCTCTGGTCAAGCCAATCAGTGCAAAGTTCTTTCTCATTTGGATCCTCAGCCAGCCAACTATGCCTTTCTTGGAGCCTGATCTGCTCCCCTGCCTAGGCAGGGCAGGAGGTTCATGGCTTCACCTACTGCTGAGTATAGCTTTTAGTTTAACACAACAAGGAAGCCGTTAATAACCAAAGCACCTAGAAGGCTACATAGTCCACTCTACAACCCATTTGCAGTAGTGCCCGAGCAGAGAGCACAGTCAGCAGCTCTGCTCATTTGAGAACTGAGCTGGTGGCCTTGGCTGGGTCAGGGAGATTTGTGAACAGTTCTGCTTGATTTGGCTCCCCAACCAATAAGCCTTACTGGCATGGAGCCTCTTTCATGGCCCTACCTGAGTTGGGAAGCAAATTTAAAGCCCCACCTAGGCCAGAATATAGCCTCCAGCGCTGGCTGAACAGGAAGCCTAATCAGAATATCAGAGAAACTGCATAGCCTATCCTAGAGCCTTACTTACAATGGTACCTAAGAAGAAAGTCCAGGCAATGGTTCTGCCTATCTACAAAGCTAAACTTGTCGTCCTGTCTGGCCAAGAGCTTGGTTGGCAGCTCTACCAGATTTGGGTACTCATCCATTGAGTTTTAATGGCCACACAGCTCACCGAGGCAGGGAAGCAAATTTGCAGACCCAACCAACCACTGAGTAGAGTACCAACCACTTGAATAGGAAGTCTTACCAGAGAATCTGAACAACCATAGAGACCATCCTACAGCCAAGAAGCTAAGCCAGTAGTCCTGTCCAAATGTTCCCAGCCAGTGGCACCTCCCTGACCTCAGAGCTCAGGCAGGGGCCTCACCCAAAAAGAAACCCCAATACAAATCCCCATCTGCCCAATGATGCTACCAGCTGACCTGCCCAGGACCTCAAGCTGAGCTGACTGATGAAACACTGTTTCTGCCAAAGTGAACATCTAAAGTCTGGAAGAGGAGATGGCTTACTCAAATGCAGCAAGAATAATGGATCATGGAGAATCAGGTAAATATGACACCACTAAAGAAAACTAATAAATCTCCAATAACGGACCCTAAAGAAATGGAGATGTATCAACTATCTAACAAAAAACTCAGAATAAACCTCTTAAATAAGTTTAGTGATCTACAGTAACACAAAGACACACAACTAAATGAAATTAGGAAAATGATGTATGAAAAAATCCAGAAGTTCAACAAAGAAACTGTAAAAAAAAAAAAAACATAAATCCTAGAGTTAAAGAATACAATGATTGACCTGAACAATTCAATAGAGAACTTCAATATCACTCAACCGACCAGACAAACAAAAAGAATTAGTGAACTGGAAAATAGATCAGTTGAAATTTTCCAGTCAGAGGAGCAAAAAGAAAAAGGAATGAAAAGGAGTGAAGAAAGCTTACAGTACTTATGAGACAACATCAAAAAAACCCCAATATATGCTTTATGGGAATCCCAGAAGGATAAGAGAAAGAGAAAGAAACTGAAAGTATATGTAAAGTAATAATGTCTGAAAACTTCTGAAACTTGGTGGCAGAAATGGACATCCATATTCATGAGGCCCAAAGACACCAAATAAATTGAACCTGAAAAAGGCTACACTAAGACACATTATAAGTAAATTGTTAAAAGTTAAAGGCAAAGAGAGAATTTTGAAAGAGGCAAGAAAAAGCAACACGTCTCATACAAGGAAACCCCATAAGACTATAGACAGATTTCTCAAAATAAACTTTGCATGCCAGGAGTGGGATGATATATTCAAAATATTGGAAGAAAAAACCAGTCCTCCAAGAATACTACACACAGCAAAGCTGCGCTACAGAAATGAAGGAGATAAAGACTTTCCTGAACAAAGAAAAGCAGAGGTAGCTCTTCACCACTAGACCTGCCTTACAAGAAATGCTAAAGGGAGTTCTTCCAGAGGAAATAAAAGGATGCTAATTAACATTACAAAAGCATGTGAATGTATGTGTAAAATTCACTGGTAATGGAAACATATACAGTGAGTATGGCCAGCAGCTTGTGTTTTCTAAATTTCTTGGGGATTTATCAGAGCAAAGTCTGGATTTCCAGGGGAATGTGTGTATGAAAATATGCACACCACTGGTATAATAACTGTACCAGGTCCTCTTCACACACGTGTGAGAAGGCGGTTTGTGCTAAAAAATCAGAAGAAGGTTAAAGGAAAAGCTATGAGGTTCACATCTCAATAAGATTCTTCATTTATGATCTGCCTGCCTTTGTTGCTATTGTTATTTCACGTTATTTGTGACTCTACTTTTTCATGGCAGATACTGATAAATGAGTTTATGACAGAAGTCAGAGTGTAGAGTTACAGAAGAAATATCAGCATAGCACAGAAAACTTAGCAATTCAGGACCTGTTTGATTTTGTGAAAATTATGTAAATGAACTAATAAACATTTCATTTTCCACGAATACTTAGCCTTTTTCATTTTTTTTAATATTCCAAAATCTATTTAGAATTGCGACCCTATACAAACAAAACTTCAGAACAAATATAATGAGAAATATAAGTGATAAATGATTTAACACATGACATTTAAAATATGTCAAAAATACAAGGAAATATCAATAAGTAGCATAAAGCAAAACAAAGGAAATTAAAATTTAATTATAGTAAACTTCTCAAGTCATCTATTTTCCAAGTTGCTTGCAGAAGTCTTCCTGGCAAATTTTAAATATATCAAGTTCACTTACATTCTTTTATTCTTGTTGCTCCTCTTGTGAAAATGGATCTTTCCTGTGAAAGGCTGCTTTTGACTGAGCTCCAGATCCATCTTCTGTTCTTCCTCCGCTGTTTTAAATTCATTCCATTAATCAACCCCTATCACATACATCCAAGCACTTCCATTTAAAATGCACAACCTTCAGGGTATAAGCACACCCACACATTTCTCTCCCTCCCCTTAAACTCATGGCCTTTTCTAACTTCCCCTTACCAGTCTCTTCAAAATGACTGGACTTGAGCAAAGCATCTACACTGACTATGTACTTTCTCACTTTCAAATATTACTCAGAACATTGTTACTTGGCTTCCCTTTTCTCCTCTTTATTGAGACCTCTTGTTAAAGACACTACTGATTATTTGTTATTCACTCATTCTTTCATTTGTTCAATCGTTTTGAGTGTTTTTATGTCTCTAGTTCTGTTGTAGGCAGTATGCTTATTTTGTAATACAGTTTACTTCAATACTTGTGTTATTCGATCTATCAAGAACATTTTATTGGAATAATTATTTCATTGTTCTTGACATTCAGTATTATTTTACTTTCATCACTTTTGTTCTTTCTGGTTTTCTTCCTACCACTCTGGTCCTGTACTTTTAGACTCCTGTATGGATTTTTCTTTACCCTGTAATATTTTTCAGCTTGAAGAGTTCATTCAGGAACATCCTATGATTTAGGCTGATTATTGATTTGTCAACACAATAATTTGCTATGATACGAGCAATGAATGAACTGGGATAAATGTTGGGGGCAGGAAGACTAGCGAGGACCTTATTACAGTGGTCAAAAAGACAGATGTTGGTTACATGGTAGCGAATAAAAGCCTAGGTATAAAGTGATTTGTAAAGAGTCAAGATCTATTGTAGTCTAGATACTGTGCCCGTTATATAGAAAAGCATACTAAAAAACTATTCAAGTCCTGAATTAAAGGAGGCGGAATGAACAAGGGCTCTTTTCTTAATCTATTTCAATGAGAGGTTTTGAACAGTGAATTAAATCCATAAATTGATGTGAAGTGATGTGACTGGACAGCTAGTTGGCTGATGGCGCCATTCAGGGGAAGGGAAATTACAGGAGAAAGGACAGATTTCTGGAAGTCAAAAATGGTAAGTTTTAGGTATAATACGTTTGATGTATCTGTATATCCTCTGAAAACAAAGCTCAGTGGGCTTAGTGAGAAGAAAATGCTCAAACCCTTCTATTTTATAAACTTCTGCTTTTCAACTCACATATATATAATCAACATCGAACATATGGAGCTAGTATAAAAATTCTCACAAATAAAATTACTTTAGCAATTTTATTATATTTTTCCTAGTAAAGAGTTTTCTTTAATACTCTCAAATGAAATAGAGGAAAATGAATAAAAGGCACTTTTGAGAAGTCCTCTCGTCTTACAGGTTCAGAATCATTTTGTCCTAATGTCTCCCAGTCTGTGAATGCATCAGAGAGAAAGTAAATAAACGCACAAACAACCAATAATGTAGGAAATGAGAGAATACACAATGCAGCAATTATTCCTGTGTTGTGCCAAGGTGTTTCGTTATTCCAGAAATGTCTGTAGAAAAGGTATAAAACTAAAAGTCAGGAAAGTCTGAGGGGCTTATATTAATCAGCAAGCTGGCAGCATTAAATCAAAATAAATCTTTTCTTCCATATTTCAGCTTCCTCAGCACCAGCTAGAGTTATGTTAAGCTTTTTGTTGAGGTAAATGATAATTTAAACCCCTTATGACCTTAAAAAACACATTCATCAACTGCTTTGCTGAAAACAGGAAATAGCGGCAAGTAGAAGAGAACAGACCCAGACTTTTTGTGAGCACGTAGACATTATTTTGCTTATATTATTTCCATAGTTTGCACATTTTTGGAAGAAAGGAATGAAAAACAATCATGTGGTAATCAGTTGGAAGACAACCCCTCCCCTCAAACAAGGGCACTATGGCTACAAGATATCCCTTTTACTGTTCTATGACAAGACATAAAGGACACATCTCTATATGAGTTGCTGGAACTAAGTTGACCTGATGTGAAAGCATAATAAAACTCATATACAATTCTGTACAAAGTCAGCAAAAGATGGGTGGCAATTTCGCTTTATTAATAGAGAAGACTGACAAGGACAGTGTGTGATTTGAGGAAAAGTAGCACCAAATCTGACCTGCTTCAACACTGAAGTTATGAGTAAGGAGAAAGGGAAATTGAGAAGTATCTATTGTTATATTCCTGTAAAGAGAAAATGAAAGAAGGAAATCGATGTATTAGAAACAAGTGGAATATCTTATTTCAAGAATGATGGAGTGATAAATATGTTAATGCTAAAGAATGTCCATTACATTTCACTACGAGGACATCCTTTGTGACCTTGGTTTTAGAAGTCAGTCTTAATTGTGTGGTAGCAAAAACACAAAAGTCAGGTTGCAATGGCTTATGAGGTAAGTAGGCAGTGAGAAAATGGGAAAAGCAAGTGTACACAACTTTCTTCCTCAGGATGTATAACTGTAAGGACAGCTTGGGCAATACCCTGAGAAGCAGGTGTTGTGGAGGGAGGGTTGATATTTTGTTCACCCAACATCCCTTCTAGCCGGGAGACTTTGAAACCAATGTGGTCACAGTGGTGTCTTTACTTTTCATATTGTGTAGGTAGATCAAGACTTAAAATAGTTTTAACAGTTTGGTAAGGAGATAACATCATTGAGGTTACAAAGTATATGAACAAAAATGATGATTTGCCTGGAAAGAGTGGTTTGTAGGCTAATCCAGGTGAGTAAATATTTCAATTAGAAAACATTTACAACAACAGGAATAGGTTTGTTTCCCCTTAGGCAAGAACACTGGCCTTGGGCTGGCTTTTGTTTAAAGGAAGAAATACTAAACACACTGTTTGGAGACTTCTGTGTAATCCTATGCCTTTATTCATTTTGTGGCCAAATCAAAGTATCTTATTGACTTCTATGTAATTAAGCTATATATACAGTTCCCATTTCTGCTGCTTATTTTTCTCTTATGGCAAAGACAAAGCTGCAATTCACACAGTAAAATTATTCCTTGACTGGCATATGGAGGAAAGGAAGGCAAAACCTTGTTAAAATGCATGCATGCCATCAATGTATCACACAAATTGCTCAAGGAAATTTCATGCTAAACCAATCGATGGACATTTATTACAGATAGACCAGAGGGATAATTTTATTTATTTTTAGTACTATACATCTTTTACAGATTTATTGAGGGATAATTGATCTAGAAAAAACTGCACAGGTGGGGCTTCAGAAGCACGGCACGCAGGCTGCAGCGACGCCAGCAGCCACTTTGGTGGCAGTTGCTGTGTTGGGTACCAGGGTGGCTGCCTAAGACCCAGGTGCACCTGGACTCAGCACACTCAGGCCTCTGCTCACTGTGGGATCTTCGTGGAGACCAAGCAGAGGCACTTTTACTTGGTGATGTTCAGCACCTCTGGCTTCACTGGCCAATTATTTGTTAAAAATCCTGCACATATTTAACATGTACAATTTGATGAGATTAGGCATAGGCATAAACCAGTGACACCATCACCAAAGTCAAGCTAATAAACATGTCTATCACTTCCACAAGTTTCCTTGTGTCCTTTGTGCGTCTATCTTTGTGGTAAGAACACTGAGCATGAGATCTACCCTCTCGCAAATTTTTAAGTGCACCACACTACACTGTTAATTATAAGGTGCTATGTAGTACGGCAGATCTCTAGAACTTAGTCATCTCACATAACTGTAAGTTTAAACCTTTTGAATGACATTTTTCATTTCCCTCTTCCCCCATTTGAATGGAAATTGTCATTCTACATCTGTAAGTTTGGCTATTTCAGATATCTCATTTAAGTAGAATCATGCACTCTTGTTCTTCTGTGACTGAGTCATTTCACTTAGCTTAACGTCTCCCAGGTCCATCCATGTTGTCACAAATGGTAGGATCTGCTCCTTTTCTAAGGCTGAATACTATTCCATTGCATGTATATACCACGGTTTTGTTACCTATTTCTCTGTCGATGGACATCTGGATTGTTTCCGTATTTCAGCTATTAATAAAGCTGCTGTGAACATGGGAGTGCAGCTATCTCTTTGAGATCCTGATTGCAATCCCTTTGGATGTATAATCAGAAGTGGGATTGCTGGATCATACTGTAAATCTATTTTTAAGTTTTTGAGATATCTACATAATGTCTTCCATAGTGGCTGTGCCAGTTTACATTTTCACCAACAATGTACAGGGTTGAAACGTTACCACTCCTTGCCAAGACTTTTCTTTGTTTTCTATAGTAAGGATCCTAACATGTGAGATGGTTTCTCATTGTGGTTTTGATTTGCATTTCCCTGAATATTAGTGACATTAAGAACCTATGCATATGTCTCTTGGCCATTTGTATGTCTTTTTTGGAGAAATGTCTATTCAAGTCCTTTGCCCCATCCCTTTTTTTTTCCCTGAGGTAGATTCAGCCTGAGTTAACATCCATGGCCATTCTTCTTCTTTTTTCTTTTTTCTATGTGAGCCACTGCCACAGCATGGCTACCAAGAGATGAGTGGTGTACATCCACACCCAGGAACTGAAGCTGGGCCGCTGAAGTGGACTGCACAGAACTTAACCACTGGGCCACCAGGACTGGCCCCCTTTGCCCACTTTTTAAGCAGGTTGTTTGTTCTAGAGGGTTGTAAAAGTTACTCATATATTTTGGAAATTAATCCCTTATCTGCAAATGTTTTCTCCCGTTTCATAGTTTGTCTTTTTATTCTGTTGATTGTTTTCTTTGCTGTTTGATGTAGTCTCACTTCTCTGTTTTGCTTTCTTTGCCTGTGCTTTTGGTGCCAAATTCTTGAAATCATTGCAAAGGCCAATGTTATGAAACTATTTCTCTGTGATTCTTCTAGGACTTTTACAGTTTCAGGTCTTAAATCTTGTCAAGTTTAAATCTTGTCAAAGATTAGTTGACTGTATAAGTATTGGTTTATTTCTGGGTTCTCTATTCTGTTCCATTGGTTTACATGTTTATCTTTGTGCCAGCACCATACAGTTTTGTTATTGTTACTTTGTAATATATTTTCAACTTAGGAAGTGTGATGCTTCTAGTTTTGTAATTTTTTCCCCAAAGATTGCTTTGACAATCTGGGTTTTTTGAGGTTCCATATGATTTACTGTAGTAACATTGGCTTATAACACTATGTAAATTTCGGGTGTACACCATTATATTTTGATTTCAATTTGGACTATATCATGTTCACCATGCAAAGAGTAATTACAATCCATCACAATACATGAGTGCCTAATCACCCTTTTCGCCCTCCCCCTCCCCCTTCCCCTCTAGTATCCACCAATCCAGTGTCTGTCTTTATCTATTTGTTTGTTATTGTTATGTTTCATTTATGAGTGAGATCATACGGTATTTGACTTTCTCCCTCTGACTTAATTTGCTTAGCATAATACCCTCAAAGTCCACCTATGTTGTCACAACTGGCCAGATTTCATCCTTGTTTATGGCTAAGTAGTATTCCATGTGTATATGTACCACATCTTCTTTATCTATTCGTCCCTTGATGGACACCTAGGTTGCTTCCAAGTCTTGGCTATTGTGAATAATGCTGCAATGAACATAGCGGTGCATGTATCAGAATACATTTGTGTTTTTGTGTTCTATGGATAAATAGCTAGCACTGGAACAGCAGGATTGTACGGTAGTTGTATTTTTAATTTTTTGAAAAATCTTCATACTGTTTCCCATAGTAGCTGAACCAATACACATTCCCACCAGCAGTGTATGAGTGTTCTCTTCTCTCCATATCCTCTCCAACACTTGCTGTTTCCTGTCCTGCTAATTATATTTCATTTTGCCAGGAGGGAGGTGATGTTGCGTTATAATTTTGATTTCATTTCCTGACAGTTGGTGATATTGAACATCTTTTCATGTGCCTGTTGGCCATCTGTATATCTTCTTTGGATAAATGTCTGTTCAATTCACTTTCCGTTTGTGTCTTCAGGTCTGAAGTATGTCTCTTGTATGCAGCACATAAATGGATCTTGTTTTGTTATCCAATCAGCCACCCTATGACTTTTGATTGGAGCATTTAGACCATTGACATTTAAAATAGCTTTCAGGGCCCAGCCTGGTGGTGCAGTAGTTAAGTGCTCATGTTCCACTTCGGTGGCCCAGGGTTCACCAGTTCGGATCCTGGGTGTGGATTTGGCACTGTAGGGCAAGCCATGTTGTGGTAGGTGTCCCACATATAAAGTAGAGGAAGATGGGCACAGATGTTAGAGCAAGGCCAGTCTTCCTCAGCAAAAGGAGGAGGTTTGGCAGCAGGTGTTAGCTCATGGCTAATCTTCCTCAAAAAAATAAATAGATAAAATAAAATAGCTTTTGATAAGAAGGTAATTATTGCTATTTTGTTACTTTTTTCCGGATGTTTTAGAAGTTCTTCTCTCTTGCTTTCTTGTTCTCTTCTTCTCTTCCCTTGCAGTTTGATGGCTGTCTCTAGTATTACATTTGGGTTACTTTCTCTTAATTTTTTGTGTAATTATTATAGGTTTCTGGCTTGTGATTACCATGAGGTTCATTTATAATAACCTGTGTATACATCAATCTATATTATGCTGATGGTCTCTGTAGTTTGACCTCTTGCTAAAAGCTCTACTCTTTTACTCACCTCCTCCCACATTTTATGTTTTTATATCATATGTCAACTCTTTCTTTGTGTGCGTGTATCTCTTACCCTCTTATCATGGAAATAGCACTTTTAGTACTTTTGTATTTTAACCTTCATAGTTTCTTCATAGGTGTTATATCTGCTATCTTTATTGTATATTTGGCTTTCCCTGTATTTTATTGATTTTTTTGATAGTTTTTTATTCCTATTTGTGGTCTTCTCTTTTCCACTTAAATATGTCCCTTTAGCATTTCCTGTAAGGCTGGTCTCTTGGTGATTACACTCCTTTAGATTTGCTGGTCTGGGAAACTTTTAATCTCCCCTTTCATTCTGAATGATAGCCTTTCTGGGTAGAGTATTCTTGACTGTAGAGTTTTTCCTTTCGGCACTTTAAATGTGTCATGCTACTCCCTTCTAGCCTGTAAGGTTTCTGCTGAGAAATCAGCTGACTGCCTTATGTAGTTTCCTTTGTATGTAATTTTTTCCCTTTCTCTTGCTCCTTTTAGGATTCTCTCTTTATCTTTAATTCTTGACATTTTAATTATAATCTGTCTTAGTGTGGGCCTGTTTGGGTTTATCTTGTTTATTGCTTTCTGTGCCTCCTGTATGTGGATGTCTGTTTCATTCCCTAGGTCAGGAAAGTTTTCAGCTGTTATTTCTTCAAATAGAGCCTCTGACCCTTTTTCTCTCTCTTCTCCTTCTAGGACACCTAGAATAGGGATGTTTGTGAGCTTTATGTTGTCCCAGAGATCCCTTGGACTTACCTCATTGTTTTTAATTTTATTTTCTTTTATCTGTTCAGCTAGGGTCATTTCCTTTAGTATTTCATCCAGCTTGCAGATCTATTTTTCTCTATCATCCACTCTACTATTGAGTCCCCATAGTGAATTTTTCATTTTCAGTATTGTATTCTTCATTTCTGGCTGATTTTTTTTTTTATTTCCCAATTTTTTGTTGATGTTCTTACTGAGTTCATCCTTTCTTCTCCCAAGATCAGTGAACATCCTTCTGACTCTTAATTTAAACTCTTTGTCAGGTAGATTGTGATCTCTGTTTCATTTAGTTCTTTTCTGGGATTTTGTCTTGTTCCTTTACTTGGAACATATTCCTTTGTGTCCTCATATTGCCTCTTACTCTGCTTATATCTATGTATTTTGTAGGTCAGCTATACTATATCTCCCAATCTTGGAGAGGTGGCCTTATATAAGAGATGCTTTATGAGGCCTGGCAGTGTGTTTCCCCTTCATCACCAGGTCCAAATGTTCCAGGAATGTCCCCTATGTGGGCTATGTGAGTCCTTCTGTTGTGGCAGGGTTACTCTTGCTGCAGGTGTCCAGGGAGGCTAGGCTGTCCCCTTGGCCAGCTGGTGGTAATGCTCAGCTCTGTGTGGCTTCTGTGGGCACTTCGGTCACTTTATTGGCCATGCACAGCCCCAGTACAGTTGGCTACAAGGTCTAATAGAACATTCCTGTTGCAGTTGTCTGTTAAGTAGGCCCCCAGTTTGGCTAGTTGCTAGGCTCAGGGGCTTACAATTACTGTAGGCCTCTGGCCTGCAAGGCTCTTGTCAGCTCTCTCAGGATTGCACCTGAGTGAGGCTGGCCCCAGACATGGGAGCACCCAGTTATTTGCGGCTTTGGAAGATCAGGCCGATCCCGTGTGTGACTGCTTGAGAAGCACAAGTCTGCTGTAGCCAACAAGCCTCACTGCCCATTAGGCCACACACCCATCAACGCAGTCCTGCCCCATGCCTGTGACCCACCCCACTGAGGCAGACCAAGTAGTCCTACTACAGATGCCCCAAACACTCCACCAATGTAGGCCCCATCCTAGCACATCCCCTGCCCCACAGAGGTGGACCTACTGCCCTGCTGCAGAGATTCCAGGGAACACACCAATGCAGGCCCTCAAGTTCCCCAAGGGCTTTCTGTCGGTTGGGGCCAGTCCCTAGCATATGCTGCCTGCCCTGGCTGAGCTGGATTAAATCTCTGTCCTAGTAGGTCAGGCAGATGTTTCTGCTAAGAGGCCAGGGGAAGGACTCGAATGGTGTCTGCCAACTTCTGTCAGCACACCTGTACCTGGTCACAATAACAGCTGGATCCAATGTCTCAGTCCCTATGGAGTACTCACCTCACAACAAGATGTACCTGCAGCCTTTCAAGTGAGTCTCTTTTCATGAAAGGACTATGCACCTTTCTTTTTCATGATTTTAGGTTGCTTTGTGAAATGGGTGACTTTGTGTGTGGGCCCTTTAAGAACAGGCTTTTTTTTTTTTTACTTCTGTTTGATAGTTTTCTTGAGGTATTCCCAGTTCTAGTTAATAGCCTCAAAACCAGATAGTATGACTCTTGTCTTGGTTGTGCTGAGTCCAAATGCTGCTTGTTGTGGTAACGCTCACCTGCTCAGGTCCCTCACTCCTCCAGCGAAGCCTTCATACCTTAGGATTGCTCTCAGCCAGCCACAAAGCACTGCAGCTCAAAGGTGGCTTCTCTCTCTCCAGAAGGAATTTCTGCCTCTTCCACCTTGGTCAGCAGTGTCCTTTGTTGTGGGGGTTCTTTTTATCTAGTTTTCAGTTCTCTCTCAGGGATAATTGTTCCAAGAGTAGTTGTAAATTTGTTGAGTCCGTTGGAGGAGGTGAGTTCAGTCTTCCTATGTTGTCATCTTGACACCATCTTTCCTGTTTACTTCTTAACTACTTCACAAGCGTAGTTTGAAGCTGACCACAGATAGATTGCACTAGCAAAGGAGGAAATAGTTCTTAACCTGGCTTCATTTAAGCTGCTCAAATATTTATTTTCATAAATAAACTGTGGTGACACCAGTTTTCAAGCCTACAGTAATTGAAATTGAGATTTCTCAATGTTTAAAAAATATTCTATTTCCAGCCCAAGTAAAATTGTACAAAATGGCCCTTATATAAGTGTACTGTCCAATAAAGCAGCCAGTGGACATATGTGGCTATCTACATATTATTTTGAATTCATGCAAATTAAATAATATTTAAAAATAAAAAAATTAGTTCCTCAGTCTCACTAGGCACATTTCAATTGCTCACTAGCAACTGAATAACTTTTCTATATTAACACTTACACAATGGTTAACATGGATTTCTATATTGACAGTTATACAATTGTTAATATAGACTCAACATAACCTGGCCCAGTCTGCCTTTCTAGTTATTCTATTTCCATAAACTTTATGTTCTAGCTGCGAATAAACTTGATCCCTTAGTGGTACAGAGCCAAAAACCTTGTCTGATGTACTTTTTTTGGCATTATTTTTCATGCTTACTTAGTTCCTGTGAGGGCCTTCTCATTTAGTTACTTAGAAATTGGAGGAAGCATGGTTACTGTTTGACTGACTGCTGGAGGCCAGTTGAGACGATATAGAGGATTTTAACTCTAGAACATTAGAACAGCTTTTTTGTAAAGACAGGAAGGACAAGTGAAGTAGCTAATTAGGGGAACAGAAAACCTCAAACAAGAGGTCTTTAGAGTTTTTACTGTAAGAGCCAGGAAATTTAGTGCTGCTCTGTGGCATAAAGATTAGGCATTAGGACAAACAACCAAGGAGGTGGGAACCTGGCCAGGTGAGACTGCTCCTCCCAATAGAGTGATACAGATCATCTTTCTCTGGGAGCTCGTGGTTATTCCAGACATCCTTTACTTCAGCACAGGACAGGAACAGCATGCTGCTATGCCTTGACAAGCCTCTGAGGTTTGAAGCTGTGACCAGAAAGCTTGAAGGTGTGGCTAGAATCTGTGTGCTAAGCTTCTAGCTGACAAAGTTAACATTCTCAGGAATGAATGGGTAAAATGTGTGGTTTCCCAAATGAAAAAATTTGCAGCGAAGCAGCCAGGAAATAAATATTAGAATGCTTTATATATTCATGTTGTGTGTTTTGCAGAAAAGTGAATTCAGAAGACAGAGTTCCAGAACATTCAAAGCATTCATAAATTTTCTCATCTATTTTTTTAACAGTGGTTGTACAAGATAGATGAAGTTTGGTGCTTCCAATTTTGTGCTGTGATCAAAGAACCATGATAGGAGTTTCATTTAGGCCCGTCGGAAGTTACTGCTGGTATCTTCTGATGCTGATTGTCTTCTCATTTAAGAAGAAATTTGCCTTTTCCAGAAATTCAGAGCTTGGTAATAAAAAGAAACTAGAGCTTAGCGGGAACAGCTACCAATTTGGCTTTACAATCATTAATGTCATTCTGCCTCTCTCTAAAACTGTAAAATTTAGATTTGTAGTCAACTTCTCTTATCTTGAACATGTTCATCGAGTGCACACGTAGGCATCATCTCTCTTCTATGTGCTGCAGTTATAATAATGAACAAGACAGATGAGGTACTCACCCTGTGGAGTTTATGTAGAGGAGACAGACAACTATGTAAGTGTTAAAAGGTGTCAGTGTGTCAGGATATCTGGCTTGCGGTCCTGGCTCTTCTAGTATTTATAGTACCTTGGGAGAGAGAGAAAAAATGAACATTTACCTATTCTGAAGTCTAAGAAATCCTGTCTTTGGTGATAATCTTATTGAATTCTTCCAGGTCTATGAAGTGAGTGATATTCTTATTGAACATGTGAGGCAAAGGAGGCTAAAGCTTTGAAGTGACTTGTTCAAATTTTTACACCTAGGAGGGATCTGAACCTTGGACCTCACATAATAATATTTAATATTTAAGGTGTACCTACTATATTTTCTAAGTCTGGTTAGGGACTTTATATACACTATCTCATAATAAATATTAATATTAATTAATTTAGTATTAAATTAAATATTTTCAGAATATTATTTCTATTTTATTGTAGTGAATCCAAACTTTAGAGAAGTGAAGTGACTTGCCTCAAGTCACACATAGAAGCTAGGGCTGGTATTTCAAACCAGATCCACCTGGTTCCAGAATTCATGCTTTGTGGCAGAGGTTTGTTGAAAATCCAGGCCCTTCGAATCCACAGTCCATTTGTGCTCTGTGTATTCACTCAGGACTGATTTTAAACATGGATCAAGAATTAGCAATAATGTGTTCTTTGACAAGTCAATTAACCTCTTAACATTAATTTTTTCATTTGTGAAATGGAGACAATAATTAATAGCTGTCAGCTTTGAGAGGTTTCAATATGGTTATACACACAGTAGGTCCTCCAATAAATGATAGTGTCTCTGCCACCTTCTTGACAATCATTACTCTTTCTCCACCCCTACACCCTATATTTTTTCAGCAGAGCTCTTTTATGTCTTTATTTTTGGCATTGCCATAGAGGGCTGGGGTTCTTTCTCTGTTTTGAAATTGATAAAGTCAATCCAAGATTAGGGTAAACTTGCTGCTTGGTAAGTATTCCTGAAGTGTCCAGACTCTTCTCATGAAACTTTGCTATATTACTGAATTAAATTAGTCTCTGGGAGGTATTTCAGTGGCCTGCCTGTGCCTGGTGACAAGTGGTAGACCTCAGTGGGGATTCAGAGATTAAGAACGTCATCGGGGGACAAGTAGGCCAGTTGAGGGCAAACAACAGGCAGCATAACCTAGACTGGGTGCTAGTGGTCAGAACACTCAGTAGACCATGTCTGTAAAGTAATAGGGAGGAGAGATGGGGGCATGAGCAGGGGGAATGAGAAGGATGGGGAAGTTTTCTAAAGTGGGACAGTTTAGCTGTGGCTAGAAGTGGGGAAGAGAAGAAAAGAATAAGCAAGACATTTGGCCACATCTGGTGAAATCGGGGTGGGTTTGGCTCGGCATAATCAAATTCCCCTATGTTCCACGCCTCACTCCTCCTCCTCCACACTCCATATTAACCACTCTCGCCTGATTTGAAGAGCAATTTAAATTGGCTTCACAGAGCTGTACGTCAGAAGGTTGACAAGGCCTGTTTCAAACAAAAGTGAAATTCAATGAGAGATTTGGGTGTATTCTGGCACAGTTTGGCTCATAGAAACAGAATTCTAGAAATAAATTTCTTTTAGCTGGAAGGTTGTAGATCTTCGTGAAGTAAGATTTGTACACAAAACTCAACTAGAGGAATAATGCAGCAGTATCTCGTAAACAATCACTCGTGAACATTGCATACATGACTAGTGGTGTATAATGGGAACAAATTTTCTGGAGGGTATTTGGTAATATGTATCAACATTCTTTATTGTATATACTCCTTCAGCCCATAATTTCGTGTTTATAAAATTTTCCTAAGAAAATATTCAAAAGTACAGGTCAAATATTTTTTTTATTAAGATTATGGTAGTTTTTTATACTGTCAAAAATTTGGGAACCACATAAATGTCTGACAGTAGAAGATTACTTAAATAAATTATTGCATAATCCACACGGATAATAACTATATCTGGTTTTAAAATGACATTTTACATAAATAGTTTTTAAATGAAGAAATTTTTATTTATTAAAAAATTATAGATCAAAAACATTGTCTATGGAATGACACCACTTTGATAGTAAACGTAACGCACGGATAAAAAAGTAGAATATGCACCAAAATTTTTTTACTGGAATTATGGACGTTTTAAAATAATTTCTAAAATACATTTATCTGCAATAAACATAAATGGGAAAGAGAAATAGTCTTTTTTTCAAGTAGCAGCATATAAGAGAAAGTTTCTAACAGATTATTTATGAATTGAATCAAGTAGTACACATTTTTGTGTATTTGTATATATATATATTTATACATATACATTTTAATAATTTGTCTTTACTAGTAGTTTCCTTTAAGTATGCCAGTCTTTGTTAAAGATATTAGTTTGTGTTTCTCCAAAGCTGTGTTCATTTATCTTTTCAGTCCTCAAATATAGATTTTGAATGTTATTTTGTGAAGTGTACCAAGTGTTTGGTTACTTGAAATGGAGGAAGATATAACTGGTGACCATTTTTCCTTTCCCGTCAACCTCAGCTTTTATCATACAATTTCCTTTTATCACTTTGGTCAAGAGGAGGGGCAGACAATTTTGAGTTGGAGTACCACTCAGAGACAATTCATTTCTGCCTTCCATCTTACAGCCTCTCACACACCCGAGGGATCCAGGATTGGAAAGGCCGACTTCTCCCACCTTGTTGTTGGGTCAGCTTTCTCCTCCTGCATCGCTGCATGGCACAGACACAGGTACCCTCTGCTCTTATTCTTTCAGATCTTTGTATCTGAGTATACTGTTAGTCCTACTTGTAAAGAAAAAATTCTAGGAATATGGCATTTTATTACAAATGACTTGACATGAACATGGGATCGATGGGAAAGCATTCTCTATTGATTGTTTTAGAACTGCATTAACTCAGAAGGATGTGAAAACTGTAGTTCAGCATTCACGGAAAGTTATTTTCTTTTTTTCAATATGCTACAATTTTTTCTTTGTGTTATCTAAGTGAAGAGGGCTTTGGGGGGTTAATTACATTTGGGCCTAATGATTTACGTATTATCTTATCAATCTTAAATGATTCTGTAATAGAAAAGATTCCTTTTCCTTAGGAAATTAGAGAAAATGTGAACAAGTTTAGAAAATTTTGTAAATTAAAAAAATTTTTAGAGAATATAGTTACATGTGCAATTTGCTTTCCATATTTCTTGTTTTGTGGATATCATCTTTTCCCCTTGATTAGTATAAACAGCAAGGTAAATTTTAAATATTTACTATTTAAAAATTTCTTTTTATATTAATATCCATTAATAGATTGAATCCTATATGGATATTAAGTAATGACTACCCACTAACAAATGTTATTTTCACATAGGCTTCTTGACAACATCATACACTAGAAGATTATTTCTAAAATTTTAGTATACATGGAATCATTTGGGATTAAAAATACAAGTGTCTAGGTTCCAACCTAGCAGACTTTTATCCAGCACATCTTGCATGGGGCACTGGAATCTGGAATGTTAACCAGTCTGCAATGTTAACCCTCAGTAATTCTTTTGCCGATGGTGTATGGGATACACTTTGGGAAATAGAGTCATGTTGTAATTGAATAGAATGCAAGAAGTTTTTAATATTTATATGTAAATCTGAACATGTATATTAAGTTTTTTTTAAAGTCAAGATATTTATATTTTTTCAGAATTTTAAGAACATAGCATTTTGGTTGTTTGACTTGATAGTTTTAAAAGTATTTCAGTAATTTGGGATGGTATCAATTCTGCCTAACATTTGTATATGTCTCTTGAACATTTTGAGCTATACTGGCTGGGGCAATAGGACCCAGCCTGTTCAACGTATTGCTAGTTTCTTAAAAATTCTCTCTGTACTTTTAAATAATTATGGAAGTTATCATTAGCAATATAAATGACTTTGTCAGAGGTATCGAAAGGTTTTCCATTTCTTTTTTTTTTTTCTGAGGAAGATTCACCATGAGCGAACATCTGCTGCCAATCCTCCTCCTTTTGCTGAGGAAGACTGGCTCTGAGCTAACGTCCGTGTCCATCTTCCTCTACTTTATATGTGGGACGCCTACCACAGTGTGGCTTGCCAAGCGGTGCTGTGTCCGCACCCGAGATCTGAACTGGCAAACCCCAGGCCGTGGAAGCGAACGTGTGAACTTAGCTGCTGCCACACTGGCCACCCCCTCCATTTCTTATATAAATCAAACTCAGACTACATGCTTTAGGCACTTAAAGGAGTTAATAAACACCCCCCTCTTTACACATAGGGATATACACACATACCTCTTAATCCTGGATATGTTCCTAAAGACTGACATTTTAATTTCTCTTTACATAGAAATAATCCTGTTGCGAAGTTTTAATGCAGAACATATTTTTCTTGTTATTCTAGACATGAGCAATCAGGAAGTGACTTATTCCTCCTTGAGATTTCTTCAGGCTCCTTCAGAGTCACAAAATAGTGTAAGGCCTCGCAGTACTCAAAGACCTGGGAAAACTGATGACAAAGGTATATGTTTTAAGCATCTACATTCACCCGTCTTTTATGGATTGTCAAACTTTAGGCTTTTGAAGAAAGTGTTTCTATCCATACTTCAGATTCTCAGATGTTGATATGAAATCATAATTGCATAGACTAGTAGAATGAGTCTCTTTTTTTAAGTTTGTGAGAATGGAGAAATTAATGAATTCTTTTAAATTTGAGAAGCTAATAGAATGTTTTCAAATTTGTTTCAAAAGGAATTCATGAGGCCTTTAAAAGTAAAGGGCAGAGCCAGCCACGATGGCCTAGCGATTACAGTTTGGCCTGCTCCACTTCAGCTGCCTGGGTTTGGTTCCCGGGCATGGAATCACACCACTCATCTGTCAGTAGTCATGCTGTGGTGGCAGCTCACATAGAAGAACGGGAAGGACTTACAATAGAATATACAACTGTGTACAGGGGCTTTGGGGAGAGAGAGAGAGAGAGAGAGAGAGGAAGATTGGCAACACAGTTAGTTCAGAGCAAATCTTTCAAAAAAGAAATTAAAAGTGAAGGACAGACTAGAGTCTCAAGAAAACATTGCATTTCCTAGAGAAATAGAAGTCTTAAAGAATGAGAAATCTAAAATGTGCCTTAGAAGAAATGTTTTTATTCAAACAAAAGATAGGTGTCTTAAACACTTACAAAACTTCATGGCAACAAAGAAGTCTAACAAAAATGTTCAAACCAAAAGGAGCAGTCTAACTTTTCTTTCTCTCTCTCCTCAAATATTGTCACAAACTCTAAATTGAGAATAACTTTTACTTGTTTAATCTAGTGACAGAGATTCAACCTTCAGAAACTGAAGACCTCAAAATTAGGAGGATAAATAGAGTAACAAACAGAACTGATGGAAAAGAAAGTTGATTGCTAGAAACTCCTTTAAGGATGAACCCAAATCACATTTGCAGCTTCAGAATAGCCTCTATTGGCCACCAATTTCTCAGGAATATTGACTGCTTTGTCCTTGCTCTTCATGATTGTGATCACAGGAAGGAGTATACATGTCAGTGTAGATCCTTATAAACGTGTATTGTGTCTGTTGTTATCTGTGCTGTTATAAGGGATGTACTTTTAAAATCCTATAGGACTGTTCTTGTGTGTAACATTTCTACAATGAGTGTATGTCAGTCGTAAATTGAAAACTTTAAAACTGTAATTACGAGATCACAAATTTAAATCAATTTGCATGATATATTTTTGAAAAATTTTTAGAGAAGATTATCTTTTTGTTCCAAATGTTGTCCTAGGTTAAGGTGAGTAGTGGGCCAGACTACTCCTAACGATTATCTTCTTCCTTCTTTATTTCAAGAGTTTTCAGTGCCCTGGCATCTCTTGGTAGTGACTCTTGGGATCCTCTGTTTACTTCTTTTGGTGACGGTCATAGTGTTGGGGACAAACAGTGAGTAATTGAACTGTATCCTTCAAGTCTGAGTAATAGCAGTAACCACTAATTATGCCGATATTAACCATGCTCCAACAATTGTTCCTTGGCTATAATCAGGCAATGTCCCAGGTGGCTCTTTTTTTGTGATTTTTCCTTAGACACGTCACAATGTCATTTTCATTTTACTTACCTCTTCCAATGTCTTCATCTTTAATGATCTTTCTCATTCTGTGTAATACACGGTAACATTCTTTCTGATACAGGACTTAGTAATATTCTGCCCTCTGACTTTAGATGATTGTGAATCTTGGCTAATCATTCTTTTAAAAACAGCTCTTCAAAAGAAATTATGGAGGCTTGCCCGGTGGCACAGCAGTTAAGTTCGAGTGTTCTGCTTTGGCAGCCCGGAGTTCGCCGGTTTGGATCTGGGTGCGGACCTTTGCACTGCTTGTCAGGTCATGCTGTGGCAGGCGTCCCACATATAAAGTCGAGGAAGGTGTGATGGATGTTAACTCAGGGCCAGTCTTCCTCAGCAAAAAGAGGAGGAATGGTGGCAGATGTTAGCTCAGAGCTAATCTTCGTCAAAAAAAAAAAAAAAGAAAGAAATTATGAGTTTCCCTTGATGTTTTCGAAGTATACAATAAAGAAATAATTTAGTAAAAAGAGTGATTCTACACATGGATGTTAGATGATCTTGAATTCAACCTTTGTCTTTTATTTGAATTCCTTGACATCTTTAGAGAAAATCACTCTTATGATTCACTCAGATAAAATTACATATTTAGATCTTCCTCCTTTTTCTTCTCTGGATGTTCCATCTAGTCCAATAATACTGGGGCTGTTTCTTCATGTTTCTTAGTGCAATAGCTCTCCATACTTGAGAAGATGTGTTGCTAAAGGTTGATTGACTGATTTTTACTTTTGTATTTATTTGTAAATGATGTGCTAACTGTTAACAAAGAAACTAAACTGAACGATCAGGGGTTACCATTATAATTTTATTCAGATATCTTATTTTATTTATGCTATGCTTAAGTTGCTAATAGTGAGAAATTTGATGTGTCAATTCCTGTGGGCAGTTCATTGAGGTGTTACTTTCTAAATGTCAAATTCCTAATTAAAGTAATGAAATGAGTTGGTTGTCAAAGTGAGACTTTTTCTCTTGTATTAAATTTCAACATTTAAACATTATGAGTACTGTTTTGTGTTATATCTATACTGTTAATTTTAGTTTTTAAGCGTATTCAAGAAAAACCTCAACAGGAGGAAATTCCACAAAACTTCAGTCAAAAGTACAACATTATACAAAAGGACAATTACCTAAAGGAGCAACTTTTGACAAATAAGACTCTAGAATATGACATTCTCAAAAATGAAAATCTTCAGCTGAAGAAGGACCTGGAATGACTCTCTAAAGCAAAGATGAGCTGCCATCGAAAACAGGGGATCTTTTCAAAGTCTCTGCAAAATACAGGTATAGCAGAAATCATGAGTGAAAGACAGCATGATTTTTCATTATTTCTTCCCCCTCCAGAAGCTTTGAGGCCTAATAAGAGGCTGAGGATATGTGCTAGTGATGCAGGTCTACTAAACAACTCTAATTTGTGCCTCTTAGTGTGGTGTGGGTATTCGGGTTACTTGTTTCAAATATGGGATGAAGACCCCAGAAGACATGTTGGGATTAGCAGAACCTTATGGTTCCCAAAATTCAATGGCAGTTATTGCATTTCTCCTCTTCCCAGAAGGTGAAATAGTATGTCAGCTCCCCTGAAAATTTGGATCCTTTTGGAACTGTGGGCAAATTAGACACTCCCACTTTGTTGCTGATGTGAAATGTGGAGGCTATCAGTAAAAATATACTTAGGCTAAAATGGGCACAAAGCCTTTAATGTGGATGCTGTTGTAAAGATAATTGTGTTTGTATGTGTATTTCCATCCTGCCTTGACTTCAGAAGGTATTCAAGAATCTATTTTTTGAATTTTAATTTATTATTTTTATAACATCTTTATTGAGGTATTATTATTATGCAAAGAACTGCACATATTTAATGCATGCAATTTGATGTGTTTGGGCCTGTGCATATATCATTTAAATCATCCACAATTAGGGTAATAGACATATCCATCATCTCCAAAAGTTTCCTCATATTCCTTTATTTTTTGTGGTAAGAACAGTTAATATGAGATCTACCCTTTTAACAAGTCTTTAAGTGCACAATTCAGTATTAATAACTGTAGGCCTTATGTTGTCTGACAGATTTCTAGAGCTTATTCATCTTGCGTAATTGAAACTGTATAACCACTCAACAACAGCTCTTCATTCCCCTGCTCCTACCCCTCTCCAGCCCCGGCAACCACCATTTTACGCTTCCCGTTCCTCTGAGTTTGACTATTTTTTATATCTCATATAAGTGGAATCATGCTGTATTTGTTCTTCTGTGATTGACTTATTTCACTGTTATTAGCATAATATCCTCAAGGTTTATCTATGCTCTTGTATATGCCAGGATTTCCTTCTTTTTAAAGCTAAATAATATCCCGTCTATGTCTAAAACACATTTTCTTTATCGAATCATCCATCGATGGACATGCAGGTTGTTTCGATGTCTTTGTTAGGGTGAATAATGCTGCAGTGAATGTGGAAGTGCAGATTTCTCTTGGTTTCCAGAATATTTATTAACCTCATATTATCATTATTGATAGCAATTAAGAATTTATTTATAGAGGGATGATAAATATAATACTCTGCTTCACAAAATACCAGAGGACAAGAAGTTTAATGTTTCACCTTATACATTGCAGGCAAACTAAATGAAGACCGCTGGTCCTGTTGTGGAGTAAACTGCTATTATTTTACCACTAAAAAGGAAAGCTGGACAGGATGTCAAAAGACTTGCCAATGTTACAATTTATCTCTTTTGAAGATAGATGATAAAGATGAACTGGTATCATGGATTGTTACATTCACTTTTATTCTCTTAGACTGTCTCTCATTCTTGGACCCAAGATATCCAGGACAGGGGGGAGTCCAAGAAAAGGCACCTTCAGTTATTCTCTGTGTTGTGTCTGTTGAGTGAGCAAAAATTGCGCACAGTCTCCCGGGAGACTCCTGCCTGCTAATAGCATATGATCTTATGTTGCTATGACCACTATTATTTCTAAATTGGAAACGCCTTTGAAGGTGCAGTTTGGGTCTTTGTAATCATCTCCCTCTCTGAGAATCTGCAGGAGACCTGCTCACAGAGAAATATGCTTTTCCTTTAATGAAGTACTTAATCCTTTGGTAAATTGCAGCCTGGAACCATCAGTTATTGTTCCCTACAAACTGGCAACTAAGAACCCGGGGTCAACATAGTGTCATAGTTACTATTAGGAATATAGGAGCCAGACTGCCTAGGGTAAAATCCAGTTCTGCCACTTACTGGCTGTCTAACCTGGGTAAATTTACCTGGGTAAATAACTCTGGGCCCCAGTTTTCCCATTGGCAAAAAGGAGATAATAATGAGGAAGATAAAAGTGATAACAGTTTTACAAATTATCTTTAGAGTGATTTTCATTGCATCTGTAGGTAACATTTACTTGTTCAATGTTCTTATATATTACATCAAGATATATATCTTTCAAAAAGAATTATATAAAGAGAAAATACAGTGACAACAATATTAAAATTTTGTTTTTAATCTCTTACTAATAAAGACTATCCACATACAAAATGTGTTTTTATACAGAAATGTTTGCAAAAATCAGCCTGAAACTTCTGTTTATCATTTAGGAAAACAACACAAAGTTTATATGCAAATCTAATAGATACTTTAAATTACAAAAGAATTTATGATATCAAGTCATAAAATAACTTTTTATGTTTGTTGCAGTAAAACACAGTTAAATTTAAGCTTATATTTTAAAATACATTCTGTCATTTAATCAGATATTATGTAATATATCACTTTGATGTACATTTTTGGAGTATAAATATTTCCAAATACTTCCCTTTTTCCGTTCACCACTTCCAATTACTGAACTCCAGCAAGGCTTTCTCTGATGAGGCTAAAGCCTCTAAGGCACATCTCTCCACATACACTTGTTGTTTTAATAAATTTGTTTTGAAGATTCCTTTTTTCGCTTAAGAATATGTAATGATCATTTTTCTACATCTGTAAGTATTTTTCTGGAGCCTGATGTTGAATAGTTTCATAAACTGTCATAAATTGTTTAATAATTCTTCTATTGTTAGATATTTAGATTTTAAATTTTTCCATGTTTTAAATAATCTATGAGACTAGCAGCCATCTTTAACATAACTAAATAATCCTGGAGAAAAGTACTTTGAAAAATGAAAACACAGAGAGTGAGAGGAGAGAAGGTTTTCTAGGAAGGAGAGATGAAGGATGATGTAGAGAGGAGCAGAGTACTTGCCAGAGAAACAGCTGGGCCCTTTACCTGTCCTTCTTTTCATTCTTGAACAAGTTGGAATTTAGTCACATAATATGTTTTGTTTCCTTAATAGGACTTTGTTCAACCCCAGACTTATGGAGATAGCTACTGGATTGGATTCTCATACAATGAAAAGGAAAGTAAGTGGAAATGGATTGACAATGGCACGTCTCCTGGAACGTAAGTCTTTGGAATGCATCCAAACTCTGATATTGGTTTTGGCCTTGTAAGGACTGTATCTGAAAGGAATCTTCTCTTATTTTGCACAGGTTAACTCGTTTTGAAGCAGAGGTCATTGGTAAGAATAAGTAGAATGATTAAGAAAGTGTTTTAGAAAGTATTGCTAAAAAGGATGAGATGTGTACTACAGAGTTATTAACAATAATAAGACTATGGTGCAAAACACATACTCAGAAGGATGTGTTCTGAGGTACACAAAATAAAACAAAATCATAAAGTGCTATGAAGAGATTGGATCATCCTGACTTAGTCATAGTGATCCCATCGACAACCTCCAATGGATATTTTGAATATCCCCAAAATTCATTTGAAACTCCTTTAAATTATTAGTTTATATAATTTATAAATATAAATATTTGTGAATATACACACGCACATATACCTTCACCATAGTTCTTCTGTTTTGAAGTGCAATATTTTGTAAACTCTTGAGTTTACATTTAATTATTATCTGCTGTTAAACTGTTCAATGATTTATTAAAAATCTAGGTGACATATTATATTCTTTATTTGTAGAAATTCTATTTTATGTTTCCAAATCTTCTTGCTAGTTACTCATGTTTTCACACTGTCTTTTATTTCTTGAAAGACAGTAATTGTTCTTATTTTGTATTTGGTATCTGATCATTCTTGTCTTTGAAGTTTTGTGAGTCCACTCTGTTGTTTCTGCTGGCTTTTGTTCATCATGCCATTTTCTTCACAGTGTTTAGTGATTTTTGTTTCCCTTTTTGATCTGCTGTGGAAATTATTCAAGGATTGAGATGAAGGTGACTTCTTCAAGATTGGATTCCTTGGGGGCATCATGAATCAGGGCCACTGATTCTAAATTCTAGATATGGGCCCTGTAAGTCTAGTTCTGGGCTGCAAACCTACAAAACATGTCATGCAGGAAATTACCTTAATGTAATTGTAGCCTCTAAGTACACTTTCAGGCCAACAATCTCAGAGGTCACAGAACAAAAAGGCTCATGAGCCAAATTAACAAGCTCAAATTGCATGATTAATTAAATCAATTTAAAACTCATTGCACTCTGCAAGGGGGAAAGAAATGTATCCCATTTCTTTAGCTCTCACACTTGGGTGGGATGGGCGAGGTTGCCATCTAGGACAAGGTGCAAGTGGGTGAAAGGATCAACTGAGTCCTGGGTCATGCAATCTTCATGTGGCCTGGCTCTCTATGCTGCATACCCCTTCCCTGCTGAAGGTTTCTAGCACCAGACTTGAGGTTTGAGTAAAGGGGCCCAACAGACAGAAGGTTCTTGAGGGCAGCATGAACATTTTCTCTATTGGGAAGATGTAGGAGCATGCAAGCCGGGCCACAGCAGCAGTTTTCTAATCAACCTTAGGAGCATGGGTTTTATTTGAGTTTCTTAGGCAGAGGGCCAGAATGAGTGTCACCATTGGTTGGGGACCTTAAGATCTCATGGATGTTGAGTATCTATGTGCACTGAGTATATTTTGAGTATTATATTTAGTGTCTAAGTCGCTCTTCTTCCTTTCACATGATCAGCACACACATGTTCTACTTACTGTATCTATACTTAACCTGTCTCATAGGTTACTTACTTATACGTACTTAACACAGCTTATGTGTTCCACCTCTGCCTCATGAGCTATTTAGTTTCATTTATCTTCCTTGTTTATTTCTCTTTATTCCTGTAGCAGATTTGAATATTCTTAAATAATAAAGCAAATGCAGACTACATGAGGGATGGTGATTTTGATGATAATATTTTGAACTCTTAGTTGAGATTAATCTTTTTCTCTTCTGTTTAAGTCCAAGATTCAAGAAAGTTCTTCGGTGGTTTATACTGAAGATATATCCCTTTCAGGTCTTCACTCTAGGTAGCTTGTCTTCTATTTAGAATCTTGGGTGGAATTCATTATTCAGCCTACTACATCAATTAAGGGAAAAATCGACTTCAGAGCTTCACTTACCCTTCTGGGTTCCCACTTTTACTTAACCGTCAGCCTGAGTATGAATTTGTTTCTTGCCAGTTCATAAATTTATTCAAGGTTTAAATTTTTTTTATTCATCATGCATTTTTAATTGTTTCAATAGATAGTTCTGTTACCTAATCGGCCACTTTACTGATATAGAAGTCCTGCTTTTAGATATTTTTCAATGGATTGTCATGTTTTAGCTAATAATTATTAGCTGTGGGGTAGGGAAGGAAAAGAAACAAAATAAATAAAGAAATCCATTAAACAACCTCATCTCTGAATATATTTCAATTCTACTTTTTCTCCTTAAGGTGTATGCACAGGAGACTTTGTTATCTCTATGAAAGAAATCCAGTTCTTCTCCTTTTTAATCTTTCAATTTTATTGAAAAATTAGCATAAGAAAGTAGATTTGCTATATATTATGATCCCATAGCAATATTGCCTTCTGATGAGAAATTCCTAGTGTGGAATGAAATGGAAGATTATGGGTGTGATCAAGAGGCTGTTATTCAAGTTAACAGGCTAAAAGTGAAAGAAAATCTTTTAGACATGAAGTTAGGATTAACATTTCCATATTCCAGATCTTTAGGCAACAGACTTAAAAAGATTATGATTTATGTTATTGTAAACTTCAGAATTCAACAGTCGACCACGTATGTTTTCTGTTCTACAGTAATTCTGGAATGATGAGTTTGACTTCTGGGAGTATAGGACAATGTGCATTTTTAACTGCAACAAGAATAAGATATATTGACTGTGTTAATACATATAAATGTATCTGTGAGAAGAGAATTGATTCTCTTTTCAATGCCTGCTTCAACTGGCACTGAAGAAAAGGTGAAATGGAATTTTATCATTTTTTGTTTGTTTCCTATGATAATTTGTGATTGCTTACAAATTAATGTTTTTGACAGCAGGACTTATTCCATTGTAGAAAGAGATATGAATTGGAAGAGGAAGAAAATGTTCTTTAGGACTCCGATTTAAGAGATCAGATGCTGTCTGCCTTCTGGGGGAAGAGGAGAAGATTTTGTCTTTGGAAAGCAGTTACCCCTCTCTTTAATGACCCTGCGAAATTCCCTCTTTCTCTTTCCCTGAACCAGCCACAGAGCCAACTAGAGAACTCTGATAAAGAGACTAACTAGGTCTTTTCCTTATGGATAGGCTAAATCATTTCGATAGCCTCTGACTTTGAGAGAGAGCACAATTACGAACTAAAAAATGGTTTTCCTGCCCCTGCCCCCTAATCTACATGCTTACCTCTCATTAAAACAAATATTTCTTGATTTTGCTCTAATTTCAAGTTTATTGAATAGTTGAAACAATCATACAAGGAGCTCTCATATAACCATTACCCACAGTTACCATTTGTTTATATTTTGTTCTAGCTGCAATTGGCAGTTCTCTCTCTCTCTGCTTGCTGATCCATTTGATAATAAATTAAGGACATTATGTCCCTTAGTCCAAATATTTTACAAGAATAAGGACTATGTCTTGTATAAACACAGTACAATTATCATAAATCAGGAAATTTGGCATTTCTACAGTACTATGACTTCATATATAATCCCTATTCAAATTTTGTCAACTGCCCCCACAATGTCATTTATAGGTGTTTCTCCTCCATGTTCAGAATCATACAATACATTTAGGTGTGTTGTCACTTTAGTCTCCTTTAATCTGGGACAGTTCTTCGTGATTTCTTTGTCTTTCTTGATCTTAACATTTTAAAAATGAACTTTATTAAATTCTACTTTCATGCAATAAAATGCCTCTATTTTAATTCATGAGGTCAGTGGACTTTTAACAAATCTATACACCACTTAAGCACCATCAAATCAAGACATAGAACATTTTCATCACCTTCAAAAGCTCTTTTGTGCACCTCCCCACCCATCCAGCCCAAGGCAAGCAGTGCTATGTTTTCTGTCACTATCAATTAGTTTGGCCTATTATAGAATTTCCTACATCCTGTGCTCTTTTGTTGGCTTCTTTTTGCTCAGCGTGTTTTTGAAATTAGTTCATATTCTTTCATGTATCATTAGTTCATTGTTTTTGTTACTGAGTAGTATTCCATTGTAAAGATATAGCACAATTTCTTCATGCATTTATGGACATTGGATGTGTTTCCAGTTTTTGGCTGTTATGAATAAAACTGCTATGAACATTTATGTGCAAGTCTCTGTGTGGACATGTGTTTTCATTTCTTTTTATTAAATACCTTGGAATTGGATTGTTGAATCTTATGGTAAGTGAGTGTTTAATTTTATAAGAAACTTCTAGTTTGTTTTCCAGTGTGGTTGCATCATTTTATTTTCCCAGGAGCAACATATGAGAGTTCCAGTTGCTTCATATCATTGCTAACACTTGATATTGTCAGTCTTTTTAATTTTACTCATTATGGTTGGTGTAATGGTATCTTATTGTGGAATTTGTTTTGCATTTTCCTGAAGACTAATGACATTGAGCATCTTTTCATGTGTTTATTGGCCATTTGTGTATTTTGTTTTATGAAGTGTCTGTTCAACCTTTTGCCCATTCAGGTGTCTGTTCTATCTTTTTGAAAATTGGGTTTGTCTGTCTTATTATGGAGTTGTAAGAGTTCTTTATACAATTTGGATAGAAATCTCCTGTTAGATATGTGTATTACAAATACTTTCTCCCAGTCTATGACTTTCCTTTTCATTTTCTTAATGGTATCTTTCAAGAAGCAGAAGTTTTAAAATTTTGATGAAGTCTAATTTATCATTTTTTTCTTTTTTTTGTGCTTTTATGTCCTATCTAAGAAATCTTGCCGCCATTCAGGTCACAGAAATTTTTCTCCTATGTTTGCTTCTAGAAGCTTTAAAGTTTTAACTTATCTGTTTAGCCTATACCCGTTTCAAGATAATTTTTCTGTGTGAGAAAAGGGCTGATGCTCACTATTATTTCTTGTAGCTATCCACTTTTTTGCATAATTTGTTGAAAGGACTTCCCTATCTTCCGTTGAATTACTTTGGTGACTTTGTAGAAAATTAATTGACCACATCTGCGTGGGTCTATTTCTGGATTCTCTGTTTTGTCTCAGTGATCTTTGTGCTTATTCTTGTGGTGATACCATGCTGTTTCAGTTACATAGCTTTATAGTAAGCCTTGGAATCAGAGGTGCTAATCCTCCAAAGTTGTTCTTTTTCAAAAGTATGTTGGCCATTCTAGGACGTTGTATTTTCTCAAAATTTCTTTGAAAATGCTTCATGAGATTTTGCCGGGACAGCATTGAATCTGTAGATAAATTTGGAAGAATTCCATCTTGACAGTATTGAGTGTTAGCATTCATGAACATGATTTCCTTCTCCATTTAGTTAGGTCTTCTTAAATTTCTCTCAGCAATATGATACATTTCAGGTTATAGGTCTTATACATATTTTGCTAAATTTATATTTTTGATGCTAAGTGGGATTTAACATTTTTTTCAAATTATTTGTTGTTAGTTTATAGAAATAAAATTATTTTCTGTAAATTGACCTGATATCCTATCACCTTGCTAAATTTACTTATTTCCGTTTTCTTTTTTTTTGTAGATTCCTTAGGATATTTCTTTCTGATGTAGGTAATCATGTCCTGTGATGATGTAGAAAGTTTTGCTTATTCTTTCCTTCAGTTTTTCTCTTGCTTTATTGTAATGGCTAGGACCTGGTTGAGGACAATGTTGAGGAGAAGTGATGATAGATAGGCATCCTTGCCTTGTTCCCAGTCTTATGAAGAAAAGTATTTAGTCTTTCAATATTATGTGAGGTCAGCTGCAGGTTTTTTGTAGATCCTCTTTATCATGTTGAGAAATTCCCTTCTATTCTTATTGATTGAGACTTTCATCATGACAGGGAGCTGAATTTTGTTATGTAATTTTTCTGCATCTGTTGAGATGATTATAGATTTTCTTTTTGAGTTCATTATTATGGTGAATTGTGTTGACTTTTTTTTTTTTGTGGTGAGGAATATTGGCCCTGAGCTGACATGCATTGCCAATCTTCCACTTTTTGCTTGAGGAAGATTGTTGTTGAACTAACGTCTGTATTGATCTTCCTCCGTTTTGTATGTCAGACGCAGCCGCAGCATGGCTTGATGAGTAGTGTTTGGGTCCATGCCTGGAATCTGAACCTGTGAAGCCGGGGCTGCTGACATGGAACACACGAACTTAACCACTATGCTACCAGGCCAGCCCATGACTTTTAAGTGTTAAACAAAACTTATACTTCTTGGATAAATCAACTTTGTCATGCTGAATTTATCGTCTTTTTTTTAATATACTGCTAGATTTGTATGGCTAATATTTTGTTAAGGAATTTTGCGTTTTATATTCATCATAGATATTGGTCATTTTCTCTTTTAAAATGTCTTTTAAGTTTACAGTATTGGAGAAATAATGGCCTTATATATTCATTTGGGCTAGTTTTGAAAATCCATCTATTTTATGGGGATAGAATTTGTATTTTTCTTCCTTAAATGTTTCATTGAATTAGTAGTGAAATAATCTGGGTCTAAAATTTTCTTTGGGAGAAGTTATTTGATTAAGAATACCATTTCTTTAATAGACTTAGGGTTATGTAGACATTCTGTTTCTTGCCAATTTTGAAAATTTTTATCTTTCAAGGAATCTGCCCATTTTATTTAAATTGTCAAATTTATCGCCATATTGTTTTTCACTGCATTAGTTTCCTAGGGCTGCTGTAACAAAGTACCACAAATTTGATGGCTTAAAACAGCCAAAGTTGATTTTCTCATTGTTCTGGAGGACAGAAGTCCATCACCAAGGTGCCAGCATGCTTCCTCTGAGACTCTGGGTGGAATCTTTCCTTGCCTCTTTCTTGCTTCTGATGGAGGCTGTCGATCCTTGGTGTTGCTTGGCTTGCAGCTGCAGTCTTCAATTTCTGCTTCTGTCATCACATAGCATTCTCCCCATGGGTCTCTCTCTTTACATGCAGCTTCCTCTTCTTATGAGGACTCCAGTCATATTGGGTTAGGGCCCACTCTAATGACCTCATCTTAAGTTAATTACATCTACAAAGACTTTATTTCCAAATACAGCCACATTCACAGGTATAAGGGTTAGAACTTAAACATATATTTTTGGAGGACACATTTCAACCTGTAGCAATAATATATCCTTATTACCTATTTGCCGTTAATTTCTTATTATCTGTAATCATGTCCTTTCTTTTCTGATATTGTTTGTATTTCTAATACTGTTGTATTTGTGTTTTTCTTTCTTGATTAAGGTAGCTAGAGATTTATATCAATTTCATTGATCTTGTTGATGAACTAGCTTTTTGTTTCATTGTTTTTTTTCCCTTTGTCCATCTTGTTTACTTCATCTTTTATCTTTATTATTTCTTCTCTTCTACTTATTTTGAGTTTAACTCCTTTAATTCATGGCTTCTTAAGTGAAAGCTTATATATCCTCTTATCAAACTTAGATCTTACCTACACGAGATCAAAGTCAAGCCTAGAAAGTTCAAAAGCTTTCGCTACAGAGATTCAAGCATCCCCCATCACTGTGTAGTATACTGGACCTAGTTCACGCGCTTTCTCTGGTCTCTCAGACCATCTGTCTCACTCACCTGGATGCTTGCCCAGATTCCTAGCCAGAGTAGTCCTCCTTCCCAGGCTCATTTCCTTTTCCTTTTGCCTCACATTCTTGCTTCCTTTGGTTTCACTCATTCCCCCCCATTAAGTGTTATCACATAATGTTTTCCTCAGCCTCTGGTTTCCAAGAAACCCTGGGTTAAGATGGTACCTTCTAATGAAAGGCAAGATTGTAGCCATTCAGGGGAGTTTGCAATGAAGATTTGGTCCACACCATATAAATCCTTTCTAAATAGGCACATATACCATTAGCCAGTGAGAAAAGCTATAATGTTTACACTGTATCAGAAGAGAGAATTCCATATTGTCTTCAGTCCCTTCATTTGGCCCCATACCATACCTAGAGAGGAGGTATAGGGAGGGCTGGCCTCTCGCCTGTCTTATGCCTTCTTTTGAAATTAGAACTCAAATCTCTTCCCCACAAAATGTTTCATTATTTGTAACACTCCCTTTGAATTATCAAGTGACCTCGGGGGTTTAAATTCAATCATGAATGATTGAAAATTATTTACGAAAACATGTTAAATGTAGAAATGCTCATAATATGTGACCATCAGATATATATCTGTTGGAAAGCAGATCTTCTGTACTGTGAAAAGATCTTGGATGTATGGAAGATTTAAACTACAAAGTTTCTATATAAGAAAGAGAGATAAAGGAAAGGATAAGTCATGAAGGGTGGACATTCCCTGTTGTTTAAAGCTAAGAAACTCAGACACACAGGTGGACTCCTAAACTTAAATAGTGCAGAAGACATAAGATGGAGGAGTTTGGCAGAGACTGAACATCTGTAACAGGGTATGTCCCCCAATACAATTGAGTCCTAACTCCCTGTTATGCCTGGTATGGCAGGATTAGTTATTGGGTAGTTATATCAGTGCAATAGCCCAGAGATCCTAAGGTGAAGCAGGCCATAATGGAGATAGTCATAAAATAAAACTTGCACATAAAGTAAAACAGGAAAAGGAAACTTGGGAGGAGTTATCACACTAGACAAGGAACCACAATTAGTTGAGACATTAGCCTCATGAAGAAAACGAGTGGATGGTGGGAGTAGAAAGTGATAAATATCAACTATGGCTTCATGACCTATTAGAGAAGTGAGGATATGAAGACAAGCCTATGATATGTATGAATGATAAGGGATTGTATCCTTTTTCTTCTTCTGTTTCCACTACTATTTAGTATAGGAAGTGTTAGCAGACCTTCTCATTGCAATGCAGATTTTCAGACTATGAGGGGCCACATCTAGAGCTGTTGGGGAGGACTCCATATCATTTGGAGGCCCAGTATTTGAGTTAGATAGACAATGACTAATAGGGCTTTGTGTCTCTCCTTGTTGGGGAGAGGGTGAGAGCCCCTTTCTTGATATAGCCAATAGTTGCCTCATATGGCTGGAAGCATGAATTTATAACATAAGATTTAAATGTGAAAATAAATGCAAGGATGAATATTGAGGTTAGAATATACCACTCTGGGCCTGTTTGTGCTCAGACCTATACCTTGCTTCTCCTCTGCTCAGCTCTGCATTGCAGGGGAGTTAACCCACCAGGCTGCATTTCCCAGTGTCTCAACCAAACAAAGCCTGAGGAGATACTTAAGTGCTATGAGTGCTTTACAGGGCAGTGAAATGAGGGAAAAGAGATGTGAGGCAAGGAAGGATGGAAAAGAGATACAAGGTGGTACATATCTGAGCTGACCACTACTCCATGAATAAACAAAGCTGGTCACTTGACCATGATGGGTGTGGCTGTACAGAGACACTGTAAGGGTATATAGTCCATGGAAGGGAGGAGTGGAGAGGAATTGATATGCCAATTCCTTTCCATTTCTGTCTTCCATTGGTTCTAGTTCATTCCAAGTGGAAGCTAGTAACCCGCACTTCTAGCCTGAACAGCTGCTGGTGAATCCAGTTCTCGTATCCTGTGGTGTGATGCTTACCAGAGTCTGGAAATGGTGTACAGAGCCAGACAGTTAACTTGCAGACTTCAGACAATGGAATCATTCATCCTGACTTGCAGGTGATCATTTCGAGGAGAACTGTGTAAAGTAAGTGGTTGAGAACCCAAGAGACATATGAAGCTGAGGCTGAGAATCTGAGAAGGTGTATATGACGGGTTCCATAAAACCAGGTTTCTGGATTGAATTTGAGTTTTGTCAAGAGGAGATGCTAATAGAAATTTGGAGGATGGGAGAAAGGAAGAAGCCAGAGTAGTTTTAACCCCTCTCTTCTTTAGGGTGCATCTCTAGCAATAGCTGCATTACTTCTCTGGTCCTCTCATTGGACAGATCTTCTGTGGTTCTAGCATCTGCCAGTGATCTTGGTTCCAGGAAGACCTCCTCTTTCATTTATTCCTAGTTCAGAGGGTAGTAGAGGCTTCCTGGTATTGTTAAACTCTGAGTTTCCTTATCAACTCTTGGGTGGTTTCTTAGCATCTTTCTCACCTGCTTAATCAGTTCCCTGAATTACATTCCCTTTGTTTTAATCATTCAGAGAGATTTCTGTTTTCCTTGATGAATACACATATATATTCTCATTTTATCATTATAACAATCATATGAGATAAAATCATTATCCCCATTTTATAGATGAGAAAATCAAGACTTGTGAGATTATTCAATTAACTACTAGTTGTAGTTGGAGACTGGAACCCAGGCTGCCTGACTGTATTCTTGACAGTGCTGTATCTCTGATTTTTATCTGTAGCTCAGATACCTTTCCATTTTCTTAATAGCCTGAGAATAATGGACATTCTCCTGGATACAAAGGCAGATATATATGTGTATGTTATCATGGGCACTTAAAAATGACAGATGCAATGCTTTCATGCAAGTAATTATTTAAAATAGGCTGTTCAGTCTGTTACAGTAGCAGTAAGACCAAGTGGAGATACAAATTGAATCTGATTAAAAAACACAGTTGAACCTGCTACTGTGTTCATCCTCAATGGCTAGATGCTGACTCATGATGTCAAGAGAAAGCTATTGGAAATAAATAACGTAGAATAGGGCTGTTTTCAGTTTTTCCTCTTTTGATTTTATTATCCATGTCTTTGTCAGAATCTCAAAGTAGAATCCAGATATTTTACACAAAAATCCTTAGATAATTCAATATCAGAAGTAGTTACTGTGGGCTTTGAATTCTCTGTGCTAAGTGCTGGTTGTTTCACCCATTCCTTTCTTTAGTCATGAGTTTCATTTAGCCCGATGTGTTTTATTCTGTTCCCATTTCTCAGCTAAAATTATTTTTCTTTTAACAATCAGTTTGAATGGCACATCCTTGTACAGTTGCTCACATTACAAGCCAGTCAGTTAACTGCCCATTTTCTGGCTCTATGCAACTCTTTTATATTCTATTATGTCACTTTGGGCTGCATTAAGTAAATGTTCCTTCATCTGAGTGGCAGTGAAAAATATTTTTTACACCCTCTTTCATAATCTGTATAAATTTTAAACAAGTTTATTTCCTCACTTAGTAGCAGTTTGCTTTCGTCATTAAAGCAATACAAAACAAAACACATCAGTGGCTTTCATCAGGGATATCTTTGAAGAGAAGTGAACATTTTTTAAAAAAAGAGAAGAAATTTCTTCAGTTGAATATGAAGAAAACTCTCTTGCAGTGGTGAGAAGTATACGCAGAGGTGTGGGAGCTCTAAGACTTCATTTGAAAAATCTCGCAGAGTATTTATTGTGATAAAACCATCAGAGGGAATAAGTCTCTGGATGGTGTATACTCTAAGTGTCAAATAAACAAAATGCACTTCACAGGTAAATAATAAGGAAATTTAAGAGTTCATTTTTATTCAAGAAATATTTATTAAGCAACTTCTCTGTATAGAAAATGGTGGAAATTCAAAATGAATATGACAGTAATTGCCTAAAATCTAGGCTACTTGTCAAAGTAATCATTAATTGAAAGATAAATATCCACAATAGCAAATAATTTATTAATGAGGAATGGATATTATAATTAGGGAGAGGTTCAGAATATATATAATATAGGTTAAACACAGGGTGGCTAAAGTTTGGAAATATAGATAATATTTTCTTTTATTTTTTGAAGATTTATTCACTTGATTACTTCTGGGGTGTGCTAAAGGTGCAGGTTTATAAATAAAAACCAGAGATGAAAGTCATTGCAGGCAAATCATCACAGAAGCAAGTTCAGAGATTGATGAAAATGTTACATTATTATTATTTTTTATTATTTCTGTGAATGTTTCATATCATCCTTTCTAGTTAGACTTTATTCTTAGTTATAAACTATAATAATCTAGATAAGGAAATTTTTGTACTCTGGAAGTATACAAACAAACTACGATATGAGATTTTCTTTTTTCCTTATAAGGTGAAAATTTTTTAAAGATGAACGTGAAAATATGTTGCTCAGACCAATGTCATAGAGCGTACTGCCTATGTTTTCTTCTAGAAGTCTCATGGTTTCGGGTCTTACATTCAAGTCTTTAATCCATTTTGAGTTGATTTTTGTGCATGGCGTAAGGGAATGGTCTACTTTCCTTCTTTTGCATGTGGCTGTCCAGTTTTCCCAACACCATTTATTGAAGAGACTCTGCTTTCTCCATCGTATGCTCTTGGCTCCCTTGTCAAATATTAGCTGCCCATAAACGTGTGGGTTTACTACCAGATAAGGGGTTAATATCCAAAATATACAAAGAACTCATACAGCTCAACAACAAAAAAACCAACAATCCAATTAGAAAATGGGCAAAAGATCTGAACAGAGATTTCTCCAAAGAAGATATACAGATGGCCAACAGGCGTATGAAAAGATGCTCAGCATCATTAGTTATCAGGGGAATGTAAATCAAAAATACAATGACGTATCACCTCACTGAGGTCAGAATGGCTATAATTAACAAGACAGGAATCAACAAATGTTGGAGAGGGTGTGGAGAGAAGGGAACCCTTGTTCACTGCTGGTGGGAGTGCAAACTGGTGCAGCCACTATGGAAAGCAGTATGGAGCATCCTCAGAAAATTAAGAATAGATCTACCATATGATCCAGTTATCCCACTGCTGGATATTTATCCAAAGAACTTGAAAACACAAAGGCATGAAGATACTTGCACCCTATGGAGGAAGAGAATGCATTTTGCAGATGGACAAATTGGAGAATGGCATTTCATTCAGAATGAGTTTGGCAAAAATGCATAATTTTCCAGAGACTTAGCACTGCTGGAAGGGAGGATACTGGGCATTGCTGGAGGAGCTGTGAATAGGTATAACCAGCTTGGTGTTTAGCCAGAACAAGCAAATAAAGCCAATTATTTAAAGAATAGATGTGACAAGGAATATTGTAGAGAGATCAAAAAGTATCTGAAAATTCCTGCTGACGCCCAAACTGTTTTTCTTTTCTTCTTTGATGCAAGTCCCAGAATCTCATGCGTCTTTCTTTTTCCATTTAAAATTGTTACTAACTATGGTATCTCTTAGTGTCTCCACTAACCCGGACACGTACCACAGGTGGAATCTTTTTAACTCTACTGGTTTCATGTCCTCAAAGGCAATAATTCGAGCTCCTTTGCTTTTAAGGCTTTTTACTGATAATTGCTACCGATAAACTAACAGAGGATAACGATGCCAGACAAGTAATATAGTATAAGGTATTTCATTATCACTGTATACTGTGGTATATATTTCCTCATTCCTCTTCTGAAAAGTAAAAGAGCCCTCTCAGATTCATTACTTTTACATTTAATTTGGGGTGTAAATAGTAAGTCCTCAAAAATTTGTTGATGTCTGATTAAGTCTTGTGGTAGCCTTAGCACTGGGTGGCAGAGACTGTTGGCCTATCCATGAGCCATTTCAAATCACCTATTCCCCTGCCGTTCCCACAAGTTACTCACTATCCCAGCTCCCTTTGCAGCTAGAGTGGCCATGTGGCCCACCTTGACCCTTGAAACTTAAGGCAAAGTTGGCTAGAGGATTTCTGGAATGGCTCGCATTGCCTTTGTTCTCTTTTTGTTGTCTTGAATACTGACAAGTTATCTGGAGCTGTGGCAGCTTTGTAGTGGCCACAAAGTTATCAACATGCCCAAGGACAGCTTAGAAAGACTTAGAGAGCCAGTGACGTGAATGATGTCCTGAATTGTTGGTTGGAGCAGCCCTTAGTCTCTTGAGCTCTGGATTTTTAAAAATATATGTCCAAATGTATGTCTAGGAACCATTTATCCATGGTTGTTCTCAATTTCAAGGGGCTCCTCATCACAGAAGTGGGAACTCATACTGAATTAAAAATAACAGCAGGTTGTTTGACAAGTGGGGATGAAGGGCCTTAGGAAAAACAGCATGGAGAAATCAGAATAATTATGGATTTATTATCATTATGGCTATAAATTAGGTTCTTATAATCTGGCATTACAATATAAAAGGATGGTGCTGTGCTACAAAACATGATGGTTTAAGATACGAAACAAAACAAAATAGGAAACCTTTGTGACTTGTGCTTTAGAAATGAGTCTGATATCTCTCAGGCAGCCAAAACTGCAGCTTCTTAACCTGCTTTTTTCCTGACAGCTCTGCTTTTCTGTATTCAGACCTATTATTTCAATTTTCTTCTGATCATTGTAGGAGGAGAACCTCTATGAAATCTTTTGTCTGGATGTGTGAATTGTAATGATTTTGTTTTTTGAACCATTGTGGAGGAGGTTCTCCTTTCCCCATATCTTATCTCAATGTGTTTCTCTCCTCTCCAGAAATGACTCAGAGGGATATTTACACAGAGGTGAAATCTTGTAGGTATTTCTCCTCCATGTTCAGGATCATACAATACATTTAGCTGTGTTGTCACTTTAGTCTCCTTTAATCTGGGACAGTTCTTCGTGATTTCTTTGTCTTTCTTGATCTTAACATTTTAAAAATCAACTTTATTAAATTCTACTTTCATGCAATAAAATGCCTCTATTTTAATTCATGAGGTCAGCGGATTTTTAACAAATCTATACACCACTTAAACACCATCAAATCAAGACAAAGAACATTTTCATCACCTCCAAAAGTTCTTTTCTGCACCTCCCCACCCATCCAGCCCAAGGCAAGCAGTGCTATGTTTTCTGTCACTGTCAATTAGTTTGGCCTATTATAGAATTTCCTACATCATGTGCTCTTTTGTTGGCTTCTTTTTGCTCAGCATGTTTTTGAAATTAGTTCCTGTTCTTTCATGTATCATTGGTTCATTCTTTTTGTTACTGAGTAGTATTCCATTGTAAAGACAGAGCACAATTTGCTCACGCACCTGTGGACATTTGATGTGTTTCCAGACAACATATGGGAATTAGCTGTTAATAAAAATCACGTGACTAGATTTTTTTCCTCTGTTATACGAATTCCTTTACTTAGGAAGAGTGTTTCTAAGAAAAATTTATATTGGAGTTTCTCACCAACTGTGGTTTTCCGTAGGCTCAGGGATGCTGATGTACCCATAACGGATGGAGAAATAGTTTAATTTGAGGAGGATAAAACTATAAGGTGTTAAGACAAAATAAATCTCATACCAAAAGGAAGAAAACACAGTCCAGAACTTCTGACAGAAAATATGAGTATGGTAGGCATCTGTTTTCAGCAAACAAGAAAACATTTAAATCAAAGTACATAGAAGTTAGCTTGAAGGGAGGTTTTGGGATACAGTTGTAACATTTTGAGCATTAATAATAATAATAAATTAATTTAAAAAACTGACTTAATTTTATTAAGTTAAATGTGTTAATATAGCTAAATGAAGTTTTTTCCTCTTTTTTAAATATATGTGTTTATAATATATAGAGAGTTGTTTGTTTTAACTGTATAAGTAAAGACAAGGAAATATTGGGAATTGTAAGTCAAATAATCAGGAAAATGCAGAACCCCAAACAGGATGATCATATGCAATAAGAAAGGAGAAAGGGGAAAAGAGAGTTCAACAGTGGTTTAAAATGATGATTAAGGCAAATGTCATAAAGAGGGAGCTCGCTACAAAACTTTGATTCCTCTTTTCCTAGGATATAAAATTTTTAAATGAAACTAAAATTTAAATAATACAATAAAGCATACCTAACCTGTAACAATGCTAACAAATAATATAAATATTTAATAATGATAGGATACTACATAATGAAATTTGGCTAAGTGAAATTTAAAGCACATCACTTATGATGGGGATTTTAAGTTATAAAAATCCAACCTGTATTAAAGGTCAGAATTTAAAATGTCCTGTTTTTCCATTTTACTGAAAAATAATTGACATACATCGTTGTATAAGTTTAAGATGTACAGCATGATGGTTTGATTTACATATATTGTGAAATGGTTACCACAATAGGTTCCACTAACATCAGTCATCTCATATAGATCCAATAAGAAGAAAAGAAAAAATTATTTCTGATGAGAACTCTTAGGATTTACTCTCTCAACAGCTTTCCTATATATCATACAGCAGTGTTAACTACAGTCATCATGTTATACATTATATCCCTAGCGCTTATTTTATCTTATAACTGGAAGTTTGTACATTTTTACCACTTTCTTCCAATTCCCCCATGCCTACCCTCTGCCTCTGTTAGCCACAAGTCTGATCTTTTTTTCTACAAGTTTAGTGTTTTTTAGATTCCACGTATAAGTGAGATCATACAGCATTTGTCTTTCTCTGTCTGACTTATTTCCCTTAGCATAAAGCCTTCAAGATCCATCCATGTTGTCAAAATGGTAGGATTTCCTCATTTCTTATGGCTGAATAATATTCCATTACTGTATGGAATGGTATACAGTTGTATATAGTAGTATATATTGTATACAGTAGTTCCCCCGTTTCCAGGGAAATATGTTCCAAGAATCCCAGTGGATGCCTGAAACTGAAGATGGTGCTGAACCCTATATATACTATGTTTTTCCCTATACATACATACATATGATAAAGTTTAATTTATAAATTAGGCACAGTAAGAGATTAACAACAATAACTAACAATAAAATGGAACAATTATAACAATACATTGTAATAAAAATTTACCAGAGATCTTAGCAACCTCAGCATATGATTTGTTTCTCTTATTAAGCTGAGAACTTTCACTTTTTCACTTAAAGGAAGCACTCCACTGCTCCTCTTTGGCGTATCTGAATTGCTAGCATCACTACTCTTGTACTTTGGGGCCATTAGTAAGTAAAAGAAGGGTTACTTGAACATAAGCACTGCCATAGTTATCTGATAGCTGGAATGGCTTACTAGGTGACTAACGAATGGGTAGCGTATGCAGCATGGATAAGCTGGACAAAGGGATGATTCATGTCCAGGGTGGGATGGAGCAGGATAGCATGAGATTTTTATCACGCTACTCAGAAGGGCACACAATTTAAAATGTATGAATTTTCTATTTCTGGAATTTTTCACTTAATATTTTTGCACCACTGTTCACTGCAGGTAAATGAAACTGTGGAAAGCAAAACCTCAGATACAGGAGGATTACTGTATATAACCACTGCTGCTTTATCCCTTCATCTATTGATGGATCTTTAGTTTGTTTTCATATCTTCACTGTTGTAAATAATGTTGCTATGAGCGTGGGGTGCAGATAGATTTCCAAGTTAGTGTTTTCGTTAGCTTTTGATATATTTCCAGAAGTACAATGTCTGGATCAAATAATGGTTCTATTTTTAATTTTTTGAGAATCTCTATGCTGTTTTCAGTATGGGTTGTACCAGTTTACAATCCCACCAAGAATGCACAAGTATTTTCTTTTCTTCACATCCAGTCCAGGATTGATCATCTCTTGTCTTTGTGAGACTAGCCATACTAACATCTTAATGAGGTGATATCTCATTGTGGTTTTAACTTGCATTTCCCTAATGACTAGTGATGTTGAGCATCTTTTCATGTCCCTGTTGGTCTTTGGCATATCTTCTTTAGAAAAATGTCTAGTCAAATCCTTTGCCCATTTTTTAATTGGATTATTTGTTTTTGTGCTACTGAGTTGTAGGACTTCTTTGTATATTTTAGACATTAACCCCTCATCAGATATATTTGCAAATATATTTTTCCCATCCTGTAGGTTGTCTTTTCACTTTGTTGGTGGTTTCTTTTGCTGTACAGAAGCTTTCTGGGTTGATGCAGCCCAAATTGTTTGTTTTTTATTTTCTTGTGCTCTGTCATATCCAAAAATCATTACCAAGACCCGTGTCAGGGAGCTTTATTCCTATGTTTTCTTCTAGGAGTTTCATGATTTCAGGTCTTTCACATAAGTCTTTAATTCATTTCAAGTGAATTTTTGTAGGTGGTGTAAAATAGGGGTCCAGTTTCATTCTTTTATGTGAGTACGCAATGATCCCAGTGCTATTTAATGATGAGACTGTCTTTTCTCCATTGAGTATTCTTGGCTCCTTTGTCAAATATTAGTTGATAATATTTGCTTGGGTTTTTTTCTGGGCTCTTGCTTCCATTCCCTTAGTCTATTTGTCTGTTTTTAGGCCAGTACTATACTGTTTTGATGACTACAGCTTCACAGCATAGCTTGAAATCAGAAATTGTGATGCACCCTGCTTTCTTCTTCTTTCTCAGGATTTCTTCGCCTATTCGGGGTCTTTTGTGGTTCCATCTAAATTTTAAGAGTGTCTTTTCTACTTCTGTAAAAAACTGCCATTGGAATCTTGGTAGGGATTGCATTAACTCTATAAATAGCTCTTAGTAGTATTGATACAATATCCTATTTTTGTTACAAATAAAGTTTAACTCTAAAGCAAGAGCTAATGTAATGACCTTTCGCTTGAGTTAAGTCACTGTGAGAAAAGCAAACATGTCCCAATCTGTGACTAAAAATCAGGTGTTTGATAAACCATTTCCTGAAATATTTTGCTTTTTGGTCTAGGTTGATCACTGCGAGCTCAGGAAGGTATCAAAGGACGTAGTAAAGCAACTATTGGAAAGCACAAGTATAATTACAGCCTTAGGGAAGTACAAAAAATTATAGGAATAACAAATGAAGTTTAAAAACTGTTACATTTTAGGATAGGTTTAATTATAAGAATAGCAATAGGTTTTGTAGTAATTTTATTTGTGTATGTTTGTTATTTAAGGTATTTGAGGTGTTCAAGAGTTAGCTAGACTAACTCTGTAATTGCAGTTTAAATTTTGCATTGAACTTAATTTGAGTAATTAAGTTGAAACCAATATTTAAATGTGAAAATAGGTTTCCAATTCTCTTTATTGGTGAATTAGCTATTTCTGTGTAGTAAGTTACCCCACAGCTTAGCTCGCATTTCTCTGGGTCAGTAGCCAGGCGTGGCTTAGCTGAGTGACTCAGGGTTTCTCACTGCAGCTGCCTGTAGGGCGTGGCCCAGGGCTGGGGTCTCATCTCAAGGCTTCGTTAGGGAGGATCTGCCTCCAAGCTCACTGTTGGCTGGTCTCAGGTCTTCTCTGATTGTTTACTAGAGAAATCAATTCCTTGCCCCTTGGACCTCTCCATAGATATTTTCATATCATAGCAGTTTGTTACCCATGAAGTGGAGAAGAGATGGAGAGAGAGAGATGGAAACCGGCTCACACTCCTGCAAAGAGGATACACAATGGCATGAACAGCAGGTGTTGGGGAGGATGATTGAGGCCATTTTAGAAGCTCCTTACACATTTAAATATTAAGCATTTTATAAAATAAGGATGATTTAAATTACAAATATTAGTAAACATTATATTTCATTGGCAAAAAGCTTTGAACAAGTTTGTAGTGATAAATTTGCTTTTATGTATCCACATTAAACTATAAACTCCTTGAGGTCATGCACTGTAACTCTTCTCTGTCTTTAGCACTTAATAGAATAGCCACCATGTGGGAGGTGCTCAGGAAATTCAGGTTAAATAGATGAATTAATAAGTATCATTTGAAAACGTTTGTAATCTTTATTTTATATGGTTAGCGAGAATATTTAGAAATCCAAATAGCAAGACTGCTTTTTGAAAACATAAGCCCTATGATGGTTGCTGCCATTTTATATATTTCATTTCACTGACTACAGTTTCCAAAGGATCGTTTTCACTTCTGACATTGTAATTTTGTAGAATGGCCACCAGATGACATCACCACACAACCAAGCTCTCAAATCAAGGCTAGTTAGTAGACCCTACTGCAGATAAATTTAGCAAAATATATTTGTACTTCGAAGAAAATAATATATGTGAACAAAATGTTACACACTTAGATTGTTACCTTGGCATTATTTGAATTGCCAACTACTGTGGAAAATCTGTGTCCAAAAATAGTGGAAGGGTTAAATAGATACGAATTAACCATACAATTGAAAAATATGAAAACTTTAAAATGACTTTAATGAAATATTCAGTGACATGAGAAATGCTTCTGATGTAACGTTAATTGAAAAAAATTGGATTTTAAAATAATGTATGATTCCTCCTATGTACAAAATATATATAGAAAATATGGTAAGGAAACATATTGACAATTTTATAAGGAGATTATAAGGTGTTTTTCTTCATGTTTGTCCTTCTTTCACCAATTTTCAACAGTGACTAGCTGCATATAAAGTTTTTTTTTTTTTTGAGGAAGATTAGCCCTGAGCTAACTGCTGCCAATCCTCCTCTTTTTGCTGAGGAATCCTGGCCCTGAGCTAACATTCATGCCCATCTTCCTCTACTTTATATGTGGGACGCCTACCATAGCATGGCTTGCCAAGCAGTGCCATGTCTGCACCCGGGATCCGAATTGGCAAACCCTGGGCCACTGAAGTAGAATGTGTGCACTTAACTGCTGTGCCACCAGCCTGGCCCCTAAAGTCTTATGTTAATAATAAAATGAAATCAAGGGGCGTGCATGGTAGCATAGCAGTTATGTTTGCATGCTCTGCTTCAGTGGCCGGGGATTTGCCAGTTCGGATCCTAGGCACAGACCTATGCACCACTCATCAAGCCATGCTGTGGCAGGCATCCTTCATGTAAAGTAAAGGAAGATGGGCATAGATGTTAGCTCAGGACCACTCTTCCTCAGTGAAAAAGAGGAGGATTGGTGGCAGATGTTAGCTCAGAGCTAATCCTCCTTAAAAAACAAGGGAATAAAAGTTTTTGTGTTTACCATAATTGAAAATTCATTGTCTCCTACTATGTTAAGCCATTAAAATATTATTTTATTCAATATTTATCTAGTGTTTTTATATGCCAGACGTTGTGTGGGGTGTTGGTGATACAAAAGTGAATAGGACACAATTTCTGCCTTTACTGAATGTAAGGTTGACTTGGAGAGAGAGATATATAAACAGATATTTTGTAAAATAATATGAGAGATGCAATGCTAATGGCTAATAATAGATTTTTTAATCCCATTTAAGATTCTCAACTCTCCCAATTTTAACTCTTCTAGAATATTTGATTTATGACCATAATATACTGAACTTTGTGCATATTTCACATTGTTTAAGGATTTCCAAGAAGAAAAATGATACATGAGTAAATAATATTTGCATTATTTATCCAGTGGTTACAAGTATTTATCTACTGGAAGAAAAGATGTTATCTACCTGTGGGAAAAGGATTATTGATATTGCTATTTAGGTAGATTATGCTATAGAACACTGTTACTAAAAAGATCTTGGCTGCTCAAGTTTATGAAATTTGAATTGTGAGGCTGAGTTGATTTTTACTAATATGGATTTCCACAGGATTTTTCTTCTCTCTGAAACTCAGCTATTTAGCAAAATAGAGTGTATATGTGAAGAAGGAGAACATGTGTGGGCAGCTCTTTTTGGAGAGGAGGAGTTGCCCTTTGAGAAGCAGCCTTCAAAGGAGGAGGATGGTTTTCCTCTTTCTAGAAGCAGATGACTGAATTAGTCTGGACAAGACTGAGGGTTAAAGAGTTCTGAGCCCCACAGCCAGAGGAAGTATTGCTGGGACTCTGCACTGTGGACATAAGGGTGTATCAGGAAGAGGAGTAGATGTTTCTTCCTAAGAATCACAGAAGAGTTCATGCTGAAAGTCTTGTCCAGGGCCCTTTTCCTGCTAAACATTGAAGATGCAATTCTGATGAGGGAGAGACAATGAATCATCATTCTGAAAGTTGAAAGGTGAGTGGAAATTCTGTCATCAAGGGAATGAGCGTGAATGCCTTTCCTTATTTAGGTTGCAAATGGTGTTGGAGTTCAGTGGCTCTGTTCTCATTCTCCAGTTCTCCATAAAACTCCCAGTCTGACCACTTTTGAGCTCTGGAACTAGTCGCTTCCTCTCTCCTCACTCATTTCCAGGTATCACTGAAAACTCATACTAGCCATCTGGAGGCAAAAATCTAGCCTGTCCCACTCTTGTCCCTGTCTCTCATTATTAAATTTTGTGCAGGATATCCTTTGAATGTAAGAAAACAAAGTGATTTTGTGGAAAGGTGTTTTTTTTTTAATTTGACCTAACAGTTTCTGTTGTTAATTTCAGTAGTGGGATGAGAATGGACACATAATTCACACTCTTATTCTTTACCTATAAAAGTATAAACAGGTGTTAAAATATACTTCATGGAATCATATATGTGCATTTGTCAGTTGAGTACTCTTTTGTCAGTCACTCAATATCCCTAAATCTGAGTTTCTTCGTTTATAAAATGAGGATAGCAATCCTCCTGCCCAGTTTGTTGAGGATTAGATGTGGTGATATATTTGAAATGCAACAATAACAAGAAATCCCCCCAAATCCAATAAAAGCTGTGCTTGGCACTTGCATTCCCTAGCTGTCAGTTTTCTTCAGCTGGTAAACAATGAAATATAGATGACAACACAAAGAATTCGCCAATATTTACTCATCTTTGAAGAGAGTCCAAAATTACTAAAAAACAGAAAACATGAAATAAGTTCTGGGGGTGGCCTGGTGGCGTAGTAGTGGTTAAGTTGCACACTCCTCCTCGGAGGCCCAGGCTTTGTAGGTTTCCATCCCAGGTGCAGACTTAGCACTGCTTGTGAAGCCATGCTGTGGTGGCATCCCGCATAAAGCAGAGGAAGACTCGCACAGATGTTAGCTCAGCAACAATCTTCCTCAAGCAAAAAGAAGAAGATTGACAACAGATGTTAGCTGAGAGCCAAATCTTCCCCCTCCCCTAAAACAAAGTTCTCTGTCCAAATGGTACATTTTTAATCATGGAACCGTTTAATACAATGTTAGATTTTCACATCAATATTTTTTAAGGGAGGTGGACAATTCCTCTACCCTCTAGGTCCTTCTGGCTGTTCTAAGAATTAAAGTGACATGAGACAGAATAACAGGAGAAAATCAAACAAAGCTTTATAACATGTATACATGTAAGAAATTCAGGAAAACAGAGTAACTCAGCCAAAGCTGCCACCTTAAATACCATCTTCAGCTAAAGACAAAGGAGGATGTTGGGGGTAGTGGATTGGGACTTCAAAAGGGAGGAAGGCAATTCACATGGAAACGGAAAAGCAAAAATTTGGTAAACAGCTTTAATAAGAATGGGCTTAGCAAGGGGCCTCACAGTCTACCAATACTCAGAGTTATCTATGGTGATGGCCTGTCCTGGGGACAGGACTTTTGTCTGAAATTCTTTTTAGGCAGTTAGGTGCAAGGTCAAAATTTCTTTCAGAGTCTTTTGTTATTAAAAATAATCAAGGCAAAGAGACAGATTTTGGGGTGCCCAATTCTGATCCCCCATAGTTTTTTATGTTATTTATGTACTGGGAGAATTCATACCCAAGACACCAACTTTCAAGTAAGCCTAGGATTTAAAGGTAAATCTTGAATCAATATTATTTTAAAAATTAGCATTTTGCCTTGTTCCTAGGCCTTGCATGAAAATTAGGTAAGAGAGGAGGCTGTTGTTGGAGTCACTGTCCCTCATACAATGAAAGGTTCCTTGCTCTGCGCCTTGTGGTCTACAGTAAGTGAGCTCCTTGACTTTGAGACTTCCTGTGTGGCTTTAACTCAAATATCTACCCTACGTAGCTCCAGCTACTTCTCTTCCTCTGCTGGGATAGCTATGTTGATAACCTCTCAGGAAGTATCTGGGTCTGTTTTTATGTTTTACTTTCATAGAGCATTTTGTAGTGTCTTTTATAATGGGCTTTTGGTTACAATTATGATGGTGGAGAGTTAAGTTGGCACAGACAAATAGGTGATCTAATAAATATTTGTCACATGTGTTATTTAATTATACTGTATATTTTACTATTGGTTTGCATACACTTTGACAAAGCAATATTAACTGATGACATTCTCTGAGCTTTAACCAATTGATGGCCAGTGAAGGTGGGCTAAGAAGGGTGACCTGCTGGTAGGAAAGTAGATGAGCATGAAAAAGATGCAAGTGTAAATCCACTCAGTGGAAAAGTCATTGGGACGTATCACTGAAATGTGAGCTCAGAGCTGTATCTCTCCCTAGGCTATGAACTGACCCCTCTAAGCGCTGTTCCTGCTCTTGGTGTTATTACTATCAGGTGAAGAGTAATGTTCTCTTAACCAGAACCTGGAGATGAAGTTTTCCAGATTTCAAAAATTGGGATAAAGGAAGAAACAAAGTCTCATTCAGTCTAGTTCTTATTCCGGAAAAGTATAACGAGATTCCAGATAAATGATATAGCATATCCCTATTTTGTATCTATGTTAAGAAAGAATTTTATATTCAGGTACATCCTTACTTTTAAACTGTGGTCAGCCTCTGATTAACTTTTTAGTTTCTCATTTTTCATTTATCCCACCCACAGGTTTAATGTCAGGGACTTTCGACAGCTGTGACTCATTTGTTTCCATTGTCAGTGTCAGTGGATTTCAAACTTTAGTTTGCATCAGAATCACCTGGAGAGCTTGTCAAACCACATGTCACTGGAACCTGCCTCAAAGTTCCTGATTCAGTGATTCTGGGATGAGGCCCAAGACTTTGGAGTTTTAACAATTCCCAGGTGATGCTTACGATTCTGGTCTTGGGGCCACATTTGAAGAACTTCTGCTCTTGTTTATTTTCAATTATTTCACAATGAAAGTATTAATTATGCATACTAATACCCTTTGGTCAATCTGAGAATTCCTTCCTCAGAATTGTTTTCTCTGAGAAGAGAAACTGCTGTTAATTTCTTCAAAGTCCCAGTTAGCCTTTCCATGTCAGAGCCATATTTTCCAATTAAATGCTATTTCCCAAGTACAATCAGCTCTCAGAATGAGAGTTTATATTTTCTTCGCTCATTAAGGTTCATTCCTTACTTCTTTGGCACGGGAGTCCCTGTGTTCAAACGGGAGTACCACTTGTGAACAAGGACTTCAGTTTAGCTCCATCTTGGTCAGTGGTCAAAAGTATCCCTTCATGGTTCCTTATACCACACAGGATGTCCAACTTTTCTACCTTCTCTTGAGGAGGCTTAAAATTAACCAAAACTGTTGAGATAGTAAGTTGTCCCAAGATGACAGGTGGTAGAAAATGCATGACCCACAACAATTGGGTTCTTACTTTCAAATGTTTCTGGTTGGTATCCATTCCCACTCATCTTGTACTCCGCTTTTCTGCCTTTCCCTGTCCTAATCCCTGGGAAAAATGTTTGGTTCAACAAGTGAGCTTCTACTTCAGTCTCTTAGAGTACTTTCTTCGCAAATTAGTTTCAGCTTTGTCCTAGGCTGGGCAAAAAGAATGCCTGTCAGGCTATGAGTCTGACGGAGGGGAAAACTCAAAGAACAAAAAAACAACTGGAGTAATAACCCTATAGCTGTGTCTCTTTATGTCTGTATATTCACTCATATCTACATTCATACATTCTTTCATTCAGCGAATATTTATTGAGCCCTGGGTAACTTCAGGTAACATTAACCACTGCTTTTTAAAAAAGATTAGCTCTCCTGCCCATGTACTCTTTTCTAATGAAGTTAAAATGGTATACATTTAAATGTATTTGAAATGTGTATATGTAAATTAAACATATTTAAATCTATACTATTTTAACACATATGTGTGTCAAGTGTATTTAACATATATGTATTTTAGGCTTTATTTTTACGTTTTTTTATTGAAATATAATTAACCTATAACATTAATTTCAGGTGCACTACATAATGAATCAATATTTGTTCATATTGCAAAATGATCACCACAATAAGTCTAGTTAACATCCAATACTACAAACAGCTACAAGTTTTTTTTCTTATGATGAGAACTTTTAAGACATACTCTGTCAGCAACTTTCAAATATGCGATATAGTATGATTAACCATAGTCACCATGATGTACATGACATTCCTAGGACTTATTTTATAATGGTAAGTTTGCACCTTTGACCCCCTTCTCCCATTTTGCCCACCTCCCCACCCCCAGCAGTGGCTCTCATCAAAGATGATATAGGATTGATGATCTGTGGTACAAATGTGCAGTTTTTTCTCAGAATCATCAAGAATTAAAACACTAGGTTTTTTTTGCTTTAAAGTGCTTTACACTATTGAGTACATTTCTGGAGTTTCTCAACAATGTTTTCCAGCTATTGTATGTACTCCTCTACTGTGTCTACTAGATGACAAATATGACATGGGAAACAAAAATGTTTGTTCAACATTCTGAAATGCATGGTAATATGCAGATAAACATCTGTATGACATAATTAAAAATTATTAGAAATTTTTATAGGGGCCGGCCTGGTGGCACAGTGGTTATGTTCGCATGTTCCGCTTCTCAGTGGCCTGGGGTTCCCCAGTTCAGATCCCAAGTGCGGATGTGGCACTCCTTGGCACGCCGTGCTGTGGCAGGCGTCCCACATATAAAGTAGAGGAAGACAGGCACGGATGTTAGCTCAGGGCCAGGCTTCCTCAGCAAAATGAGGAGGACTGACAGTAGTTAGCTCAGGGCTGATCTTCCTCAAAATAAATAAATAAATAAATAAATAAATAAATAAATGTCATAATACATAAAACTGCAAAGAAGAAAATTTTCACCATCTATAATTACTTAAAAATTCTTTCAAACTCCCTTTCTAGTCATTGTTTAAGTTTTTAAAAAATGCATTAGAGATTCTTTACAAAAATTAAAATTGCAGCTACATATAAAGAAAAATTTTTTAAAAATTCAAAATGTTATATATCACCTAGAAATAATCATTTTGAGTGTACAGGCTATGAACATATAATAACAGGTGATAGAAAATGCATGACCAAGGACAACTGGGTTATTTCATGCTTTTATCTGTAGATAGATAAATAGGTAGATACATAAAAGGTAGAAATGTGTTTAGTAAAATAAAATCATACTATACCTTCAATGCTTTAATTTTAAAACAGTATTATATTTTATTTTAGCAGGATCTAGTAGAAAACAACAGATTGGGAATTATACTAAAGGAATTACTACTTCAAATGAATGCTTCTTTAATATAAGACATTTCCTAGATTTTTTCTCTTAAGGTTAAGAGAGATTATTTTTTTAAAAAAATGTTGAAATCACTAGACTTTTATTCTTTTAAATATATGTTTTAATTTTATTTATTTATTTTATTTAAAAACATTTCCCCAGCTTTATTGAATATAATTGACCAAACTGTATATATTTGAAGTGTACAATGTGATGATTTCTTAGACATACAGCTTGTGAAATAATTTCCACAATCAAGTTAATTAACACATCCACCATCTCACATAGCTACCATTTTTTGTGTATGTAAGAATGCTTAAGATCAATTGTTTCAACAAATTTCAAATATACAACACAGCATTAACGCCTATAGTCACTATGCTGCATATTTCTTTGGAACTTATTCATCTTAAAACTAAAACTTTGTATGGTTTGAACAACATCTCCTCATTTCCCTCACCTCCCAACCCATAGCAGCTATCATTCTACTTTCTGTTTCTATGAGTTTGACTTTTTAAAATTTAGATTCTACATAAAATAGATACCAAAAAATGTTTGTATCTCTCTGACTTATTTCACTTAGCATGATGCCTTCAAGTTTCATCCATGTTGTAGCAAATGGCAGAATTTCCTTCTTTCTTATGACTGAATAATATTCCATTGTATATGTAATATCACATTTTCTTTATCCATTCATCCATCAACAGGCACTTAGGTTGTTTCCATATTTTGGTTATTGTGAATAAGGCTATAATGAACAGGGGAGTGCAGATATCTCTTGGAGATACTGATTTCTTTTTCTTCAGCTATATACTTGGGTGTTGGGTTGCTAGATTACATGATAGTTCTATTTGTCATTTTTTGAGGAACCTCCAAACTATTTTCCATAGTGGCTGTACCACTTTACATTCCCTTCAACAGTGTACAGGAGTTCACTGTTCTCCACATTCTCACCAACACTTATGTCTTGTTTTTTTTTATTATAGTCATTCTAATAGGTGTGAGGGTGATATCTTATGGATTTGATTTGCATTTCCATGATTCTAAGTGATGTTTAACACCTTTTCATGTACCTGTTGCCCATTTGAATATCTTCTTTGGAAAAGTGTCTATTCAGGTTCTTTGTCCATTTTTAAATTAGATTATTGTTTTTTGCTATTGACTTGTTTGAATTCATTATATATTTTTGATAGTAATCCCTTATTAGATATATGGTTTGGAGTTATTTCCACCCATTCTGTAGATTCCCTTTTCATTTTGTTCATTGTTTCCGTTGTTGTGCTAAAGCTTTTTATTTTGATGTAGTCACTGTTGTCTATCTTTCTTTTTGCTGCCTAACCTTTTGTTGTCATACCCAAAAAATCATTGCCAAGACAAAGTCCATCAAGGAGCATTTTCCCTATGTTTTCTTCTAGAAGTCATACAATTTCCAATCTTACATTTAAGTCTTTAATCCATTTCAAGTTAATTTCTGTGAGTAGTGTAAGATAAGAAAGTAAGAAATTCCTTTGCATGTGGATATCCAGTTTTCCCAGCACCATTTATTGAAGAGACTATCATTTACTGCTTGTGTCTTGGTGCCCTTGTCAAAGATTAGTTCACTATAAGTGAGTTTAATTCTGGGCTTTCTATTCTTTTCCATTGATATATGCATCTGTTTTTTATGTCAGTACCATATTGTTTTGATTATTATCGTTTTGTAATGTAGTTTGAAATCAGCAATCATGATGCCTGCAGCTTTGTTCTTCTTTCTCAGAATTGTGTTCGTTATTCAGGGTCTTTTTTGGTTCCATACAAATTTTGGGATTGTTTTTCTCTCCTTCTGTGAACAAACATTGGAATTTTGATAGGAATTGCATTGAATCCAAAGATCACTTTTGGTAGTATGGACATTTTAACAATAGTAATTTTTCCAATCCAAGAATACAGAATATCCTTCCGTTTATTGTGTCTTCTTCAATTTCTTTCATCAGTGTCTTGTAGTTTCCAGTGTGGAGATCTTTTACCTCACTGGTTAAATTTATTCCTAGGTATTTTATTCTTTTTTGTTGCAATTGTAATTGGGATTGTAATCTTGATTTCTCTTGCTGCCAGTTTGTTCTTCGTGTAATTGCATTGTGGTGGTGTTGGGTTTTTTTTTCCGTATTTTTCTGGCTGCCATTTCAGTTTGGTGGTTTTCTGTGATGTGTTTCTCAGTTTCCTCTGTATTTATGCTTTGTGACTCTGCTCTGATGTTTTGTTTTGTGGTTACCATGAGGTTTGTATCAAAGGTCTCATAGATAAGGTAATCCATTTTCCGATAGCATCTTATCTCACTTAGCCTATGCAGGTTCCATCCTTTCCCTGTTCCTATTCTCTTTCTGTTGTAACAAATTATCCCACCTGCATTGAGAGTTTGTTACCAAATTGAAGTGGTTGTTGTAATTTCTGATGCTTTCTTTCCCTTTAACCTTTATGTTATCATTAAATGCTTGCTAATCTATTCTGATATAGAGTTGCAATTTTCTGATTCTGTGTGTCTATTTATCACCTTGCTCAAAACTTTGTAAACCTTTGCTTTTTTGTTTCAGGTAGGAGGGCTTCTTTCAACATTTCTTGTAAGGCAGGTCTAGTGGAAATGAACTCCCTCAGGTTTTGTTTGTCTGGGAAATCTTTTATTGCTCCTTTGTATCTGAAGGATAGCTCAGCCGGATAGAGTGTTCCTGGTCAGTAATTCTGTCTTTCAATATTTGAATATATCATTCCACTCTTTCCTAGCCTGTAGAGTTTCTGCAGAGAAATCCACTGATAGCCTGATGGAACTTCCTTTGTAAGTTGTTTTCTTCTCTCTGACAACCCTTCATATTCTTTCTTTGTTTCTGACTTTTGACATGTTAGTATAATGTGCCTTGGAGCAGGTCTTTTTGCATTGAGATAATTAGGAGTTCTGTTATTTTCATGTACTTGTATATATAGTTCCTTCCCCAGGTTTTGGAAGTTCTCAGCTATTATTTTCTTGAGTAAGCTCTCTGCAGCTTTCTCCCTCTCTTCTCCTTCTGGGATAACTATTGTCCTTATATTGCTTTTCCCAATTGAGTTGGATATTTCTTGTAGAATTTCCCCAGTTTTTAAAAGTCTTCTCTCTCTTTCCTCTTCCACCTGAATCATTTGTAGATTTCTATCTTCAAGCTCACTAAGTCTCTCTTCCCTATGGTCTTCTTGATTTCCAATGCTTTATACTTTATTTTTCATCTCATTAATTGTGTCCTTCATCTCCAGAATTTCTGTTTGGTTCTTTATTTCAGAGTTTTGATCTCTTTGATGAAGAGGTAAATCTCTCCTTTTGTTCATTAACTTTATTTCTGAGCTCATTGAGCTGTCTTCCTGAGTTTTGTTGTACCTCATTGAGTTTCTTCATAACAGCTATTTTGAAATCTCAGTTAGATTACAATCTTTTGTGACTTCAAGTTTGGTTCTTAGTGAGTTGTCACGTTCTTTCTTTCTACCATGTTACTGTAGTTCTTCAGGATGCTTGATGAGTTGGTCCTCTGCCAGCACATTGTGGTAGCAAATATCTTTCTTATTTGAGTAAGGCTTTGATTCTGAGCTGCTTCTGGTTGTATGTGAGAGCCTGCACTTTTCACCATCCAGTGCCTCTGACAGAAGCCTTGTCAGTGTCCTTCTTGTGCTGCATGTACCTCCTAGGTTGCTAGTGGTTTGTTGTTTACAATGTCACTGCAGTCTCAGGTGTTGCCACTGGGGTCACCAGTCCATGAGCACTTCTGCTGCTTCCAGGATCACCTAGGTCTCGTGTTCCCCCATTGGGTCTCCATGGGCTCTTCATGGGCTTTGGTGCTGCTACCCTGTGCACTAGCTGAGCTGCTGCTCCCAGGTTATCTGGAGGTGCTGGCAGCACTGCTGCCTGGGATGTTGAGTTCACAGGTGTCACTGTCACTGCCAGTGGACTCACATCTTGTTTGCAATTCTTGCTGCTAGTAGACTAGTGTTGGGGGTACCACCACTCGAGGCTGGGACATGTGTTCAGCTGTGGCTCCTGAAACCTCTGGTCTCAGGTACCACCTGCCACTACTGAGGGAGTGGCAAGGACTAAGCCACAAGTGCCATTACTGCTTCAGTGACCTCTGCTTACTGGCATGCAGTGGTGTACTTTTAGAAGATTTAGGTCAGGGCACCACCACCCCTGCTGGTGGTATCCACATTTTGGATGCAGCCCTTGCTGCTGGAAGGACTGGGTTTGGAGTCATCACTGCCTAGAGAGGGGGAGGGGGGCTGGGTTGCTGGCACCACTGTGCTTCCTGAAGCCTCAGGACATGAGTGCCACCTGTCAGTGCTGAGGTTGGGCTAGGAGCTAAGCCAAAAGTGCCGTTGCTGCTCCTGAAGCCTCTGGTCACAGGCATGTGCCCCAGTGTGCTTTTGGAAACCTCAAGTCAGGGACCCACCACCCCTGCCAAGGATATCTGTGTTTCGAATGCTGCCCCCACTGCTGGAAAGATCAGGGCTGCTGCTGGGGGAGACCAATATGGCTGGATCATTGGCACCACTGTGCTTCCAGAAGCATCTGGTTGTGGACACCACCTGCTGCCATGGGAGGTGGGTCGGGGCTAAGCTGCAAGTGCTGTTGCTACTCCTACAGCCTATGGCTGCTGGTTTTAGATTGATGCCACTAATGGAGGGGGAGAGTCTGTTCCCCTAGAACCACTGCCTCCTGGAGGTCCAGTACGCCCATTTTCAGATGCATACATGCACAGATCTCTCAGCCATTCTGTTGTGCTATGCAGGGAGTTATTTGTTGGTCAATAAATGTCCCATTGGTTGTACCTTAGATGGGAGAGACAGAGGGAATAACTCACTCTGCCATAATGCTGATGTCACCCCTTTTTTGTGTGTGATGAGAGCTTTAAAAATCTACTCTCTTAGCAACTTTTGATTATACAATACAGGATTGTTAACTATAGTAACTATGTTGTATGTTATATCCCCAGATGCTATTCATCTCATGGCTGGAAGTTTGTACCCTTTGACCACCTTTACCTATTTCCTCCATCTCCCACCCCTGCCTGTGCAACTAGCATTCTGTTCTTTCTATGGGTTTGTTTATTAAGCTTCTATTTATAAGTGAGATCACACAGTATGTGTCTTTCTCTGTGTGACTTATTTACTTAGTATAATGCCCCCCAAATTAATCCATGTTGTTGTAAATGGGAGGACTTCCTATTTTATGGCTGAATAAAGTTGTATTATGTGTATATATATATATACATATGTATATACATATATATATACACATATATATACCACATTTCCTTTACTTATTCATCTGTTGATGGACAAGTAGGTTTTTTCCATGTCTGGGCTACTGTAAACAATGCTGCAATGAACAGGAGGGTGCAGATGTCTCTTTGATGTGATGATTTTCTTTCCTTTGGATATATACCCAGAGTGAAATTCTATTATTAACTTTTTGAGGAATCTCCATAGTGTTTTCCATACTGGCGGTACCAATTGACATTCGTGTGAACAGTATAAAGGCTTCACTTTTTGACACATCCTCTCTAGTGCTTGTTATCTTAGTCTTTTTGATAAGAGCCATTCTAACAGGTGTGATATGATATCTCATTGTGGTTTTAATTTGCATTTCCCTGATAATTCGTGATGTTCAGCACCTTTTCATGTTTCTGTTGACCATTTGAATATCTTGTTTGGAAAAATGTCTATTCAGGCCCTTTGCCCAAATTTGGACTGTATTATTTACTTTTTTGCTATTGAGTTGTGTGAATTCCTTATATATTTTGAATATTAATCCCCTATAAGATTATGATTTGCAAATATTTTTCCCATTTTGTGGTTGCTTTTTTATTTTGTTGATTGTTCCTTCTGCTGTGCAGAAGCTTTTTAGTTTGATATAGTCTTACTTGTTGATTTTTTGTTTTGTTTCTTGTGCTTTTAGTGTCATAGCCATAAAATCATCACTAAGCCCAATGTCAAGAAACTTTGTCCTTATGTTTTCTTCTAGGAGTTTTGTGGTTTCAGGTCTCATGTTTGTCTTTAATCCATTTCAATTTAATTTTTTTAAGTAGTGTGAAATAGGGGTCTACTTTCATTCTTTTGCATGTGAATATCCAGTTTTTCCAGCACCTTTTATGGAAGACTATTCTCCTCCATTGAGTAGTCTTGGTTCCCTTGTCAGATGTTAGTTGCCCATGTATGCGTGTGTTTATTTCTAGGCTCTTGATTCTGTTCCATTGTTCTGTGTCTGTTTTTATGCTACTATCATACTCTTTTGCTTACTATAGCTTGTGTGTGGTACAGCTTGAAATCAGAAAATATGATGCCTTCAGTTTTCTTCTTCTTTTGGATGACTTTGTCCATTTGGGGTCTTTTATGGTTCCACACAAATTTGGGGATTGTTTCTCAATTTCCGTGAAAAATGACTTTGGAGTCTTGATAGGGATAGCGTTGAATATAAATCTGGCTTTGAGTAGTATGGACATTTTAACAATATTGATTCTATCAATCGATGAACACAGGATAGCATTCCATTTATTTGTGTCTTTTTCAATTTCATCATCAATGTTTTATAGTTTTCAGTATAGTGATCTTTCACGTCCTTGGTTAAATGTATTCCTAAACATTGTGTTGCTTTGATTCTTTGAAAATGGGATTGTTTTCTTTATTTCTTTTCCATGAAAATTCATTGTTAGTGTATAGGAATGGAACTGATTTTTGTATGTTGATTTTGTATCCTGCAACCTTACCTAACTTGTTTGTTTGTTCTAACAGCTTTGTGGTGGAGTCTTAAGCTTTTCAGTAATTTCAATACATACAGTCAGGTCATCTGCAAAAATTGAGACAATTTTACTCCTCCCTTTTTAATATGGAGGCCTTTTATTTCTTTTTCTTACCTAATTTCTCTGGCTAGCACTTCCACTATTACGTTGAATAAGAGTGGTGAAAGTGGGAACCCTTGTCTTCGTCCTGTCTTAGGAAAAGATTTCAACCATTTAACATTGAGTGTGATGCTAGCTGTGGGCTTGCCACATAGCAAATGCTTTTTCTGTATCTATTGAGATGATCACGTGATTTTTATCTTTCATTCTATTAATGTGATGTATCACATTTATTGATTTGTGTATGTTAAACTATCTTTGCATCGTAGGAATGAATTCTACTTGGTCACGGTGTATCATCCTTATAAGACACTGTTGATATTAGTTTGCTAATATTTTGCTGTGACTTTTGCATCTATATTCATTAGGGATATTGGTCCATAGTTATCTTTTCTTGTAGTATCCTTAACTGTCTTTGGTATCAGGGTCATACTGGCCTCATAAAATGAATCTCAGAGTGTTTCCTTCTCTTCAGTTTTTGCAGGAGTTTGAGAATGATTGGCATTAATTCTTTAAACGTTTGGTAGAATTCACCAGTGAAACCATCTGGTCCTCGGCTTTTCCTTGTTGGGAGGTTTTTGATCACTGATTCAATCTTGTAACTGGTCTGTTCAGATTTTCTGTTTCTTCATGATTTAGTCTTGGTAGGTTGAATGTTTCCAGGAATATATTCACTTCTTCTGGGTTGTCTAATTTTTTTTGCCTATTTGTCTATAGTACTTGTTCACACTTGTTTATAGTAGTCTCATGTCCTTTTTATTTCTGTGGTATCCATTGCAACGTCTCTGTTTTCATTTATAATTTCATTTATTTGGGTCCTCTGTCTTTTTTCTTGATTAGTCTAGCTAAAGTTTTGTCAATTTTGTTTATCTTTTCAAAGAAACAAATCCTAGTTTTGTTAATTTTTCTATTGTTTTCCTGTTCTCTATTTCACTTTAGTTTCTTCATTCAATTTATTTTGTGCTTAGTTGTTATGATTTTTACAGTTCCTAGAGTTATAAAATTGTGTTGTTTATTTTAGATCTTTCTTTTTTCTTTATATGACAATAAAGTTTGCCTCTTACAACTGTCTGTGCTGCATCCTATAAGTTTTGGTATATTGTTTTTCCACTTTTGTTTGGCTGATGATACTTTATTATTTCCTTTTGATTTCTTCTTTGATCCATTGGTTGTTTGACATTGTATTGTTTAGTTTTCATATATTTGTGAATTTTTCAACCTTCATCCTGTTATTGACGTCTAGTTACATTTAACTGTGGTTGGAAAAGATACTTGGTATTGTTTATCCTTAAATTTTTTGAGCGTTGTTTTGTTGCCTAACATATTATCTACCCTAGGAAATGTTCCATGTGCACTTGAGAAGAATCTGTATTCTGCTACTGTTGGATGGAATATTCTGTACATATTTGTTAAGTCCATTTGGTCTAGAGTGCTGTTCAAATCCTCTGTTTCCCTATTGATTTTCTGTCAAGATGAGCCTATCCTTTGTTGGGAGCAGGATATTAAAGTCCCCAAATGTTATTGTATTGCTGCTTACTTCTCCTTTTTTTTCTGTTGATATTTGTTTTATATATTTATGCAGTTTGATGTTAGGGTATAAATATTTATAATTGTTATATCCTTTGAGGGATTGACCCATATATCATCATAAAATAACTTCTTCTTTTGAACATTTTTACTCAAAGTTTCTTTCCTCTGATATAAAATACTGCTACCTCTTCTTTCTTTTACCATTTGCCTTAAATATATTTTCCTTGTCTGTCCTCTCAGTCTGTGTGTCCTTTAATTAAAGTGAGTCTCTTGTAAGCAACATACTGTTGGAATTTCTTTTTTATTTATTCCACTATGCTATGTCTTTTGATTAGAAAATTTTAAATAATTATATGTAACGTAGCAATTGTTAATTAAAGAGATGCTATTGACAGTTTGTTGGTTGTGTTCTGACTGTTTTATGGATCCTGTGTTTTTGTTTCCTCTTTTGCTGTCTTCCTTTTTGATTTTATGACTTTGGTACTGGTGTACTTAGATTAATTTCTCATAATCTTTTGTGTATCCAGTACAGGTTTTCCCTTTTTGTTTATCATGAGTCCTTCATAAAATATATTATATTTATAACATGCTATTTTAAACTGATAGCAACTGAACTTCAATTGCATGCATAAACTTCACACTTTTACTTCCCTCCTCACATTTTAGATTATAAATGTTATAATTTACAGTTTTTAATATTTTTGGTGAGGAATATTGGCCCTGAGTGTAATATCTGTTGCCAATATTCCTCTATTTTGTATATCAGATGTTGCCACAGCATGGCTTGAGGGCGGTGTGTAGATCCACACCAAGAATCCAAATCTGTGAACCCTAGGATGCCAGAGTGAAGTGTGCCAACCACTAAGCAACCTGGCTGGCCCCACAATTTACATGTTTTTACGTTGTTTATCCACTAGTCAATTATTATAGTTATGGTTTTTTAAAATGCATTTGTTTTTAACTTTTAAACTAGAATTGAAAGTAAATTATGCACTACTGCTACAATATCAGAGAATCTGAATTTGACTATATATTTACCATTTCCAGTGAGTTTTAAACATACATTCATATTTTTGCATCACTTATTTCCTCTTGAAGAACTCCCTTTAACATTTCTTATAAGGCAGGTCAGTTGTGAAGAGCTCCTTTAGCTTTTCTTTATTCAGGAAAGTCTTTATCTCTCCTTCATTTCTGAAGGACTGCTTTGTCAGATATAGTAGTCTTGGTTGACAGTTTTTCTTTCAATATTTTGAATATTGTTCTAATCTTTCCTGGCTGAAAGTTTCTTGTGATAAATCCAAGTATTGTCATATGGGTTTTTTTTTTAATGTGATGAGTCACTTTTCTCTTGATGCTTTCAAAATTCTTTCTTCATCTTCAACTTTTGACAATTTATTTATAACGTGCCTTTGTGTAGCCCTTTTCAGATTTAACCAATTTTAAGTCCTTTGTGCCTCATGAATCTAGATGAGCATTTCTCTCACCAAGTTTGGTGATTTTTCAGGAATTATTGCTTTTAAATATACTTTCTGTCAATTTCTTTTTCTATTCTCCTTCTGGGATTCCCATAAAGTCTATATTGTTTTTATTGATGATGTTCCACAAGTCTCATTGGCTTTCTTTACTCTTTCATTCTTTTTTCCTATGTGCTTCTCTGACTGTATAATTTCAAATCACCTATCTTCTAGTTTACTAATTCTCTTTTTTTGTTTCTGTTTTTAGCTTGGTCAAGGGCTATTGAAACTCTATTATTTCTTCAGGTCAGTCATTATAGACTTAAACTCTAGGATTTCTGTTTGTCTGGGTTTTTTATAAATGGCTTTTATTTCTTTGTTGAATTCCTTTTTTCTTCATGCAATGTTTTCCAAATTTTGTTTAGTTGTCTTTCTCTGTGTCGTTGTAGATCATTAAACTTTTCTAAGAGGATTATTCTGAATTCTTTATCAGATATTTTATAGATCTACATTTCTTTAAGGTCAGTCATCGGAACTTTATTAATTTCCTTTGGTAGTGTCATGTTTACCTGATTCTTTGTGATCTTTCATTCCTTGTGCTGGTTTTGCACATTTGAGTAAGTGATCTTCTCTTCCAGACTTTACAGATTTGCTTGGCAGGGACAGTTCTCTATCAGTCAGCTCAGCTTAGGGTGCTGGACAGTTCTGCTCATACTGTCCTTGGGCAAGTGGCCCTGTTATCAAGGTCTCTATTTGGGGGGGAGTCTCTATTTGGGTGGGGCCACTGAATATTCACTGAAATCAAGGGTGGAGGTACTGATCAGGCTCTGTGGTTGTATAGGCCTGCCATGCGACTCCACATTCAAATAAGGCCATAGTGTGAGCTCCCTGATTGGACGGGGCTGCTGGCTCTTTTCCATGGTCTAGTGGGGCCACTAGCTCAGCAGTACTTCTCTTAGGCAAGGCTGCTGGTTGTCTTCCCTGGCAGGGTAGTACCATTGGTTGGACTCCTCAGTTGGGCTATGTTATGGTTTCAGTGGAAATTCAGGCTGAGGTCCTCGACTGGATAGTGTTTCTGGCTGCACTCTGCATTTAGGCTGGGTCTCAGTCAGGGCTGTGTGGTCAGACAAAGCTTCAGGTTTTCTCTGCAATCAGTTGGGGGTGAAGACTGTGACCTAAAGTTGGGCAGGGCCACAGTCTATGCTCTGCTGTTGTGCAAGGTCACTGGCCGGGCTCCTTGTTTGGGAGGGGCCTCCCACTGTGTCCTGTAGTTGCACAGAGCTAGAACCTGTGTGCCACATTCAGGCGAGGTTCTGTCCAAGTTCTCTCATCGAGTGGGTCCACAGGCAGTGCTCTGTAATTGGGTAGGGTCACTGGCTTGGTTCTTTGCTTTTGCAAGGCCACAAGTTGTATTCAGCATTTAGGCAAGGCCATAGAGTGGGTTCTGCTGTGGGCTGGGTTCTATGGATAGATACTGCTATGGACTGGATTCTGATGCTCTCCAGGCTCAGTATTAGGTTCCTTGTTTACACAAAGCCAGAGGCTATATTTAACAGTTGGACAAGACTGCTGGCTTGTTTCCCTGGCCAAGTGTTGTTGTAGAATGGGTTCCACAGCTGTCCCAATTCTCTAGTCTGGCTTCCCGGTAGAGCCTGTACTGGAGGCTATACTCAGCAGTTGGGTGGGGCTGCAAATCTGAATTTCGCCCCAGGCAGGGCAGTAAAATGGTGTTCACCGCCAGCATGGCTTGCTGGCTGGTGACTGAACCAGGTGGAACTGCCCCTTGAGCTCCCTGGCTAGACAGAGCCACCAGCTCAGCTCTGCATGTGGGCAGAGCCACTGGCTGGGCTTTCTATTTGGATGCTGTTGCAAGCATGATGGTAGGATGGGCTACCCAGCTGCCTATGTTTTCTAAATAGACTTTCTTGTCTGGCAAGACTAGAGACTTTATTCAGCTGTAGATGAGCCTTTGAATTAACTTCCCTACCTGGACAGGGCCATAGAACAGGCTCCATGATCATCATGGCTGGCTTACTGGTGACCTGAGCCAGGCAGAGCTGTCCGTTGTGCTCCCTGGCCAGATGGGGCCACTGGCTGAGCTTTGTGGATGGGTATAGCCACTGGACACAACTGTAAGTTGGTATATGGTCCACCAAGGTCTGAGCACTTGTTACAGTCAAGTAGCAAAGATTTACCCAATGACCCCTTGAAGTAAGACCCAAGTGGGCCTCCTGGGAAGCCCCAAGTGCTTCCTCCAGGTGAAAGTGGGTGTATACCTTCAGCTCTCTTTTCCCCATGGGAGAGACCATAGGCCCAGGGGAACCCTCTGGGTGTGGAACCATGCAGGCCTCAGAGAGTGGCAATGCAGGCAGAATGTATCTGTTCCTCTTACTCTTCTAATGCAGTCCTTCTCAGTCTCTGTGGTTCACATGGGTGCTTCAAACTCACCCCCAGGTTCTGGAATTTTCACAGTGGTGTCTTGTGTATGGATACTTGCAGGTTGGTCTTATGAAGAGGATTGAAGTTGAGAATGACTTACATCACCATTTTGATGATGTCACTCTCTCATATAATTCCTAAAATATGAGAAATAAGATTAAAACTGTAGAAGAAGAAATTTGATGTTTTTCTGTTTTTTAATATTATACATGTATTTTCCTCATTTTGATAATAAAAAGGAAATCTTATTTTAATAGACTTATATTTTCCCTATTAACCTAACTGTCTTATACTGATGAATTTCAGACTTGCAAGCTGCTTGTAAATATCAGGATATGTTGGATAATGACACCCAGGAATATGAGAACTCCATGATTCACATGAAAAATAAATGCTTTTCAAAGGATCAGTTAAATTCAGGTATGGAGTAAATATCATATTAGTAATTAAAAATTAGTGTAACAAGTTATTGCCAGGCAACCTCCATTTAATTATTAAACTAATTATCTACAAAAGTTAAGTATAGTAGAGGTATTTTTTCAGGGGGATTGCAATTTCTTAGCACATGGTCTGCCTATATCTTTGAATTAGGGATACTCAGACTTTAGTAGTTTCTGATCATTGGCCCATCAGCTAATTGACTTTGCAAATAATAGAAGTAATGCAATAGTTTTTGAACCTCTTTCACAGCTGTTTCAATCAGCACAGGGTTTTTTCAGTGCATTTAATTTATAGTATGCATATGGTTGGTATAATTGTTTAGTGGTTTCATATTTGGCTATAGGGCAGTATTGTCCATTGATCCTTTGTAAACCTCTACTATTGTATGTATAGTTTTGCTAAACAGACTTCTTTAAGACGAATGCAAACTCCTGACTTGCTCAAATGGGTGAAATTCACCTTGCTGGCCATTCCATCCTGTCTGCCAAAGTCATGAGCAACCTGAAAAGCTGGGAACTCCCCTGAAGTTTCTTTAAGTCATTAACTGAAACAGCCCATTCAGTAGAACTCATATCCATACACATTTACTGATTTTGAATAAACACTGTGCTGGGACTTTCACCTTCTGTCCATATTGCCCATCTCCACTAGTTGCATTAAAATTTTCCTGCTACGGTATAATTCAGTTACCTTGGTTTTGCCTACTGTGAAAATAACTTTGAAGATGACTTTCTAGTAAGTTACATTTTTTGGTTTTACATTTTTTAGGTAGCAAAATTTGATGGGTAGGAGAAGGGAGAAATAGATTGTTTTCTTTCTTCAAACAAAGAATTACTGTGCTTTTATTAGGCTCAAAAAGTCAAGGAGGGAATGGGTTCTTAGTGTAGGTACAAAAATCAAATGAGGAGAACAATGCAGTTTATAAACTCTTGAATATTTCCTTTTTTGCACTCCATTCATGGTGCCCATGGCCCTGGAGAAAGCTTTGCAGAGAAAGAAAACTACTGTTTCCCTCTCAACAACAACACTGTTGTTTTTGCCTCCTGGGACAGCACTGATGTCCTCAGACCTCATGGAGAACAATAGCACCTGTAGGACTGGGAAGGGTGTTTGGACCACAGCTCCCAAGAGCAGAAACTTTCCAAACAAAATCAAACTAACTTCTTTTTTAAAAAAAAAATACAGAGAAGCATACAAGACCAGTCTTGCTGTGCAGAGAAATGTTACTATTTTTCTGCCAGAGGTAAAAAGTTTGAGGAGAATCATAAATTTTGTGTCAATCTGGGCTCCCGTCTTTTGAAGACAGAGGAGAAGGATGAACAGCTAATGAGTTTTCAAATTGTAATATTTTCCATATATTTTGTATCCAAGGAAAAAATTTCTTTAAAAAAAATTTAAGAACAGCTGAAAACAACGAGTTTGTTAAATGACAATGGCTTATCTCTGCAAGTCAAATGGAATGATTTGTGGGAAATAAAAGGGCTCCCTTGTTGTCAGGAACTGCAGTATCAGAATCATATTTCTGTAGGGGCAAAGCTTTATGCACTGTTGATGATGCCCTGTGTCTGCTGTAGGAAGCAAACTGAGGTTTCTGAACAAAAGGGCATCTCTTGTGAAGCTATCATAGGAGTTGTCCTGTTTTCATGTTGTTATGTTTTGAAGTCCTTTGATACTAATGGATCTGTTAGTGTGTGAATACTTGTGGCACATAGGGAATGATTAGGCAACAATAATCAATCCTAATAGAAAGTATAAAAAGTGTTAAAAGAAATTAGCATTCTTTGTGTTCACATTATTTACCTGCTTGCATTGTTAAAAAAAGACAGAAGGAGGAAATCACGTGAAGGGTTCTTTCTTCACAGGAATTTATTGAATCTTTGGAGTCTTATTTTTATTGGATTGAATTATCTCAAAAAGTGATTGTCAGCCCCTGGATGTGGGAAGATGACTCCTTGATGCGCTATAGTTTGTAAGTATTTGAAACATACTTGAGATCTTCAGTTTATCTGTCATTAACTATGGAAATGAATTGCTCACATAAGGTTCACAAAGCAAGGTTTTCTGAACTCAGCAGCAATTCCAACAGATTAATTTTAGTTTCATAAAACCTCCTGGATATTAGACAAACACTGCAGACTTCAATGCTTCCCTATTTGTATTCCTGCGATTTCCTCAGCCAGCACAGCTTTCCCTTCGGACTCAGTTAAAATTCACTTTCTCTTTGAAGTCATTCTTGATCTCCTACTTTGGAATTACTTCCTCCTCTATTCTCCTAAATCACTTTTTTTTCCGTTGACAATTTCATGTCACGTCTAGAGTTGTGTCTCTCATCTCTTGTTAACCCATAGCACATAACACATTGTACTTGGTGCTTGTTTAACAAAATTTTAAAAATTTATCGATATGGATAGTAATAAATTTTTCTAGACGTGGAAATACATAGAGGGTAGCTAGAAATTTGGAGGTTGAATGACTAGTCCCATGGTCTAAATGAAATAGTTATACAGGAATATGCTGTATTTATTTTCAGTATCTATTTGGATAGTCTTCACTATCTAGCAAAGCACATTCCACATCACAAACAGGTGTAGACTAATAGGAAACAATTTGAAAATGATTTGGATTAGACTCAGTGTAATATATATTTTTTCCATTTTTTCACAATATATTTTTCCATGATCCATGGAATCATAGAATTTTAGAACTATAAATAATGTTGGAGATCTGATGAATTATTTTACAGATGCTAAATAAACTAAGAAAGTCCTAATGACTATTAATTGCAGAGATCAGTGGAGGACTAGGTCATCTATTTCTAGATTTGGTCCTTTTTTACTGGTTAGAGTGCTTGTTCCTTTGATGTAATAAATTTTTGTTCCAAATTTGAGATTTTTCACATGAGAAATGTTGTTTTCTATATCTCCATATTTGCATATGCTATACGCTTTATCTGGATTACCTTTAACTCTACTCTTCATCTGGTTAGATCCTATTTGTTAATGTATTAGATAATTAGATCAACCTTTTACTTAGTCATTCATGCATGCATTGCTTTAATCCTTCATAAGCCATGTAACTGTTTCTGTGTAGTGGCTGTATGTATATTGGAAAGCAAAGTGGACACAGTCCCTCCTCACAGTGTGTGTATCTTCTTTAAGACTCAGCTTAAATGTTACCACATCCAAATAGCTTTCCCTGGCAAACTCTTTCCTCCTTGTCTGAGGGAGAAGCTACTCTTCTGTGGCCAGTGAATGTGTCATTCTCTCAGAAGGTGAACTCCTTGAGGACAGGAATAGATTTTCTCTGTATCTGTGTTTCTGGGCCTTGATGTATGGTGGTGCTTTAGAAATATTTGCTGAGTGAACAAGCAAACAGAGAAATACCTAAATATATAACTCCCTTCTTGTCCATGGTAGTTTATCCACTGAAAATATGATTTATATCTGACCATTAGGCCCAGTTCTTTTTTCTCCTCATTCACAGAGCTCTACAGGGTTCAAATATAAACAACAACTGTGTGTATACCACAGCAACTAAAGTGGTAGCCACTCCCTGCACCAAGCAGTTTTTCTTTATTTGTGATAAGGATTATACTAATTTTGATCTCAAATTGAGTGAAGATAAATGAAGTGATGAACAATCTGGTGCATCTACTTTTTACCTGCGGGATGCAGGTAAATGCTCTGTGTTCTTGACATTGCTCAATTTGTGAGGTTAATTGCATGTATGAGAGAACTTGTAATTTGATGTAGATATTTTGAGTATCAGAGTTTCATCTGCATGGGAAGTGAGTTGATAAATGGCTTCTTTGACTTGATTTCCTTTTTTTATTCCTCTCTTCTTTTTAGGTATGCTTTTTCTCTGTGGTGAGGAAGATTGACCCTGAGCTAACATCTGTTGCCAATCTTCCTCATTTTTTTTTCTCCCCACAGCCCCAGTACATAGTTGTAAATCCTAGTTCCATGTTATTCTAGTTCTGAATTATAATATTTATTTTTCATCAAAATAAATTCAACTTAAAATCAAGCCTGGGGCCGGCCCTGTGACTGAGTGTTTAAGTTTGCGTGCTCTGCTTCAGTGGCCCAGGGTTGGCCAGTTTTGATCCTGGGTGCAGAGCTACGCACTGCTCATCAAGCTATGCTGTGGTGGCATCCCACATAGAAGAGCTATTAATGATTTTATTTTTTCTTCTATTTTAGCTGGATTTCCTTGCAACACATTGTGTCCCTTATATACTTTGTGAAGTAATGGCTAATATGTTTTATTTATTTTTGAATTGATGTTCAAGAATACACCGTCTGAAATCAGGATGGAGCATGACGTGACTAATTACATACTGTTCTATGCCCATTAATGAGTCATAGGAAACTGGAAATACATTTATATCTGGTTACAATGCGTCACACAATACATTTATTATATGTAGTTCATTCCCAGAAGTTTCAGAAGTCTCAGAAGAATTTTTCAAATACAAGCGTCTAATTTATGGATACATATCATTCAGTACTACCATTTCTACTCCTTCCCTAGCTCCACTGTCTATGGGCAACATTTCCATTTGTTTTAGGTACAATTACACTTTATAATTTTAAAGCTATTTGTCTGTCACAAGATTTTTATGTCCATTGAAATAATTACACAAATATATTTAAAGTTTCTGATAATCAAATTTTGCCTAAGCAATGACATTCTAAAATAAATATATTCTCTGATGCAGGAATTTTCAACTGACTACACCTAATGCAAAATGTGGACACGTCAAGTCAGCAAGTATTACTACCACTGATTGTACTTGAGAGTTTCGTTTCATTTGTGAAAAGAAGTTTACCTGTCTTGATAATTAAAAAATTACTATAATCAATGTCTTAATATTTTCATCCTTTAATAATTATTAGGAAAAAAACTTAGAATATTCACTCAAATTAGTCAAGTCCGCATGATTTAGGGAGAATTGTGATCTCTCAAAATGTACCTGAGCAAGGACATAACAACAAATTTTATATGTAGTAAAATTTTTTTTAATTATTTTTTTTGGTGAGGATGATTGGCCCTGAACTAACATCTGTTGCCAGTGTTCCTCTATTTTGTATGTGGCACGCTGCCACAGAATGGCTTGACAAGTGGTACATAGGTCCACACCCAGGATGTGAACCTGTGATACCCGGGCTGCCAAAGCTGAGTGCATAAAATTAACCACTATGCCACCGGGCCAGAACCTATGCAATAAAATTAAATAAAATAAAAACATAAGATTTCTTTTTTAGATTTCAAGAACAAATAAATCAGCGAACAATGAAAAGGGTTAGCTTTTGTCATTTAAATTGCCAATTCTCTATTATTTGTGAGGCTGAGAATCTCTTTATGGTATTTCTTTTTTTAAACTATCTCTTCATATCTTTGTGGTTTAATATCACAAACATAATTTTGAGCAAAAGAATCCAGACACAAAATAGTTCATTCTTTAAAATTCCATTTATTTATATAGTTCAAAGTCAGGTAAATCTAATCTCTAATCTCTGCTGTTAGAAGTTAGGACAAAAGTTACGGCAGCGTGTATTTATTCCTAGAAGGAATAATAATGGAGAATGAATAACAGTTACCATGCTGCAGAGGTACTTCTGGAAAGAAAAAATAGTCAAGGTCTATTTCTCAGGTGCTGGTAATATGTGCTTAATAATCTCGGTGCTGGTTATGTGGGTGTTGTATTTGTTTCCTATGGCTGTCAAAACAAAGTACCACAGCATGGGTATCTTAAAATAACAGAAATTTATTTTTTCACAGTACTGAACCTAGAAGTTCAAAATCAAGGGTCGGCAGGGCCAAGTTCCATGTGAGACTCTGAGTAAATCCTTCCTTGCCTCTTCCCAGCTTCTGGAGATTGTTGGCAATTCTTGGCATTTCTTGATTTGCTTCTGCATCACTCCAACCTTTGCCTCTGTCATCACATGGCATTTTCCCTCTGTGTCACTGTCCACATGTCCCTCTTTTTATAAAGAGACCCAACATATTTGATGAAACTTCTCCCTACTGACCTCGTTTTAACTCAATCACATCTGCCAAGACTCTATTTCCAAATAAGATTATATTCATGGGGGCTGGAAGCTAGAATTTCAACACGTATTTTTGGAAGACACAATTTATCCCATAACAGATGTGAAAATTTAAGAAAAACAACTCTACTCTTTTACTCCCCCCTTTAGGTTTTTAAAGTCTGAATTTACTTCTTTTTATATTTCTCATTCATTATAAATTATTATATGTGTTTGTGCTTTAACCTTTCTGCAGGAGTTAAGTGGTTAACACACCACGTATTACAGTATTGGAATTTCCTGAATTTGGCTATATACTTACCTTTACCATTGTGTTGGATATTTTCAATCAGCATCCTTTCATCTTACCTTGAAAAACTCCTTTCTGCATTGCTTATAAGCTGGGTCCTTTAGTGATGAATTGCCTCACCTTCTGTTTGTCTGGAGAAGTCTTTATATCCTCTTCATTTCTGAAGGATAGCTTGGACAGATACAGTGTTCCTGGTAGGTGGCTCTTTCTTTTGGCACTTTGAATATATCATCACATCCTCTCATGACCTGTAAGGTGTCTTGTGTAAAATCTGCAGATAGCATTATGAGGGTTCCCTCTTAAATGACGAGCTTCTCTTCTCCTGTTGCTTTTAAGATTCTCTCTTTGTTTTAAATTTTTGACAGGTTTATTGTAATGTGTGTTGGAGACGATCTTTTTGAGCTGAATTTTTTGGAGACCTAGGAACTGTGTGAACTTGGATGTCCAAGTCTCTTCCTAGATTTAGGAAATTCTCAACCATTTTTACTTTCTTTCTTTTTTTTTTTTTTTTTCGTTTTTTCAGGAAGGATTTGCCCTGAGCTCACATCTGTGGCAAATCTTTCTTCTTTTTTTTCATGTCCGCAAATCCCCAAGCATGATTGTATATCCTAGTTGCAAGTCCTTCTAGTCCTTCTATGTGAACCGCCACCACTGCATAACAACTGAAAGACAGAGGGTGTGGTTCCAGGGCTGGGAGATGAATCTGGGCCACTGATGTGGAGAACACACAACTTTAAACACTAGGTCATCAGGGCTGGCTCCATTATTTTTTTAAATAAGCTTTCTGCCCCCTTCTCCCTCTTTTCTCCTTCTAAGATCCCCATAATTTGCAGACTCTGTCTCTTGATAGTCTCCCATAGTTCATGTAGGCTTTCTTAACACTTTTTCATGTCTTTTTCTTTGTTCTCCTCTGACTGGATTATTTCAAAGATCCTATTTTGTACTTCACAGTTTCTTTATCCCGCTTGATCCATTCTGTTGGTGATGTTTTCTTTTGAATTTGTGTTTCATCATTTTATTCTTCAACTCCAGAATTTGTTTTGTTCTTTTTATGATTTCCATCTTTTTTTAAAACTTCTCATTTTCTTCATGTATTGTTTTCCTGATTTTGTTGAATTGTCTTTCTGTGTTTTCTTGTAGCTCATTGAACTTCCTTAAACGAGTATTTTGAATTCTTTCTGGGTTAAATCATAGGTCACCATATTTTGGGGATCAGTGACTGAAAAATTATTGTGTTCCTTTGGTGGTGGCATGTCTCCCTTACATTCTCCTTGAAGTTTTTTGTTGCTGTCTTCACATTTTAAGTAGCAATAACCTCCTCCAGACTTTACTGTCTTTGGGAGAGAAATACATTCTATCAACCCTGCTAAGGATTCTGAGGCTTTCTCTGACCTTCTATAGATGTGCCTACTCCACACTTCTAGCTCCGTCTTGTGTCAGAATTCTTAACCTTGTATGCCTTCTCTTGATCCTGCCAAGCCAAGCTGGGTGCTGACAGCCTCCCTTTTTGTTTTCCCAAGTTCAGTTTTTGGTCACTCCCATGTCCCCATGCTCAGGCTGGCTTTCTGCATCTGCTCACTAGCCATCTGCAAATCTCACTCTTGCCACTGTCAGCAGCACAGACGGAGCTGGCTGTGTGGTGTGGGGGTGTATGGATAAGACATGTAGAGTGCTGGAGTGCCCATGGGCCAGTTGGAGGGCTTTGCAGGTGAGGCATCTCCAGAGGCTCATGGGTGGGCTTCTTGATGGAGTCTTTGAAGCAGTTGGTGGGACCCATATCTCTTTGACGCCTTCTGTTCTGAGCACTGGGTACCGTTCTCCCACCTGCTCACCACCCCCAGTCATGCAGTTAATGACTCAGTACTCTGATTGTGGTGAGATGGAAACGAACCTCTTTGACAGCATCCCACATGGCTAGGGAAGCTGGGTGCTCACTTGCATGCTCACTTTCCCCTGAGGTAGAAATCAAGGCCTAGAAGGGCTCTCTTATTACTGAGCTGTTCTATATTGGAGGAAAGGTGATGCAGGCAAAGTCAAATTGTTCCTTTTACCCTCTCCAATGCATCCAACATCAGATATTTTGCTCCAACAGTGTGTTGGAGCTTCTCTGCTATACACTCATCTGTGAGTGATGGTAAATCAGTGTTCTCTAGCGGCTCCTGGGTCTTGGCAGAGGAGGGCTAGAGCCAGTTCTTGGCCACTTCAGGGTCCACAACATGGACTGAGGTTTGTATGCTTATCACCTGATACACAAGGGAGCCACTCTCCTCCCGGGCCCCTTGGTATATGGTGTCAGTGACAGAACCGAAGTCAAATGGAACTGTAATTGATTCCTGAAGAGTACAGAGCTGTTTCCAGGTCTACAGACCAGACCTCTCTCAGCCAGTCATCCAGGTGGGTGTGGGGTCTCCTCAAAACAGCACTCCTCATTCATGGACTGCACTGGAGTTTCACAGTGTTCTCCCAGGATCCCACAGCTCCCATAAAGCACTTCAGTTCATGGATGGATGGCAAATTATTCCTTTTGAAGGAGGGACCTGAGTAAATAATATCTCCTTTGGCCATCTTGCTGATGTCACTAAAAGCTTTAAGTTAAACTGAGATGGATAAAAACATGAAAGTGGTATGCTTGAGAAATTCATCCTTGTACTATACAAGTGACTAGGGCATTTTAATATATATTTATGGTCAGTTTTTTTGTTTACTTTAAGGCAGAAGTTTGGGCAGTTAAGTTGATATTTGGAGTATCAAGTTTCTGGTTGCCTATATTGGAGTGAAGTATGAGACAAATGATTCAGCTTTCCAAAGTTAAAAGAGATATTACCTGACCAACTTTCTATTCTCTCCAGGGAAGTCATAAGAAAACAGTACTTTTAACATAGTAGTGTACCCTGTCCTTTGAAGTGAAAACTAGTGACCTCAAGAATTGAGTCACTTGGTAAAAGAATATACATAAACTTTCAACTTCAGAATTATATATGTGTTAGGTGAAGTCTGTGTGTGCATAGATAAAATTAATCCTAGTTACTGTTAAAAGCACTTGGCTCTAACAATTTAGGTGGGGGAAAGTGCCTTCAATTAATACAATAAAATTAATATTTCTGATGAAATCAAATTCAAAATATAATACTTGGGATTCCTCTTTCTGTAAAGAAGAAATCAAACTAATTAAGGAAATTGTTCATATTAAAAGATAGAATAATTCTGATTCCTACCTCTGCAAGGTACCATAAATATATCAGATCAATATGATAGAAATGACACATCTCTGAGGACAGTTTCCACATTTTATTTACATTTTAAAACTAACACATCTCAAAATTACCTAGATATACATCTATTTTCTTTTTGTTGGTTTCAGTAAAACTTAAAAGTATGGTTTTCTAATAAAGATTTTATAGAAATATTTACCGTTAATATTATATATAACAGACAGGAGCTAAATTTAACAGAAATTCCTCCCCTCTCCACACACACATACGTGTGTGTGCATAACAAAACAATCTTGAATGTATTTTTAATGTGACTATTCATCAGCAACCACACTGTTAGGTAGCAACCACAGCACTTCAAAAATTAATACATTTTGTGATATTTATTGTACTCACTACTTTAAATAATTTGCCACTCTTTCACTAAGCAAGATAAATAAAGCATGTCATTGATGTTTTGCCTTCTCGTGGTTAGATTTCAGAAACATTTAGCATTCTACAGAAATCTGACACTTCTTCAAAGCTTTCATCTTTTAAACAAGAATTCCACTTTGAGTACCCCAGGTTTTTATTTAAATGATAGAGCTTTGATAAGAGAAAAAAAATGTGCTGCATTTTCCCTCCCACTGTCTGAAAATATAGTAGGTGCACATATATTAAATAAAATTTTCTGGGTCTTATTTACCAGCTGGAGCTCTTTTACTCACTATGGAGATGTTTTGTATTGTCATATTTAATCTAGACTTTAACATGGGTAGAAATTGTTGATTGAAGACAAACTTGAGATCCACTAAATCTAATTATATGATTGTCTTTCTGGTGATTGTGGAAGCATCATATTTTCAATGAACATGATTAGAAGTCTTTGTTCTTGGAGTGCAACTTTAATGCTATACAAATTTGCTATTTCACTTACCATGGTGTGCTCTGTGCATCCGACATTCCACTGGCATTATTTATTCCATTCATATTAATTTTGTTACAAATCTTAAGGATAAAGGAGCTTCTGGGTATTTAGGCACACATACCGCTTTCAGGTTACATATTCTCTTTTTGTAATTTGTCTTTGGTGGGACAATAATCACATCTGTCCATCTTGTAAGTGTCATATTTTCATCATATTCAAGGTCTCAATTAACTTTACCATCACTTACTCTGTTTGGCCTTCATCAAGTTCTTCTAAAAAGTAAAAACGATGGGGAAATTTAACTGCTGAGTTTTGTGGGATTGCCGTCTTCTCCTGATGTCCTGTACACACTGTGTCATGTCATATAGTGTCATTTCCAGGAGGTGAGCCCAAATATATTTTTACATATTATATTTTTAGATAATGGAATTAACATTGTGTTTTTCATTTAAAATAAAAATGTAGGCCCAAACTAATTTAATTTCAGTATTTAATTTGTTTGGTTCTTAATTTTCTAAACACATCCGTACACACTTTTTGTAACAACTGCTTTGAGAGAACATCTTATATTCTGAGGTCCAGTTTCAGATGCACAGAAATGAGAGTTTATTTACTGCATATTTTAAACCTCAATAGCAAGTTTGTTTTCCCTTATCTATTTGAAAGTTTAAATTTCCTAGTAATTTTAAATGTTAACTGACCTAAATAAATACTTCTTGCCAACTAGTACAAGGGTCACTACTTAGAAAATTGTTCTCAAACAAATAATAGACCACATCAACCAGCTCTTGTTCTTCTCTAATGTTGTATTCTTTGAGGGCTTTAATAATACATTTCAAAATTATCTTCTTTATTATTAGGTTTCAGGTATTATGACACTCTGACTTGAAAAACAAAACTATAACTCTAAAGGATAGGATTTTCCATTTTTTCTTTGTAAAACCTACCACCACAAGCATCAACTCGATGTAATATGAACTAGGCCCAAAATCATATATGTAATGCAAAAATCTGTATGTTCTAACTATTTTCAACCAAACTTAATGTTTAGACCTTAGAATCTGTCACTGAATGAATTTCTTCCAAGTATAGGCATAAAAATACAAGATGCATCTGCAGAGAAAGAGGGAAGGAAAGCAGGTAGAACAAAGAGCAAACTTTGACCCTTAAATTCTTCTATAACAAATGTGGAACTTTTTATAATTATACCGCACATGATTTTTACTTTGCATTGTACAAAATGAGAAAGAAACTAAAGAGATATGTACCATCCAAATACAATTTTCCGTAAGTGTGTGTGAATCAGAAGACTCAAAATTGTTAAGATGTCAATTTTCCCCAATTCAATCAATAATTCAACACAATCCCAATTGGAAATTCAGCAAGATTTTTTGTACACATTGACAAGCTGGTTCTACGATTAATATGGAAATGAAAAAGAACTGAAATAGCCAAAACAATTCTGAATAAGAGCAAAGTAGGAGGATATACATTACCTGATTTCAAGATTTATTATAAAGTTTCATTAATCATTGGTAAAGCTCATTATAGTATTGACAACAAAATAGACACATAGATCAACAAAACAGTATCAAACCCAGAAATAAACCTACAAAAACATAGTCAATGGACGTTTGACAAATGTGCATCGTAATTTAATACAGAAAGAATCATTTATTTTCCAACAAGTGTTGCTGGAACAAATGGATGTCCATTGGGAGGAAAAAACTTAGACCAATACATCACACTTTACACAAAAGCAGAACTCACAGTGAGTCACAGACCTGAGTATGAAGATAAAAGTAGAAAATTCTAGAAGAAAGTACAGGAGGAAAGCAGTGTCATCTTTTGTTTGGAGATGAGTTTTTAGATACAACTCAAAAAGCACTAGCTATATTTTAAAAAGTTTAAATAGGACCTTATCAGAACTTAGAACTGTAGCTCTGCAAAAGACACTGTTAAGAGAATGAAAATATGAGCCACAAACTGGGTGAAAATATTTACAGATCACATATTTGAAAACAGACTTACACAGAATATACATAGAAACATTAGAAATGAACACTAAAACCCACACAATCCAATTATCAAAAGGGAAAAGAGGAAAAACAGACACTTGACTAAAGTAGATATAAAGATGGCAAAGAAATACATGAAACAATGCTCAATCTAATTTTTCATTAGAGGAATGTAAATTAAAACCACTAGAGATACCTTACACATCTATTAAATTAGCTAAAATCAATGCAAAATGGTAAAGCCACTTTGGAAGCTAGTTTTGCTGTTTCTAATAAAGTTAAACATAGACATACCAGCACTAGCATTCCTAGATATTTACCCAATGAATTGAGAACTTGAAACTACATAAAATCCTGTAGGAAAAGGTTTATAGCATATTTCTCACAATTGCTAAAATCCTGTATGAAAGCAGCCAGGACAGCAGTTCCAAAAGATAGCTAGAAAGACCCTGAATTCACTTCTCATGGGCACAATATATTTACAACTACATATAGGATAATTTTCCTCTGAAAAGGACCTGAGAATTGGATAGACAGTGCCTGTATAACCAAAGATAAAAGAGATCCATTGAGAAGGTTAGGAGAACCAGAGACTTTGTCTCATCAGGGATCTCAACCCAGGTATGGTGTCCCACAATTGGAAAGGGATCCCCAGAATACAAAACTTTCCTTCAAGGAATGAAGGGACTGTGCCACACATCAGGCTCCTGACCCTTGGGTCCAACACCAGAAAGTCAAGCCCCCAAAATGTCTGTCTTTTGGCACTTTGCAATCTCATTCTAACTTGCCAGTGATAGAGCTGGCCAGCACCATTTTTGGTGCTCTGCTTCTAGCCTGCTAGCAACGATAGATGTGCTCTGTACACAGTCCACAATGCACAATAGCTGAGAACACATTCTTAAAGGGCCTCCAGGCTGAACCACTCACCCTGAAATCCAGCTAAAAGCAACAGCTGGAAAAGCACCTAAATTATAAGTGAGATCCACTCATTAATCCTGAAGTGGCTGCTGGAGAGGCAGGAACCTACAGTGACTTTGTCCAGGAGTAGAAATGCTGGCAGGCTCCATTTTTGCAATCTCATTCTAATATATTGTTGATTGAGCTGGTGAATGCTATTTTTGATGCTCTCTGTTTAGCCTGCTAGCTTCTATGGGCATGCGCTTCACTCTACCCTCCCCACACAGCAGCTTTGCCCCAACCAGATTGGCCAAGAACTCTGGGCCTTGCACACTCTTCACAGTAGTTGCACCACAACTGGGTTGAGCATAAAACCAGTGCCTTGTCCTTCTCATGCAGCAGCCAGGCCACAACTGGGTTAGCAAGCCCCTCGAGCCCAACCCACTCTGCACAGCACTTGTGTCAAAACCAGGTTGAGTGTGTGCCCTGTGCCCCTCCCTCCTCACAGAGCAGCCACTTCACAACGAGGAAAGCTCCCTTTACCCTCCCCCTAATCATGCATCAGCTGTGCCACAACCATGCCAGGTGAGTGCATCGTACCCTGTTCTCACTGTAGAGCAGCCATGGCCCTGCCAAAGCTGGCAGGGGTATACAGTCCATATGAGGGACATCTCATGAACACTTGGCTCTGGAGGCCAGAGGAGATTGACTTCTGGGGCCCATGGATCATCTCCTACACAAGACCACTCTTTTAAAACTGGAAGAGGTAGGTGTCTTGCCTAATACACACAGACAAACACACGGAGTCAGGCATAATGAGGAGACAAAGGAATATGTTCCAAACCAAAGAACAAGTCAAATCCCTAGAAAGAACTTATGAAAGGGAGATAAGCAACCTATATTATACGCCTTTTTTGTTTGTTTGTTTGAGGAAGATTAGCCCTGAGCTAACTACTGCCAATCCTCCTCTTTTTGCTGAGGAATACTCGCCGTGAGCTAACATCCATGCCATCTTCCTCTACTTTATATGTGGGACACCTACCACAGCATGGCTTTTGCCAAGCTGAGCCATGTCCACACTTGGGATCTGAACCGGCGAACCCCAGGCTGCTGAAGTGGAACGTGCACACTTAACTGCTGGGCCACTGGGCCGGCCTGAAACCTATATTATAAATAGTTCAAAGTAATAGTCATAAAGATACTCACCAACCTGGGCAGAAGAGTGGATGAACACAGTGAGAACTTCAGCAAAGAGATAGACAGTATAAGAAAGCACCAAACAAAGGTTATTACCTAACTAATAAATCACTCTAGAAGCGTTCAACAGCAGAGTGGATGAAGTGGAAGCACAAATCAACAAGCTGGAAGAGAAAGCAATGGATCTCACCCGGAGCAGAAAAATGAAAAAACAATATTTTTAAGTGAGGATACTTCAAGGATCCTCTGGAACAACATCAAGTGAATAATGTTTGCATTATAGGGATCTCAGAAGGAGAAGAGAGAGAGAAAAAGAGCCAGAAAAAGTTTTGAAGAAATAATGGCCAAATACTTCCTTAATCTGGGAAAGGAAATAGACAACCAAGTCCACGAAGTCCAGAGAGTCTGAAATAAGATGAATTCTATGAGAGCCACACCAAGGCACATTATAATTAAAGTGATCAAATTTAAGGATTAAGGGAGAATCACAAAAGCAGCTAGAGAAAACAATTTATTTCATACAAAGGAAGTCCCACAAGGCTATCAGCAGATTTTTCAGTAGAAACTTTACAGGCCAGAATGGAGTGGCATAATATATTCAACGTCCTGAAAGAAAAATTTTCCAACCAAGAATTCTCTTCCCAGCAAGATTATCTTTCAGAATAGAAGAAGAGATTAAGAGTTTCCAAGATATGCAAAGCTAAAGGAGTTCATCCATACTAGACCGGTCTTACAAGAAATGTTAAAGGGACTTATCTAAACTGGAAAGAAAAGACACTAACTAATAATAAGAAAACATATTAAAGTAATAATCTCACTTGAAAAGGTAAAGTTATAGTAAAGGTAGTGGATCGATCACTTCTAAAGCAAATATGAGAGTCAAAGACAAAAGTAGTAAAATGAACTAAAATTACAATAATTCCTTAAGGGATGCATAAAATAAAAATATATAAAATGTGTCATCAAAAGTATAAAATGTGACGTGGAAGAAAAAAATGTTAAACTTTAGAATGGGTTTGAATTTAACTTGCTATCAACTATTGTGCACATCGGATGTTATATGTGAACATCACAGTAACCACAAAGACAAAACTTGTTATAAATACACAAAAGCAAATGTGAAAGGAATCTAAACATAACACCAATGCAAGCTGCGAAACCACAAAAGAAGAGGGAAAGAGAAGGAAAGGGAACATAGTGGACCTACAAACACAGCCAGAAAACAATCAAAAAAATTGACATAAGTACATACCTCTCAGTAATTACTTTAAATGTAAATAGAATAAATTCTCCAATCAAAAGGTACAAAGTGTCTCAGTGGATGGAAAAACATGACTCATCTATATGCTGCCAACAAGAAACCCACTCTAGAAGTTGAGACACACACAGACTGAATGTAAAGGGATGGAAACTGATATTCCATGCAAATGGAAACAAAAAGAAAGCTGGTGTAGTGATACTCATATCAGACAAAACAGACCCTAAAGCAAAGACTGTAATAAAAGACAAGGACGGGCACTACATAATAATAAACAGGTCAAAAAAGTAAGAAGATATAACAGTTATAAATAGATATGCACTCAACTTAGAAGTACCAAAATATATAAAACAAATATTAACAGATGTCATGGAAGAAATGGAAAGGAATGCAATAACAGTGGGGGGGCTTTAAAACCCCACTTAGAGCAATGGATAGGTCACCAGATAGAAAATCAATAAGTAAACACTATCCCTAAACAATACATTAAACCAAATGGACTTAATATACACAGAATATTCCACCTGAAAACAGCAGAATACACATTCTTTTCAGTGCACTTGGAACATTCTCCAATATAGAACACGTTAGGCTACAAAACAAGTCTCAATAGAGTCAAGACAATTGAAATTATATCAAACATCTTTTCAAACCATGATATGAAACTAGAAATCAGTGACAAAAAGAAAACTGGAAAAAACACAAGCAGATAAAGACTAAACAACATGATATTAAACAATCAATGGATCAAAAAAAACATCCAAGAAGACATCGAAAAATACCTAGAGACAAATGAAAATGAAAACAAAATGTTCCAAGATCTGTGGGACACAGCAAAAGCAGTCCGAAGTGAAAAGTTCATAGCAATACAGGCCCACCTCAAGAAACAAGAAAAATCTTAAATAAACAATCTAATTTTCTACTTAAAGGAACTAAAAAAAGAATAACAAACAAAACTTAAAGGTAGTAGAAGGAATGAAATAATAAAGAACAGAAAGGGGGGTCGGCTCTGTGGCTGAGTGTTTGGAGTTCTGTGCATTCTACTTCAGTGGCCTGGGTTCATGAGTTCAGTTCTGGTCCACTCACCAGCCACGCTGTGGTGACATCCCACTTACAATATAGAGGAAGATTGGCATGGACGTTAGCTCAGGGCTACAATTCCTTAAGGAAAAAATAAAAAGAGGAAGACTGGCAACAGATGTTAGCTCAGGGTGAATCTTCCTCACGAAAATGAAAGGAAAAAAATGAGAAAGGAAGCAAATGAAAGAGAGGATATAAAGAATAGAAAAGAGCAATGAAACTAAGAGCTGGTTCTTTGAAAAAATAAACAAAATTGATAAACCTTTAGCTAGACTCATCCAACAAAAAAGAGAGAGCACAAATAAATAAACTCAGAAATGAAAGAGAAGTTACAAACAATACCACAGAAATACAAAGGATCATAGGAGATTACTATGAACAATTATATACCAACAAATTGCCCAATCTTGAAGAAATGGATAAATTCCTAGAAACATACAATCTGCAAAGATCGAATCATGAAGAATTAGATGTGTGCTGTAACTAACATGTCTTAGAAATACCTGAATAACTGAAGCCAGACATTCATCTCTGTTTCATCTAATGCAGAACTTAGGCAGGAAAAGTCACAATCACTGCTCTAAAAAGCTGCAATGTGAATTAAGAACCACAGATACTTGAGGCAAGAGATTATAGGTAGAGACAGACAGTAGAATGCCTAAGGTCCGGAGCAGAAGTTGGGATGATTTCTTTGGGAAATTAGGACATTCAAAAGCATCCACATATATGGAGAAATTTAGAAAGTCATGTGCATGCCCAGCAAAAGATATGTTCTCAGAAAAGACATAAGAACACCTTATGTTTTCAACTGGAGCTGATCTCTATGCTCAAAGTAATGCTAACCAAGTCTTGGAGGTGTGCCCCAGCACAGAGACAGTCCCCAAAGACTGAGAGAGGTGGTTGTTTTTGTTTATTTGTTTTTCTGTTGCTCACCTTTTTATTTTATTTTGTGGGTTTATTTGTTTAGTTCTTCATAGTGAAGGGAATCTCTGTAAAACATTAGCTGAAGACAAGTTAAAGGCACAGAGACTTCAGTGACCTCACATGAGAAGGAATATTCTTTCCAAAAAGTCACTAAATAAATAAACTATTTCAGCCTTTAATAATAATAATGAGGAAGAAGAAGAGGAGGAGGAGGACGAGGCAGAAGAAGAAGGAGGAGAATGAGAGGAAACCAGCAAACCATACAAAATAGAGAGAACCTGATTTCCAGAGTTCCTAATTTATAATACTATAAGTATGCTCAAAAGCCAAAGAAAAACAGAGACATAAAACTAAAACAAATTAGGAAAATAATGTATGAACAAAATAAGTATATCAATAAAGACAGAAATTATAAAAAGGAACAATGTAAAAATACTGGTACTGAAAGTACAATAATTGGAACAAAAAAAATTCACCAGAGGGATTCATCAGCAGATATGAGCAGGCAGCATAAGGAATCAGTGAACTTGAAGATAGGACAACTAAAATTGTAGAGTCTGAGGAACAGAAAGGAAAAAATGAAGAAAAGTGAACAGAGCCTAACGGATTTGTGGAAAACAATAAAGTGGATTAAAATACACATTATTGTATTCCAAGAAAGAAAAGACAGAGAAAGGGCAGAAATGGACAGAAAGATAATTCGTAGAAATAATGGCTGAAAACTTTCCAAGCTTGATGAAATACACTGATCTACAAATCCAGAAACTTCAATGAACCCCAAGTAGGATAAACTGACACAGACCCAAACCAAAAGACATGATAAAAAAACTACTGAAAGACAAAGACACTTGAAAGCAGGCAGAATGAGAAGACTCATCACATACAAGGGATAGTCAATAAGATCATGAACCAATTTCTTATCAGAAACCTTGTAGGCCAGAGGGAAATGGGATACCATATTTAATGTGCCAAAAGAAAAGAAAAATAGTCAACCTTAAATTCTGACAAATTTTTCTCAAAAATGAAGCAGAAATGATGATATTTTCAGATAAATAAAAGCTGAGGGAGTTTGTTAACAGAGTCCTGGCTTATAAGAATGGCCAGAAGAGGACTTCAGGGTAAAATGAAAAGAAACAAGACACTAACTAAAAGCTGTCTGTAGAAACAAAGACCTTCAGTAAAGGTAAACATATGAGCAAATATTTAGACTGATATTATAATTTTGGCTTGTAATTCCACCTTTTATGTTCTACATAATGTAAAAGACAAAGGCAGTTTTAAAAGAAACATAACTACATTATTGGGCACACGATGTATAATATTTAATTTGTGACATAAAAATATAATAAGCAGTAGATTAAACAGCATGCCACTGAACAACTCTTGTGTCAACAGAAATATCAAAGGAGAAATCAAAAAATGCCTGGAGAGAAATGAAAATGAAAATACAACATACCAAAATCTTTGGGATACACAAAACTGGTATTAAGAGGGAAGTTTATAGTAATATAGACCTACCTCATGAAGAAAAATCTCAAATAAACAATCTAACAAAACACCTAAAGGAATCAGAAAAGGAAGAACAAACAAAGCCCAAAATCAGTAGAAGGAAATAAATAACAAAAATCAGAGTGGAAATAAATAAAATAGAGACAAAAAAGACAAGAGAAAAGATCAATAAAACTTGGAGTTGTTTCTTAGAAAAGATAAACACAATAGACGCCAGCCCTGTGGCTGATTGGTTAAGTTCATGCACTCTACTTCTATGGCCAAGGGTTTTGCTAGCTCAAATCCTGGATGTGGACACGGCACCACTCATCAAGACATGCTGAGGCGGCATTGCGCATAGCACAACAAGAATATACAACTATGTACTGGGGGGCTTGGGGCAGAAGAAAAAAAGAAGAAGACTGGTAACAGATATTAGCTCAGGTGCCAATCTTTAAAAAAAAGAAAATGAACAAAATTGACAAACTTTTAGCTTGGGTCACCCAGAAAAAAAGAGAGAAGGCTCAAATAAATAAAATCAGAAATGAAAGAAGAGAAGTTACCATGGACACCAGAGAAATACCAAAGATATGAGAGAATACTGCAAAAAGCTGTATGCCAGTAAATTGGATAAGGTAGAAGATATAGATAAATTCTTATAATTATACAACCTTCCAAAAGTGAATCAAGAAGAAATAGAGAATCTAGATAGATCAACCACCAGTAAGGAGATCAAAACAGTAACCAAAATCACACAAGTCCAGGACCAGACATCTTCTCTGGTGAATTCTACCAAACATTCAAAGAAGAATTTATATCTGCCCTTCGCAAGCTCTTTCAAAAAACTGAAGAGGAAGGGACTCTTCCTAAATCATTCTATGAGGTAACATTACTCTGATAGCAAAACCAGACAATGACAACACAAAAAAACAAAATTACAGCCCAACATACTTGATGAACATAGATGCAAAAATTCTCAACAAAATATTAGCAAATTAAAAACAATGACACATTAAAAGGATCATACATCATGATCAAGTGAGATTTATTCCAGGGTTGCAAGGATGGTTCAACACCCACAAGTCAATCAACATGACATACGACATTACAAAAGTAAAGAATAAATATCACATGATCATCTCAATAGATGCAGAGACAGCCTTTGAAAAAGATATAGCATCCATTTATGGTAAAAAAAAAAAAAAACACTGAATAAAATTGGTATAGAAGGAAAATATCTCAACTTAAGAAAGGCCATATATGGTAAACCCACAGCCAACATCCTACTCAATGGTGAAAAACTGAAAGCTAGCCCTCTAAGAACAAGAACAAGGCAAGTATGTCCATTTTGACCATTTATTTAACAGAGTATTGTCTGAGCAATCAGGCAAGGGAAAGAAATAAAAGGGATCCAAATTGGAAAGGAAGAAGTAAAACTGTCACTGTTTGCAGATGACATGATTTTATATGTGGAAAATCCTAAAGAATTCACCAAAAAACTATTAGAAATAATAAGCAAATACAGTTAGGGCTCAAGGTACAATATCAGGATTAAAAAATCAGTTCTGTTTCTATACACCAACAATGAAATGCAGAAAGAGGAATCAAGAATACAATCCCATTTATTATTGCAACAAAAAGATAGTTAGGAATAAATTTAACCAAAGAGTTAAAAGACTTGTACACTGAAAACTAAAACATTGTTGAAAGAAACCTAAGAAGACACAAAGATATCCATGCTCATGGGTTGGAAGAACTAACATAGTTAACATTTCCATACTTCCTAAAACAATCTACACATTCAATGCAGTTCCCATCATAGCCTCAATGACAATTTTTACAGAACTAGAACAAACAATCCTAAAACTAATACGGAACAATGAAAGACCGCAAATAGCCAGAGGAATCCTGAGAAAAAAGAAGAAAGCTGGAAGAATCCACTCTATAATTTAAAAATATCCTACAAAGCTATAGTAATCAAAACAGCAAAGTACTGATACAAAAAGAGAAATACAGATCCATGGAACAGAATCAAGCTCTCAGAAATAAACTCACATCTAGGGACAGCTATTGTCAACAAAGGAACCAAGAACATGCAATGGAGAAAGGAAAGTCTGCAAAAAAATGAAAGTAGACCATTATTTTACACCATACATAAAAGTTAACTCAAATGGATTAAAGACTTGATTGGAAGACCTGAAATCAAAACACTCTTAGAAGAAAGCAGAGGTGTAGGCAATATGCTCATCAACATCAGCCTTAAGAGTATCTTTTTGAATACCATGTCTCCTCAGGAAAGGTGAACAAAAGAAAAAGTAGACAAATGGGACAACATCAAACTAAGAAGCTAGAAAGCTGCACAGCAAAGAAAATCTTAAACAAAATGAAAAGACAAACTAATAATTGGGAGAAAATATTTGCATTACATACATCTGATAAGAGCTTAACACCCAAAATATATGAAGAACTCATACAACTCAACTACAAATGACAAACGACCCAACTAAAAAAAGGGAAGAAACTGAGCAATTGTCCCAATAAGATATACAGATGGCCAATAGCTACATGAAAAGATGTTCAACATCACTAAATGCTAGGCAAATGGAATTCAAAACTACAATGAGATATGGCCTCCTGCCAATAAGAATGACTATTATTAAAAAGACAGGAAATAACAAGTGTTGGAGAGGATGTGGAGAAAAAGAAACTCTCGTCCACTGCTGGTCGGAATGAAAATTGCTGCAACCACTATGAAAACAGTATGGAGATGCTTCAAAAAATGAAAAATAGAACAACCATTGGATCCAACTATTCCACTTCTGAGTATTTATCCAAACAATAAGAAAACACTAATTTAAAAAGCTATATGCACCCCTATGTTCATTGCCACATTATTCACAATAGCCAAGACATAGAAACAACCTAAGTGCTCATCGATGGATGAATGGATAAAGAATATGTGGTGTAGATGTACAATGGAATACTACTCAGCCGTAAAAAGGTGGAATCCTGCCATTTGTGACAACATGGATGGACTTTGAGTGTATTATTCTAAGAAAAATAAGTAGACAGAGAAAGCAAAATATCTTCTGATTTCACTCATAATTAAAAGATAAAAAAGTCAACAAGAATAAGCAAGCACAGAGACAGAGAGAATAGACTGGTGGTTACCATAGAGGAAGGGAAGATGGGAAAAAGCAAAAGGAGTGAAAGGGTACACATGTATGGTGACTGATGGTAAGTAGACTTTGGGTGGTGAACACGATATGATCTACACAGGAATCGAAATATAATAATGTACACCTGAAATTTGTATGTTATAAGTCAATGTTACCTTGATAAAAAATACATATAAAAAGTGGTAGAATTGTATAGGAGTATAGTTTATGTGTGTTATTGAAATTAAATTGGTACTAATTTAACTTTAAATTAGATTGTTGATTTCAGGATATTACATGTAAACAGAATGGTAACCAAAAAGAAAAAAAACCTACATAATATATGCAAAAAGAAATGAGAAGGGAATGAAAATCTTTCACTTCAAAAATAAAAAAATCAGCTAAACCCTAAAGAAGGCAGTGATGGAGGAAATGAGGAAGAAAATGCTATAAGACATACAGAAAACAAAGAAAAATGAAAGAAGAAAGTTCTTTATTTGTAATTATTTTAAACATAAACACATTAAAATCTCCAATCTAAATACTGCTGAATGAAATTAAAGAAGACATATAATGGTGGAAAGAGAGCTAGTTTCATGAATTGGAAGACTTAATATTGCTAAGATGACAAAACTACCCAAAGTGATCTACAGATTCAATGCAATGCCTATCGAAATCCCAACAGGGTATTTTTGCATAAATGGAAAAATCCGCCCCAAAATTCATAGGGAATCTTAAGGGACCTTGAATAGCTCAAATAATCCTCTAAATTAAGTACAAAGTTGGAGGACTCACACTCCTGATTAAGAAATTTAATACAAAGCTATAGTAACCAAACCAATAGGATACTGGCATAAAGACGGACATAATGACAAGATGGAATAGAATAGATAGCTCATAAATAATTCCTCACATATACAGTTAACAGATTTTCAAGGAGACTGTCAAGGTCATTTAGTGTGAAAATGATGGTCTTTTCAATAATGGTGATGAGAAAACTGGATATTGGCATGCAAAGGAATTAAGTCGAACTCTTCTCTTACACCATATACAAAAATTAACTCAAAATACATCAAATACCTAAACTTAAGAATTAAAACTATAAAACTCATAAAAGAACACATAGGGGAATAAGTTCATGGCATTACATTTGTCCATTATTTCTCTAATATGACCTTGAAAGCACAGGCAACAGAAGTCAAAACAGAAAAATTTGACTACTAAAATTAAAAACTGTGCAACCAAGGGCACTAGCAAGAGAGTGAAAAGACAACTTACAGAATGGGAGAAAATATTTGCATGTTATATAGTTGGTTAACATCTAGAATACATAGAGTACTCCTATAATTCAAAAACAACAAAAAAACAAATAATTAAATTCACAAATAGGCATATGACTTGAGTACACATTTCTCCAAAGGAGATAGACAAAAGGATCACAAACACATGAGAAATACTCAACTTCGATATTCATTAATGAAATGTAAATCAAAACCACAATGAGATACCACTTGACACACAAAAACAAATCCAGAAAATAAATTTTGGTGTGAATATGTGGAAATTGGAACTCTCTTTCTCATTGCTGCTGGGAATGTTAAATAGTGCAGCTATGGCAAACAATTTGGCAGCTCCTTAAAAATCAAACATACAATCACCACATGATTTAGCAAGTTCACTCCTAGGTATATACCCAAAAAATTGAAATTATAAATTCAAACAGATACTTGTAGAACAATGTTTATAGCAGCAACATTCATAACAGGCAAAAAGTGGAAACAACTCAAGTGTTCATCAACAGACCAACATTTTGCTTATGAATGAATAAACAAAATGTAGTATGTACATACAATGTGGTATTATTCAACCACCAAAAGGAGTGACATTCAGATACATGCTCCAACATGGTCAGCCTTAAAAACATTATGTTAAGTGAAATGAACCAGACACAAATGGACAAATATCTGTGATTCCAGTTATATGAGGTATCTAGAATAGGCAAAATCATAGAGACAGAGAGTAAAATAGATTTTACCATTGACTGGGGAAACGGAATGGGGAGTTATTTAATGGGTAAAGGTAGAGTTTCTATTTGGTAGGATGAAAATTTCTGAAATTGAATAGTTGTGATTGTTGCACAACATTGTCATTGTAATTAATGCCACTGAACTATACACTAAAAATGGTTAAAGTGGTAAATTTTATGTTATGTATATTTTTCCACAGTAAAAAATATTTTTTTAAGGAATGTACTATTGAATCACACAACATGGTTAAATCTTAAATGCATTTTACAACATGAAAGAATACATATTGAATTACACAACAATGTGAATTCACTGAACATGACTGAACAGCACAATTAAAAATTGTTCACAGTAAATTTTATGTTATGTATATTTACCATAATTAACAATTTTAAAATAAAATACATATTATATGATTCCATTCACATTATGTTCTACAAAAGGCACAACTACAGGGACAGTAAATAGATCAATTGTTGCCTGGGCTTCCAGGAGGGAAAAGTGATACAATGGGAAGGCACAGGGGAACATTTATGGTGAAGGAACTATTCAGTATGGTACTGGAGTGGTGGATATAAGACTCCATGCATTTGTCAAAGTCCACAGAACTGTACATCACAAAGAGTGAACTTTCATTATGACTGAAAGGAGATAAACAAAAAACCATCAGTCAAGATATTGGGGGAGCCTATGATAGAATACAGACTGTAACAAACGAATCTAACTGTATTACAAATGTATAATGCAACTGCACTGAAGGAGGTGGAGAAAATAGATATTGACCTAAGTAACTTTATAAAATGTTGTTTTGACCAGAAATTTTAAAGTTAAAGACAAAAGGAACATAAATACTACTCTAGTTGGTCAATTTGCTTCTCATAGTGGTGTGGCTTAAAAATTCTGAAACTGATTTACATGTATACTAGGTTTGAACAAACATATAAATAGATTGTGGTTGGTGGGAGACAGGTTTCATGCTTGCAGAGAGGTAAGTTACAGACCAGCAAGTAGGGAAAGTTAGAATAAATCCTGTGCTACTAGGTCAGAGTCAGAGACACTATGAACTCATGTTTAGCTTAAAGTACATAAAAATGTGTAAATAACTACAGCTGTTTGTGTACGTGCATTAGTATATCACCTGGCTCTGTCCTCGTAGAGAACCTAGAAAGAATGAAACTCTAGAAGCATCAAACATACCCACCACCCAGACCTTGGTTTCTGAATACTATTTACCAGTAAATTCACAGGGCTTCTTGGAGAAATTATTGATTCTAAGGACAGGGAAGAGACTTATATAGTAACAACATTTCTCTCATCCAAAAGCAAAATATTGACTATTAATAGTTTTGGCCTATTACCTTATATTACTAAAATTCTAAATGGGACAGAAAGTAAAATAAGCTTGCATTAGTTTTAGTACATAAGGGAAGTCAGAAAATATCAAGTGATTTATAATTTTATAATCAGAGAAATAGAGCGTAAAGACTATTTTGGAAACGTCGTATCACAGATCTTCATTCAATCAAAGATAAAATACAAACATTGGATTGGATTAAATAGAAAAGGAGCTAATCATCCCTGGATGTGGCAGGATGGCTCAGCACCATCTCGGAACCTGTAAGTTTTCATTTCATAGCCTTTCCCTCCGTTTTTTTCTCAGGAACTAACTCATAGAGTATAGGTCAATAACAGGAAAGGATTCTTGGGGATTAGGGACCATCTTTAATTCCATGTGATCTCACTTCTCAGATAAGCAGCTGGGTGCAAATCTCAGGCCCCAAATAATCAGACTGAAAGACCATTATTTCTTTTCACGTTCTTTAATGGAGAGTCCTTCCAACCACAGTAGAACTACATGCTGCTTTTGTGTCTTTCTTTTCTATATTCTATGATACTAGTTGTTTTGACAGATATGGTTGGAAGAAAGGCTAAAAATATAATGATGAAAGAAAAGTTGCATCTAAACCCAGCCCTCCCTCTAAGTGAAATTTATAGCTGTTTCCTTGGTGTCATTTAAGAACTAAAGAAAGCTCCATTTCCAAATTAATCATTTAGAATTCTTGAATATCTAATGTGGTAATCAATATCATTCTTGCCATTATTTTTCATAAGACTACATATTCCTGGTAATTTTCTCTCAATAGTAAGTTAGCATAGATTTGTTGGTGGATCTCAGGAAGCTAGTTTAGAAAATGAAGAAAAAATCCCTGTTATAATTAAAATTCAAAACCATGAGGGAAAATATGAGCTATTAGCAATGGCCTAATTAACATGCTGTTGATTGAGCGCCCATATGCACCAGGCACTATTTTGGGAACTGAAGCCATAGCGTTGAATAAACATGCAAGAATACCCTGCTCTGATGGATCTTAAATCTCATAAAGGGATGAGAGTGGTGGTGGGGGATGAGTGATGACAAAGCAAATATGCCAGGTAAATTATACAGCATATCAGAAGATGAGAAATGTTATGGAGTGATATGCAGTCCTTTACTTCTTGTTATACCACAACGTACCTTTTTTTGTGTATAGGTAACAGGAAGAGATTTCACTGTCTTAAATAAGGTGATCAGAGAGAGCCTTCTTGAGACAGTGATGTTTGTACAAGGAGTTGAATGAGCAAGCTGTGTGGGCTACGTGATGGGATAGCATCCTAGTAGAAAAAAATAGTTGGTGTAAAGAGCTTGAGGAAGGAGTGTATTTCTCATGCTTGAGGAAAAAGCAAGAGGGCCTGTGATGCTGGAACAAAGTGAGCAAGGGGGAGAGAAGTAGGTCAGAAAGATAAGAGGAGAGAAAACGTGAGGACATCAAGGGTCATTGTAAGAACTTTGATCTTTTTGGTAACTGTAATGAGAAGCTATTGGAGGGTTTGGAGAGGAGTGGCAAAAGCAGTCTTCCTGTTCTAAAGATTCACTCTGGGTACTCTGATGAGATTAGACTGTGTGTGTGTGTGGAGGGGGACAATACTAATTGGGATGCAGGGAGCCTAGCTGAAGTCATCCAAGTGAGAGATGGTGGGGGCTCGATGAAGATTGGCAGGATTGGTGCTGGTGAAGAATGGTCAGATTCTAATCATTTTTCAAAGATGTGTGAAAGACAGAGAAGTCAAAGATGGTTCCAAGGTTTTTGGTCTAGAAATCGCAAAATGTGTTGTCATTAACTTCAATGGGGAATTTCTGAAGTTCAGCTTTAGATATATTTCATAAATCTCTTAAACATTTAGATCTCTACAGGGATATTGCATGAGCATTTTGCTACATAAGTATAAAGTTTAGATGAGAGGTCTGTACTTGGGATGCAAACTTAGTACATAGGAGCGTATAGACAGTGTCAATACCATGAGGCCGGAGGTGATCATCAGGAAATCTAAGGCCTGAGCCCTTGGACACCCAAATGTTTAAGATAATGGGGAGTGGAGAATAAACAGAAAACATTACTGAGAAAAGTCATTATAGAGATAAGAGGAAAACCATGAAATAGTGTGTAAGATAATGGGATACCTTCAAAAAGAGTGCTACTGAAATAATAAGCAGAATTAAAAAACTTGGTTCCTCCCCATTGATAATTTTGTTACTTGAAATTATTACTTACTCTCAGTTAGATTCATGAACATTTGGAGCAAAATTTAAATTAAGTAACATCTTCTTCTGTATGATGCAGCCTAGCCCTATAATTTAAAATCCGTGTTCCCTATTCTCGTTGCTCAGTTTCACAAAATTTTATTGCTTCGTTTGGTGTAGAAGATATTACACTCAGTAGAAAAAAGGTACAGTCTTGTTTTAAATGCAAATAAGCACCTTCTATACTCAAAGTAAGTCTAGCACAGGAGACACATGTTCCATGCCCATCAATCTGAGTCAGAGGAAACTCAAAATATTGTTTTATCTAGTTACAATGTGTCATATAATACATTTATTATATTTAGTCAATTCCTAGAAGTTTCAGAAGTCTCAAAAGAATTTCCAATATAGATACCTAATTTTTGTTTACATCCCATTCGATACTACCCTTTCTACTCCTTCCTTAGCTTCATTGTCTGCTGGGAATATATCCCTTCATTTTAGATATAATTACACTTCATAATTTTGTGGCTATTTATCTGTCACAAGATTTTTATGTCCATTGAAATAATTACACACATATATTTTTAATTTGTGATCATAAAGTTTTGCCTAAGGAATGACTTTCTAAAATAAATATATTCTCTGATGCAGGGATTTTCAACAGACTACACCTAATGCCAAATGTGGACATGTCAAGTCAGCAAGTATTACTACCACTGATTGTACTCAAGAGTTTCATTTCATTTGTGAAAAGAAGTTTACCTGTCTTGACAACTGAAAAAATGACTGTAATTACTTTCTTAATATTTTCATTCTTTAATAAGTGTTAGGAATAAAACAGAGTATTCACTGAAATTAGTCAAATATACATGATTTAGGGAGAATTATGATCTCTCAAAACATACCTGAGGAAGGATAAAACAAGAAGTTTTATATGTAGTAAATTTTTTAAAAATTTATTTTATTTTTGGTGAGGAAGATTGCCTGTGAGCTAGCATTTCTTGAAAATGTTCCTCTTTTTATCTTTTGTTTGAGGAACATTGTCCCTGAGGTGACATCTGTGTCAGTGTTAGTCTATTTTGCATGTGGGATGCTGCCATGGCATGGCAGGATAATCGGTGTGTAGGTCCACACCCAGGATTCAAACCTGCAAAACCCAGGCTGTTGAGGCAGAGCATGCAAACTTAAGTACAACGTCCCTGGACCAGCCAACATGTAATAAAATTAAGTAAATAAAAAAATTAAGTTAGGGGCTGACCCTGTGGTTAAGTTCGCGCACTCCACTTTGGTGGCCCGGGTTTCGATGTTCGGTTCCTGGGTACAGACTATGGCACCACTCCACAAACCGTGCTGAGGTGGTGTCCCATATAGCACAACCACAAGGACCTACAACTAGAATATTCTACACATAGAATATGTGACACATAGAATATGCATCTATGTACTTGGGGGCTTTGGGGAGAAGAAGGAAAATAACAAAAGAAGATTGGCAACAGATGTTAGCTCAGGTGTCAGTGTTTTAAAAAAAACAAATTAAGTTTATCTTTTTGAAATTTCAAAGACAAATTAATCAGAGAACATAAAAAAAATCATTTTTATTGAGTGAAAGTTATTTTTTTCTTAATCATTTAATGACATTTATTTGACTAGGTAATCAATAAATTCATCCTGTTCAAAAAATAAGAGGTACAAAATGTAGAACAAATTCTCTTTTCCCATCTTGCTCCCTAGTCACCTAATTCCTTTTTCAGAGGCAAACATTTCTCAAGTTTCATAGATATTATTCCAGAGATATTCTAGGAAAGTACAATCGTATACATAATATCTGCTAAAGCAAACGCTACATGACTATAAAAAGGGTCTTTCTTCTTTCTTTTTTTATTTTAAAATATGTCTTGCAGATTGTTCCATATCAGTACATAAAGAGCATCCTCACTTTTTTAAAATAGCTGCATGTATTACACTAAATGGATGTAGTGAAATTTATTTAATCATTTTTATTGCAATGGATATTTAGATTTGTCTTAGAATTTTGCAATTATAGAAAAATGCTGCAATGAATACAACTTAGTACAGTATCATTTACCATGGAGCATATCTATAGAGTAAATCTCTAGCAATGTAATTTCTGGGTCAACAGGCATATACCTTAAATTTTAAAAGACACTTGATGTATGAATAGAGGTTGTACACCTATCATCTCCAAGCAGCAATGTTCCAAAATACCTGCTTCCTCACATGTTTGTCACCACAGTGTGTTACAATCTGTTTGAATTTGCCAATAAAATCTTTAATAATAAAAAGAGTTATCTTGTGTCATTTAAATTTACAGTTCTCTACTACTTGTGAGGCTGAGCGTCTCTTTATGGTATTTCTTTTATTTAAACTATCTGTTCATGTCATTATGGATTAATATCACAAACACAATTTTGAGTAAAATAAACCAGACAAAAAATAGTTCATCCTATAAAATTTCATTTATTTATATAGTTTAAAGTCAGATAAATCTAATATCTGCTATTTGAAATTAGGACGAAAGTTACTGCGGTGTGTAGTTATTCCTAGAAGGAACAACAATGGGGAATGAATAATAGTTACCATGGTGCAGAGTTATTTGTGGAAAGAAGCAATGATAAAGGAGTATTTTTCAGGTGCTGCTAAAATGTGTTTAATAATCTGAGTACTGGTTATGTGGGTGTTGTGTTTGTTTCCTAGGGCTGTCATAACAAAGAAACACAACGTGGGTGTCTTAAAACACCAGAAGTTTATTTTTTCATAATTCTGAAACCGAGAATTCAAAATCAAGGGTCTGCAGGGCAAAACTCCATCTGAGACTCTGGGTAAATCCTTCGTTGCCTCTTCTGAGCTTCTGGTGGTTATTGGCAATCCTTGGCATTTCTTGATTTGTTTCTGCATCACTCCTATCTTTTCCTCTGTCATCATATGGCATTTTCCCTCTGTGTTACTGTCCAAACATCCCTCTTTTTATAAAGAGACCCACAATACTTGATTAGGCTTCTCCCTAATGATCTCGTTTTAACTTGATCACATCTGCAAAGACCCTATTTCCAAATAAGATCATATTCACAGGTACTGGGAGTTAGAATTTCAACATATATTTTTGGGAGACACAATTTAACCCATAACAGGTGTGAAAATTAAATGAGCTCTACCTTAGTGGATCTGTGCAATTTTCTGTATGAGTGGGATACTTACATAAGGAGGTTGTTTAATAAAAGTTGTCATTTACGTTAGGAAAAAATTTAAGAACCTAGGAGTAAATATAACAAAAGGTGAACACAATTACCATGGAAAAAATTATAAAACTTTCCTGAAAGATATTAAATGAGACCTAAGTTACTGGAGAGATATCTCTTACCCATGAATAGGAAGATTTAATAATAGTATAAATATATTGGCGCTCCTAAAAGTGTTGTAAAAATTTAGGGAATCTAAAGCAAATCTTAACATTGCTTTTTTCTGGAACATAATCAGTTAATTCTAATATTTCTATCATAAGGCAAAGAGCCAAGAACATCCATGATACTTCTTTGTTTTTTTATTGAGTTATTGATAGGTTACAATCTTGTGAAACTTCAATTGTACATTAATGTTTGTCAGTCATGTTGTAGGTGCACCACTTCACCCTTTGTGCCCACCCCCCACCCCACCTTTCCCCTGGTATCCACTAAACTGTTCTTGGTCCATAGTTTTAAATTCCTCATATGAGTGGAGTCATACACAGATTATCTTTCTCTCGCTGGCTTATTTCACTTAACATAATTCTCTCAAGGTCCATCCATGTTGTCGCAAATGGAATGATTTTGTTCTGTTTTGCAGCTGAGTAGTATTCCATTGTATATATGTACCACATCTTCTTTATCCATTCGTCTGTTGATGGGCACTTAGGTTGCTTCCACGTCTTGGCTATTGTAAACAGTGCTGCAATAAACATTGGGGTGCACAGGACTTTTGGGATTGCTGACTTCAGGCTCTTTGGATAAATACCCAGTAGTGGGATGGCTGGATCGTATGGTACTTCTATTTTTAGTTTTTTTGAGGAATCTCCATATTGTTTTCCATAGTGGTTGCACCAGTTTGCATTCCCACCAGCAGTGTATGAGGGTTCCTTTTTCTCTGCAACCTCTCCAACATTTATTGCTATTAGTTTTAGATATTTTTGTCATTCTAACGGGTGTAAGATGATATCTTAGTGTAGTTTTGATTTGCATTTCCCTGATGATCAGCGATGATGAGCATCTTTTCATGTGCCTATTGGCCATCAGTATATCTTCTTTGGAGAAATGTCTGTTCATGTCTCCAGCCCATTTTTTGATTGGGTTGTTTGATGTTTTGTGGTTGAGTTGCGAGAGTTCTTTATATATTAAGGATATTAAGCCTTTGTCAGATATATGACTTGCAAATATTTTTTCCCAGTTAGTGGGTTGTTTTTTTGTTTCAATCCTGTTTTCATTTGCCTTGAAGAAGCTCTTTAATCTGATGAAGTCCCATTTGTTTATTCTTTCTATTGTTTCCCTTCTCTGAGAAGGCATGGTGTCCGAAAAGATCCTTTTAATACTGATGTCAAAGAGTGTACTGCCTACATTTTCTTCCAGAAGCCTTATGGTTTCAGGTCTCACCTTTAGGTCTTTAATCTATTTTGAGTTTATTTTGGTGAATGGTGAAAAAGAATGGTCAATTTTCATTCTTTTACATGTGGCTTTCCAGTTTTCCCAGCACCACTGTTGAAAAGACTTTCTTTTCTCCATTGTATGCCCTCAGCTCCTTTGTCAAAGATAAGCTGTCCATAGATGTGTGGTTTTATTTCTGGGCTTTCAATTCTGTTCCATTGATCTGTGCACCTGTTTTTGTACCAGTACCATGCTGTTTTGATTACTGTAGCTGTGTAGTATGTTTCGAAGTCAGGGATTGTGATGCCTCCTGTTTTGTTCTTTTTTCTCAGGATTGCTTTAGCAATTCGGGGTCTTTTGTTGCCCCATATGAATTTTAGGATTCTTTGTTCTAATTCTGTAAAGAATGTCATTGGGATTCTGATTGGGATGGCGTTGAATCTGTAGATTGCTTTAGGTAGAATGGACATTTTAACTATGTTTATTCTTCCAATCCATGTACATGGAATGTCTTTCCATCTCCTTATGTCGTCAACCAATTCTCTCAGAAAGGCCTTGTAATTTTCATTATATAGGTCCTTCACTTCCTTAGTTAAATTTACCCCAAGGTATTTTATTCTTTTTGTTGTGATTGTGAATGGTATTGAATTCTTGAGTTCTTTTTCTGTTGGTTCATTACTGGAGTACAGAAACGCTACTGATTTATGCAAATTGATTTTATACCCTGCAACTTTGCTGTAGTTGTTGATTACTTCTAACAGTTTTCCAATGGATTCTTTGGGGTTTTCTATATATAAGATCATGTCGTCTGCAAACAGCGAGAGTTTCACTTCTTCCCTCCCTATTTGGATTCCTTTTATTCCTTTTTCTTGCCTGATTGCTCTGGCCAGGACCTCCAGTACTATGTTAAATAAGAGTGGTGATAGAGGGCATCCTTGTCTCATTCCTGTTTTCAGGGGGATGGGGTTCAGGTTTTGCCCATTGAATATGATGTTGGCTATGGGTTTGTCGTATATGGCCTTTATTATGTTGAGGTAGTTTCCTTCTATGCCCATTTTGTTCAGAGTTTTTATCATAAATGGCTGTTGGATCTTGTCAAATGCCTTCTCTGCATCTATTGAGATGATCATGTGGTTTTTATTCCTCAGTTTGTTGATGTGGTGTATCACGTTGATTGATTTGCGGATGTTGAACCATCTCTGTGTCCCTGGTATGAATCCCACCTGATCCTGATGTATGATTGTTTTGATGAATTGCTGAATTCTGGTTGCCAAAATTTTGTTTAGAATTTTTGCATCTATGTTCATCAGTGATATTGGCCTGTAGTTCTCTTTTTTTGTGGTGTCCTTGTCAGGTTTTGGTATCAGCGTGATGTTGGCCTCATAGAATGTGTTAGGAAGTGTTCCATCTTCCCTAATTTTTTGGAATAGCTTGAAGAGGATAGGTATTAAATCCTCTCTGAAAGTTTGGTAGAATTCCCTAGGAAAGCCATCTGGTCCTGGGGTTTTATTCTTTGGGTCGTTTTTGATTGCTGTTTCAATCTCTTTCCTTGTGATTGGTCTGTTCAAATTGTCTGCCTCTTCTTGAGTGAGCTTTGGGAGATTGTAGGAGTCCAAGAATTTATCCGTTTCCTCTAGGTTATCCATTCTGTTGGCATATAGTTTTTTGTAGTATTCTCTTATAATCTGTTGTATTTCTGCAGAGTCTGTTGTTATTTCTCCTCGCTCATTTCTGATTTTGTTTATTTGAGCTTTCTCCCTTTTTTTCTTTGTAAGTGTGGCTAGTGGTTTGTCAATTTTATTTATCTTCTCAAAAAACCAGCTCTTTGTCTCATTGATCCTTTCTACTGCCTTTTTCGTTTCAATACTATTTATTTCTGCTCTGATTTTTATTATTTCTCTCCTTCTGCTGACTTTGGGCTTCATTTGTTCTTTTTTCTCTAGTTCAGTTAGGTGTGCTTTAAGGTTGCTTATTTGGGATTTTTCTTGTTTGTTAAGATGTGCCTGTATTGCAATGAATTTTCCTCTTAATGCAGCTTTTGCTGTATCCCATATGAGTTGGTATGGCATGCTATCATTTTCATTTGTTTCCAGGTATTTTTTTATTTCTTCTTTAATTTCTTCAATGATCCATTGCTTGTTCAGTAGTGTGTTGTTTAGTCTCCACATCTTTGTGCCTTTCTCAGCTTTTTTCTTGTAATTAATTTCTAGCCTCATAGCACTAAGATCTGAGAAGATGCTTGTTATTATTTCAATTTTTTTAAATTTGTAGAGGCTTGCCTTGTTTCCCAACATATGGTCTATCCTAGAGAATGTTCCATGTGCACTTGAGAAGAATGTGTATTCAGCTCCTTCAGGGTGGAGTGATCTATATATGTCTATTAAGTCCAATTGTTTTAATTTTTCATTCAGTTCCACTATTTCCTTGTTGATTTTCTGTCTGGATGATCTGTCCATTGATGTGAGTGGGGTGTTGAGGTCCCCTACTATTATTGTGTTGTTTTTAACATCTTCCTTTAGGTCTGTTAATAGCTGCTTTATGAATCTTGGTGCTCCTGTGTTGGGTGCATAGATATTTATAAGCGTTATTTCTTCTCGATGAAGTGTCCCTTTGATCATTATATATTGTCCCTCTGTGTTTCTCTTTACCTGTCTTATTTTGAAATCCACTTGCTCTGATATGAGAATTGCAACACCTGCCTTTTTTTCCTTGCTATTTGCTTGAAGTATTGTCCTCCACCCCTTCACCCTGAGTCTGTGTTTGTCCTTGGGGCTGAGGTGTGTTTCCTGGAGGCAACAAATTGTTGGATCTTGTTCTTTAATCCACTCTGTGTCTTTGTATTGGAGAGTTCAATCCGTTCACATTGAGAGTGATTATTGATGCATGTGGACTTAATGCTGTCAATCTGTCGCTCATTATCTTGTTTTCCTGTGTTTCTTTTCCTGTGTGCTTTAGACTACCCATTTAATACTGCAATTTCTTATGCTGGGTTTCTTAGATTTTTCCTTATCTATGATTTGTGACTCTGTTCTGTACTTTATTTTAGTGTCTACCTTGAAGTTTGTATTTAGAATCTCATGTATAATATAGTCTATTCTCTGGTGGTCTCTTACTTACTCGACCAATACTGATTTAGACCCTTTGCTCTTCCCCTCCTAAATAATTATTTTCATTTTTTATTCCAACTTATCTTATTAATTTGTAGTTAGAGTGCTAAGATCGTCCTTGTTTTGGTAGTTTCCTTATTTTTACCCTAATGCTATAGTTGAATATTTGCTATCCTGTTCTGGTTCTATCCATCGGTCTCCCTAGTCTGTGGCTTGTGTCCCCTTTCTCCCTTTTTTCTTTTTTCAAGTATGAGAGCCTTCTTGAGGATTTCTTGTAATGGAGGGCTTTTAGTTACAAATTCCCTTAACTTTTGTTTGTCTGGAAAAGATTTAATTTCTCCCTCATATCTGAAGGAAATTCTTGCTGGATAGAGTATTCTTGGCTGAAGGTTTTTATCCTTTAAAGCTTTGAATATATCACTCCATTCTCTCCTAGCTTGTAGGGTTTCTGTAGAGAAATCCGCTGACAGTCTGATAGGAGCTCCTTTATAGGTTATTCTCTTTTTTTTTCTTACTTCCCTGAGTATTCTTTCCTTATCATTCCTATTTGCCAACTTTACTATTATGTGCCTTGAAGTGGGTCTTTTTACATTGACAAATCTAGGAGATCTAAAACCCTCCTCTACACATATTTCTCCGTTGATCCCTAGATTTGGGAAGTTCTCTTCAATAATTTCGTTAAGCACACTTTCTGCTCCATTTTCCTTTTCCATATTCTCGGGAATTCCTATAATCCTTATGTTCTTACTCCTCATTGAATCCATTATCTCTCAGAGATTTTCCTCATTTTTTTAAATTCTTAGTTCTCTTTCTTCCTCTGTCTGGCGCCATTCAGCCTGTCTGTCCTCGATTATGCTGATTTGCTCCTCTATGTGGCCTACACAGGCATTCAGGGAATCCATATTCTGTTTTACCTGGTCCATTGTGTTTTTCATCTCAAGTAATTCTGTTTGATTCTTCTTTATGATTTCAATCTCTTTTGTGAAGTAACTCCAGAACTCGGCTTGTTTCTCTATCTTTCTCTCTACCTCATTGAGTTTTTTGATTATAGCTGCTCTAAATTCATTATCACTTAGTTTACCTAATTCCAAGTCCTCAGGACTTAATTCTGTGTTTTTATTGTTTTCCTTCTGGTCTGGGGCTTTTATAAATTGCTGGATGGTAGAGGAGCGGTTTTTTCTCATGGTGGTAGAATTCAGTTGCAGTTACAGCCTGTCGCCACTAGATGGGGGTCAAGAGCAGCATGTTAGCTCTCCGCCTTGGGGCAAGATGGCTGCACCCACTGACTTTGCTGGTGGGGAGGGGCTGTTACTCACACGCGCCGGTCTGGGTTCTGATCAGTTCTGTTCTCTGGTCTCCCAAGGCCCTTGATTTATAGGGTCCCCACGGACGGAAGCTTTCCCCCCATCAGCGGGTCTCCACTGAATCAGTGGCAGGAGTCCTGGATGATCCCCTCGTCGTGCGGCCCCTCCCCTGCTCCTCCCCGACCCCTGCCCCAGGGATGGCAGACTCTAGGGGAGGAAGCAATGTTCTCTCCTACTGTTCCAGCGCCTCGGAGGCCGTCTGCAAGGTTTATGATCTCCGCCTTCTTGGTATTGTAGGTCTCTAATGAGCTGGCATTATGTTTATTCTCTGAAATTCAGTTCTTCCAATCTTTTGTTGTATTTTGGAGGGGAGAGAATCCCGGGTCAGCTCACCCTGCCATTTTGCTCTGCCCACAATCCATGATACTTCTAAAGATGAAGAATGATAAGAGAGAATTTGGCACAATAAGTACAAAGCACCATATTGGAAGAGAAATATTAATTTAGACAGTTTGCTATTGGACCAGGGACAGACAAATTGACCACTGGAACAATAGCAAAACAAGGCAATGCACAAGGAGATTTACCAAATACATAAAAGTAGAGGAGCACTGCCATCTAAGCATCCTTGCAACCAAGCAACAATGAAACTAGAAATCGCAGGGGCTACATATTTGGGTCCCTTCTGGGCAGGTATACTTTTACCAAAATATCTTTATTGAGGAATACTTGACATAAAATAAATTGTGGATATTTAAAGTGTATAATATGACAAGTTGTGACGTAAGTACATGGCTGTGAACCCAATGACACAAGTATAGTGAACGTATCTATTACTCCAAGAAATTTGCCCACCTCCATCCCCGTGAAACCACTGTTCTGCTTTCTGTCACTTTAGATTAGTTTGCATTTTCTTTTCTTCTTTTTTTTTTAAGGAAGATTAGCCCTGAGCTAACTACTGCCAATCCTCCTCCTTTTTTGCTGAGGAAGACTGACCCCGAGCTAACATCCATGTCCATCTTCCTCTACTTTATACGTGGGATGCCTACCACAGCATGGCGTGCCAAGTGGTGCCATCTCCACACCTGGGATTGGAACTGGCGAACCCTGGGTCTCTGAGAAGCAGAACATGGGCACTTAACTGCTGTGCCGCTCAGCCGGCCCTGCATTTTCTACAAATTTATATAAGTAGAATTATAAAGTACTTACTCTTTCTTTCTGACTTCTTTCCCTCAGCATCATTACTTTGATATTCATCCATGTTGTTGTATATCAATTGTCCATTCATTTTATTTCTGAGTAACGTCCCATTGTATAGCTATACCACCATTTGTTCTTCCATATATCAGCTGATGGACTATTGGAAGAGGTCATCAAGAGAACGGGACTGCCAGTTGACTGGGTGATCAGAGGCTCCTCATCCCCTCCCCTGTCTATGGAATGTACACTCTGCCCTGTGTTCCCACAGTGGCAGCAATTTTTAGGGACACAGCCTTGAGAGAGCAATGTATTGTTGAGACCATCTGGACAGAATATGTCACTGAACCCAGTTAGGGCCTCTATATAATCTGAGACTCTTGAGAGCAGGTGCAAAGATCTACTCGTCTTGTGGTCACCCAGAATAATCCTTGTATGTAAATTTCTGCAATTATTATAGCTGCTGCTGTCTACCAATCTGAAGTGGTTCACGTCTTTCTTTGGTCTCTTCTTGCTCTCCGTGTATAAAGGGCAAGTCTGCAAACCACCATGGACGTTTGAGTTATTTCCAGTTTGGGGCTATTATGAATAAAGCCCTTATGACAGTGTACAGTGCTTTGGTATTGAAACATATTTCCTTTTTTTCTGGGTTAAATGCTAAGAGTGAATAGTGGAATCATCTAGTAGTTGAACGTTTGACTTTTTATAAACTGCCTAACTTTTATAAAGTAGTTGTTCCATCTTACATCCTCACTGGTAGTGTATGAGAATTCCAGTTCCAACACATCCTTGCCAAGAATGGGAATGATCAGATTTTCAATTTTAGCCATTCTTCTATGTATGGTGCAACATTATGATTTTAACTTCAAGTTCTCTAATGACTAATGAGATTGAGCATGTTTTCGTGCCCTAATTTGTCATCCATATTTATTTTTTTCTGAAATGTCTATCTAAATCTGTGATGATTAATTTTTATTGAGTAGTTTGTTTTCTTATTGTTGAGCTTGCAAGTTATTCTTCTGCATACAACTCTTTTTATCAAATACATGTTTTGCAAAGATTTTTTTCCCTGTATTTGGCTTGTCTTTTCATTCTCTTCACAGTGTTTTGAAGAGTTATTTTAAATTTCGATGAAGCCCAATTTTTCCATTTATCCTTTTATGGATTATACTTTGGCTGTCATAGCTAACAAATTGATGCCTATTCCAATGTTACAAAGATATTCTCATATGTTTTATTCTAGAAATTTTGCAGTTTTAGATTCTACATTTAGGTATATGTTCAGTTTTGAGTTATTTTTTTCTATATGGTGCAAAGTAGGGATCAAGTCCTGTTTCTGTTTTTTGCATACAGCTATACAATTGTTCCAGCACCATTGTTGAAAGTCTATCCTGTTTTCACTACAGTGCTTTTGCCAGCAGTTTTTTATAAATTATCTAGGGTATGTATCACAGGGTGATCTTGTTGAGTGTTGTCCTGGAAGTCTAATATTGGCAGCACCCATGCATTTATGGAATTTTGAAATAAGACAAATGAGGCAGAGATGTCGTGTTTTATTCATTAAAGTGTGCTGCAAAATTTGTCATCCATATCGAAAGATTTGTTAGTAAATATCTTCCTCAACCATACCAATTACTTCAATTGAATTAAAAACTTAAATGTCAAAACAAAAAATTGAAAAAATTTAGAACAAAAAAATTGGGGAAATCACTCTGACCTACGATAAGTAAGAATTTATTAAACAAGACGACAAAGGCATTAATCATAAATCAGAAGGAATTAAGCTACATTAAAGTTAACATAATCTGTACGATTATCAAAATATGCTGTTAGAAAGCGAAAAAATGGGTGACAAAGTGGACAAAATGTAGATTCAAATGTAACCAACAAAAGATTAAAGAAGAACTTTAAGGATTTCCTTCAAATTGATAGAGTAAACCTAAGAGAAACCTAAGAGGATGATGAATAAAAGACAAATAGACTTTGCATAGAAGAAACACTCACAGCCTTACAAACAGATATGTGCACCTCAGTTTGATCAAGGAAATGAAAATAGTCATGGTAAGATATTTCGAATCATTCAATTGGCAAAATAAGGAGTGTGATACTATGAAATGTTGGAAAGGCTGACTACCAATAGGATTGCTTATGCATTGCTGGTAGGATGGGTGTGTTATAATGACTTTATATTTTGTTATCTTATTTTTCAAAATTGAATATTATATAACACTGCACAATAGAAATTCTTAATGATGAGGGAGATATTTTTATCTGTGGTGTACCCTATGGTAGTCAGTAGTCACTTCTGGATATTTAGTGGTTGAAACCTGCCTAGTCTTACTGAATAACTGAACTTTAAAATATAATAAATTTTAATTACTTTATTTTTAAATTTCACATATACTCCTTAGTCACATTCACCATTTTGCTTTTCATCAATTTTTGGAGAGAGGATATAACCTTATGCTTGTACACCAATTTAAAACTTGATGACTGCCGATATTTTTAAAACTATGATTCAGTATTAAAGCATGGACGTTTTCTTCAAACTAAGTAATTTTTATTTGTAATTTTATCTTAAATAGAAATTCTCTTCTATGAGATCTCTTCTTTTTGTATAAGTTGATTTTCAAGAGGAATTCTTTTTTAGGGACCCACCACCTAGGTGAGGCAGGCATCCCTACTTGATGGTTTTATGGTTGTCTCTTTAGGATCCCTAAGATGCTCACCTACTGGAATCAATTTTTTACATGTTTCTAGGCTAAAGATTTCTGTTCTTACCGGGCCCCTATCAAATGCTTGATGAAGAATAAAACTTCAGACCTCTAAAGACTGTCTGAGTTTTCACCAGTGCCCAGAGTGAGCAATGCATTTCTGTACTAGATGCTCCAGCTTCCACAAGAACTGCCACAAATATAAGGGTGAGTCTGTCAGTCTGACACAAAGAGAAGAAAAAATACTATTAAATTCTCACCCCAAGACTAGGCAAATAGAACTTACATAGGACGGTGTCTGGACAGTGGTATAGGGAAGTACCCCTGCCCCCTACGTTAGCTTAGCAAGCACCAAATAACAAGCAACAGCATTCTGATGCTGGAGTAGGAATGAACGAAATGAGAGAAAGACTGTCTCTGTGGTGCAGACATACAGCATTCATGAAAGTTGAGGGTGGAGTGCAAATACAATCCCCTGTCAGGCCAGTCTCAAGACAAACTGAAACAACCTTTGGAGGAATTTGAATTCTGTTATGTACTGAAGTGTAGCAAAAACAAAACTCCAAACCAAGTCAACTTCTGACTAGAGTGACTCGATACCCACACTAACCGCCTGAGAGGATATGTACCCATCACCAGGTATAAATACTAATTATCCTTCTCTCTCTGCTTAAAAAGATATCCAGGATTTAATTTTAAGAAGTGAGAGACCCAAACAAGCAAGAAAAATCCCCAATGCATTCTGAAAAGAAAAGCTGTCCACAAAATAGGCTCAGAGATGAAGCAGATGTTGGAACCGTTAAGAAAACTTTAACATGTTAAAGAACTAGTGGAAAATATAGAGAACATTATGGGAAATGGAAACTATAAGAAAAATTAAAAGGAAATGCTAAAAATAAAAACATGTTATCAGAGATTAGAAATTCCTTGAACAAAGTCATCAGTAGACTTAAGAAAGCTGTAGGAAAAAATCAGTAAACATGAGGACAGTTAAAATAAGCTATCGAAATTGAAGGAGAAAGAAGAATAAAGAGTGAAAAAAGGGAACAGATCATTCAAAAGCTTTGGTACAGCATCAAAATGTCTAACATAAGCATCATTGAAATCACAGAAGGAAAAGTATGAAGGAATGGCTAGAAGATGTATCTGAAGCTATAACAGCTGAGAACATTTCAAGAGAGATAGGAAATCAAAGACTGAAGAATCACAGACAAGGGAAGCATTATAAATACCCAAAATATAAGAAAAAACATATCATAGTCAAACTGTGAAAGAAAAAGAGAGTGTATTAAAGGCAACCAAAAGGGGGAAAAAAGACTCTATGTAGATGAAAAAAGAGAATTGTAGCAAATTTCTCTTAAAAAAAGCTAATACAAGCCAGAAGATAATTGACTGACAATTTTTAAGTATAAAAGAAAAACAACTATAAACCAAGAATGCTGTATACAGTAAAAATAAAGGGCAAAAATAAAGATATTTTAGGCAAAGAAATTCTGAGAGAATTTATTGTCTGCAGACCTAAAATAGAAGAAACGTTAAAGAACGTCTTTTAGGTAGAAGGAAAATATTAGCAAAGAGAAATTTAAATCTACACAATGAAATAATATTCAAAAGTGATAAAAATGACTAATACAAAACATTTTTCTTATTTTAAATTACATTTAAAGATAATGTCTAAAGCAAAAATAGTAAAATGTATTGCTGATTTATAACATATGCAGATAAAACTAAGTGACAACAATAGTGCAAAAGATGGAAGGAAAGAGTTGGACGTATACAGTTGTAAGGTTCTTACAGTACATTGAAGTACTATAACAGTATTTGAAAGCAGAGTATCATAAGTTAAAGATGCGTATTTTACAACCCATGAAAACTACTTAAAAAAGAGATGAAATGTCTCTATAAAAAATACTTAATCCAAAGCTGGCATAAAAATAGGGGAAAAGAAACAAAGAACTACTGGAACAAATAGAAAGCAAATAGCGAAAAGGTAGATTTTAATCCAACTATATCAACATTCACAGTAAATGTAAACATGCCAAGTAAAAGATAGAGATGCTCATATTGGATAAAAAAAGAAGATCCAATCATAAGTACTCTAAAATAAACTCACTTTAAACATAAAGACATTGATAAGTCAAAAATAAAAAATTGGAATAAGATATACTATGAAAACCCTATTCAAAAGAAATGTTAAGAGGGCCTGTTAATATAAGATACTGAACTCAGGTCAAAGAATAAAATCAAGGACAAAAAGGGACACTACATCATGATAAAGAGGTCAATTCATCAGGAGGAAATAAAAATTCTCATTAAGTTTGCACCCAAAAAAGGGGCTTCCAAACTCTCGAAGCAAAAACTGATCGCTGTTTTTCTCAACTTGATAAAAACATCTACAAAAGCGTATAGCTAACACTATACTTAATGTGAAATACTTAAAATTTATATTTTAAGATAGGAAAAAGGCCAAGATGTCAGCTCTCACTACTCTTCTTCAAAATACTACTGAAAAGTTCAGCCAGAACAAAAGGAAAGAAAGTGTACAAAAAATGTACAGTTTGAAAAAGAAGAAATAACATTGTCCCTATTTGCAGAAACATAATTACCTACATAGAAAATGCCAAGTAACTGAAAAAAGAAAGAAATAACCTTTTAGAACTGAGTGAGTTCATTAAAGTCATAGGATACATACATTAACATACAAAAATTAATTGTATTTTTTAATACTTGCCATAACGTAGAAACAAATTAAAAATTAGATACCACTTCCAATCAATAAAAAAACGAATACATAGTTATAAATCTAACACAACGTATATAGCACTTATATGGTAAAAACTATAAGAGCTAATGAAAGAAACCAAAGATGATCTAAGTAAATGTAAATACCATACTCATGAATTGGAAAATTTAACATAGTAAATAGATCAATTCTCTCCAAACTTACATATATGTTTAAAATAATTCCCATCAAAGTCCCAGCAATATTTTTTTAAATATACACAGCTTGTTATGAAATTTCTATGAAAAGGCAAAGCAACAAGAATAGCCAAAACAATTTTTAGAAAAAAGAGAAAAATGGGAGGAAACGCTCTACTTAATTTAAAAACTTATATTTGAGCTACAGTAATCAAGACAATGTGATATTGGTGGAGGGATAGCTACAGTAATCAACAGACGAGAATAGAAAACCCAGAAATAAGCCCACACAAGAACAGCCAACTGATTTTTGACAAAGCCAGAAAAAGTGGAGGAAGAAGAATAGCCTTTTCAATAAGTGGTGCCGGAGCAATTTGGACATCCAAGGGCAAAAATGTGAACCTTGACCTAGACGTCATACCTTCCACAAAAATTTACTCAAATGTAATGTTTACATATATCATAGATTTAACTGTAAAACTAAAATGATTGAGCTTTTTGAAATAGAGGAGAAAATATTTAGCAAATAGAGATATTCAAAAAGGTCTTCGATATGACACCGAAAGCAAGATGACATAAAGAAAAACGTCAATAAACTGGACTTCATCAAAATAAACTCTTTCTCTGCAAAAGATACTGTTAAGATGATGAAAAGTCAAGGCATCTACTGGAAAATAATCTTTGAAAATTGCATATCAATGAAGAAATTTTATTTGGAATATACAAGGAAGTCTCAAAACTCAGCCATAACGAACAATCAAATTAGAAAATGAACTAAACCCATAAACAAACATTTCACCAAAGAAGATACATGGATGTAAAGTAAACATATGAAAAGATGTTCAATGCTCTTAGCTATTAAGTAAATGCAAGTTAAAACCACAATGATATAGCATTAAATACCTATCAGAATGGCTAAAACAAAATATAGTGACAATAGCAAATGCTGGCTAGGATCGAAGGCGATTGTACCACTCATATATTGCTGTGGTAATCTAAAATGGTACAGCCACTTTGGAGAATAGTTTGTCAGTTTCTTATAACTTCACTCTTGGTATTTATACAGATTAAAGAAAGTTGCATCCACTCAAAAATCTGTCCATGTAGTTCACGGTGGCTTTATCTATAATAGCGCCAAATTGGAAATTACCAGAATGTCTTTCAACAGGAGAAAAGACAAACAAGTTGTGATACATTCATACAATAAAATACTGACCAGCCATAAAAAATGGGACTATTGTTACATGCAAATACTTTAATGAATCTCAAGGGCATTATGCTGAGTGAAAAAAAAAAAGCCAGTCTTGTGGTTACATAGTGTGCTACTTCATTTACATGAAATTTTTCCCCAGCTGTATCGACATATTTGACATATAACATTGTGTAAGTTTAATGTGTACAACATGCTGATTTGATACACTTATATGCCTCAATATGATTACCACCATAGCTTAGATAACACCTCTATCATGTCACCTGCTTATCCTTTTTTTTTTGTGATGAGAACATTTAAGATTTAGTCTCTTAGCAACTTGTAAGAACATAATACAATACTGTTAACCACCATTCTGCTTTCTGTTTCTACAAGTTTGGCTTTTTTAGATTCCACACATAAGTGATATCGTACATTATTTATCTTTCTCAGTCTGATTCATTTCACTTAGCATAATAGCATCATGTTCCATCCACATTGCAAATGGCAGAATTTCCTTCATTCTCATGTCTGAATAAAGTTCTGTTGTGTTATACCACATCTCAGTTACCAATTCATCCATTGAAGGACACTTAGATTGTTTCTATATCTTGACTACTATGAATAATGCTGCAAACACAGGAGTGCAGATATCCTTTCAACATCCTCTTTTCATTTCCTTTGGATATTTGCCCAGAACTTGGATTGCTGGATCACACGGTAGTTCTAATTTTTAATATTTTGGGCAACCTCTATACTGTTTTTCCTAGTAGCTGTATCAATTTACATTCCCACAAACAGTGCACAAAGACTTCTTTTCCTTCACATTCTCCTAGCACTTGTTATCTCTTGTCTATTTGGTGATAGCCATTATGACAAATGCGAGGTGATAGTTCATTGTGGTTTTGATTTGCATTTCCCTGACGATTAGTGATGAGCATCTTTTCATGTACCTGTAGACCATTTGTGTGTCTTCCTTGGAAAAATGTCTACTCAGTTCTTCTGCACGTTTTTAAATTGGATTTTTCATTCTTTCATTACTGAGTTGTATGAATTCTTTATGTATTTTGGATATTAACCTCTTATCAGATAGATAGTTTGCAAACTTTTCTCCCATTTCATCTGTTACCTTTTCATTTTTTTGATTGTTTCTTCTGCTGTGAAGATCTTTAATCTGAAGTTGTCCTGCTTATTTATTTTTGCCTTGATTGTTTGTGTTTTTGATATCATATCCAAAAATTGTTGCCAAGACCAAGGGCAGGAGTTTTTACTGTAAGTTTTCTTCTAGGACTTTTACAGTTTTAGATCTTATATGTAAGTCTTTGACCCATCTCAAGTTCATTTTTGTGAGTAGTGTAAGATAGGGATCTAATTTTGCTAATCTGCATGTGGCTATTCAGTTTTCCCAGCACCATTTATTGAAGAGACTAGCCTTTCCCCATTGAGTATTCTTGGATAACTTGTCAAATATTAGTTGAACATATATGCATGGGTTTATTTCTGGGCTCTCAATTCTGTTCTATTAGTTGATGTGACTGTTTTCCTGCCAGTAACATACTGTTTTGATTATTATATCTTTGTAGTGTAGTTTGAAATCAGGAAATGTGAGGTCTCCAGCTGAAACCAAGGATGAAGAAGTAAAAGTTTCCCTGGATTAGGAGGAAATGGTGCCTGTACCCACAAGGTTAATGTGGGAAACAAAGTAATCAATGTTTCTGAGTTTGCCTTGCAGAACAGCAGCAGGACCACTGATAAAGAGAATAACTTGCTTGCAAACCCCATCGCGGCTTGACTAAGCATCTTGCAGGAGCATTTATGAGTTAAAATGACCGATTGTAAGCTTTACATGTCACAGACTAAAAATCTATCACATGCAACACATAGAACACCTCCGAATTTGCACATCTATTCCATGAAGAAATATGAAAGACAGTCACCTCTGTTCAGAAGACTCTTGGAACTTCAGCCACCAAAGTCGCATGCTTCCCCTCCTCATCTTATTCTCACAGTATGCTTTGGAAAAATGCGTGGAACTGCATTTAGGCCGGCCAGTCAGTAACTAGTAGAAAAGAATGACTTGTTAGCAGAAAATTTATGTCCTCCTCCCAAACCATTCATTGGTCCCAGATAAGGAAGTAACTGAGGTTTTCTTTTTTCCTTTTTAATTAATTAATTAATTAATTTATATATTCATTTATTTATTTATTTTTAATTACAGTAACTTTGGGTTATAACATTATATAGCTTTCGGGTGTACATCATAATATATTTTGAATTCTGTGTAGATTACATCATGTTCACCACCCAAAAACTAATTATAGTTCATCACCACACAGGTGAGTCTAATCACCCCTTTTGCCCTGACCCCCCTTCCCCCATGGTAACCACCAATCCATTCTCCATTGCTATGTATTTGTTTGTTGTTGTTTTTATCTTCTACTTATGAGTGAGGTTATACATATTTGACTTTCTCCCTCTGACTTATTTCACTCAACATAATACCCTCAAGGTCTATCCATGTTGTCACAAATGGCCGGATTTCATCAGTTTTTATGGCTTAGTAGTATTCCATGGTGTATAAATACCACATCTTCTTTATCCATTTGTCCCTTGATGGGCACCTAGGTTGCTTACAAGTCTTGGCTATCGTGTATAATGCTCCAATGAACATAGGGTGCAAGTATCTTTATGCCTTTGTGTTTTCAAGTTCTTTGGATAAATACCCAGCAGTGGGATAACTGGATCATATGGTAGGTCTATTCTTAATTTTCTGAGGATGCTCCATACTGCTTTCCATAGTGGCTGCACCAGTTTGCGCTCCCACCAGGGGTGTACAATGTCTCCCATCTCTCCACATCCTCTCGAACATTTGTTGTTTCCTATCTTATTAATTATAGTCATTCTGACTGGAGTGAGGTGATATCTCATTGTAGTTTTGATTTGCACTTCCCTGATAGCTAATGATGTTGAGCAGTTTTTCATACGCCTGATGGCCATCCATAGATCTTCTTTGGAGAAATCTCTGTTCAGATGTTTTGCCCATTTTCTAATTAGATTGTTGGTTTTTTTGTTATTGAGTTGTATGTGTTCTTTGTATAATTTGGATGTTAACCCCTTATCTGATATATGGTTTGCACATACCTTCTCCCAATTGTTAGGTTGTCTTTTTGTTTTGTTGGTGGTTTCCTTTGTTGTGCAGAAGCTTTTCAGTTTGATGTAGTCCCATTTGTTCATTTTTTCTCTTGTTTCCCTTGCCCGGTCACACATGGTACTTGAAAATATGCTGCTCAGACCAATGTCAAAGAGCATACTGCCTACGTTTTCTTCTAGAAGTCTCATGGTTTTGGGTCTTACATTCAAGTCGTTAATCCATTTTGAGTTGATTTTTGTGCATGGTGTAAGAGAATGCTCTACTTTCATTCTTTTGCATGTGGCTGTCCAGTTTTACCAACACCATTTATTGAAGAACTCTCCTTTAGCCATTGTATGCTCTTAGCTCCATTGTTGAATATTAGCTGTCCATAAATGTGTGGATTTATTTCTGGGCTCTTGATTCTGTTCCATTGATCTATGTGTCTGTTTTAATGCCAGTACCATGCTGTTTTGGTTACCATGGCTTTGTAGCATATTTTTAATTCAGGGAGTGTGATGCATCCAGCTTTGTTCTTTTTTCTCAGGACTCCTTTGGCTATTTGGGGTCTTTTGTTGTTCCATATAAATTACAGGATTCTTTGTTATATTTCCGTGAAAAATGTTGCAACATTGATGGGGATTGCGTTGAATCTATAGTTTGCTTTAGGAAGTATGGACATTTTAATGATGTTAATTCTTCCAATTCAAAGAGCAGGGAATATCTTTCCATTTCTTTGTGTCTTCTTCGATTTCTTTCAACAATATTTTATAGTTTTCGGTGTACAGATCTCTCACCTCTTTGATTACGTTTATTCCTAGGTATTTTATTCTTTTTGTTGCAATTGTAAATGGGGTTGTATTCTTAATTTCTTTTTCTGCGACTTCATTGTTAGTGTATAGAAATGCAACCAATTTTTGTATATTGATTTTGTATCCTGTGACTTGACTGTATTCCTTTATTGTTTCTAAAAGTTTTTTAGGATTTTCTAGATATAAAATCATGTCATTTGCAAAGAGTGACAGTTTCACTTCTTTTCCAGCATTGATCCCTTTTAGTTCTTTTCCTTGCTTGATTGCTCTGGCTAGGACTTCCAATACTATGTTAAATAAGAGTGGTGACAGTGGCATCCTTGTCTGGTTGCTGTTCATAAAGGGATAGCTTTCAGTTTTTCTCCATTGAGAATGATATTTGCTGTGGGTTTGTCATATATGGCCTTTAATATGTCGAGGTATTTTCCTTCTATATGCATTTTATTTAGAGTTTTTATCATAAATGTATGCTGTATCTTGTCAAATGATTTCTCTGCATCTATTGAGATGATCATGTGATTATTATTCTTCATTTTGTTAACGTAGTGTTATTACGTTGATAGATTTGCAGATGTTGAACCATCCCTGCATCCCTGCAATGAAACCCACTTGATCATGATGTATGATCTTTATAATGAAATGTTGTATTCGATTTGCTAGTATTTTGTTGAGGATTTTTGCATCGCTGTTCATCGGTGATATTGGCCTGTAATTTTCTTTTTTTGTGTTGTCCTTGTGTGGTTTCAGTATCAGGATAATGGTGGCTTTGTAGAATGAATTAGGAGGCCTCCCCTCCTCTTCAATTTTTTGGAAGAGTTTGAGAAGTATATGTATTAGGTCTTCTTTGAATGTTTGGTAGAATTCACCAGGGAAGCCATCTGGTCCTGGATTTTAATTTTTTGGGAGATTTTTGATTGCTGTTTCGATCTCCCTACTGGTGATCAGTCTATTCAAATTTCCTACTTCTTCTTGGTCCAGTTTTGGAATGTTGTATGTTTCTAAGAATTTATCCATTTCTTCTAGATTATCCAATTTGTTGGCGTATAGCTTTTTATAGTATTCTCTTATCTTCAGTATTCCTGAGGTGTCCATTGTAATTTCTCCTCTTTCATTTGTGGTTTTATTTACTTGAGGCTTCTCTCGTTTTTTCTTGGTGAGTCTAGCTAAGGGCTTGTCAATTTTGTTTATCTCTTCAAAGAACCAGCTCTTCATTTCATTTATTGTTTCTATTGTTTTTCTAGTCTCTATGTTGTTTATTTCTGCTCTGATTTTTATTATTTACTTCCTTCTGTTGATTTTGGGCTTGGTTTGTTCTTCTTTGTCCAGTAGCTTTAGATGTGCTTTTAGATTGTCTATTTGGGATTTTTCTTCTTTGTTGAGGTAGGCCTGAATTGCTATGAACTTCCCTCTTAGAACCACTTTTGCTGTATCCCACAGATTTTGACATGTTGTATTTTCATTTTCATTTGTCTCCAGGAATTTTTCGATTTCTTCTTTGATTTCTTCATTGACCCAATCATTGTTTAGTAGCATTTTGTTTAATCTCCACATTTTTGTGGCTTTTCTGGTTTTCTTCCTGTATTTGATTTCTAGTTTCCTTTCTTTGTGGTCAGAAAAGGTGCATGGTACTATTTCCATCTTCTTAAATTTATAGAGACTTGTTTTGTGGCCTAATATGTGATCAATCCTGGAGAATATTCCATGTGCATTTGAAAAGAATGTGTATTCTTTGGTTTTTCGATGGAATGTTCTGTATATATCTACTAAGTCCATCTGGTCTAATGTGTCCTTTAAGGCCAGTGTTTCCTTATTGATCTTGTTTGGATGATCTATCCATTGGTGTAAGTGAAGGGTTAAAGTCCCCTACTATTATTGTGTTACTGTTTATTTCTCCTTTTACATCTGTTAATAATTGCTTTATATATTTAGGTGCTCCTATGTTGGGAGCATAGATATTTACAAGTGTTACATTTTCTTGTTGGATTGTTCTCTTTATCATTATGTAGTACCCGTCTTTGTCTCTTGTTACACTTTTTGTTTTAAAGTCTATTTTATCTGATGTAAGTATTGCTACCCCTGCTTTCTTTTGTTCATCATTTGCATGAAATATCTTTTTCCATCCTTTCACTTTCAGTTTGTGAGTGTCTTTAAGTCTGACATCTGTCTCTTTTATGCAGCATATACATGGGTCTTGTTTTTTTTTATCCAATTGGTCATCCTATGGCATTTCATTGGAGCATTTAGTCCATTGATATTTAAAGTAGCTATTGATAAATATGTATTTATTGCAATTTTGTTACAGTTTTTTTTTCTGGGTGTTTTAGTAGTTATTCTCTCCTCGTGTCTTTTTCTCCTGCTCTCTTCCTTTGTGATTTGATGGCTATCTTTACTAATATGTAAAGATTTCTTTTGTCTTACTTTCTTGCTTGCTTATTATAGCTTTCTGATTTGTGATTACCATGAGGATCCTATTTAATATTTTATGTATATAACAGTCTATATTGAGTTGATAGACTCTTTAGCTTGACCTCTTTCTAAAAGCTCTGCTTCTTCACTCCCCCCTCCCACATTTTATCTTTTGCAAATCATATATAGTATCTGTTTAGTGTGTGTCTATCCGTTACCCTCTTATCATTGAGATAGGTGATTTTAGTACATTTGTCTTTTAACCTTCATATTGTCTTCACAAGTAGTTGATCTGCTACCTTTACTATATTTTTGCCTTTACAAGTGATTCTATTGCCTGTTTTGTTGTTGTTGTTGTTTTGTTTTGTTGATAATTTTTTTATCTCTATTTGTGGTCATTGCATTCCCACTTAAATAAGTCCCTTCAGCATTTCTTGCAGAACTGGTTTCTTGGTGATAAACTCCTTTAGTTTTTGCATGTCTGGGAAGCTCTTTATCTCTCCTTCCATTCTGCATGACAACCTTGATGGATAGAGTATTCTTGGCTGTAGGTTTTTTTTCCTTTTAGCACTTTAAATACATCGTGCCATTCTCTTCTCACCTATAGGGTCTTGGCTGAGAAGTCCACTGATAGCCTGATGGGCTTCCCTTTATACGTCACTTGTGGCCTTTCTCTTGCTGCTTTTAGGATTCTCTCTTTGTCTTTAATTTGGGGTATTTTAATTATAATAAGTCTTGGTGTGGGCCTCTTTGGTCTTATCTTGTTTGGAGCTCTCTATGCTTCCTGAGCTTGAATGTCTGCTTCCTTCCTTAGGTTAGGAAAACTTTTTCATCTATTATTTCCTCAAATAAATTTTCTGCCCCTTTGTCTCTCTCTTCTTCTTGGACACCTATAATCTGAATGTTAGCACGCTTGATATTGTCCCAGAGTTCTCTTAGACTGTTCTCATTCTGTCTAATTCTTTTTTCTCTTTTCTGTTCTGCTTGAGTGATTTCCTCTAGTCTTTCGTCTAGCTCTCTGATCCATTTTTCTGCTTCCTCTACTCTGCTATTGAGTCCCTCTAGTGAACTTCTCATTTTCAGTATTGTATTCTTTATTTCTGATTTTTTAAATATGTTACTGTACTTTGCTGATGTGCTCACTGTGTTCATCCATTCTTCTCTGCATATCTGTGAGTATCCTCATGATATTTTGTTTGAACTCTTTGTCAAGTAGGTTGCTTGTTTCTGTTTCATTTAGTCCTTTTTCTGGGGTTTTGTCCTGTTCCCTTGCCTGGAAAGTATTCCTTTGTCTCCTCATTATGCTTCTTTCTCTATGCTTATTTCTATGTATTAGGTGAGTCGGCTATGTCTCCTGATCTTGGAGAAGTGGCCTTATATATGAGATGCCTTATGAGGCCCAGCAGTGTGCTTCCCTCTCATCACCAGTCCAGAAGATCCAGGGGTGACCCCATTGTGGGATACTTGTGTCCTTCAGATGTGGTAGTGTTTCTCCCACTGCAGGGACCCAGGGAGTCTAGTCTTTCCTTCCCTGGCCAGCTGTTTGTGAATCCTGTTTGAGGAGCCTCAGAACTGTTGGCTACAAAGTCTATCAGCACACTCCTATTACAGTTTTCCTCTTAATTGGGTTGGAGCCCAGTGCAGCTGGTTGCTAGCCTCATGGGTTTACAGTTGTGATAGGCCTCAGGCCTACAAGGTTGTTGTCACTTCTCTTAGGAGTGCAGCTGAGTGGGGTTGGCCCTAGGCAAATGAGCAATCAGTTGTTTCAGGCTTTGGAAGGTGGGGCTGATCCTTTTTATGCCTATTTGTGAAGCAAAGTTCTTCTGCCACTGATAAGCCTTACCACCTCCATACCATACACACTGTCAACAAAGTCCTGGTCCGTACACACTTCTCAAGCCCCTGGAGTGTACCCCAATGCTGCACTGCAGAGGCCCCCACCTCTCCAACCCCCACAGTTCACCTAGTTCTCACACAGGACCTGCCCCACAGAGGCAGACACCCTTGCCTGCCTGTAGAGGATCAAGGCACCCAGTTAATGCAGGCTGAAAAGTAGCCTGACAGCTTGCTGTTAGGTGAGGACAGTCCCTAGGGTGGGTTGTCTGCTCTGGGTGAACTGGGTTAAATCTGTGCTCTAGTGGGCATGGCAGACCCCTGGGCTAACTAGCCAAGGGATGAACCTCAATGGTGCCCACCAGGTTCTGTGTCAGCATGACTGGATCAGTTCAGAACAATGGCCCCCACCAATGTGTCTGTCTCTGGAGAGGTCCTCCCTCTCACCAAGATGCCCCCAGAACCCACCAGGTGAGTCTCGTTTCACCAAAGGACTGTCAGACTCCTCTCTGGTGATTTTAGGTTGCTGCAGTGAGTGAGTTTGTGCATTGGCCCTTTAAGACCCGAGTCTTTTCGGCTTTTGGCAGATAGCTTTTTCTGAGGGTATCCTCACTGCAGTTAATCACCAGCAAAGCCAGACAGTAAGACCCCCATCTCAGTTGGGCTGAGTCTGAAGTATGCTTATAGCAGTATCAGCCCCCACTCCGGTCCTCACTCCTCCAGGGAGGGCTGTGTTCTTTAGGGTGGCTCCTGTGTGTCCAGCTGAGATGCTCTGCTGCTCCCAGAGGTGGTTTTTTTCCCTCTCTAGCAGGAATTTCTGCCTCTTTCTCCTTAGTCAGGACTGTCCCTTGTTGTGGCGGTTCTTTTTCTCCAGTTTCAGTTTTCAATCTCGGGTAATTTCTCCAAAAATAGTTGTAACCTGGTTGTGTTCGTGGAAGGAGATAAGTTCTAAGTCTGCTTACGCTGCCATCTGAATGAGATCTCTCCATAACTGAGGTTTCTCATAGTTTCCTCAGGAATGTTGCATTCAGCAGATCCCAAACTTTCGTCTATGGAGACATGCCCAACAGTCTGTGATCATCCATCATCTGACATTCCTGAGCCCCATCTGCAACCCTATTTGCCCTATTTCCAAACTCATTTTCAAATCAGTTCCCTTTTAAGATGGTTTTCTTTGGACGATAGTCCACATCTTCCAATCATCTAGCTCATTGCTCAATAAAGTTCATTACCACCACCTGCTTGGCCTTTTGTCTTGTGGTGGGCAGATTGAGCCCTTGCTCGGTATCACTGCTCTGTCCTTCTTTCACATGATTGCTTTGGCTAATCAGGGTCTTATGTAGTTCCCTGTAAATTTTAGGATTATTTTTTCTATTTCTGTGAATAATGCCATTGGAATTTTGAAAGAGGTAGCATTGAATTTCTACATGATTTGGGGTAGTATGAGCATTTTAATTCTTTTGAACTGTGAACACATGCCATCTTGCCATTCTTTTTTTGTTTTCTTCAGTTTCTTTTATCAGAGTCTTATAGTTCTTAGTATACAGATCTTTCATTTTGTGCTTAACTTGATTCTTAAATATTTTATTGTTTTTCATGCTATTGGGAAAAGGATTTTTTTCTTTACTTCTTCTTCAGGTATTGAATGAGTATTACACAAACATCTTATAATAAAATAGTCTATTTATGCTGAAAATGACTTAAAAATGACAACTTTGATCACATACAAAAACTTTATCCTTTTACTAACTCTATTTTATATTTTTAATGTCACAAAATACCTCTTCTTATGTTGTGAATTTATTAACAAACTATAGTTGCTATAGCTATTTTTGATACTCTTGATTTTTAACCTCTATACTGCAGTTAAGTGATTAACACACCATCATATTACATTATTATAATTTTCTAAATTTGACTGTATATTTACCTTGACCAATGTGTTGTATATTTTTATATGTTTTTCATGTTACTAATTAGTGTCTTTTCATTTCTGCTTGAAGAACTCCCCCTCATCTTTTCTTGCAAGTCATGTCTGGTGGGAATGAACTCCCTTAGCTTTTGTTTGTATGGGAAAGTCTGTATTTCTCCTTGATTTCTGAAAGATAACTTTGTCACATAGATTATTCTTAGTTGGCATTTTTTTTCTTTTATCACTTTGAATATTTCAGCTCCTTCTCTTCCGACTTGTAAGATTTTTGCTGAAAAATCCACCAATAGGCTAAAGGGGATCCTTGTTAGGTTCCCTTTTCTTTTCCTCCTCCTCCCTTTAGAATTCTCCCTTTGTTTTTGATTTTTGAGAGTTTTATATTGGTGGATCTTGAAAAAGACTGTTTTAGATTGAAATAATGAGGTGCTCTGGTAGCTCGATCATCTTGGATGTCCAAACCTTCCCCAGGCTTAGGAAGTTCTCTGCTGTCGTTTCTTTCAATAACCTTTTTGCCCCTTCTACTTTTTTTCTCATTCTGAAACTCTAATGATTCCAATATTATTTCCTTTGATGGTATGCCATAAATCACATAGGCTTTCCTATTCATTTTCATTGTTTTCCTCTAACTATGTTATTTCAGAGTTCTTATCTTTATTTCACTGATTCTTTCTTCTGTTTGGTTTATTCCAATGTTGATGCTCTCTACTGCACTTTTCATTTCATTCACTAAATTCTTCAGCTCCAGAATCTCTGTTTGGTTCTTTTTTATGATTTCTATCTTTTTTGTTAATTTTCACATTTGATTGTGTATTGTTTTCTGATGCTGTTTGCCTGATTGAATATTCTTCATGTGTTTTCTTGTAGTGCATGAAGTTTCCTTAAATAGCCAATTTGAAAACTCTTTTGGGTAAATTGTACATTTCGTATCTTTGTGTTTGCTACAGGAAGATTATTGTGAACTTTCGGTGATGTCATTTTTCCTTGATTTTTCCTGTCTTTGGAGCTTTGTGTTGCTGTTTTTGCATTTGAAGTAGCAATTTCTTTCTCTAATTGTTACTAACTGCCTTCAGGGAAGGAATACCTTTCATCACCCCTGCTATAGATTCTGAAGCTTTCTAAGACCTTGTATCATTGCACCTACTCCACACTCCTTGGTGCCACTTGTGGCAGAATTCTTAAGCATGTATGTCTTTTCTGTATCATATTAACACAGCAGGCAGGCTGCTGATATTCTCTCTTGTTTTCTGGAATGTGAGGTTACAGCTCAAGTTTGTGGTTTCTTCCTTGCTTGCAGACCCTGACATTTTTCTGCACATACTCCCTGTCTTCCAGAGCTTGCATTTTTTGTGCCCTTGGAATTCAAACAGAGAGCCATAGTAGTGTAGGGAAAGGTGTAGGTTTGCTACACAGTGCATTGAGAGTGCCAGTGGCCCAGTTGGGGGATCCGCAGATGTGGTTTTCCACATAGTCTATGGGCAGACTTCCCATGGATTCCAAAATGCAGTCAGCAAAAACAGAATCTCCTTAATGCCCTCTGAAAATCTCTTCTGCCTCTTTCCCTATCTCCTCCCTCCCATCAGTGATGAAGCTAGTTGATTTAATACTCTGGAAACTGTGAGAGAGAAGTGAGTCTCTTTGGCAGTGTTCCACACAGCAGGGGAAGCCAGGTGTTCACTTACCCTCTCTCCCTTTCCTCCACAGGAGAAATCGTAGACCAAAAGGCCTCATTTAGCCATAAGTTGTGCTGTCTTAGGGGAGGGGTGACGTTGGAAAAGTCAGTCTGTTTCTGGTGTCCTGTCCAATGCATCTAAACTTGAATTTCTTTTGCCCAAAAGAGTGTTAGGACTTCTATTCTAGAATCTGGACTTTCACAAAGGCTCTCTCATCCATAGTGACTGTCCAAGTCTGTATTCACCAGGTGCTTTCAGATTGTGACTGAGAGGAGCTAAAACTGTTCACAGGCTCCTGCAGTTTCCACAGCAAATATCAATATCTGTCTGCCTATTACTTTAATGCACTGGGTGGCAAGATTTCTCCTGGGTCACTTGACGTATGGTGCTGGATCCCACACCTCCTGAAGAGGCACGTTTTGTTTGTTGATGCCTGATGAATATTTTGTTGTTGGATGGGGGACAAAATGAAGTATAACTGATACCACCGTGATGATGACATTTCTCCTTACAGTTTTTCAAAACGACAAAATTATAGGGATGGAGAAGAGATCAGTGTTTCCCTGAGGTTAGAGACAGGGTGAAGGGTAGCATAAGGGATTTTTTTCTTGTGATAGAACAGTTTTGTTTTCTTATTGTGGTGGTTACATGAATTCTGAACATCCATGAATATATATGTACACGTATTACCTGAAGATACACATGTAGTAAAATTTCATAGACCTATGCACACAGATATGGCCATACACAAGTCAATGTATGTAAAAATTAAGGAAAGAATGAGGTCAGCATGATGGCTAAGTAGGGAGCGCCAGGCCCCCATTTCCTCACAGAACCATACATGGACCAAAATAACTTTATGCCGACTCTAGAAACCACTTAAGGAACTGCAGCAACCAAGCAAATGTCTAATCTCAAACATGATTCTTTCAGAATATAGGTGATTTCATGGCATTTTGCTAGCCTTTACTCCACCTTCTCCCCAATGCAGCACAGAATGGTTGGGAGGAAACTGCCAGATTCCTGTCTCCTCCCTTGGGACAGAAAGAAAAGTATGGAACTTGCTTGTAAGATTCTAAGTTGTTTTGGGGGCTGCTGAAGTATTGGTTTCCATCTCACTTGGCTCAGAGCACTAATGGGAGCACTTGTGGCATAGTTTGGATGCAAGATTGGCATTCTTGTGTCATATGCTGTGGTACATTAGAGCTTCAGGGGCTCTTCAGACCCATGGGCTCCTGAAGACAAGTAATTATGGGCAGCAGAATACAATGGAAATCCAAGGCATCTGAGAAAAACCAGTGGTGAGACCCTTAGGAAAATTAAGAAATTTAAAGAGCAGCCATGTATATGGTGACTGGAATAAAAGTACAGGGATAGGACAAGAGAAGTCACATCACCAGAGAAGTTTGAGAAAACCCTGAACCTTTATGCCAGATTGATGTGAAAGTCTCCTTCTGAAAAAAGTTAGTGTGTAAATACAGGGAGACATGGCTGTTTTTTCACGTGCTCAAATCTCAACAATAATTAATAAGTCACAAAAATAAACAAGGAAACATGGTCCACTCAAAAGTACCACCCGTATTCAGAAACTGACCCTAAAGAAATTTAGACCTCTAAGTTACTTGCAACAAACATAAAACAACTGTAACAGAGACACTCAATGAGATAAAAGAGAACACAGACTGAAATATGAAACTAAACAAATTCATGAAAAGGGTTTACAGAACTGTCGACGAAAATAATCCATAACCAATCTATAAATGAAAATTTGGGTGAATTTATTCTGAGCTTAAATCTGAGGATTATAACCCAGGGCCTTTCTTCCTGAAGGAAGCAAGTGCACCAAAGATGTGGGGTGCACAGAGTGTTTATATACCCCCAGAGAGGATGTTTCACATAGGATTGAAATGTCCCTTTTACATAGTCGCGAGACTGCTCTGTCAGCACAGCAATTGATGGAAATAGTAGGTAGGTCTTCTGTCTCAGTGAACACAGCAGGGTGGCAGTCTGTTGTCTCCAGCTGAGTGGTCACAGGTGAGCTGGGTGGTCAAAGGTGAGTGCAGCAATCAGTTCCTAGCCTAAGGAAAGATGCTTATCCCTAAGGAAATGCCAATGTGGGGGGAAGTTGCACCTTTATCTCAAGGGCCTTTGTTCTGGCCATAGGAAATGTCTAAGCAGATATACAATGTGTGCTCAATAGCCACACTCAGGCCCTTTTGGAAAAAACAAAGTCAGGCCAAATTAGGTTTATACCAAATGGCTTCCTGGTATACTCCAATATATCCTATTGCTTGCCATTTTTATTTGTTAAAATAAAATGAGAATATCAGTACAGACATAGAAATCATAAGAAATAAATTCTGGAGCTGAAAAACACAATAAATGAATTAAAAATGAACTAGAAGGACTCAACAATAGAGTTGGTCATGCAGAAGAAAGAATCCATGAACTTGAAGAGAGGTCACTTGAAATTTTTGAGTCTGAGGAGAAAAAAAAAAAGTGAACAGAACCTAAAGTATTTACGAAGCCATCAATTTGATCAATATACATATTATAAAAGTCCAAGATGGAGAAAAGAGGATGGGACAGGCAGCATATTTGAAGAAATAATAGCCAAACTTTCTGAGTATTAAGGAAAGAAATAAAGATAAAATATTAGAAGCTCATGCAATCCAAGTAAGGTAATCCAAATGGGCTCACATTGAGACATATTATAATCAAACTGTCCAAATTCCATGACGAAGAGAGAATCTTGAAAGCAACAAGAGAAAAGAGACTCATCACATAGAAGGGAGCCACTATCAGATTATCAGTATATTTTTTGAGCAGAACACTTACAGGCCAGAATGCAGTGGGATGATATATTTAATGTGTTGAAAGAAAAAACCGTCAACCAGGAATACTATATCTGCAAAAGCATCCTTTAAAAATAGAGAAATTAATCCTTTCCCAGGTAAACAAAAGCTGAGGGAATTCATTACCACAAGACTGGCTGGCCTTACAAGAGATGCTAAAGGGAGTCATTCAAGTTAAAATGAAGGCTGCTAGACAGTAACCTGAAGCCATACAAAAATATACAGCTCTCTGGTAAGGGTAGAGATATGGACAAATGTAAAAACTTGTTTATTGTTATTTGGTTCCTAAATTCCACTTTCAATTATTTTATAGGATTTAAAGGATAACTATGTTAACTGGTACATAATACATAGAGATTTAATTAATGACTTCAATAAAATATAGTGGAGAGGTGGAGCTATAAAAGAGTAGAGTTTCCTATATAACTGAAATTAAATTGTTAGTTTAAAACAGACTGCTATAAATTTAAGCTGTTTTGTTTAATCTCCGTGGTACCCACAAAAAACTACCCAAAGTATAAACAGAATAGAAAGATAGAATATAATCAAAGCATGTCACCAAGGAAAATCAACTAAACACACAGGATGTCCGTCAGGGAGGAAATGAGGCACAAAAAAACTGCAGCACATACAAAAAACAATAAAGTGATAATAAGGTGTCCTTTTTATCAGTAGTTACTTTAAATGTAAGTGGATTAAACTCCCAATCAAATGACTAGATTGCCTGAATGGATTAAAAAACAAGATCCAACTATATGCTGTCTATGACTCTCACTTTAGATCTAAGGATGTGCATAGGTAGAAAGTGAAAGGATGAAAAATAATTTCATTCAAATAGTGAACAAAGGAGAGTAAGGGTGTATATACTAAGAGCAGGCAAAATAGATCTTGTCAAATACTATACAAGAGAAAAAGAAGAACATTATACGAGGATAAAAGGGTCAATTCACCAAGAGTATGTAACAATTATAAATATATCAGAACTCCTAATATATGAATCAAACATTTATCAAATTGAAGGGAGAAATAGACAGATCCACAATAATAGTAGGAGATTTCAATACTTCACTTTCAATAATGGATAGGGCAAACAGACAGCAGATCAGTAAGGAAATAGAAGATTTGAATGGCATATAGACCAATTGTACCTAATAGACATGTAAAGAACATTATACCCCCAAATGGCAGAATACACATTTTTTTCAAGTGCACATGCAACTTTCTCTGGGATAGAACATAGACTATCAAGAGACTCTAAATAGTCAAAACAGCCTTGAAAAAGAAGAACAAAGTAGGAGGTCTTATACTTCCTTATTTCAAACCTATAAGAAAGGTACAATAATCAAAATAGTGTGGCACTGGCATAAAGACAGACATATAAGCCAATGGAATAGAATAGACAGGCCAAAAATAAACCCTTGCATGTATGGTCGAATGATTTTCAAGAAGGGTGCCAAGACCATTCAATGGGGAAAAGACAGTCTTCAGCAAGTGGTGCTGGGAAAACTGCATATTCACATGCAAAAGAATGAAGTGTAACCCTTACCTTATACTGTATATAAAAATGAATGAGTCAGAAATCCAAATGTAAGACATAATATTAGAAAAATCTTAGGAGAAAACTAGGTGAAAATCATCATGACATTGAACTTGGCAATAATCTTTTGGATGACACCAAAGCACAGACAAAATATTTATAATAAATTAATTGGACGACATCAAAACTTAAAAATTCTCTGCATCAAAAGACACAATCAACAGAGTGACAATGCAACTTATGAAAGAGAGAGAGTGGCAGGATATATCTGATAGGGAGTTATATCCAGAATATATGAACAGCCCTTAGAACTCAACAACAACAACAAAAACAAGTGACCTGATTACAAAATGGGCAGAGAATTTGAGTAGACAGCTCTCAAGGGATCATATGCAAAGGGACAATAGGTATATGAAAAGATGCTCAGCATCATTAATCATTGAGGAAATGAAAATCAAAGCTACAGTAAGATAACATCTCATCCCCATTAAGATGGCTACCGTTAAAAAAAATGGTGGCGGGTGGAGGGAGGGAGAATTGGATGAAGGTGCTCAAAGGCACAAACTTCTATTTATAAGTAAGTACTACGGATGCAACGTATAACATAATAACTATAGTTAACACTGCAGTATGGTACATTTTAAAGTTGTAAAGAGGGTAGAGCCTAGAAGTTGTCATCACAAGGAAAAAACCAATTTTTCTTTTTCTTTTTTTGGTATCTATATGAGATGATGGATGTTAACTAAACTTATTATGGTAATCATTTCACAACATATATAAGTCAAATCATTATTCTCAACACTTTAAACTTATACAGTGCTGTATATCAAGTTTCAATAAAATTGGAAAAAATAAAACAAAAAACTCATAAAATAATGTGTGCTGGAAAGGATGTGGGGAAATTGGACCCATTGTGCACTGCTGGTGGAATGTGGAGTGGCGCAGCTGCTGTAGAAATCAGTATGGTAGTTCCTCAAAATGATAAAATAGGTCTAACCGTATAATCCAGCAATTTCCTCCTGGGTATGTATCCAAAAGAATCAAAAGCAGTACCTTGAAGAGATGTTTGTATGCTGTGTTCATAGCAGCACTATTCTCGTTAGCCAAGTGGTAGAGACAACACAGGTGTTTACTGATGAATCGGTAGGCAAAGTGTAGTATACACATACAATGGAAAACCATCCAGCCTTACACAAGAAGTAAATTCTGACACTTGGTACAACATGGATGAAAGTCGAAGATATTATGCTAAGTGAACTAAGCTAGTCAAAGAAAAAAGCTATATGACTCCACTTACATGAGGTATCTGGAGTAGTCAAATTCAGACAGAAAGAAAATAGAATGGTGGCCGCCAGGAGTTGTGGGGAGGAAAATGTGGGAAATTGCTGTTTAATGGGTATAGAGATTCAGGTTTGCAAGATAAAAGTTCTGGAGATTGGATGCACAACAATGTGAATATACTTAGTACTGAACAAGATATTTAAAAGTAATTAAGATAACAAATTTTATATTACATGTATTTTACCACAATTAAAAATTAAACAGACAAAGAAACAGAACTGGTGAAATATGAATAAGGTGTGTTAATTGTACCAACGTCAATTTCCTCGGTTTTATACTGTCGTATATTTTTTATAGAAGCTGTTGTGCAAATATGTGAAAAGGCATAAAAGATGCTACCTATGTGGAAATCTGGGTGAAGGATATATGAGATCTCTCTGTACTATTTTTGAAAGTTCCTGTGAGTCTATGATTATTTCAAAAGAAGTAAAAAAACCCCAAAAGCCTAAAGAACTGCAGAAGATATTTGCATTATACATAACAAAACAACAATAAAAGGGTTGTATTCAGAATTTTAAATAAGCTATTCAATAGAATAAGAAAAAGGTAACTTGAATGTCAAAAGAAAAGGCTACTTATATGAGTAATCAATTCCACTTATTGACACAGAAATGTTTATTGCAGCATTATTGGTAGAGATAAAAAATACTTGAGATGTCTGAGAATAGGAGAATAAATAGATGAGCTGTACTATATTTCATACAATAGAATTCTGGACTGAGGTTGAAAGGAAATTCTAGATGTACTTGTATCAATATGCGTGGAAGCTGGAAGATAAGATGCTGAATTAAATAGCAGGGTAGATGATACATAGCAATTATTGTCATTCAGGTATACTTCCATTCTGTATATTGTTCATTCATAATTATATCACATACATAATAATATATAGTAGTATGTATGTAGTTATTAAAATATAAAAGTTGTCAATATGTAGCCAAATATAAAATCATGGATAAAGATACACATGAACTTCAAGACAGGGCTTGTCCATACAGAGGGAGGATTGTCATGTTTCCTTAGGCTCCCCTGGAGGTTATAGACTTTCCTTGTTTTTGAGGATCTTGATAGTTTTGAGGAGTACTAGCTGGTACTTTTTAGAATATCCCTCAATTGAGACTTGTCTCATATTTTTCCCATGAGTAGACTATGGTTATAAGTTTTTTTTGGATGAAGATCACAGAGGTAGAACGCCATTTTTATCACATCATATCAAGAGTACATACTAGGAATATGACATCACTGTCGATGTTAACTTTGCACACTGAGGTAATGTTAGTCAAATTTTCCACTGTAAAGTTATTCTTTTTATCCCCTTCCAGGTGATCCTATAATGATTTCTTGGAAAGAAATAATTATGTGTGGTACATATTTAACGAGACAGGAGTTAAAGTCCTACAGCCTTGAGGCAGTAGTATCTACATAATTTATTTAGAATTCTTCTGCTTGGGAGAATTGTCTCCTCTCACTCATTGATTTATTGATTCAATTATTTTATACCATTGTAGACACATGGATATATATTTTATGCTTTAGCTTATAATCCAATACTGCTTTATTTCTTCTGTTGCTCAAATCATTCCAGCTTTGGCCATTGGGAATTCTTTCACCTGGCTCTTGTATCCCTTTGACGTACCTCCATTATTTTAAGCACTTCCCTGCTTTCTCACATTACAAAATGTTCCAGGTTCATCTTGTTTCTTTCCTACCCCTGTCTTAGAATCAGCCATTTCTCCAAATAACATTGGTTCCTTTTACTGAAGATTGGAATTATAATCAAAATATGGCCCTCGAGTGAAATTATTTTTGTAAAAAGCAGTGAAACACTTTTGGGAAAAGACAATGTAGGAAACCTGACATTACTTCAATACCTAGTATAAAGTCAAAATAATCAAGAATTGGTGAAAGAAGACAGATACTTCGATCAATGGAACAGGGTAGAGTGTTTAGAAATAAGTCCACACATAAGTGATTCTTAAAAGTTGATATTTCAATAGAAGAAGAATGTTTCTAAACAGTAGAGCTGGAATAATTAGATATTTATATGCAAAAATTAACAAAAGGAACACAACCAATACTTTGCACCATATACAAAAATTAACCTGAAACGGAGTATAGAATTAAATGTAAACTTAAAACTTCCAGAAGAATGTGTATGAGAAAAAATTTCAACCTCAGGTTAATTAAAGATTTAGTAGGACACAAAAAACATAAATCACGAATGAAAAATTTGATTAATTACACTTTATCAAATTATAAACTCTCTTCTAAACTTCTAAAGTCTTCTTTTAAAGATGATGTTAAGAAAATGAAAGGTAAGAATGAAAAACTGGAAGAAAATATTTATAACACATAAATAAATATATAACTCATTAAATACCGTTATCCAGAATATGTAAAGAACTCTCATAACTCAATAATAAGTAAACCACCCAATAAAAACAGGCAAAAGATTTGAATCAGTACTCTATCATAGGAGATGTATGGTTGACAAAAATACACGTGGAAAGATAGCATCATTTACTTATAGGAAAATACAAATTAAAATCAATTAAATTATGTTACACCCTTATTAAAATGGTTTTAAAAACTGACAATATTAAATGTTGGAAGAAACTTGCATACACTGCTGATGGAATGCAAAATGGTACAGCCACTGCAGAGCAGTTTGATAGTTTACCTACTTGGAAGTCTTAGAAACCAAGACTCAGAAGTTTGGACTTGCCAGAGAGCACACAGCTATTAGTTGTGGTTCAGGTCTTAAACTCAGATCTGATCAAAGATACCATTTTCTTTCTCATACAATACTGTCCTTCTCCTAAAAAGTAAGGAATTAAAGAGAAATATATATACTTTTTGTACATAATAATGACTTCAACTATTGTCGACATTAATTCTTAGCCCAAATGTGCATGATAGTGACTGAAGTTTGCAGGATTATTCACTAAATCTGTGTGAGTTGCAGAAAGAATATATACAGAACTCTGCTTCCTACTCCTCATAGGAAGCACTGACACTCTCTTACTCCATAAACCTGTGCTCATGTCTGGTGTGAATTAGCAGTAGTCATGTGAAAGGGGCAGAAATGGTAAGTCTGATGTACCTCATTCTGATGCACCCAACATCCAAGCCTCATCTCAGCCAGAGGCTACAAATAGATACAGCCCATAAAAAAAGCAAAGATACTCTGAAATAAGAGAGAAACTCCAGAACTTCCAAAGGTTTGGGCTTTTATGAGGAAAAATGATCATACTTGTCTTTTGTTGTTGTTGTTCTCATTAGGTAGCAAGATGAGCCATTTTCTTCTCACAAATGTAGTACATGAATCTGGAGCAGTCAGAAGCAGCCATCCTCTTTGCTGTTATATTTCCACAGTTTCCATTCTTTGACTCATTCCAATCACTTAACATAAAATAAAAATATATAAATGATGTAAAATATACGTTTACTAATGCAGACATAATAAGAGGTATTGGCCCAAAGTCAAGGTGGTGTATTTTTTGTTTCCTTATAGAAACTACCCCTTGGTACCTTAGGCTTTCCTAAAGAGTATTGTATGAGGAATATAGGCATGAAGTCAAAAAGCCTCCCTCTCTCCATGTACTTATTTTCTAGACTGAAGTCCTTTGGACGTGTGTGTGTGTGTGTGTGTACATATATATCTTATATATGTATGTGTGATGTTTTTTCCTATATACTTTTAGGAATGTAAACCAGCATCTGTGATTATAGAGCTTATCACTATCTATTCTAGAGACTTGCACTTTGAGCAAAGGTGGTGAGTTATCTTCCCACGTTCGAGAACTGCTGGTTACTTTATGGGACAATCCAATCCAAGAGAAATAGGATAGCTGACTTAGAATGAAATGCTGTAATAAAAGGAACATACTCTATGAGTAAAAATCTTTTTAGTTTTCTGAAATGAAGTAATAACTTTGTTAAGATTATTTTTATTATTGTGAATCACACAAAGTATAAAGATCAACTTCATCCTGATTCTATTTAGTTTATAATGTAATTGGATCACAGTTATTGCTATTTTTATTAAATATAGAGGTATAAATGAGACAAAATAACACTCTTAGTTTAGCTTTTTAGATTTAGGACTGAAATCTCTTAAATTCCTTTCACAACCTGTCTGTAGCCCAATGATGAGTTCGAAGCAGAGCCTGATTTGCACTTTGGGGTCCAGGTGTGATAGCTATGAGATTTCTACCAATGTTGCTTTATATTTTTTTTTCCACAAGTGCTGAGTTTATTTCTTGTGAAGTGGGCATCCTGAATAAGTAGTCCTTGCCCATCAGATGAGCTGTTTAAATAGCTGGCTAGAAATTATCTGATAAGTATAAAAGTAACATATTCATCTTGTAACTTTAATTTTTATAAAGCATATACACATATATTATCTCACTTGATCTTCCTAAACATGTTGAAAAGAAACTATAGCCAGTTCTATTACCTACTCTCCACCTTTTACATGTGAGGAAACTGATGCTCTAGTTGGTTTAGTCACAAAATAACGTGTGAAAGGAAGTTAAATTGAAGTTTTTCTGACTGTAAATTCTATTTTTCCCCATTCTGCTTTAATTTTCACCCTTGGTTTTAATTTTCTTTCTATTTCCTGCTCCTTTGAGAAGATGATGAAAGCTTAGACTCTCTACCCAGAAAAAAATACATATATGCATCTAGAAATAAAATTTGGCATTCAAATTCAGGGTTTTCACAGGTGGCTTTCTTTCTTAATGAAGATATCCTGTGGGAAAGATTAGGGCTTCTAGACTCTGAAATTCCTTCTCGGACCCTCTGTTTATACATGGTCCCTGAGTTAAGATTTCTTATGTCAAAAGATGCATTATCAGTGGATAAATCAATAAGAGGATTATTGAACATGACATATTTTATAATGTTATTCTGAAATTCTATTAGTCTATCAAAAGGCTGAGGGTGAACAAGTTAATGTACAGACACTCATAGGAGAAGCCAAAAGTTCTATGGGCTAACACCTCTCATCTCTTCTCTTATGTCGCTCTAATAATTCTGGTTGGTATGAGTACAGTTACATCAATATTTCTGAATATCTGGTAACGATCCATAAAAATCATATAGTTCTTATCTAAGAAGGTTATAAAGGATTTTCTCACTAAAATGTGATTATTGATTTACATTGATCAGAGACAGATTTTACATTTTCTCTCATATCTGTCTACTTTTAGATATATTTTCATGTAAGTTCTTTAGCATGTGTGTAAACAAAGTGGGGTTTTAAAAAAATTTATTCTATCAATAATTGCAAGTTTCTTTTTTTAACTGAGATGTAATTTACATATATCTTAGTTTCTATTGTACAACATAATGATTTGATATTTGTGTATATTGCAACATGATCACCACAATGAGTCTAGTTAACATCCATTACCATACATGCAATTTTCTATTGGAGTAAAAATGAGGTTAACTCAGACTCTACAGATGTCATCTTTCTGGATTTAAATTTTGCTTAGTTTATTGTCGGTTTTCAAGTTCATATTTCTTTATAGCTATTTCCAAGTTGTTAAAAGCCAAGTAAATGGATAATCAGACTAGTGTAGAAAACTTAGTGATTCTTAGTGTCTATTAATCTACCTTTGAGAGGATATTAAAAGATTACCCTTAACCTGGAATGTTAGCATATACTAATTCTTCTGCAGGAATAACAGTAAATTATTGTTCCTGTTCTCAGAGGGATGACTTTCAGTTTTTGCCCATTGAGTATGATGTTGGCTGTGGGTTTGTCATATATGGCCTTTATTATGTTGAGGTACTTTCCTTCTATACCAATTTTATTGAGAATTTTTATCATAAATCGATGTTGGATCTTGTTGAAAGCTTTCACTGCATCTATTGAGATGATCATGTGGTTTTTGTTTCTCATTTTGTTAATGTAGTTTATCGTGTTGATTGACTTGTGGATGTTGAACCATCCTTGTGTCCCTGGTGTAAATCCCACTTGATCATGGTGTATGATCTTTTTCATGCATTGCTGCATTCAGTTTGCTAGAATTTTGTTGAGAATTTTTGCATCGATGTTCATCAGTGATATTGGCCTGTAGTTGTCTTTCTTTGTGTAGTCCTTGCCTGGTTTTGGGATCAGAGTGATGTTGGCTTCATAGAATGTGTTAGGAAGTGCTTCGTCTTTCTCAATTTTCTGGAATAGTTTGAGAAGGATAGGTATTAAATCTTCTTTGAATGTTTGGTAGAATTCTCCAGAGAAGCCATCTGGTCCTTGACTTTAATTTTGGGGGAGGTTTTTGATTACTGTTTCAATTTCTTTACTTGTGATTGGTTTATTCAGATATTCTATTTCTTCCTGCTTCAGTTTTGGGTGGTTGTAAGAGTCTAAGAATTTATCCATTTTTTGTAGGTTGTTCAATTTGTTGGCATATAGTTTTTCATAGTATTCTCTTATAAACATTTGTATTTCTGTGGTATCCATTGAGATTTTGCATCTTTCATTTCTAATTTCATTTATTTGAGTCTTCTCTCTTCTTTTCTTAGTGAGCCTGGCTAGGGGTTTGTCAATTTTGTTTATTTTCTCAAAGAACCAACTCTTTGTTTCATTGATCCTTTCTACTGTCTTTTTTTGTTTCAATTTCATTTATTTCTGCTCTAGTTTTTATTATTACCCTCCATCTACTGACATTGGGCTTTGTTCTTCTCTTTCTAATTCTGTTAGGTGTCATTTGAGATTGCTTATCTGAGATTTTTCTTGTTTATTGAGGTGAGCCTTTACTGCAATGAATTTCCCTCTTAGGACCACTTTTGCTGCATCCCAAATGAGTTGGTATGGCGTGTTTTCATTTTCATTTGTTTCCAGATAATATTTGATTTCTTCTTTAATTTCTTCAATGATCCATTGGTTGTTCAGTAGCATGTTGTTTAATCTCCACATTTTTGCCTCTTTCCCAGCTTTATTCTTGTAGTTGATTTCTAGTTTCATAGCATTGTGGTTGGAAAAGATGCTTGATATTATTTGAACCCTCTTGAATTTGTTGAGGCTTGCTTTGTTTCCCAAGATATGGTCTATCTTTGAGAATGTTCCATGGGCACTTGAGAAGAATGTGTAACCTGCTGTTTTTGGATGAAGTGTTCTATATATATCTATTAAGTCCATCTGGTCTAGTTTTTCATTTAATTCTACAATTTCCTTATTGACTTTCTGTCTGGATGATCTATTCATTGGTGTTAGTGGGGTGTTGAGGTCCCCTACTATCACTGTATTGTTGTTGATATTGTCTTTTAGTCTTGTTAATAGTTGCTTTACATACTTGGTGCTCCTATGTTGGATGCATATATGTTTATAAGTGTTATGTCTTCTTGGTGGAGTGTCCCTTTTATCATTATAAACTGCCCCTCTTGGTCTCTCCTTATCTGTTTTGCTTTGAAGTCTACTTTGTCTGATATAAGTATGGTGACACCTGCTTTCTTATGTTCATTATTAGCTTGGAGTATCCTCTTCCATCCCTTCATTCTGAGTCGGTGTTTGTCTTTGGTGCTGAGGTGTGTTTCCTGCAGGCGGCATATAGTTGGGTCTTGTTCTTTAATCCATCCTGCCACTCTGTGTCTTTTGATTGGAGAGTTCAATCGGTTTACATTTAGAGTGACTATCGAAAGGAGGGGGCCTAATGCTACCATTTTATTGCTTGTTTTCTGGTTCTCTTGCATTTCCTCTGTTTCTCTTCCCATGATTTTTGGACTACCAATTCATGTAGGTAGTTTTCTATATTGGCTTTCTTCTTATTTGTAATTTGTGTCTTTAATCTTATTATTTGTTTAGTGGTTACCATGTGGTTTGTATAAAACATCTCATAGAAGAGATAGTCCATTTTCTGGTAGCCTCTTATTTCCTTAGATTAAGCCATTCCGTCCCTTTCCTCTTCCCCTTCTAGGTTGTTATTGTCAGATTTTTTTTTTTTCCTTCTTGTGTTGGGAGTTTGTGGTTAAAATGACAAGATTATATTTATTCTTGGTGTTTCCCTTCCTTTTATCTTTAATGTTATACTTAGCCTTTGCTAACCTGTTCTGATGGAGAGCTGCAACTTTCTGATTTTGTCTTTCTGCTTATCTCCTTTGCTCTGGGTTTTGTAACCACTTTCTTTTTTTGTTTTTTCAGGTATGAGGGTCTTCTTGAGCATTTCTTTTAGGGGGTGGTCTTGTGATGATGAACTCCCTTAACTCTTGTTTATCTGGGAAAGTTTTTATTTCTCCATCATATTTGAAGGATATTTTCACTGGATGGAGTATTCTTGGCTGCAAGGTTTTGTCCTTCAGAGTTTGGAATATATCATTACACTCTCTTCTAGCCTGTAAGGTGTCTGCTGAGAAATCTGCTGACAGCCTCATGAGGGTTCCTTTGTAGGTTTTTTTCTTATGCCTTGCTGCCCTTAATATTTTCTCTTTGTCATTGACTTTTTCAAGCTTCACTGCTATGTGCCTTGGGGTTGGTCTTTTTACATTGATAAAGTTTGGAGATCTATTAGCTTCTGTCATATGGAGTTCCATCTCTCTCCCCAGGTTTGGGAAGTTCTCAGCCATTATTTCTTTGAACAGGCTTTCTGTCCCCTTCTCCTTCTCTTCTCTCTCTGGGATACCTATAATCCTTATGTTGCATTTCCTAATTGAGTCAGATATTTCTCAGAGAGTTTCTTCATTTCTTTTTAGTCTTAGTCCTCTCTCCTCCTCTATCTGCAGCATTTATATATTCTTATCCTTCTAATTGCCAATTCTGTCTTCTATATTATCAACCCTACTGTTCAGAGTCCAGATTTTTCTTAATCTCCTCCATTGTGTTCTTCATCTCCATCATTTCTGATTGGTTCTTCTTTATAGTATCAAGCTCTTTTATGACATAGCTCCTGGACTCATTGAGTTGTCTATCTGTATTCTCTTTTAATTCATTGAATTTTTTAATGATGGCTATTTTGAGTTCATTATCATTTAGGTTGCAGATTTCAGTATCTTCAGGATTGTTTTCTGGGTACTTGTCATTTTCCTCCTGTTCTGGAGATTTAATATTTTTTTCATACTGCTTGATGGTATGGATTTGTGCCTCCACATAGAGATAGAGTTTGGTTAGCACTTCCACTTGCTTCTACTGGTGGGAGGAGGCAGCAGCTGTGTAATCTGCACTGACCAGGATCCCTATCTGCTGTTCCTATCTGAGCCTGGTCCCTCCCTGTGATTGCAGTGGCCCTGTGTGGTGTCTCATCAGTTGTAGGGACAATCGCGAGGGGGCCTCGGGTTTCTGGTGCCTACTCTCACAGACCACATAGACATGCTCCCTCCTTAAGGTATGCAGCAATGTTATAAGCTTTCACAGCAGCTGGGAGCAGGTTCACCTAGACTCACAGCTCTGCCACTGTCAGGTCCTGCAAATCTCACTTTTCCACTATAGGCCACAGCAGAGATATGAGTATCTACTGCAGTCTGTGGATAGCTCACTCAGCTGTGCCACCTCTGCCCCAGGGCCTCCCAGCCTTCTGATTGTTGGGCAGGGCCTCTCCACTAATGCTGGGCAGAGGCTTTCCCTGAAGCTGCTGTGGGTCTTTGGATATTCCCCCTGGAACAGGGAGCAGTCAGGCTGGGGTTCCAGATTGTCGCTGACCACTTGCACTGTCCCACTGGATCTCCCTTGCCCCCTTGGGGCTGCAGCAGGGCTTTGTTTCTTAGATGTGCCTGGCAGTATGCTCAGCATGCCTGGTCCTTTTTGCCTCGGGGCCTCCCAGTGATCTGATTGCTGGGCAGGGCCTCTCAGCTAAGGCCGAGTAGAGGCTTTCCACACAAGTAGAGGCCTTCCCTGAGGCTTCTGTGAGACCGTGGATTTTCCCACTGGGCTAAGGAGCAAGTGAGGGGGGCTTAGAGCTGTAGTCATCTGTTTCCACAGTTGTACTGCCGATGTGTAAGCACCCCTGCCCTTGGTGCCATGGCGATGCTATGAGCGTGTCAGCTGTTAGAAAGTCACTTGCAGGTACTATGCTGTCTGAGGTCGGAGAGTTTTCACCTATCTCCACCTCCTTCTGGGGGGGGAGTCCATCCGCCTTCCAATGTATAGCAGTGCGGGTCTCTCCCTGAGGTGCTGTGTGGATATCTTGATGAATGTCCAATTAGTTGTAGTTTGAAGGGGGAGAGACAAAGAAAAATGCTCACTCAGCCATGTTGCTCCTCTCTTATTTCTTTCAAGATTCTCTCTTTGTCTTTCAACAGTTTCCTTTCAATGCGTCTTGATGTGGCTTTCTTTCAGTTTATCCTAACTAGAGATCATTGAACTTATTGGATTTTTAGATTAATATTTCTATCAAATCTGGGAAGTTTTAAGCCATTATTTCTTCAAAAAAAGCTCCTTGCTCTTTTTTACCCCTTTCTTTATTCTGTATCTAGGACTGCCATAATGTATATTTTCATCCATTTGATGGTCTTCCATAAGTCCCATAAGCTCTGTTCAATTTTCTTCATTTCTTGTCTTTCTGCTCTTCAGATTCTACAATTTCAATAATTATGTTTCAAATTCACTGATTCTTCCTTCTGCCTATTCATCTCTGTTGTTGAACAATTTAGTGAATTTTCCATTTCAGTTATTCTACTTTAGTTCCAGAATTTTTGTTTGTTCCCATTTTATAATTTTTTGTTTCTTCATTGATATTCTCATTTGGTCATACATCATTTTACTGATTTACTTTACTTTTTTGTCCTTGTTTTCCTTTCTCTCTTGAAAACATTTAAGACAGTTGTTTTAAAGTCTTTATCTATTAAGTATGATGTCTACGGTTCTTCAAGGACATTTTCTGTCAATTTATTTCGTTTCCATTAATGAGCCATATTTTCCTGTTTCTTTGTGTGTTTTGTGAATTTTTATTGAAAACTGGGCATTTGAACATAACAATGTGACAAGTTTGGAAATCAAAATCTCTCTCTTTCCAGGTGTGCAGGGCTTTTTAAAAATGTATTTTCTTTTGATTATTGAAGGCTGAAGTAATCCATTTGTTTAACACCTTTTCAAAAGGTAAAGAATATTCCATCTCATGTGTGGTTACTGAAGTCTCTGTTACTTTATCTTGTGTTCAATTTATGTTTTGATGGAGATTTCCTTCCATACTAGCAGCTAAGAAAAGAATGGGACAAGACACACACATATGCATCCACATACATACACATACGCAAGAGAAATAGAAAAACAAACACAACCAACCACCTGTCTCAGTCTTTGCAGATTGGTTCTGTGCTTGAGCACTCCTTCAATAATGAGCAAGGCTTGCTATGATCTAGGGATCAGCCTGAGGTGAAAGCTTAAGGTCTTTTCTGTTCCTTTCTCAGTGTATGTCTTTCCCTGGGCATGCCCATGGTGTTCTAAATTCTTCTATATATATGGATACTTTTCAATATTATAATTTTCCAATGAATCTTACCCCAGCTTCTCCTTCAGGCTTTAGGCATTTTATTGTAGATCTTGACCTATAATAACTTGCCTCAGGTATCTGTGGTGTTAGTCAACCTTGCATCTTGTATAAGCAGTAACCACTGCTTTTCCTGCCTAAGTTCTAAGTTAGGTGAAAAAGAGATGATTGCCTTGTGCCAGTCCTTCAGGAATTCTCCAGACATGTTATAACAGAAGTACAAAATAATTTGCAAATAAGTTGTATTCTGCTTTCTCTGGTTTGAGGGATGGAACTACCAAGAGGGCCACTGCCACTTCAAGACCAACACCACTGCTGGACCAGGGAGAGGTGGAATCTTGGCAAGTAAAAATACCATAAAATTTCCTTCAATTTTGAAAGTGCCTTTTTCTTGATCAGGCATTTGCTTGGTTGATGGAAAATGTTGGCCGTTTTCCAGAGTGCCAATAAAATTAGATTTTCTTTCTTCTTTTTTCTTTTCCATGTTTTTGCTGGGGAATGAGGGCTTGGAACTTTCTAGTCCAGCATTTTTCTGTGTCACTCCAAGCATGGCTTGACAAGCTATGCACAGGTCTGCACCTGGGATCTGAACCAGTGATCCCTGGGCCGCTGAAGTGGAGTGCATGAACTTAACCACTGCACCATGGAGCCAGCGTCAACATAGTATGCATTTTTAGTTTTAAGTCCAGCTTATCAATCTTTCTTTCATGGATCATGCCTTTGTTCATCTAGTATAGAAAACATCATTGCCCAACCCAAGGCCATAAAGATTTTCTCCTATGATGTCTTCTAGGAGTTTTATAGTTTTGCATTTTACATTTAGGTCTACGATCCACTTTGATTTAATTTTTGTGGAGGGTGTGAATTCTGTGTCTAGATTCTTTTTTTTTTTTTTTTTTTTTGCATTTGGATGTTCACCTGTTCCACCACCATTTGTTGAAAAGACTATCTTTGCTTTATTGTATTGCCTTTGCTCCTTTGTCAAAAACCAGTTGACTATATTTACATGGGTCTATTTCTGGGATATATACTCTGTTCTCTTGATATATTTGTCTATTCCTTTGCCAATACCACACTCTCCTGATTACTGTAACTTTATATTAAGCCTTGAAGTCAAGTAGTGTCAGTCCTCCAACTTTATTCTCCTTCCATACTGTATTGGCTATTCTGGCTCTTCTGCCTCTCCATACAAATTTCAGAAACAATTTGTCAGCATCCATAAAATGATTTGCTGGGATTTTGGTTGAGATTGCATTGACCTCTAGGTCAAGTTTGGAAGAACTGACATCTTGACGATATTAAGTCTTCCTATCCAGAAACATGGAGCATCTTTACATTTACTTAGTTCTTGATGTCTTTCAACAGAGGTTTGCCATTTTCCTCATATAGACTTAATACATATTTTGTTAGATTTATACCTAAGTATTCTTGTTTTGGGTGCTAATATAAATGGCTTTGTGTTTTTTTATTTAAAATTCTGCTTGTTCATTCTTGGTACATAAGAAAGTGATTGACTTCTGTATGTTAACTTTGTGTCCTGACACCTTACCATAATCACTTACTAGTTCCAGGAGTTTTTCTACATATATGATTGGGTCATCTGCAATAAAAAACAGTTTTTTTCCTTCCCAATCTCTATATATTTTATTTCCTTTTCTTATTACATTATCTAGGACTTCCAACACAATGTTGAAAAGCAATGGTGAGAGGGACATCCTTGCCTTGTTCCTGATCTTACTGGGAAAGCTTCAAGCTTTTCATCATTAAGTATTATGTTAGCTGTAGATTTTTTGTTGATAATCTTCATCAAGTTGAAGAAATTTCCCCTATTGCTAGTTTATTGAGAGTTTTTATGCTGAATGAGTGTTGGATTTTTGACAAATTCTTTTTCTGCATCATTTGATATGATCATATGACTTTTTTCTTATTTTGCCTGTTGATGTGATAAATTACATTAATTGATTTTTGAGTGCTGTACTAGCTTCACATACCAGAAATAAATCCCACTTGGTCATGGTGTATAATTCTTTTTATTCACTGTTGGAATTGATTTTCTAATATTTTGTTGAGGAGTTTTGCATCTATGTTCATGAGAGATATTGGCTTGTAGTCTTCTTTTCTTGTAATAAGTTTGTCTGGTTTTGGTATTAGGGCTATGCTGGCCTCATAGAATGAGTTAGGAGGTGTTTTCTCTGCTTCTGAAAGAAATTGTAGAGAATCTATACTTTCTTCCTTAAATCTTGGATAGAAGTCCACCAGTGAACCCATTTGGGTTTGTTGCTTTCAGTTTTGGAAAACTACTGATTATTGTTTCAATTTCTTTAATAGATATAGGCCTATTCAAAATGTCTAGTTGATAATTCATTTTCAAGAGTATCTTAAGTAATCTTGGAATGTCTTTTCATATACGTGATTTGTAAAAATATTTTCTTATCTTCTGTGGCTTGTCTTTTCATTCTCTTATGATGTCATTTACAGAGCTAAACTGTAAGTTTTCGTAAAGTCCTATATATCATTTTTTTTTCATGGATTGTGCTTTTAGTGTTGTATCTAGAATCTCATTGCTGAAGAAACTCATGGAGATTTTCTTGTGTATTTTATCTATAAGTTTTATAGCTTTACATTTTACAGTTACGTCTATGATTATTTTTAAGGTTTTGTTTGTTTGTTTAAAGTATGAGGTATGTGTCTAAGTTTTTTTCTTCTCTATAGGTATCTATTTGTTCCAGCACCATTTATTAAAAACACATTGTTTCTCCATTGAATTACTTTGCGCTTTTGTTGGATCTCAGTTGACTGTATTTTGTGGGTTTATTTGTGTGCTCTCTAAACTATCCCATTGATCTGTGTGTCAAGTCTGTTGTCAATACCACACTCTCTTGATTAATATAGGTTTATAATAAGTCTTGAAACTAGGTAATGTGCATTCTCCAGCTTTGTTCTTTTTCAGAATTATTTTGCCTATTCCAATTCATTTACAGTTCCATATCAATTTTAGAATCAGCTGATCAACGCCTACAAAATATCTTGCTGGGATTTTGATTGGGATTCAATTGAATTATTGATTAAATTAAGCAGAATTGACATCTTAACTATATTGAGTTTTCTAATTCATGATCACAGTCAAAATTGTATTTAGGCAGTGAATATCTCATCAGTTTCTTTTTCATTTCTTAAAACGCATAGTAAAAAGAATGTATAGCACAATTATAGTAAGTTCCACATTTATTATAGAAAAATTCAAGGGTCAATATTTCCTAAATTTTTTCTAGTTTTATTCCTCTCTGTTTCTTCTCCGGATTCATATTATGCTTTCATGCCCACACCTGGAGAAAATCCACTCAGTGGCATATTCTAGAATCTCAAATATTAGTTTAGTTAAAAATAAGTAGTATAGACAAATTTCACACTAGATATTGGTAGTTATTTATTATATATAATTACCGTATAATTATATCATTGAAAATATAATGTATATTATATATACATTATATATCAATGTAATATCAATTGATATTACATTGGGTTGATGCTTGTAGTGGTAGGACTTCTAAAGGAAAGATACGAATAATTCTATCCTTCAGAGTTACAGTTTTGTTTTTCAAGTCAGAATTTCACAATATCTGAATCTTAATAATAAATTATATAATTTTAGAATATATTATATTGAAATCCCCTAAGAATGTAATATGAGGGAAGAAAACTAGCTAGTTAATCTGTTACATAACTGTTTGAGAATAATTTTCTGAACAATGATCCTTGACTAACAGTAATATCAAAAATATGTTCAGAATTGTTTTGATATGTATGCATATGTGTAGGAGGGAGGAGTTCATGTTAAAAGCAGCTCCAGTGTGTTACATCTAACATTAATGATGCATATTTGTTTGCAGACTTCATTTAACAAATGATATATTTAAGTTCTAGTAAAACCAACAAAAAGGAAATAGGTATACATCTACATAATTTTGAGATTGAAGTTAGTGTTAAAATGTAAATGAAATGTAGAAAGAGTCCTCAGAGTCTGTGTCTCTTGTATCATATTGATCAAATATATGTACAGTATTTTTAGAAGTAGAAATAATCATAATTATTATGTTTTTAATATGCACACACCTATTTAGTATTCATCATATTTACTATATATTTTGTGAATTAATACTTTCCAGGGTATTTCACAGAATGATTTACCAAACTAATTTAATTTCTTCTTTCCGGAAAGAGAAGTCCCAGTCTTTGTATTACGTATTGGTTCTCACCAGAAATATTAGTTATATTATATTAATTGGAGGCTTTTTCCCCATCTAAATTATTAGAGTCAGTGCTTCTAACAATAATTAGGGCTAATTTTACCAACACATCCAGCCTTCCTTCCAGCAATTATATATTTCTGGTTGAAAGTTCATGATAGATGTTCCTTTATAAAAGTGTTGTTATACTTACTATTTTTCATTTCAAAGGACTGGGTATACCACTTTATTAAGACTAATGTTTTCTCATGTTTCACTGGAGAAAATAGAAATGTGGTCAGGTAAAATTTCTTTTAATTTTGAAAAAGCTTAATAATTGTCTCATACTTCATCCCAATAGAGGCAAACCAAAAATATGATAGTCAAAATATCAAATTGGATACTCAGATTTTTTGCTTATAAAGTAAAGGAAAAAAATGGACTTAGATATTTGTTAAAACATTTTAGCAATTTTTATAGTACAATAAGGGCAGATTTCTCAAATATACCCCTGACACATTTTTATCTAGCTCATTCAAAGTTAAGGTTTCAGTTGCCTTTTCTTGGTCAATATACATTAAAGTTAGTGACAGTGGTGTACGTATATTAATTTCAAAATGTTTATCCTACTTTATATTATTAAATATGTCTAAAATGCTTTAAAATGACACATAGCATACACATACATATTAATAGTGCATTTATAATTTATTAAAACAGGTTTGAGATGAAGTATTATCTTGAAATGTATTCTACTTTAAAATTTTAGGTTGTTGAAGGAGATTAGTTGAATTGACCTAGAACTATACAAAACTGACTATTTTAACTGATGGTCTGAATCATTCTTTCTAATAACTCCTTCTCCACTCTGAAAACTTGTCATATATGGGAGCTAATAACCATTTGAGTGCAGTTAAATTATCTGTATACTGGTGGGGCTAAGAATCTAGATATTGTGATCTCCTCTCTTGTTTTCTTTCTCCATATCCATCACTCTAAAACTTGGTTTTCCTTCTCAAAAGATGTGTTCTATGAATTGGCCTATAATGTACCCCCAAATTTCATTTTTTGTCTTATAGAACTCTGCAAAAGTCTGCAAGACAATTACTAATTTACAGATTTTTGATGGTACAGTCAAGATGTAGATGGCAATCTAAGACACACTGGTTGATTATAGGAGCGTGTTAATATACAACCCTTCTTAACTATAATAACATCTAAGACAGAGGAATTTGAAACTATTTCCCCTTTGTCTATATTTTCAAGTGGTAAATGTTGTAGGATTTTGTGATATTAGCTGTTAAACTGTAAAATTACCTTAGCAATTTGCTTAAAACACCCGGATAATAGTAACAGAGGATTACAAAAATTTTTTAAGAAGTATCTGTTCTGTGTATCCAGAAGGAAAAGTGTCATTAATTTAATAAATATTTGTTAGTAATTTCCTTTTATAATTTCAGATAAACTATCCTCAGATATTAACTTTTACTGTTAAGGCCTCATTTCAAATAATTCTCTCATGTATTAATAGGAGAATTTGAGTGGCTTTTAGGTAACTTCATGGGCAAACAATGGAAAATTATACCCTATTTTTCCTAATTATGACATTAAAGAAGACCTAAAGACCAAACGTCCTTTTCTTATTGGCAATATATAAAGTGCTTCTAATAAAGTATGCTGTGAAACATGAGTATGCTCTTTCCTCCTTCTTGTTATTTTTTTTCTAGAACATAAATTTTCTCTTTTAGAACTAACTCCAGCTCTATGTCACAGGCCTGAGTCCTCTGCGGTAAAACATAAATCAATGAATAAAATAGATGATCAGGTAGAGCAACAACAAAACACTGTCATTGGCATTGACCCAGGAAGGGAGCATGACCGTGGGTATTGGATTACCTTCCTTGCAGATCAGTGAATAACTTCTGTCTTGAAAAGGAGAGCCAGATAATACGGTACAAAATCTATGGTAAGCAGCAAGCATATTCCTTCCGTTACCGTTTAATGACCACTTAGTATATAGAGATTTTGCTAAGTTTTTTTTTTCTTTTTTAAAGATTTCATTTTTTCCTTTTTCTCCCCAAAGCCCCCCTCCCCCCCCTCCCCCCCTCCCCCCTCCCCCCCTCCCCCCCTCCCCCCTCCCCCCCCTCCCCCCCTCCCCCCTCCCCCCCTCCCCCCCTCCCCCCTCCCCCCCTCCCCCCCGGTACATAGTTGTATATTCTTCGTTGTGGGTCCTTCTAGTTGTGGTATGTGGGACCCCGCCTCAGCGTGGTTTGATGAGCAGTGTCATGTCCGCGCCCAGGATTCGAACCAACGAAACACTGGGCCGCCTGCAGCAGAGCGCGCGAACTTAACCACTCGGCCAAGGGGCCAGCCCCGAGATTTTGCTAAGTTTTATGGTTAAATGCTGAAGACGAGAAAGCCATTTTCACCAAGGACCTGAAAATGTAGTAGGAAACATCAGTTAGGAAACAGATAACTACATGTAATGTGATGAGCTTTGTTGTATATATCTATATCTGTATTTAGCCATATACCATATAGATATAGTACTCTCACATAAGGGATTATTTTAATTTAATGTCTGAATTTCCTTCAGCCTTTTTTTCCTTTACGGATTATTATCATTGGATTGGATTGTCACATGAAATAGTTGAAGGTTCCTGTACTTGGTGTTCTCAATTGAAGTCTGGGAAAAATATGCACAGAATCTTCCCTGGGTTTCTGGTTCAGATAGAGAAGTAACTGATGGTACATGTGGGTGGAGGTTGGGAGGTGGATGAGAGAAACAACTCAATATTTACTCTAAAATGACACCTTTTGTAAAACATAAATCATATAATTTTAGCCATTCAGGAGCAGCAGATTTTATTAAAGAAAGCAAATCAAAATTCTTTTTGTGTTGATGTCTTCATTGTTTGTGTTTTTAATCTATTCCTAGTCATTTATGCATTCTCAATCTATTCATACAGTATCTGCTATAGTTTATTGAACATAATAAAAAGGAAATGTAAGTCAGAAGAAAGTTAGCTAACTATAAACTTTCTGCCTCAGTAGAATTTTAGAAATCACTAATAGGTAATGTAGTGGATTTCTTTTTGTATTTTCATCAAATTTAAAAGTATTCTTTTCATCTCATGAGGGCTTTCCAGATTGACTCAAGGTTGCTTAAAATACGGCACGCATTTAAACATATTGTTGCAGATTTCAGGTAATCGTAATAGTGTTTTTATCTTAAGGTTAGAATAAGGCTGTTAGTTCTTCCCATTTTTATGTAGTTGTACAATAATTTCCCATTACTTATACCCTAAGCAATTACAGAACTCTGGTGAATAAGTCTTGCATAAAGAAAGGATACACCTTGTTAGAAAGAAGCAGTAATTTCAGTCCATTTGTCCCATTTTTATCAGCACTAAATAATACCTTTGATGCATCCTAGTGAGATTAGAGATGCCAGATAAAATACAGGATCCCCAGTTAAGTTTGTATTTCAGATAAACAATGAGTACTTTCTTTTTTAGTGTAGGTATTCCTTTGAAAACTTTTTTCTTTATCTGAAATTAAAATTTAACTAGGTGTCTGGTATTTTTATTTGCTAAATTGGTCACCCTATACTGATGCTATGCTGGTCACTACAGAGATTAATGGGAAATGTTACAATCTTTGCCCTTAAGAGGTATATTTTACGTCATAGTCGCATATGATAAGATCCCTATAGAGACATTTGAGAAATTATCATCTTCGTGCTCACATAGTTTATAACTCAAAATATTTACTGATAAAAAATTCAAATATTATATATACAAAATTCTATTAATACTTTAAAGTAAGTACTGACATAAAATGTTAGTTTCATTACACATTATCAATGTTTTGTTTTGTGAAAGATAATGAAATTGTGTAATCTGAATGTCGAGGCAAGCTTCGTTGAATGAGGTTGTCATCATTATTAAGTTAGCCAAGAAAGGCATCACAGAAAAAGTGAAACGTCTAGTCATCTTGGAAAGTTTCAAAATAAAATTCAGAATTACTCAAATTTAGAGTTCATTGTAGGTCTCATTGGAATAGAAAAAATAATTTAATTAAAGTTAACCTGCTAGAGAAGGACCACATATACTTAAGTTCAAGAGTATATTATGGGTCATTTAGTTCCACTTTGTCATATTCCAGATAGGGAAGCTTAGCAAAAGGCAATTGACTTACAAAAACTGATCTATCAAGGCTACAAAGCTTGGGTGTGAATCCAGCATGTTGACTCCAACATAGGATTTCTGCAACTCTATACAGTGGCTTTTTCATTATATTATGCATTCTTCAATTTAGTCAGGAAAACCTTAGATTCCCAATCAGAAAGTAAAGGGGTTCCACTCTAGGACTTTAAGACGATGTATAATTAGAACAAATGGATTCTAAGAGATGTCATTCATAACTAAATATAGATAGTAATTGTTAAATATTAGCGAGTAAAGGAGGAACAAGAATAAATTTGTTATGCAGCTTTGATTTCTAAATGAAAAGGGAAAATTTATTAACAGACGAAAAATAGCAAGTACTGATATGGGGAATGAAGGATGATGAAGCAATGGTATTCCTGATTTCCTACTTTAAAAATATGGTAAATATAATACACGTATATAATATGAGTCCTAGCAATGTAACAAACCTTGATAATCTTTTCCTCTCCCCTGTAGACTCACTTGCCTATAAAAACCAATGTAAATCTTTTCCTAAGCTCACATAAATTAAATAAACACAATTGTAACATGTTGTTGCTTCATGTTGTTTTTCTTTTTCTATTCCTCTTCATCTTCTTTCTTCTTTTCCTTTTTTATAAGGCATTATAAGTGCTCATTATTATGCAAATTGTTCTTGTCCCTAAACAACAAAACCTACAGAATCTTGCTTCTAAGTCATCCCTTAAAGGATTCTTTTCTTTAAAATGCATGGATATAAGTGAACAGGTGGTTAATCGTATCAAAAGTTAAAGGACAATAATATTATTTCATTCTAGTAGAATGGATGTACACATGATTGGGGCAATGATTATTTCCATATCATATTTTTTTATATTTGCTTAGTATAAATAATATTCAAACTTTAATGACTAATGCTTTTTCCATCTTACCACATATAGTTATCTGAATTCTGACCCAATATAATTTTAATATATTGTTAGCTCAGGGCTAATCTTCCTCAAAAAAAAAAATTTAATTTAAAAAAAAAGAAATCAAATTATGATTTAGAGTAAGAAAATAAAATGCATTACAATATATTCAGAAAATAAATGATATTAGGATTTTTTTAACATTTAAGATATATTTAATACCTTAATAAGTCTTTGCTCTCCCCATCTTGGACTTTAGTAAGATATTTGAGTAAATATAAAGTTACAACATCATTGTAGTCAGTCAGCCTTGTCTTTCATACACTAAAAGATAAAATATGATATATTTTTAGGATTATTTGTAAGACCATTTCATCAGAACTGGACATGGAAGGATGGAAAATTAATGACAACTGCCTGTATCTGAAGCATCCTGTGTGGTTTCAACCAGACTGGTGTAAATATACATTAGTTTCTGAGGTTATAGCCTCACAAGAGAGTCCATATGTCTATTTTTGTTTATGCCCAGTATCTACCTGTAACCACTACAAGTACTGAGCTTTGTCTGTGTGAGTCCAATAAATATCGAAAGACAGATTCTATGAATAGAACTAGTTTTTATCTGAAAAAAGTCAGGGGAGAGGCTAGTAACAAGTAAGCTTAAGCCAAACTGTAATATCTGGATATATAGATTTTAACGTGTTTTCTACCTTCAAATATAATTTCTTATAGTTTGACATTTAAATCCACCTTTGTTTAACTGATATCTGTTATTTCCAGTATTATTCCTTTTCTTATTCCTCTAGTTGTCTAGAATCTTAGTTTCTATATACCTATTTCTTCCTTCACTGCATACTCAATTCACATGAGAACTTTTACTTTAGACTACTCAATTCTAATTTTTTTCATGGCAGTGGCTTTTCCTAATTTATTTCCAGAGTGGTTGAGTATTACCTCTACAAATTAGATGCTATTAAAAGGTTTATTGTACATAATTTAGTTAAATAGGTGCAATTTTTTATTTTTGCACATGGATTAGAAATATATCCAGTTATGAATTCACATTTCCTCAATTATTTTTACCAAGGTTAGTATCATACAACTGTAAATAGCTGTCCCACTCTAGGCTAAGTCTGGACTTCTCATCAACTCTCACAGGGTAGTGGCAGAAAAATCTCTTCATTCACCTACCAAAGTCTGTGTGGGCTCTCCTTAACCAGTAGGGCAAAGAAATCATCTAAAATGTTCCATAATGCCAAAATTTTCAGACTCTGAACAACTTCCAGGTATTTTTTAAATTTAAATACCCTATATAATTTTAACGAAAATAAAATTTTAGTTGTTTTTGTCTGTCATCACTGGTGGTTATGATTATAACAGGCATGTAAATGTCTGATATTCTCTTTAATATTTCCCAGGCATACTTGAAAGAGTGCTTTTAGATGTAGTCAAAGGAATAATAATCTGTTTCGTGGCTAGATACAAAGTGTAATCAATTAATTTAAATAGTTTTAGGAGAGCTGGATGGGCCATTGGGTGGACCTGTGATTTAAGTGTCTTTGATTTTACTACTAGAGTATTTGTATTTCTAGTGATCTTTGAAAATAACAAAATTCTAATCTCATTTGATTTACAAGGTTATACATTAATTATTTATTTTCTATGATAAAAGAAACCACAAGGCAGACAGACAATCCTTGCTGTGGACTTGGAGCCATGTCTTGCCCTTCCTCCTCCTTTGCTCCTCCTCCTCCCCCAGAGGATGAGTAGATTTATCTCAGTCTCTGAGCATACCAACATGGATGGTAGAGTAGCTATACCAGATTTTATTCGTTTGTGTTCACTCTTTGTTACCTTAAGGTACGTTTTCCTCTTATTTTCCTACTCTCTAGTTGTTACTATTTGGGAATTTTTCTATTTAGACAAAATACAGAGATTGAAATATTTTCAAAATATATATAGAAGTAAAAAAAGCATATGTGCTTACTTTTAAAATCTCCCTTATTAAGAAGCGTATTTAAAGATTTTTAAAAAGCCATTTGTCCAAATTTAGTCTTGTTTCTTCATGTGAAACTGAGAGACTTAAATAAGATGATCAAAGTTGAGAATTCAGTAGACATGTAAAAGGACAAAAAAGTAGAACATTAGTACATGATTGCCTCCTTTTGATCATCATTAAACTTAATATCTTTTAGTTGGCGTAGAATTTCTCAACTTCAGCATTGCTGACACGTTAGGCTGGATAACTCTGCTGTAGCAGGTGTAGGATTGTAGGATGTTTAACAGCATCCCTGGCTTTTACCCACAAGATGCCAGTAGCACCAGCCCCTCCGTTATGATGCCAAAAATGTCTCGAGATATTTACAAATGTCCCCTGGGGGCAAAATTGCCCCAGGTTGATAGCTACAGAGTTATATTTTTCAGAAAATTAAAAAATGTTTTGGACATACATTATGAACATAACCAATCTTTTTGATGCAGTCTTTTACCTTGTTTCAAAAGTAGGATTCTTCTGTAATATAAGAAAACACTTTTTCCTTATACTGGAGTATATAAATTTATTTCTGAGAGAAATAAACATATCAACAAAATGTTTCCAACAACTGATGTCTTAAAGGTGGCTTCTAGAATGTGGGGATATAACATATTACTTTTGTGAAATTTAATAAAATTATAAATGTTTAAGGCTTAAAGAAAATACCACCAGGTTTAAACATTCCCTAAAATTTACAATAATTCTTTATGAGGGAAGTATGTCACTAAGTATGAAGTTCAAATAAAGAATCCCATCTTAATAACATAGGTTTAAAATAATTAGACATCTTCACTTTTGATTGTATTAACGAGGATAATGGAATCTGAACTGAAATTTTATGCTTAGTATTTAAACATATTTAATAAATTTTGTATTTAAAAATTTCGCTTATGCTGGAGGTCCCCAAGACCACTCTCAGAGTTGATGACTCACTAGGAGAACTCACAGGACTCTGTCTACAGTTGTGCTTAGAGCTCAGATTTACAACAGTGAAAGGATAACAAGCATAATCAGCAAAGCGAAAGGCAGATGGAGTGAAGTCTTGGGGAGACCAGGCTCAAGCTTCCAAAGGTCCTCTCCTAATACAGTCACACAGGTCACGTGAAATCCCCTGGCAACACGTTGTGACAATGGGTCAAATGTTGCCCACAAGGCAAACTCACTACGGAATCAGTGTTCAAGGTCTTTATTGGGGGTTTATCACATCAGCAGCCTTTGTCGGCATGTAACAAAATTCCAGACTTCTATAAGGAAAGCAGATGTACAACATAAACTATGTTGTTCACACAGTTTAGGCATAGTGAGCCATTCTTATCACTTAATGATGGTGGAAACCCTCTGGAAATCTAAATTTCCAGACACCAGCCAAGGCCAACCTTGTAAGCAGGTCTTTCAAGGATGGCAGTGAGGTCTGCTGAGTTAATTATTTTCTGCGCATCCTTCTAAATAGTTTTTTCTCTCTCCAGTCTGGTAGTTCATAGTAATTGACAGATTGGAAATTATCTTTCAGAAAGTTTAGGACATTTTGAGAACAATAATAAATGGAAAATAATGGTATTGATCTTTCAAACAACAGGAGCTCACATTTTCCCTGATTATCACTCATTCTGTTTCTCAGCTTCTCCTTTTCCCTTTTCTCCATATAGAATAATTCCTGTGATCCTGGGAATTATCAACCCGCTGCTCTTGCTGCTGTGTGGATTCTGTGGTTATCAGTCTATCTGATTAATTGAGGGAAAAAAGGAACAGACTATTTGTCAGATTATCATATTTCTTGAAACATATTTCAGATAACAGTTTTTAGTAAATGTTTTATTGCCACTCTGAGCAGAGAATAGGAAACAATGATATAAAAGTATCACAACTTTTTACTATGTGGTTGAACTTGACCTTGTGAGCTCTCGGTAACTGCATATTTTTCAAGGGAGTTTGGATGATTGCTATTTCTGCAGAAGATCTTGATAGTCGCAGTGGGTTATTAGATCAGTATAATGCGTTTTTTATTACTAAAATTATTTGCAACTGGTTACTTAAAATTAGTGTATCTTATTGATAACATTAGTGGGAACCTCAAGATTCTGAAATTTTGATTAGGAAGTGAAATCTACATATTAAATCAATCATTCATGATGCAGGGTTTTGTTGTTGTCCATTTTAATTAAGTTGAAACTTTGTCCTATTAATATTTACACACATTCAATCTTATAAGGAATTGAGATGATATTTTAGATATTTAGATTTAGTTATACACATTAGAAGTAATAGAGGATAAATGAAAACATCCTTAAGCACATATCTTTTTACAGTTTTGAAAACATTTATGGAGAACATTATGAAGGGAAAATACTATAAAGTTTAAACTTCACAATCTAATGAGCTACTGTTTTATAATTATGTGTTTTATATATATTTTGAATTGTCTCTCTTAGACTTTGAAAGTGTTCAGACATCCGAGAGCAAAGTGAAGAGCCTTAATCAATGGATTGAGTCTTTCTAAAACACCGAAAAATTTCTTCAGGTCTAAAAAGTTTTTGACTAAAATAAAGGTGATATTAGAGCTAGAACAAACTATCTTTACAGAAAGCTAGGTTGTTTTTCTTGCTGCAGTCCTAAAATACTTGGTTCCATAATGCAGTAAGAGCTCTCTAATACACCAGCATGGCAGTTTTGACAGTTTCTTGCTTCTTTTAGTTCTGCATGTCATCTTCTGAAACAGTGAATTTCACATTTATCAAACATCTCCTCCTATACTCATTAATTAAAACATTCACTCATTTCTTCATTCACATTTATTCGACGTTCACTACATGATGGACACTAGGCTAGTGATCAGTTATAAATACAATACGAACCCTGCCCTTGGGAGGCTTAGTGAAAGCATATAAATAAAAAATAAACCAAACTGTCAAGGTGTACAGTGGAGGTATGTACAAGATGTTCAAGGAGTAAAGAAATAAAATTTGAATATCTGAAAAGCAATGGTGACTTTATCGTTTCTAAATGTCTCCTTAAGAGAGGAGTTTAGAGTTATCATAAAGCTTTTATTGCGTTCATTATATGGCAGCATAAAAATAGTCTATATTCATAATAAATAAATTTTATACATTTATAAAAAATTTTGTAAATCTTAGAAAGGCCTTGCATTAAAATCTTAGGGGTTTTTTTTGTTTGTTTTCTTGTGAGGCACCCAGCCATTATTGAACAATTAATTCAAGCATTTCAGAATCCTTTAGTGGCTGGTCATGTTAAAAGGCTGGTTTCTAAGTAATCAAATATTTCGCCCAGAGATAAAACTAATTTGGCAGGGAAAGGGACCTGACTAAAATTATTTGTACATTTTGCCACTTGATCATTATCATTGCTATAACTTTTACCATAGTAGTCAGGTGCAATGTGTACTCTCATGTAACGTTATGTCCTGTTGTCCCATATGAAAATCCTAAAGTGACTGTCAAACTGAATTTGTATTTCATTGATGCTTTATAAGAACTAAATGCCAAAGTAATCTGGGAGTTGGAAAATTCTGAGTTGATAATAGTTCTTAATAACAGCCTCATTCTTTTGAGAGAGATAAGATACAAAGCCATAAAGTCTTGTTTGTGAGGTCCTGTGGGTTCTGAGTTATAAATATTTTCTTTCTTAGAAGACAGGCATGGACCTCCTCTAAATCCCTGGGTAAAATACAGAGACCACTGCTACCACCAAACCGCGGAAATGGTCTCTTGTTTAAACTTCTAATTTTGTGGTTTTTTGAATGCTACTTTTCTAGAGACAGAAAGGATCAGATTGATGATAAGTCTGACTTTCTTCTGTACTTCTGGGATACAAACATACAGTAGGTATCAGTCAAAGGAAGCGCTTACCTGCAGCTCTGAACCAGTGAAAGGGACACAGTCTTGCTTTATTTTTTACTCATCTTTCCCAGGTGTGCCCCACTTCTGCACACCTTTCTTTTCCCAACATACCATCTTGCCCTCACCATAGGATCTTTGCATTTGCTGTTCCCTCTGCATACAATGTTCTTCTCTCAGATCTAGCCATGGCTAACTACTTCACATCCTTCCAGTATTTACTCCGTTATCACCTTCTTAATGACGCCAGCCCTGACAACTCTATTTAAAATTGCAACCTGTGTATCAGTGTCCCCTAGACATCATCTCTGTACTCTTAGTCCCTCTTACTCTGCTCTGATTTTTATAGCACTTGTCACCATCTTACACACCCTATAATTTACTTGTATATTTATTTTTATCTGCCCCAAATCATCCCGAAGCCAAGATTTTTGTCATTTTTGTTCAATGTTATATCTAAAGTATGAACAACAGCCACAGAGTTGAGTAAATGATCAAAGGAGTTAAGAAAAGTAACTCATAATGTAATATAGTGTCTTCTTGAATATAAAACTTTCTGTTTCCTATCTCTTTATGCTTCTTTGTATTTAATTCATGGTTCAAGAAAAACATACAGACTGGAGTGCCTCCTTAAATGTTTTCCTCATGTTTCATTTTTCAGTGACCATATATAGACTTCATTATTTTTATAATTCTTTGCTTCTCACTTGACATAAGTTTTGTATTTCTCATCTCTAATGGTTTTAGTGTTAGGGAATCACCATTGTGTATTTACTTCCATGCAGAATATCATGAAGTTACTGTAGTAAGTCATACTTGGCTTGTCTTATCAAAAAGAGGACAAATTTAAGTGAGAGGATGACTCCTCTCCTTCTTCTAGACTGTAAATTTCTAGTACTTAATCCAATTCTTTATTCCTTTCTCAGGGTCTCAATGTCTTTTGCTTAAAGAGCTGGAGGAAATAGAAAAGATTCCTTGCAATAGAATTTAGATGGTTTGTCTCTTGCTTTCATTTGTTTTATATTGGATTGTGACCAATTGTATAAATAATAAAGTTATTTAAAATACTTCATACCTTGTTTAAATATGCTTCTGTTATTAAACTATTGGAGTGATTTTGAGTTTTGGTAATAAAGGTAATTGAGAAGAACATCATTATACAAAAATTTGGGGACATTTCTGCTACTTTTATTGGGAAGAGGTACAGAATTGGTATTCCTATGCCTAAGGGTTTCAGCCATTTCTATGATTTTAAGTACATATTGTTAAATTGAGCTCCAGAAACATTTTACCAGACAACTATAACAAAAAATATAATAGCAAGCTATTTCATCACTCTGCACCAATGTAAGATAATAGTTCAAAGTTTTGACAATTTGGTGGCTGATAATTTTTATTTCATGCCTTTAAGTTATATTCTTATGATATTTACTGAGTCTGTGGGTTTTTTCCCATTTTATTACATTTATCTTTTATTTCTTAGTATGCATTCCTTATACATTAATCTTGTAATCTCTCATTCAGGCATGTCTCATCAATTTTCCATTTAGTTTTTTGTCTTTGTTTATGATTTTAATATGTAAAGAAATTTCTAACATTAAAGCACACTAAAATTGTCTTTATTCATTTGAAATTTGTTATGGGATGTAAGGGAGAATGCTGAAGCATATATGTTTATATACACATATAAATATAATTATATGTCTCTAACTCTATATATTTCAATTAGGTGATCAATTGTCAGAGCACAGTTTAAATGATTTATCATTCTTTCATCACTGATTTTAATGCTATGTTTATCATACTAAAATTTAATATTGAAATAATTTTTAAGTAAGCTCCTTAAATATTTCATAATTTGTGTAAATATTTTTTGTGTCAATATACTTGGATATTTTCCTGGACTCATCTATACTAGTCCATCAAATTGTGAGTCTATTCTCATTTTCACATTAGATCTTTTTAATTATTGGAATTTTGTAAACCGAAAGTTCTTTTGTACCTCAAACTTTGTACAATGTCGGGCATACAGAACACTTAATTCTGTGTTGAATTAATGAGTAGAATATATAAAAGTATTTTGGCAGTTTATTTTTCTAATACAGTTCAAATGTCTTTTTTTTAAATTCATTTGGCATTTTGTGAAGGATTGTATTATATATTCAATATTTGAGTGTATATGCTTTGCCTTTGAAGAGTATACTAGACAATCAGATTTGCTCTAGAGTTGTCGAAAGACAGTTTCCTTGTTGATTTGATCCAAAATGTTCTCTATAATCTAGATGTCTAGTCAAGGACTAAATTCAACCAGAGCATTTTACAGCATCTGCCCTATGGCATTTATGTCAGTGGTGACTATGTGACTTGAAGGAAACATCAGAGCAGAGGAAAGAATATTTTATATATATATATAAAGAATATTATATACAATTATGATGTACATATATAAATTATATATTCTCTCTATATAATATATCTATCTATACCTCATATAATATATGTAATATTCTTAATTTTCTTCCTAATTTGGTTGACTTTTATATCTAATGCAATGTATTTACAAGTAAACTATTGCTTCTCTAACTGCAGGTGTATACACATATGTGAACAGCTTCCATCACCCTGATGTGTGCTTAAAACAATATCCTAGGTTATATGTCTTGCCTTTTATGTTATTGCCATGATTTTTGAGCCAGACCATTCTCTTGTTCTCTATACAAATCTATTTTTTCCTACTTATATATAATTTGTATATAATTTATAACGTTCTGCATAGTTTACTACTTACATGCCTATCTCAGTCTCTTCTACAAATGTATGAGTTTTTTGAAAAAGAGCGAGTATTTGCACACCCTCATGTTCCTCACAGTACCTGGTACAATGAACTTCACACAGTAAGTTCTTAACTATCACATTTAATTTGAATACAGTGAGTCTGGCCAGCAGCTTGAGTTTTCTAAATTTCTTGGGGATTTATCAGAGCAGAGTCTGGATTTCCAGGGGAATATGTGTATGAAAATGCGCACACCATTGGAATAATAACTGCACCAGGTCCTCTTCACACGCGTGTGAGAAGGCAGTTTGTGCTAAAACATGAGAAGAAGGTTAAAGGAAAAGCTATGAGGTTCACATCTCAATAATATTCCTGAGTTGTGATCTGCCTGCCTTTATTGCTATTGTTATTTCATGGTATTTGTGACTCTACTTTTTCATGGCAGATAATGAGTTTATGACAGAAGTCAGAGTGTAGAGTTACAGAAGAAATATCAATGTAGCACAGAAAACAGCAATTCAGAGCCTGTTTGATTTTATGAAAATTATGTAAATGAACTAATAAACATTTCATTTGTCAGGAATACTTAGTCTTTTTGGTCTTTTTTTATATTTCAAAATCTATTTAGAATTGTGACCCTATGGAAACAAAACTTCAGAGCAAATATAATGAGAAATGTAAGTGATAAATGATTTAACAGATGACATGTGAACAATGTCAAAAATACAAGGAAATATCAATAAGCAGCATAGAGCAAAATATAAAAAAATAAAATTTAATTAAAATAAACTTCTCAGGTCATCTATTTTCCAAGGTGCCTACAGAAGACTTCTTGGCATATTTTAAATATATCAAGTTCACTTACACTCTTTTATTCTTTTTTTTTTTTTTTTAAGATTTTATTTTTTCCTTTTTCTCCCCAAAGCCCCCCGGTACATAGTTGTGTATTCTTCGTTGTGGGTTCCTCTAGTTGTGGCATGTGGGACGCTGCCTCAGCGTGGTCTGACGAGCAGTGCCATGTCCGCGCCCAGGATTCGAACCGACGAAACACTGGGCTGCCTGCAGCGGAGCGCGCGAACTTAACCACTCGGCCACGGGGCCAGCCCCGACACTCTTTTATTCTTGCTTCTCCTCTTGTCAAAAGAAATCAGTCCTGTGAAAGTCTGCTTTTGTTTGAGCTCTAGATCCAACTTCTGTTCTTCCCCTACTGTTTTAACTTCATTCCATTAATTAACGCCTATCACAAACATCCAAGCACTTCCATTTAAAATGCACAACCTTCAAGGCGTAAGCAGACCCACACATTTCTCTCCCTCCCCTTAAACTCAGGGGCTTTTCTAACTTCCCCTTACCAGTTTATCTTCAAAATGACTGTACTTGAGCAAAACATCTACACTGATTATGTACTTTCTCACTTTCCAAATATTACTCAGAACATTGTTACTTGGTTTCCCTTTCCTCCACTTTATTGAGACTGTTCTAACTAAAGATACTAATGACTATTGTTTATTCATTCATTCTTTATTTATTCATTCATTTTGAGTGCTTTTTATTTTTCTAGTTCTGTTGTAAGCAGTATGCTTATTTTGTAATCCAATTTATTCCAATACTTGTGTTATTCAACCTATCAATAGCGTTTTATTGGATTAATAATTTCATTGTTCTTGACACTGAGTATTATTTTATTGTCATCACTTTTGTTCTTTCTGGTTTTCTTCCTACCACTCTGGTCCTGTACTTTTTGTCTCCTGTATGGATTTTTCTTTACCCTCTAATATTTTTCAGCTTGAAGATTTCACTCAGGAACATCCCTTTGATTTAGTATGATTCTTTACTTGTCAACACAATCATTTGCTATGATATGAGTAATGAATGAACTGGGATAAAAGTTGGGGGCAGGGAGAACACTGAAGACCTTATTACAGTGATCAAAAAGAGAGATGTTGGTTACATGGTAGCGAATCGAAGCTTAGGTATAAAGTGAATTGGAAAGAGTAAAGATCTATTCTAGTTGAGACACTGCCCATTACATAGAAAAGCACACTAAAAGTCCATTCAAGTCTTAAATGAAAGGAGGTGGAATAAACAAGGCTCTTCTTTTTTTAATCTATTTGAACGAGAGGTTTCAAACCGTGAATTAAATCCATTATTTATTTGAACTGATGTGAGTGGACAGCTTGTTGGCTGATGGCACCATTCGGGGGAGGGGGAATTACAGGAGAAAGGACAGATTTCTGGAAGTCAAAAATGGTAAATTTTAGGTATAATAAGTTTAATGTATCTGTATATACCCTGAAAACAAAGCTAAGTGGGCTTACTGGAAATGAAATGATGAAACCCTTCTATTTTATAAACTTATGCTTTTCAACTCACATATATATATAATCAACCTAGAACATATGGGGCTAGTATAAAAGCTCTCAAAAACAAAATTAGTTTAGAAATAATACTATATTTTTCCTAATAAAGAGAGTTTTTCCTTAATATTTTCAAGTGGAGTAGAGGAAAATGAATAAAAGCCACTTTTGAAAAGTCCTCTCCCTTTACATGTTCAGAATCATATTGCCCCAATGTCTCCCAGTCTGTGAATGGATCAGAGAGAAAGTAAATAAACACACAAACAACCAATAACATAGGAAGTGAAAGAATATACAATGGAGCAATTATTCTTGTGTTGTGCTAAGGTGTTTGTTTTGTGGTTCCAGAAATGTCTGTAGAAAAGGTATAAAACCGGGGCTGGCCCCGTGGCCGAGTGGTTAAGTTCGCGCGCTCTGCTGCAGGCGGCCCAGTGTTTCGTTGGTTCGAATCCTGGGCGCGGACATGGCACTGCTCATCAAACCACGCTGAGGCAGCGTCCCACATGCCACAACTAGAAGGACACACAACAAAGAATATACAACTATGTACCGGGGGGCTTTGGGGAGAAAAAGGAAAAAATAAAATCTTAAAAAAAAAAAAAAAAGAAAAAAAGAAAAGGTATAAAACCGAAAGTCAGGAAAGTCCCAGAGGCTTATATTAATCGACAAGCTGGTAGCGTTAAATTAAAGTAAATCATCTCTCCCATATTTCAGTTTCCTCAGCCCCACCCAGAGTTATGTTAAGCATTTTGTTGAGGCAAATCATAATTTAAAACCCTTATCACCTTACAGAGCACATTTAACAACTGTTTTACTGAAAACAGGAAATATTAGCAAGTAGAAGAGAACAGATCCAAACTTTCTGTGAGCACATAGACATCATTTCACTTATATTATCCTCATAGTTTGCACATTCTTGGAAGAAAAGAACGAAAAACAGCCATGTGGTAATCTGTTGGCAGACAACTCCTCCCCCCCAAAAAGGGCACTACGGCTACAAGATATCCTTTTACTTTTCTATGACAAGATGTAAAGCACACATCTCTATATCTGTCGCTGCAAGTAAGGTGGTCTGGAAGTCTAATAAAACTCATATACGATTCCGTACAAAGTCAGCAAAATATAGCCGGAAAATTTCCCTTTATTAACAGAGAAGACTGACCAGGACAGTGTTTGGTTTGAGGAAAAGTAGCACCAAATCTGAGCTGCTTCAGTACTGAAGTTATGGGTAAGGACAAAAAGAAATTGAGAAGAAAAGAAACTTGGCTGTAAGGAGAGCTGGGGCAATAACTTGAGAAGCAGATGTTGCAGAAGGGGGGTTGAACTATTGCTCACCCAACACCCCTTCTAGTCAGGGGACTTTGAAACCACTGTGGTCTCAGTGGGGTTTTTATTGTTCTTATTGTGTAGGTAGTTCAAGACTTAAATAGTTTTAACAGTTTGGTAAGGAGATAACATCATTGAGGTTACAAAGTATGTGAACAAAAATGACTATTTTAACTGGAAATAGTTGTTTGTAGGTTAATATAGGTGAGTAAATATTTCAGTTGGAAAACATTTACAACAGTAAGAAGTTTGTTTCCATTTAGGAGTTTAGAGAAAGAAATGGCTGCAACAGAATAGTTATATTAGGGAGGAACACCAGCCTTGTGTTGGCTTTTGTTTAATGGAAGAAATGTTAAATGAACATGTTTGTAGACTTCTGTGTAAACTTATGCCTTTATTTGTTTTGTGGCCAAATCAAACTATCCTTTTGACTTGTATGTAATTAAGCTCCCATTTCTGCTTCTCATTTTTCTCTTAGAGCAAAGACAAAGCTGCAACTCACACAATAAAATTATTTCTTGACTGGTATGTAGAGGAAGGGAAGGCAAAACCTTATTAAAATGCATAAATGCCATCAATTTATCACACAAATTGCTCAAGGAAATTTCATGCAAAACTAATCGATGGCCATTTATTACAGACAGACCAGAGCAAGAATTTTATTTTTAGTACTATACATCTTTTGTAATTTTATTGAGGGATAATTGATCTAGAAAAACTGCACAGGTGGGGCTTCCGGAGCACAGCACACAGGCTGCAGTGATGCCAGTGGCCTCTTTGGAGGCAGTTTCTGTGCTGCGTACTGGGGTGGCTGCCTAAGGTTCAAGTGCTCGTGGACTCAGCACACTCAGGCCTCTGCTCGCTGTGGGATCTTCATGGAGACCAAGCAGAGGCACTTTTACTTGTTGATGTTCAGTGTCTCTGGCTTCATTGGCCAGTTATTTAAGAAAAAACCTGGAGATATTTAACATGTACAATTTCATGAGTTTAGACATAGGCATACACCAGTGATTCCATCACCAAAATCAAGGTAATAAACATGTCCATCACCTACCAAAGTTTCCTTGTGTCCTTTGTGTGTCTATCTTTGTGGTAAGAACACTGAGCATGAAATCTACCCTCTAACAAATTTTAAAGTGCACAGTACTATATTGTTAATTATAAGGTGCTATGTAGTACAGCAGATCTCGAGAACTTAGTCATCTTATATAACTAACTTTAAACCCTTTGGATGACATTTTTCATTTCCCTCTTCCCCATTTGAATGGCCATTGTCATTCTGCTTCTGTAGGTTTGGTTGTTTCAGCTGTCTCATTGAAGTGGAATCATACACTTTTGTTCTTCAGGGACTGAGCTATTTCACTTAATGTAACGTCTCCCAGGTCCATCCATACTGTCACAAATGGTAGGATTTGCCTCTTTTCTAAGGCTGAGTAGTATTCCATTGCACGTACACCACAGTTTTGTTACCTATTCATCTGTCGATGGACACCTGGATTGTTTCCATATCTCAGCTATTGTTAACAAAGCTGCCGTGAGCATGAGAGTGCAGATGCCTCTTTGACATCCCGATTTCAATTCCTTTGGATGTACTCAGAAGTGGGATACAGGATCATATTGTAAATCCATTTTAAAATTTTTGTGGCACCTCCATAATGTTTTCCATAGTGGCTGCACCAGTTTAGGTTTTCACCAACAATGTACAGGGTTGAAATTTTACCACTCCTCACCAACACTTTTCTTTTTTTTCTATAGTAAAGATCATAAGAAGTGTGAGATGGTATCTCATTTTGGTTTTGATTTGCATTTCCCTGATGATTAGTTATATTAAGCACCTATTCATATATCTCTTGGTCAGTTGTATGTCTTCTTTGGAGAAACGTATATTCAAGTCCTTTGCCCTTTTCTTATTCTTTTTTTGTTTGCTGAGGAAGATTCACCCTGAGATAATATCCATTGCCAGTTTTCCTCTTTTTTCTTTTTCGATGTGAGCCTCTGCCACAGCATGGCTACTAACAGATGAATGGTGTATCTTCACATCCAGGAACCAAAACTGGACTGTTGAAGCGGAGTGCACAGAACTTCACCACTAGGCCACCTGGACTGGCCCCTATTGCTCACTTTTTAATCAGGCTGCTTTTTCTAGAGAGTTGTAAAATTTACTTATATATTTTGGAAATTAATCCCTTATCTGCAAATAGTTTCTCACGTTTCATAGTTTGCCATTTTATTCTGTTGATTGTTTTCTTTGCTGTTTGATGTACTCCCACTTCTCTCTTTTACTTTCTTTGCCTGTACTTTTGGTGCCATATTCGTGAAATCATTACAAAGGCCAATGTCATTAAGCTATTTCTTTATGATTTCTTCTAGGAGTTTCACAGTTTCAGGTCTTAAATCTTGTCAAGTTTAAGTCTTGTGAAAGATTAGTTGACTGTATATGCATGGGTTTGTTTCTGGTTTGTCTATTCTGTTCCATTGGTTTACATGTTTGTCTTTATGCCAGTACCATACTGTTTTATTACTGTAACTTTGCAATATATTTTGAACTCAGGAAGTGTGATGTTTCTAGTTTTGTAATTTTTTCCCCAAGATTGCTTTGGCAATCTGGGTTTTTTGAAGTTCCATATGGATTTAAGGATTATTCTTTCTTTTTCTGTAAACAAGTCATTGGGATTTGTATGGGAATGGTAATGAATCTGTAGATTGCTTTGGACAGTATGGGCATTGTAACAACATTAATTCATTCAATATATGGGAATGGGATGTCTTCCATTCACTTGTGTTTTCTTTAATTTCTTTCATCAATGTATTGTAGTATTCAGTGTATAAGACTTTTGCCTCTTGGTTAGTTTATTCCTAAATGTTTTGTTTATTTATTTATCTATTCATGTATTTATATTTGCTTTTTGTTTTTATACTGTTTTATTACCATTTTTTATTGCAGTAACATTGGCTTATAATATTATATAAATTTTGGGTGTACATGATTATATTTTGACTTCTGTGTAGACTACATCAGTTTACCACCCAAAGAATAATTATAATCCGTTACAATACACATGTTCCTAATCAACCCTTTCTCCCACTTTCCACCCCCTTTCCTCTCTGGTATCCACCAATCCAATCTCTGTCTCTGTGTGTTTGTTTCCTGTTGTTCTTATCATCTATTTATGAGTGAGGTCATACAGTATTTGACTTTCTCCCTCTGACTGAATCAGGTTAGCATAATGCTCTCAAGGTCCATCCATGTCACAAATGGCCAGATTTCATCCCTTTATTATGACTAAGTAATATTCCACTGTGTATATGTACCACATCTTCTTTATTTGCTCATCCCTTGATGGACACCTAGGTTGCTTCCAAGTCTTGGTTATTGTGAATAATGCTACAATGAATATAGGGGTCCATATATCTGTACACATTCGTGTTTTCATGTTCTATGGATAAATAACCAGCAGTGGGATAGCTGGATCAAATGGTAGGACTATTCCTAATTCTCTGAGGAATCTCCATACTGTTTTCCGTCATACCTGAACTGGTTTACACTCCCACCAGCAGTGGATGAGAGTTCTCTTTTCTCCACATCCTCTCCAATACTTGTTTTCTGTCTTGTTGATTATACTCATTCTGATGTGAGTGATGTGACATCTCATTGCAGTTTTGATTTGCATTTCCCTGATTTACATTAGTGATTTTGAATATCTTTTGATGAGCCTGTTGGCCATCTCTATATCTTCTTTGGAGAAATGTCTGTTCAAGTCTGTTGCTCATTTTTTAATTGCATTGTTAGATTTATTGTTGTTGAGATGTATGAGCTCTTTATATATTTTGGAAATTAACCCCTTATCTGATATATGGTTTGCAAATATCTTCTCCCAATTGTTAGGTTGTCTTTCTGTTTCATTGATGGTTTCGTTTGCTGTGCAGAAGCTTTTTAGTTTGATGTAGTCCTATTTGTTTATTTTTTCTACTGTTTCCCTTGCCTTGTCAGACATGGTACTTGAAAATAGGCTGCTAAGACCAATGTTGAAGAGTGTACTGGCTGCATTCTCTTCTAGAAGTTTCATGTTTTCAGGTCTTACATTCAAGTCATTAATCCATTTTGAGTTAATTTTGGGGTATGGTGTAAGATAATGGTCTACTTTCATTCTTTTGCGTGAGGCTGTCCAGTTTTCTCAACACCCTTTATTAAAGAGACTTTCCTTTCTCCATTGTATGTTCTTTGCTCCCTTGTCAAAAATTTGGTGCCCATAAATGTGTGAGTTTATTTCTAGGCTCTCAATTCTATTCCGTTGATCTCTGTGTCTGTTTTTGTGTCAGTACCATGCTCTTTTGGTTACTACAGCTTTGTAGTGTATTTTGAAATCAGGGAATATGATATCTTCAGCTTTGTTCATTTTTTCAGCATCTCTGAGCTATTTGGAATCTTTTGTGTTTCCATATAAATTTTAGGATGCTTTGTTCTATTTCTGTAAAAAATGTCATTGAAACTGTGATAGGAATTTCATTGAGTCTGTAGATTGCCTTATGAAGCATGGACATTTTAACGATGTTAATTCTTCCAATCCAAGAGCATGGAATATCTTTCCGTTTCTTCATGTCATCTTCTATTTCTTTCAACAAAGTTTTATAGTTTTCAGGGTGCAAGTCTTTCATCTCCTTGGTTAACTTTATTCCTTGGTATTTTATTCTTTTTGTTGCAATTGTAAATGGGATTGTATTCTTAATTTCTCTTTCTGCTACTTCATTGTAGGGTATAGAAACACAAGTGATTTTTGTATGTTGATTTTGTATCTGGCAACTTTATCATATTCATTCACTATTTCTAAAAGATTTTTTAGTTAATTCTTTAGGGTTTTCTATATATAAAGTTATGTCATCTGCCAATAGTGACAGTTTCACATCTTCCTTACCTATTTGGATCCGATTTATTTTCCTTGCCTAGTTGCTCTGGCTAAGGCTTCCCATACTATGTTAAGTAAGAGTGGTGAAAGTAGGCATCCTTGTCTTTTTCCTGTTCTTAGAGGGATAGCTTTATGTTTTTCTCCATTGGGAATGAGATTAGCTAAGTTTCTCATATATGGCCTTTATTATGTTGAAATACTTTACTTCTATATCTATTATATTCAGTGTTTTTATCATAAATGAATGCTATATCTTGTGGAATGCTTTCTCTGCATCTATTCACATGGTCATGTGGTTTTTCTTCTTCATTTTGTTAATGTGGTGTATCATGTTGATTAATTTTGTATGTTGAACCATCCCTGCCTTCATGGAATAAATCCCACTCAATCAAGGTGTATGATCTTTTCAAGGTATTGTATTCAATTTGCTATTATTTTGTTGAGGATTTTTACATAGATGTTCATCAGTGATATTAGACTGTAATTTCCTTTCTTTGTGTAGTCATTGTCTGATTTTGGTTTCAAGGTAATGTTGGCCTCATAGAATGAGTTGGGAAGCTACCCCTCATCTTCAAATTTTCGAAGAGTTTGAGAAGGACAGATATTAAGTCTTCTTTGAATGTTGGCAGAACTCACCAGGGAAGCCATCTGGTCCTTTGACTTCTGTTTTTTGGCAGGTTTTTGATTACTGTTGTGATCTCCTCACTGGTGATGGTCTATTCGAATTCTCTGTTTCTTCTTCTTCTTTTTTAAATGTTCTTTTCTCTTTCTTTTTGGTGAGGAAGATTGGTCCTGAGCTAACATCTCTGCCAATCTTCCTTTAGTTTGTGTATGGGATGCCACAACAGCATGGCTAGATGAGCTCTCTAAGTCTGCACATGGAACCAGAAACTAAAAACCCGGGACTGCCATGGGGAACATGCAAACCTAACCACTATGCCACTGGTCTGGCCCCTCTTTTTCTTCTTGATTCAGTTTTGGAAGGTTGTATGATTCTAAGAATTTCTCAGTTGTCATCTACATTATCCTATGTTGGCGTATAGCTTTTTGTAGTATTGTCTTACAGTCTTTTGTATTTCTGAGGGTTATGTTGTAATTTCTCCTGTTTCATTTCTGATTTTATTTATTCAAGACTTCTCTCTCTTTTTCTCTTGGTGAGCCTAACTAAAGAGTTTTCTATTTTCTTTATCTTTTCAAAGCATCAACTCTTAGTTTCATTGGTCTTTTCTATTCATTTTTTAGTCTCTATTTCATTTATTTCTGCTATGATTTTTATTATTTTCTTCCTTCTACTGATTTGGGGCTTTGTTCTTCTCTTTCTAGTTCCTTTAAGGGCACTGTTAGAGTGTTTATTTGATATTTTTTTGTTTGTTGATGTAGGCCTATATTTCTATAAATTTCCCTCTTAGAACCACTTTTGCTGTATCCCATAAATTTTGGCATGTCATATTTTCACTTTCATTTGTCTCCAGGTATTTTTTTAAATTTCTCCTTTGATTTCCTCATTGATACAATCATTGTTCAGTAGTATTATGTTTTATCTCCACATGTTTATGGCGTTTCTGATTTTCTTCCCATAGTTAATTTCAAGTTTCATAACTTTGTCTTCAGAAAAGATGGTTGGTATTATTTCAATCTTCCTAAATTTATTGAGACTTGTTTTGTGGCCTTATATGTATCTATCTTGAAGGATATTCCATGTGCATTTGAAAAGAATGCATATTCTGCAGTTTTTGAATGGAATGTTCTGTCTGTGTCTACTAAGTCCACCAGGTCTAATGTGTCATTTAAGGCCAATGTTTCCTTATTGATATTCTGTTTGAATGATCTATCCATGTGTTAATGTCCCCTATGATTATTGTGTTGCTGTCTCTTTCTCCTTTTATGTCTGTTGATAATTGTTTTATATATTTAGGTGCTTCTATGCTAGAAGCATAGATATTTACAAGTGTTATATCCTCTTGTTGGATTTTCCCCTTCTTCTTTGTGTAGTCCCCTTCTTTGTCTCTTGTGACAGTTTTTGAAAGTCTGTTTTGTCTGAGATAAGTATTGCTACTCCAGCATTCTTTTCATTGCCATTTGCATGTAGTATCTTTTTCCATCCCTTCACTTTCTGTTTGCGAGTGTCTTCAGGTCTGAAGTGTGTCTCTTTTATGCAGCATATAAATGAATCTTGTTTTTTCATCCAGTCAGTCACCTTATGACTTTTGATTGACTTATTTAGTCCATTGGCATTTAAGTTATCTTTTGATAAGAATGTACTTATTGCCATTTTATTACCTTTTTTCTGGGTGTTTTACTAGTTCTTCTCTGTTCCTTTCTTTTTCTCTTGCTCTCTTCCCTTGTGGTTTGATGGCTGTCTCTAGTATTAGCTTTGGGTTCCTTTCTCTTAATTTTTTGTGTATTTATTATAGGTCTCTGGTTTGTGATTATCATGAGGTTCATTTATAATAACCTATGTATATAGCAATCTATATTATGTTGATGGTCTCTGTAGTTTGACCTCTTGCTAAGAGCTCTACTCTTTTACTCACTTCCTCCCACATTTTATGTTTTCCATGTCATTTCTAAACCCTTTCTTTGTGCATGTGTATGTGTTACCTTCTTATCATGGAAATAGACAATTTTAATACTTTTGTCTTTTAACCTTCGTATTATCTCCATAGATGTTTGATCTGCTAACTTTACTGTATATTTGATTTTACCAGTGATTTTATTGCTTTTCTCTGTTTTTTCTTTTTGATAATTTTATAGTTTCTATTTGTGGTCCTTTCTTTTCCACTTGAATAAATTGCTGTAGCATTTCTTCTAAGTCTGGTTTCTTGGTGAAAAACTCCTTTAGCCTTTGCTTGTCTGGGAAATGTTTAATCTTCCCTTCCATTCTGAATGATAGCCTTGCTGGGTAGAGTATTCTTGACTGTAGGATTTTTCCTTTCAGCACTTTAAATATATCATGCCATGCTCTTCTATCCTGTAAGGTTTAGGGTGAGAAGTCAGCTGATTGCCTTAGGGAGTTTCCTTTGTATGTAACTTGTTGGCTTTTTCTTAACCCTTTTAGGATTCTTTCTTTATCTTTAATTATTGATATTTTACTTATAATATGTCTGATGTGGGCCCCTTTGGGTTTATCTTATTTCATGATCTGTGTGCTTCCTGTACCTGGATGTCTATTTCCTTCCTTAGGTTTGGAATGTTTTCAGCTGTTAATTCTTCAAATAAATTCCCTGACCCTTTGTCTCTCTCTTCTCCTTCTTGGACACCTATATTAGGGATGTTAGTGAGCTTGATATTGTCCCAGAGATCCTGTAGACTGACCTCATTCTTTTTAATTCTTTTTTGTGCTCAGCTTGGGTGATTTCCTCTAGACTTTCATCCAGGTTGTGGATCTATTCTTCTGTATCATCGACTCCTCAATTGAGTACCTGCAGTGAATTTTTCATTTCCAGTATTGTATTCTTCTTTTCTGATTGGTTATTTTTTAAATTTTCCAACTTTTGTCAATGTTCTCACTGAATTCATCTTTTCTTCTCTCAAGATCAATGAAAATCCTTATGACATGTTGTTTGAACACTTTGCCAGGTGGATTGTTTATCTCTGTTTCATCTAATTCTTTCCTGGGGTTTTGTCTTGTTCCCTTACTTGGAATGCATTCCTTTGTGTTCTCACTTTGCCTTTTTCTCTGTGCTTTTGTCTATGGATTAAGTAGGTCAACTGTATCTCCCAAGCTTAGAGAGGTGGCCTTATGTAAGAGGTGTCTTATGATGCCAAGTAGTGTGTTTCCCCTTCGTCACTATTTCCAAATGTTCCAGGAGTGTCCTTGGTGTGGGCTACGTGAGTCTTTATGTTGTGACAGGGTTGCTTTTGCTGCAGGTGTCCAGGGAGTCTAAGCTGTCTCCCTGGCCAGCTGGTTGTAATGCTCAGCTGCATGTGGCTTCTATGGGCCTTTCAGTCACTATATTGGGCATGGAGAGTCCCAGCACTGTTGGCTGCAAGGTCTAATACCACATTCTTGTTGCAATTTTTCTTTTATGTGAGTAGGCCCACAGCATGGCTGGTTAATTAGCTCAGGGGCTTATAATTGCTGTAGGCCTCTGGCCTGGAAGGGGTCTTGTCAGCTGTCTCAGGATTGTGTCTGAGTGAGGCTGACCCCAGCCATGGGAGCACTCAACTGTTTTAGGCTTTGGAACATGGAGCCAATCCCCTACGAGACTGTTTGAGAAACACAAGTCTGCTGTTGCCAACAAGCCTCACTGCCCATACAGCCACAAACACCATCAATACATTCCCACCCCAAGCGCATGACCCAACCCACTGAGCATACCCAGTAGCCCTCCTGCGGATGCCCCCCACACTCTACCAATGTAGACCCAATTCTAGTGCCTGTCCTGTCCCACAGAGATGGACCTACTGGCCCTGCTGCAGAGGTTCCAGGCACCACACACATTCAGGCCCACAAGTTTCCTAAGGACTTGCTGTTGGTTGGGACCAGTCCCTAGGGTGGGTTGCCCACCATGGCTGAGCTGGATTAAATCTCTGGTCTAGTGGGTGAGGCAAACCCCTGTGCTAACAGGCCATGGGAAGAACTCCAATGGCATCTGCCAGCATCTGTATCAGCACGCCTGTACTAGGTGACAATAATGACTGCCACCAATGTCTCAGTTCCTCGGGAGATCTCACCTGTCTCCAAGATGCACCCAGAGCCTACCATTTGAGTCCGTGTTCACCAAAGGAATTGTGTGCCTTTCTTTTTTGTGATTTTCAGTTGCTTTCTGAAAAGAGTAAATTTGTGTGTGGGCCCTTTAAGAGTAGGCTTTTTTTCTGCTTACGTTTGATAGTTTTCTTTGGGTATTCACTGATTTAGTTAATAGTCTCAAAAGTAGATATCACGAGACTTGTCTTGGTTGTGCTGAGTCTAAAAGCTGCTTATTGCGGTTATGCTCCTCTGCTCAGGTGCCCCACTCCTCCAGAGAAAGCTTCATACGTTAGCGTTGCTCCAGGCCAGTCATGAAGCACCACAGCTTGAAGGTGGCTTTTTTCTCTCCAGAAGAAATTTCTGCCTCTTCCACCTCTGTCAGCAGTGTCTCTAGTTTTGGGGGTTCTTTTTATCCAGTTCTCAGTTCTTCTCAGGGATAATTGTTCCAAGAGTAGTTGTAAGCTTGTTATGTCCGTGGGAGGAGGTGAGTTCAGAGTCCACCTATGCCACCATCTCGACACCATGTTTCCTGTTTACTTCTTAACTACTTCACAGGGGTGGTTTGAAGCTGACCACAGAGAGGCTGCATTAGCAAAGGTGGAAATAGTTCTTAATTTGGCTTCGTTTAAGCAGCTCAACCATTTATTTTCATAAATAAACTGTAGTGACACCAGTTTTGAAGCCCTAATTTGAAACCCATAGTAATTGAGATTGACATTTCTCAATGTTCAAAAAATATTTTCACTATTTCCAGCCCAAGTAAAAGTGTATGTAATTGTTCTTATATAATTGCACTGTCCAAACAGTAGCCAATGGACACATGTGGCTATCTAAATATTATTTTGAATTCATATAAATTAAGTAATATTTAACAACAAAAGTTCAGTTCCTCAGTCTCACTAGCCACATTTCCAGTGCTCAGTAGCCATTCAGAACATTTCCACATCTCTGTTTGTAACATCCAAGAAAACCACAAAACACAAATACTTTATCACTTTTCAATCCTTTTAGTGATACTAGATACCACCCCTGGGGGGCTGCTGGTTAAGGTTTGGCACTCTCACCATAGTGGATCTGGTTCATTTTCCCATCAAGGAACCACACTGTCTGTCTGTCAGTTATGCTGTGGTGGCTGCATGCTGCTGTCATGCTGAAAACTATGCCACCAGTATTTCAAATACCAGCAGGATCATCCAAGGTGGATAGGTTTCAGTGGAGCTTCCAGACTAAGAGTCAGAAGAAGGACCTGGCCACCCACTTTTCAAAAAATTGTCCATGAAAACCCAATGAATAGCAGTAGAGCATTGTCTAATATAGTACCAGAAGGTGAGAGGATGATGCAAAAAGACTGGGCCAGGTTCATTCCTGTTAGGCAGGGTTCATCTCTGCTTTACACAGGGTCTCTAGGAGCTGGAGTTGACTAGAAGGCACTAACATAGTGATACTAGAGATATACATTTCGACACTTTTAGAGGTTATCTATATGACGGATTAAGTAAATATATTTTCATATTTCGTCTTAAAAATAGGGTCAGAGAGGATTAATCTTGAGCTCAGAAGTCTTTTTAGGGGATAAAGACAGTAATTGATGCCCAGATAAAGATCTTAAGACTGGACATTCCATAAGTTCCATAGTCACAGTTCTGGTTCCTGTAGCTCTTTCTGTAGGCACAAAGATGAACAGTGGCACATGTGCCAAAAATCTGAAGGCTATGCATAGGAAATCTAAAAATATTGAATGAGGTTCTCTGCAAAAAAACACAAACCAAATGGATTATGCAGCATTTTTAGAGATAAAATTTAATATTCTGGTCAAATTTCTGTGGGTTATTCTTGTAGTAAGTACACTGATCAAACCATTTCGATTTGCCTGGAAGTTTCCAAGTTTTAAAATGGAAAATCTCTCATCTCAGGAGACTCCTCAGTCCTGGGCAAACCGAAATAGTTAATTTTCACCCTAGTGTTAAGGGATGGTTCTTTATGTTTCTTGTGTATTTTCCGTAATGGTAGCCTATAGTAGGAACTGAATAAATTTTCTATATTAACACTTACACAATGGTTAATGCAGATTTCTATATTTAACAGTTATACAATTGTTAATATAGACTCAACATAACCTGGTCCAGTCTGCCTTTCTAGTTATTCTATTCCCAGGAACCTTATGTTCCAGCTATACTGAATTTTTTGGCTTTCCTAAATCATGCATTTTCAAACAATTGTGCCTTTGCTCAGGCTATTTTCTTCGTGGAATGCTTCATCCCTCTGAACATATATTGAACTTCTCCAACAAGGTCCAACTCAAATAACACACCTTGTCACAACCCTTCACTGATCCTGCCTTTTCTTGAACTTCCTCTTTTCCCCAATAAAGTGAGTTGCTTCCTCTCCTGTGCTACTAGCATTTAAAAAAATTCTTTCTTATACCAATTGCTCCCTTGTGCTAACATTTGTTTACATGTTTGTTTTCTTTTCTAGACTGCAAGTGCAAAGGGAACTTTTTATTTTTATTTATTTATTTATTTATTTATTTATTTATTTTTGGTGAGGAAGATTGGCTCTGAGCTAACATGTATTGCCAATCTTCCTCTTTTTGCTTGAGGAAAATTTTTGCTGAGCTAACATCTGTGCCAATCTCCCTCTATTTTGTATGTGGGTCATGGTCATGCCACAGCATGGCGCACTGAACACTGTAGGTCCACACTGGGGATCAGATCCCATGACCCCATGGCCACTGAATTAGCGCATGTGAACTTAACCACTATGCCACTGGGCCAACTCTGGCACTATCTTTTATTACTAATGTCCAACCCTTTCTGGCACATAAGAATGCTTGTCAAAACTCATTATATAGTGTTTTATAATTTTTAAAGCTCATTTTACATGCAACACCTCATTTGATCCTCTCAATATTTCTATGAGCTTGGCAAAGTTGACTATGGTATATTTGTTTCATTGATGAACAAACAAGCTTAGAGATGGTGACTCAACGACGGTGAGGTAAAGGTGAGCATTCGGAATGAATCTCAGGTCTTCTGGTGCTATCTCGTCCTTTACACTGCATAAAAAGGCTTGGTCATCCCCTTCAGGTTTTCCGTGGAAAGTCATCTGACCTCCACTTCACTGTGCAAGACTACACTGTCATCAGCCCCAGGTCTTTTATACAAAAGTAAATATTTCTGTTCAAGTTGTAGACCTCGATGAAAGTGTAGTATAAAATCATGTTATAATTCTCTTAGACTTAGATGTTAACCTCAAGGACAAGGGGAGAAACAATCACTCTTTGAACCTCTTACGGGCCCACAACTTTTGGTTGCTCCACAAAATAATCTTCATTCTGTGGCTCCTATTGAATAAGATGATCCACTCAAGACTGAGCAAGGCTGGGGAGAAATAGTCCATAGATTAAAAAATCTTTAACATATTAACTCTTTGTCCCCATTCTCTAACTCCCTTTGAGTTCTGATTTACTTATTATACTCTTCCCCACTATCTACTAAGTGTATCATATTCAAACCAAGGTGGAGAATAGGTCAATAGGATAAATATTTTATATTGTCTCTGATTTTCTTAAACTTTGTTGGAACTGGCTCTTACTTGATTGTAAGCTACTGGTGGACAATTATAACTAAAAGTTAAATTTTGTACAGCAGTAGTTTTTGTGAAACTAGATTTTTATAGCCTTCAGGTCAGCAAATACAAGATATCCCCACTCCTTCCCCCCCATAATAGAGAGATCTCTTGGAATAATCAAACTTATTTTCCAAGCGCTGGTACTGTTCCCTATCCCTCCTTTTCCCCCTTCACGGGATGGAGTGTCGCTACCCAGCACCTACCACAGTCTTTTCCATATAGTAGATGCTTTGTAAAAGTTCAGTGAACTGGTTGTCTTTTGTACTTACTGCCTTCAGATTTTTTTCTGTAACTTAGTCTAAGGTAGAAGAGATTCATTTCTGTTGCTATGGAAACCTTTCAATTACCATGAGTTTTGCATATGCACATACTCATACCACAGAGTTGTATATTTGAACACGTTGGATAAGGATGTGTCTTTTGGATGTGGCTCACCTGTGAAACTAATTTCTCATGTATAATCTGAGTAGAGAACTTTAACTTTACTCAACCAAAGCAACAAATACAGCACAGCCAAGAGGACTAGTGGTAATTGGGATGATCTACCAGCTTTACCATTCTATTTTATTTATATATTATTACTTTGAGTTTCCAGGTTTGTGCCTCTGCTTCTTATAGTTAAGAGTGTAAGCACATATTTCATCAATATCAGGCTGAGTCTATTCATGTGGACATTTTTCATATGAATATAAATGATAGCTGAGATTATTTTGTATATCCTATTTTTAGACTATTTTGTTTGGATTTGAAATGTGTGAGACCTGTGAACATGGGTTGTGCTGTAAGTTCCACTACTGATCCATATGACGATTTTTGTTTTCTTGGTGAGGAAGATTGGCCCTGAGCTAACACCCATTGCCAACTTCCTCTTTTTGTTTGAGGAAGACTGTTGCTGAGCTAACATCTGTGGCAATCCTGCCCTATTTTGTGATGTGCGATGCTGCCACTGCATGTGTTGATGAGCGGTGTAGGTCCATGCCCAGGATCTGAACCTGTGAACCTCGGTTTGTTGAAGTGGAGCATGTGATCTTAACTGTTATGCCACGAGGCTGGACCCCCAAGGGATAATTTTTTAAAGACTTTGTTTTAGAGCAGTTTTAGGTTTACAACAAAATGAAGAGGAAGGTACAGAGATTTCCCATATACCCCAGCTACACACATGCATAGCTTTCCCCATTATCAACATGTGCCACCAAAGAGGTACATTTGTTACAATTGCTGAACCAACATTGACACCTAATAATCTCTCAAAGTACATAGTTTAGCTTAGGGTTCACTCTTGTTAGTGGACATTCTATGGGTTTGCACAAATGTATAATGACATGTATCCATCATTATAGTATCATACAGAGTATTTTCACTACCCTAAAAATCCTCTGTGTTCTGCCTATTCATTTCTCCCTACTCCCAACCCGTGGCGACCGCTGATCTTTTTCTTGTCTCCATAGTTTTATCTTTTCTATAATGACATATAGTTGAGATCACATGTTATGTAACCTTTTCAGATGGACTTCTTTCACTTAGTAATACACAAAAGTTTTCTCCATGTCTTTTCATGACTTCATAGCTCATTTCTTTTTAGTGCTGAATGATGTTGCATTGCCTGGATATACCACAGTTTACCCATTCACCTGCTAAAGGACATCTTGGTTGCTTTCAAATTTTGGCAATTATGAGTATAGCTGCAATAAACATCCATGTACAGGTTTTTGTATGGACATTAAGTTTATTGGTTATTCTGCTAACTCGTTTCCTAGCATTATATGGTAATGAGCTAGAATAGAAAATCTAAAAAGATTAATGAAAATAAACCACAAAGGTAAATGAATGATTTGAGGGTGGACATAGAGTCTGAACCATGTAATACAGTGGAGAGAACACTGATTGAAGAATCAAAATTCTTAATTATGGCACTACTTCACAGATCTATTTTCCCTTTCAATCTGTGAATAGACTTTATCCCTTAGTGTCACAGAGCTCAAATAGCAATCTGATATCATTTTTTGCCATTATTTTTTCATGTTTACTTAGTTCCTGAGAGGGCCTTCTCATTTAGGTACTTAGAAACTGGAGGAAGGTTGGTTACTGTTTGACTGACTTCTGGAGGCCAGATGGTACAATATAGAGGATTTTGACTCTAAAGCATTAGAGCATCTTTTTTTGTAAAGACAAAAGGACAAATGAGGTGGTAAATTAGGGGTTCAGGAAACCTCAAACACGTCTTTTGGGTTTTTACTGTAAGAGCCAGGAAATTAAATATCTCTTAGTGGCGTAAAGGTTAGGCATTAGGACAAACAACCATGGGGGTGGGAACCTGGCCAGGTGAGATTACTCCTCCCAATAGAGCGATGCAGACCATGTTTCTCTGGGAGCTCATGGTTATTCCAGACATTTACTTCAGTTTAGGACAGGAAGAACAGCATGCTGCTTTAAAATGAGAAGCTGCTGAGGTTTGAAGTTGTGACCGGAAAGCTTGAAGGTGTGACTAGAGCTGTGTGCTAAGCTTCTAGGTGACAAGTTAATACTGTCAGGAAGGAATGGGTAAAATGTGTGGTTTCCCAAATGAAAAGAGGCTTGGCAGCAAAGCATCCAGGAAGTGAATATTTGAATGCTTTATATATTCGTGTTGTATATGTGTTTGTGTGTTTTGCAGAAAAGTGAATTCGGAAGACAAAGTTCAAGAACATGAAAATATTTGTCAATTTCCTCCTCTTTCTGTTTTATTAACTGTGGTTGTGATAGATGAACTTTGGTGCTTCAGTTTTGTCCTTTGATTGAAGGGCCATGCAAGGAGTTCCAGTTAGTCCCATTGGAAGTTACTGCTGTTATCTTCTGATGCTGGTTGTCTTCTCATGTAAGAAGAAATATACCTTTTCCAGAAATTTAGAACCTAGTGTAAAAGAAACTAGAGCTTAGAGGGAACAGCTGTACAATTTGTCTTTCCAATCATTGTCACATTCTCCCTCTCTCTAAAACTGAAAAATCTAGGTTTTTATAGTCAATTTTCTTAATTGTAACATGTTCATGGGGTGCACATGTAGGCATCATCTCTCTTCTATGTGCTGCAGTTACGATAATGAACCAGACAGACGTGGTACTCACCCTGTGGAATTTATATAGAGGAGACAAACAATTATGTAAGCGTAAAAAGGTGTTGTGTACCTGTCTAGCTCCCATCATGAGAACTGTCTACCCTCCATCAACTATAAGGGTGTAAATGAAAACAGAAAGAAAGCTCAACATTACCAGTATCTCCACGGGGCTGCAAGATGTAAATAACCAGAGCTGAGGTTACAGAATGGTTTTTCTAGAGAGGTAGTGGTATGCTGCCACACGTTTCCAGCTCCTAAATTGTACTAATGTGGGCCTCCCACCTCATACACACACACACTTTCCTCCAAGCATCTGCACTCCAAACCTGACGTGTTAGGATACAGAACCTAGCTCAGTGTGTCAGGATTGTTGGGTTGCAGTCCTGGCTCTTCCACTATTTATATTACCTTGGAAGAGAGTGGAAAAATGAACATTTACCTATTTTGAAGTCTAAGAAATCCTATCCGTAAAGATAATCTCATTGAATTCTTCCAAATCTATGAAGTTAGTTATACTCATGTTGAACATGTGAGGAAAACGAGGCTAAAGATTTAGAGTGACTTGTTCAAATTTTTACAGCTAGGAAGGATTTGAATCTTGCACCTCAAATAATAATATTTAACATTTAATGAGTGCCTACTATATATTTTCCAGGTCTGGTTAGGCACTTTATATAAACTATCTCATATTAAATATTACATTAATTAATTTAATATTAATTTAAATAATTAAAAGATATTATCCCTATTTAGCTATGGTGAATCCAAGGTTTAGAGAAGTGAGGTGACTTGCTTCAAGTCAAACAGAGGAGCTGGGGCTGCTATTTCAATCCAGATCTGCCTGGTTCCAGATTTCATGCTTTGTGGCAGAGGTTTAATGGAAATCCAGGCCCTTTGAATCCATAGTCCATTTGTGCTCCGTGTATTCAGTCAGGCTTGATTTTAAACATAGGTCAAGAATTAGCAATAAGGTATCCTTTGGCAAGTCAATTAACCTCTTAATACTAATTTCTCCATTTGCAAAATTAGGACAATAATAGCTGTCAGCTTTAAGAAGTTTCAATATGGTTATACACACAGTAGGTCCTCCAATAAATGATGGTGTCTCTCTCTGCTGCCTTCTCGACAATCATTACTCTTTCTCCCACCCCTACAGTCTATGTTCTCTCAGCAGAGTTTCTTTTATTTATTTTTGGCATTGGGATAGAGGGCTGGGGATCTTTCTTTATTTTGAGATTGACAAAGCCAATCCAAGATTACAGTTAAGAGAAAGAAATGCCCAGCAGCAGGTGTCCCTGAAGTGTGCAGACTCCTCCCATGAAACTTTGCTTATGTTATTGAATTAAATTCGACTCTGGGAGGTATTTCAGTGGCCTGCCTGCACGTGGTGACAAGTGGCAGAGCTCAGTGGTGATTCAGAGATTAAGGGCTGCATTGGGAGACAAGTAGGCCAGTTGAGGGCAAACAACAGGCAGCATAACCTAGACAGGGTACTAGTGGTCAGAACACTCAGTAGACCGTGTCTGTAAAGTAGTTGGGAAGAGAGGTGGGGGCAGGAGCAAACTGAAGAGTGGGGAAGACTTCTAAAGTGGGACGGTTTAGCTGTGGCTAGAGGTCATAAGAGAAGGAAAGAATAAGCAAGGAATTTGGTCCGAGCTGGTGAAATCTGGATGGGTTTGTCTCGAATAATCAATTTCCCCTTCTGTTCCACACCTCACTCCTCTTCCTCCACACTCCGTAGTAACCACTCTCACCTTATTTGAAGAGCAATTTAAATTGGCTTCATAGAGCTGTATGTCAGAAGAATGACAAGGCCTGTATCAAACGAAAGTGAACTTCAATGACAGATTTGGGTGTATTCTGGCAGGCTTTGGCTCATAGAAAGAGTTGTAGAAATAAATTTCTTTTAGCTGGAAGGTTGTAGATCTTTATGAAGTAATATTCATACACAAAACTCAAATAGAGGAATAATTCACCAGTGTCTCTTAAAAATCAATAGTAAACATTTTCATACACAGCTAGTGGAATATAAATGGGAAGTATTTTTCTGGAGGGCATTTAATAATATGTTTCAAAGTTTTTTATCGTTTATATCCCTTGACCCCGTAATTTCATGTTTAAAAAATTTACCTAGGAAAATATTCAAAAGTATAGGCCAAATATTTTTTATACCAGCAAAAAATTGGGAACAACATAAATATCCAGTGGTAGGAGATTATCTAAATAAATTATGGTATAATCCATATGGTTAATAACTATATATGGCTTTAGATAAATTTTAGATAAATATTTTTAAATGAAGAAGCATTTATTAGAACATAGTTAGAATGAAACCAACTTTGATAGTAAACGTAATGTACGGATAAAAAACTAGAAGAAGATACACCAAAATTTTTATAGTGGAATTATGGGTGTTTTAAAATAATTTCTAAAATACGTTTATCTGCAATAAACATAACTGGAAAAAAATAATCTTTTTTTCAAATACCAACATGTAAGAGAGTTTCTAATAGGCTATGTACGAGTCAAAGAATTTAGTAATAATATTTTTATGTGTATGTATATAAATATTTATACATATAAATTTTAATCATTTGTTTTTCCTAGTAGTTTCTTTTAAGTATGCTACTCTTTGTTAAAGATACTAGTTTTTGTTTTCCCCAAAGCTGTGTTTGTTTATCTTCTCAGACCTCAAATACAGATTTTGAATGTTATTTTTCAAAGAGTACCAAGTGGTTGGTTAGTCGAAATGAAGGAACATATAGCTCGTGACCATTTTTCCTTTCCCGTCAACCTCAGCTTTTATCATACAATTTCTTTTTATCACTTTGGTCAAGAGGTGGGGCAGAAGATTTTGAGCTAGGGTACCGCTCAGAGATAATTCATTTCTGCCTTCCGTCTTACAGCCTCTCACACACCCGAGGGATCCAGGATTGGAAAGGCCGACTTCTCCCACCTTGTTGTTGGGTCAGCTTTCTCCTCCTGTGTCGCTGCGTGGCACAGACACAGGTACCCTCTGCTCTTATTCCTTCAGGTCTTTGTACCTGAGTATACTGTTAGTCCTTCTTATGAAGAAAAGATTATAGAAATATGGCCTTTTATTACAAATGACATGAACGTGGGATGGATGGGAAAGCATTCTCTATTGATTGCTTTAGAACTGCATTAACTCAGAAGGATGTGAAAACTGTAGTTCAGCATTCATGGAAAGTTATTTATTTTTTTTCAGTATGCTACGATTTTTGCTTTGTGTTATCGAAATGAAGAGAGATTTGGGAGTTAACTGCTTTTCATTTGGGCCTAACGGTTTACATACTATCAATCTCAAAGGATTCTGTAAGAGAAAAGACTCCTTTTCCTTAGGAAATTAGAGAAAATTTTGAATAATTAAGTTTAGAAAATTTTGTAAATTAAAAAAAATTAAAGAATATAGTTACATGTGCAATTTATTTTCAAAATTTCTTGTTTTGTGGATATCATCTTTTCCCAATGATTAATATGAACAGCAAGGTAAATTTTAAATATATATTATTTAAAAATTTCTTTTTATATTAGTATCCATTAATGGATTGAATACTTTATGGATATTAACTAATGACTGCCCACTGACAAATTTTATTTTCACATAGCTTTCTCTGGCAACATCATACACTAGAAGACTATTTCTAAAATTTTAATATACATAGAATTTTGGGGGATTAAAAATACAAGTGTCTAGGCTCCAACTTAAGAGACTTTTATTCAACACATCTTGCATGGGTCATTGGAATGTACGATGTTAACCAATCTGCAGTGTTAACCTCAGTAATTGTTTAGCAGATGGTGCATGGGATACACTTTGGGAAACACTCTGGTAGAGTCTTGTTGTAATTAAAGAGAATGCAAGAACTTTTTAATACTTGTATGCATATCAGAACATATATTTTCAGTTTCTTTAAATGAAGATATTTATATTTTTTCAGAATTTCAAAGACACAGAATTCTTGTGTTTTGAATTGATAGTTTTAAAAGTATGTCAGTAATTTGGGATGGTACCAATTCTGCCTAACATTTGTATATGTATGTTGAACATTTTGAGCTATATTGACTGGGGCAATAGGACCCAGCATATTCAATCTATTGGTAGGTTTTGAAAAAACTCTCTCTGTATTTTTTAATAATTATGGCAGTAATCACTATGGGCATAAATAGCTTTATCAGAGATATGGAAATGTTATCCATTTCTTATATAAATCACACTCAGTCTACGAGCTTTAGGTGCTTAAAGGAGTTGATAAACACACCCCCCCCCCCATACACACACAGATATACACACATACCTCTTAATCCTGGGTAGGTTCCTATAGGCTGACATTTTAATTTTTCTTTAGACAGAAATACTCCTGTTGCAAAGTTTTAATGCAAAACATATTTCTCTTCTTATTCTAGACATGAGCAGTCAAGAAGTGACTTATTCCTCCTTGAGATTTCTTCAGGCTCCTTCACAGTCACAAAATCGATTGAGGCCTGGCAGTACTCAAAGGCCTGGGAAAGATGATGACAAAGGTATATGTTTTAAGCATCTAGATACACCCATCTTTTATGGATTCTCAAACTTTAGAGTTTTGAAGAAAGTGTTCCTATCTGTACTTTAGGTTCTCAGATGTTAATATGAAATCATAACTGTGTAGACTAGTAGAACGAGATTGATTTTTTAAAGTTTGTGAGAACAGAGAAATTAATGAATTCTTTTAAATTTAAGAAGCTAATAGAATGTTTTCATTCAAATTTGTTTAAGAGGAATTCATGAGGCCTTTAAAAGTAAAGGACAGAGCCAGCCAAGACGACCTTGCACTGCTTTGGCCGTCTAGGTTTGGTTTCCGGGCATGGAGCCACATCATTCATCTGTCAGTAGCCATGCTGTGGTGGCAGCTCACACAGAAGAACTAGAAGGACTTGCAATAGAATATACAACTAAGTACAGGGGCTTTGGAGAGTAAAAAGAAAGAGAGAGAGGAAGATTGGCAACCGAAGTTAGGTCAGAGCAAATGTTTCCAAAAAAAATAAAAGGTAAAGGACAGACTAGAGTCTCAAGAAAAGATTTCATTCACTAGACAAATAAAGTCTTTAACGAATGAGACATGAAAAATGTGCCTTAGAAACAATGTTTTTATTCACAGAAATGATATTTTAAGTGTCTTAAATGCTTACGAAACCTAATGGCAATGAAGTAACAAAAATGTTCAAACCAAAAGGAGCAGTCTAACTTTTCTTTCTCTCTCTCCTCAAATATTGTCACAAACTCTAAATTGAGAATAACTTTTACTTGTTTAATCTAGTGACAGAGATTCAACCTTCAGAAACTGAAGACCTCAAAATTAGGAGGATAAATAGAGTAACAAACAGAACTGATGGAAAAGAAAGTTGATTGCTAGAAACTCCTTTAAGGATGAACCCAAATCACATTTGCAGCTTCAGAATAGCCTCTATTGGCCACCAATTTCTCAGGAATATTGACTGCTTTGTCCTTGCTCTTCATGATTGTGATCACAGGAAGGAGTATACATGTCAGTGTAGATCCTTATAAACGTGTATTGTGTCTGTTGTTATCTGTGCTGTTATAAGGGATGTACTTTTAAAATCCTATAGGACTGTTCTTGTGTGTAACATTTCTACAATGAGTGTATGTCAGTCGTAAATTGAAAACTTTAAAACTGTAATTACGAGATCACAAATTTAAATCAATTTGCATGATATATTTTTGAAAAATTTTTAGAGAAGATTATCTTTTTGTTCCAAATGTTGTCCTAGGTTAAGGTGAGTAGTGGGCCAGACTACTCCTAACGATTATCTTCTTCCTTCTTTATTTCAAGAGTTTTCAGTACCCTGGCATCTCTTGGTAGTGACTCTTGGGATCCTCTGTTTACTTCTTTTGGTGACGGTCATAGTGTTGGGGACAAACAGTGAGTAATTGAACTGTATCCTTCAAGTCTGAGTAATAGCAGTAACCACTAATTATGCCGATATTAACCATGCTCCAACAATTGTTCCTTGGCTATAATCAGGCAATGTCCCAGGTGGCTCTTTTTTTGTGATTTTTCCTTAGACACGTCACAATGTCATTTTCATTTTACTTACCTCTTCCAATGTCTTCATCTTTAATGATCTTTCTCATTCTGTGTAATACACGGTAACATTCTTTCTGATACAGGACTTAGTAATATTCTGCCCTCTGACTTTAGATGATTGTGAATCTTGGCTAATCATTCTTTTAAAAACAGCTCTTCAAAAGAAATTATGGAGGCTTGCCCGGTGGCACAGCAGTTAAGTTCGAGTGTTCTGCTTTGGCAGCCCGGAGTTCGCCGGTTTGGATCTGGGGTGCGGACCTTTGCACTGCTTGTCAGGTCATGCTGTGGCAGGCGTCCCACATATAAAGTCGAGGAAGGTGGTCATGGATGTTAACTCAGGGCCAGTCTTCCTCAGCAAAAAGAGGAGGAATGGTGGCAGATGTTAGCTCAGAGCTAATCTTCGTCAAAAAAAAAAAAAGAAAGAAAGAAATTATGAGTTTCCCTTGATGTTTTCGAAGTATACAATAAAGAAATAATTTAGTAAAAAGAGTGATTCTACACATGGATGTTAGATGATCTTGAATTCAACCTTTGTCTTTTATTTGAATTCCTTGACATCTTTAGAGAAAATTACTCTTATGATTCACTCAGATAAAATTACATATTTAGATCTTCCTCCTTTTTCTTCTCTGGATGTTCCATCTAGTCCAATAATACTGGGGCTGTTTCTTCATGTTTCTTAGTGCAGCTTTTCATACTCAGAAGATGTGTTGCTAAAGGTTGATTGACTGATTTTTACTTTTGTATTTATTTGTAAATGATGTGCTAACTGTTAACAAGAAACTAAACTGAACGATCAGGGGTTACCATTATAATTTTATTCAGATATCTTATTTTATTTATGCTATGCTTAAGTTGCTAATAGTGAGAAATTTGATGTGTCAATTCCTGTGGGCAGTTCATTGAGGTGTTACTTTCTAAATGTCAAATTCCTAATTAAAGTAATGAAATGAGTTGGTTGTCAAAGTGAGACTTTTTCTCTTGTATTAAATTTCAACATTTAAACATTATGAGTACTGTTTTGTGTTATATCTATACTGTTAATTTTAGTTTTTAAGCGTATTCAAGAAAAACCTCAACAGGAGGAAATTCCACAAAACTTCAGTCAAAAGTACAACATTATACAAAAGGACAATTACCTAAAGGAGCAACTTTTGACAAATAAGACTCTAGAATATGACATTCTCAAAAATGAAAATCTTCAGCTGAAGAAGGACCTGGAGTCACTCTCTAAAGCAAAGATGAGCTGCCATCGAAAACAGGGGATCTTTTCAAAGTCTCTGCAAAATACAGGTATAGCAGAAATCATGAGTGAAAGACAGCATGATTTTTCATTATTTCTTCCCCCTCCAGAAGCTTTGAGGCCTAATAAGAGGCTGAGGATATGTGCTAGTGATGCAGGTCTACTAAACAACTCTAATTTGTGCCTCTTAGTGTGGTGTGGGTATTCGGGTTACTTGTTTCAAATATGGGATGAAGACCCCAGAAGACATGTTGGGATTAGCAGAACCTTATGGTTCCCAAAATTCAATGGCAGTTATTGCATTTCTACTCTTCCCAGAAGGTGAAATAGTATGTCAGCTCCCCTGAAAATTTGGATGATTTTGGAACTGTGGGCAAATTAGACACTCCCACTTTGTTGCTGATGTGAAATGTGGAGGCTATCAGTAAAAATATACTTAGGCTAAAATGGGCACAAAGCCTTTAATGTGGATGCTGTTGTAAAGATAATTGTGTTTGTATGTGTATTTCCATCCTGCCTTGACTTCAGAAGGTATTCAAGAATCTATTTTTTGAATTTTAATTTATTATTTTTACAACATCTTTATTGAGGTATTATTATTATGCAAAGAACTGCACATATTTAATGCATGCAATTTGATGTGTTTGGGCCTGTGCATATATCATTTAAATCATCCACAATTAGGGTAATAGACATATCCATCATCTCCAAAAGTTTCCTCATATTCCTTTATTTTTTGTGGTAAGAACAGTTAATATGAGATCTACCCTTTTAACAAGTCTTTAAGTGCACAATTCAGTATTAATAACTGTAGGCCTTATGTTGTCTGACAGATTTCTAGAGCTTATTCATCTTGCGTAATTGAAACTGTATACCCACTGAACAACAACTCTTCATTCCCCTGCTCCTACCCCTCTCCAGCCCCGGCAACCACCATTTTACGCTTCCCGTTCCTCTGAGTTTGACTATTTTTTATATCTCATATAAGTGGAATCATGCTGTATTTGTTCTTCTGTGGTTGACTTATTTCACTGTTATTAGCATAATATCCTCAAGGTTTATCTATGCTCTTGTATATGCCAGGATTTCCTTCTTTTTAAAGCTAAATAATATCCCGTCTATGTCTAAAACACATTTTCTTTATCGAATCATCCATCGATGGACATGCAGGTTGTTTCGATGTCTTTGTTAGTGTGAATAATGCTGCAGTGAATGTGGAAGTGCAGATTTCTCTTGGTTTCCAGAATATTTATTAACCTCATATTATCATTATTGATAGCAATTAAGAATTTATTTATAGAGGGATGATAAATATAATACTCTGCTTCACAAAATACCAGAGGACAAGAAGTTTAATGTTTCACCTTATACATTGCAGGCAAACTAAATGAAGACCGCTGGTCCTGTTGTGGAGTAAACTGCTATTATTTTACCACTAAAAAGGAAAGCTGGACAGGATGTCAAAAGACTTGCCAATGTTACAGATTTATCTCTTTTGAAGATAGATGATAAAGATGAACTGGTATCATGGATTGTTACATTCACTTTTATTCTCTTAGACTGTCTCTCATTCTTGGACCCAAGATATCCAGGACAGGGGGGAGTCCAGAAAAGGCACCTTCAGTTATTCTCTGTGTTGTGTCTGTTGAGTGAGCAAAAATTGCGCATCAGTCTCCCGGGAGACTCCTGCCTGCTAATAGCATATGATCTTGTTACTTATCGAGCATTCAATTCATATTATCTATCCTGATGACCACTATTATTTCTAAATTGGAAACGCCTTTGAAGGTGCAGTTTGGGTCTTTGCAATCATCTCCCTCTCTGAGAATCTGCAGGAGACCTGCTCACAGAGAAATATGCTTTTCCTTTGATGAAGTACTTAATCCTTTGGTAAATTGCAGCCTGGAACCATCAGTTATTGTTCCCTACAAACTGGCAACTAAGAACCCGGGGCAACATAGTGTCAGTAGTTACTATTAGGAATATAGGAGCCAGACTGCCTAGGGTAAAATCCAGTTCTGCCACTTACTGGCTGTCTGACCTGGGTAAATTTACCTGGGTAAATAACTCTGGGCCCCAGTTTTCCCATTGGCAAAAAGGAGATAATAATGAGGAAGATAAAAGTGATAACAGTTTTACAAATTATCTTTAGAGTGATTTTCACTGCATCTGTAGGTAACATTTACTTGTTCAATGTTCTTATATATTACATCAAGATATATATCTTTCAAAAAGAATTATATAAAGAGAAAATACAGTGACAACAATATTAAAATTTTGTTTTTAATCTCTTACTAATAAAGACTATCCACAATACAAAATGTGTTTTTATACAGAAATGTTTGCAAAAATCAGCCTGAAACTTCTGTTTATCATTTAGGAAAACAACACAAAGTTTATATGCAAATCTAATAGATACTTTAAATCAACATAAAAGAATTTATGATATCAAGTCATAAAATAACTTTTTATGTTTGTTGCAGTAAAACACAGTTAAATTTAAGCTTATATTTTAAAATACATTCTGTCATTTAATCAGATATTATGTAATATATCACTTTGATATGTACATTTTTGGAGTATAAATATTTCCAAATACTTCCCTTTTTCCGTTCACCACTTCCAATTACTGAACTCCAGCAAGGCTTTCTCTGATGAGGCTAAAGCCTCTAAGGCACATCTCTCCACATACACTTGTTGTTTTAATAAATTTGTTTTGAAGATTCCTTTTTTCGCTTAAGAATATGTAATGATCATTTTTCTACATCTGTAAGTATTTTTCTGGAGCCTGATGTTGAATAGTTTCATAAACTGTCATAAATTGTTTAATAATTCTTCTATTGTTAGATATTTAGATTTTAAATTTTTCCATGTTTTAAATAATCTATGAGACTAGCAGCCATCTTTAACATAACTAAATAATCCTGGAGAAAAGTACTTTGAAAAATGAAAACACAGAGAGTGAGAGGAGAGAAGGTTTTCTAGGAAGGAGAGATGAAGGATGATGTGAGAGAGGAGCAGAGTACTTGCCAGAGAAACAGCTGGGCCCTTTACCTGTCCTTCTTTTCATTCTTGAACAAGTTGGAATTTAGTCACATAATATGTTTTGTTTCCTTAATAGGACTTTGTTCAACCCCAGACTTATGGAGATAGCTACTGGATTGGATTCTCATACAATGAAAAGGAAAGTAAGTGGAAATGGATTGACAATGGCACGTCTCCTGGAACGTAAGTCTTTGGAATGCATCCAAACTCTGATATTGGTTTTGGCCTTGTAAGGACTGTATCTGAAAGGAATCTTCTCTTATTTTGCACAGGTTAACTCGTTTTGAAGCAGAGGTCATTGGTAAGAATAAGTAGAATGATTAAGAAAGTGTTTTAGAAAGTATTGCTAAAAAGGATGAGATGTGTACTACAGAGTTATTAACAATAATAAGACTATGGTGCAAAACACATACTCAGAAGGATGTGTTCTGAGGTACACAAAATAAAACAAAATCATAAAGTGCTATGAAGAGATTGGATCATCCTGACTTAGTCATAGTGATCCCATCGACAACCTCCAATGGATATTTTGAATATCCCCAAAATTCATTTGAAACTCCTTTAAATTATTAGTTTATATAATTTATAAATATAAATATTTGTGAATATACACACGCACATATACCTTCACCATAGTTCTTCTGTTTTGAAGTGCAATATTTTGTAAACTCTTGAGTTTACATTTAATTATTATCTGCTGTTAAACTGTTCAATGATTTATTAAAAATCTAGGTGACATATTATATTCTTTATTTGTAGAAATTCTATTTTATGTTTCCAAATCTTCTTGCTAGTTACTCATGTTTTCACACTGTCTTTTATTTCTTGAAAGACAGTAATTGTTCTTATTTTGTATTTGGTATCTGATCATTCTTGTCTTTGAAGTTTTGTGAGTCCACTCTGTTGTTTCTGCTGGCTTTTGTTCATCATGCCATTTTCTTCACAGTGTTTAGTGATTTTTGTTTCCCTTTTTGATCTGCTGTGGAAATTATTCAAGGATTGAGATGAAGGTGACTTCTTCAAGATTGGATTCCTTGGGGCACTATGAATCAGGGCCACTGATTCTAAATTCTAGATATGGGCCCTGTAAGTCTAGTTCTGGGCTGCAAACCTACAAAACATGTCATGCAGGAAATTACCTTAATGTAATTGTAGCCTCTAAGTACACTTTCAGGCCAACAATCTCAGAGGTCACAGAACAAAAAGGCTCATGAGCCAAATTAACAAGCTCAAATTGCATGATTAATTAAATCAATTTAAAACTCATTGCACTCTGCAAGGGGAAAGAAATGTATCCCATTTCTTTAGCTCTCACACTTGGGTGGGATGGGCGAGGTTGCCATCTAGGACAAGGTGCAAGTGGGTGAAAGGATCAACTGAGTCCTGGGTCATGCAATCTTCATGTGGCCTGGCTCTCTATGCTGCATACCCCTTCCCTGCTGAAGGTTTCTAGCACCAGACTTGAGGTTTGAGTAAAGGGGCCCAACAGACAGAAGGTTCTTGAGGGCAGCATGAACATTTTCTCTATTGGGAAGATGTAGGAGCATGCAAGCCGGGCCACAGCAGCAGTTTTCTAATCAACCTTAGGAGCATGGGTTTTATTTGAGTTTCTTAGGCAGAGGGCCAGAATGAGTGTCACCATTGGTTGGGGACCTTAAGATCTCATGGATGTTGAGTATCTATGTGCACTGAGTATATTTTGAGTATTATATTTAGTGTCTAAGTCGCTCTTTCTTCCTTTCACATGATCAGCACACACATGTTCTACTTACTGTATCTATACTTAACCTGTCTCATAGGTTACTTACTTATACGTACTTAACACAGCTTATGTGTTCCACCTCTGCCTCATGAGCTATTTAGTTTCATTTATCTTCCTTGTTTATTTCTCTTTATTCCTGTAGCAGATTTGAATATTCTTAAATAATAAAGCAAATGCAGACTACATGAGGGATGGTGATTTTGATGATAAGATTTTGAACTCTTAGTTGAGATTAATCTTTTTCTCTTCTGTTTAAGTCCAAGATTCAAGAAAGTTCTTCGGTGGTTTATACTGAAGATATATCCCTTTTAGGTCTTCACTCTAGGTAGCTTGTCTTCTATTTAGAATCTTGGGTGGAATTCATTATTCAGCCTACTACATCAATTAAGGGAAAAATCGACTTCAGAGCTTCACTTACCCTTCTGGGTTCCCACTTTTACTTAACCGTCAGCCTGAGTATGAATTTGTTTCTTGCCAGTTCATAAATTTATTCAAGGTTTAAATTTTTTTTATTCATCATTATTAATTGTTTCAATAGGAAGATAGTTCCGATATCTAATCCACCACTTTGCTGAGATAGAAGTCCTGCTTTTAGATATTTTTCAATTGGTTATGTTTTAGCTAATAATTATTAGCTATAGGGTAGGGAAGGAAAAGAAAGAAAATGAATAAAGACATCCATTAAACAACCTCATCTCTACCTATATTCCAATTCTATTTTTTTCTCCTTAACGTATATGCACACAAGAACTGGTTATCTTTGTCATAGAAATTCAGTTCTTTTTAATCTCTCAATTTTATTGAAAAAATTAGCATAAGAAAGCCGGTTTGCTATTTATCAAGATCCCATAGCAATATTGCAGGGTAATTTTGCCTTCTGAACAGAAATTCTTAGTGGGCAATAAAATGGAAGATTATGGGTGTGATCAATAGGCTGTTATTCTAGTTAATGAGGCAAAAGTGAAAGAAAATCTTTTAGTGATGAAGTTATGATTAACATTTCCATATTCCAGATCTTTAGGCAACAGACTTAAAAAGATTATGATTTATGTTATTGTCAGCTTCAGAATTCAACAGTCCACCATGTATGTTTTCTGTTCTACAGTAACTCTGCAATAATGAGTTTGCTTCCTGAGAGAGAAGGAAAATGTGCATTTTTAACCTCAACAAGAATAGCAAATACTGATTGCTCTGCCCCCTATAATTGCATCTGTGAGAAGAGAATTGATTGTGTTTTAAATGCCCCACTTCAACTGACACAGAAGAAAAGGTGAAATGGATTTTTGTCATTCTTTTGTTTGTTTCCTATGATAATTTGTGATTACTTACAAATTAATGTTTTTAACAGCAGGACTTGTTCCATTGTGTAAAGAGAGATGAGTTGGAAGAGGAAGAAAATGCTCTTTTGGACCATGATTTAGGAGATCAGATGCCATCTGTCTTCTTGGGGAAAAGGGGAAGATTTTGTCTTTGGAAAGCAGTTACCCCTCTCTTTAATGACCCTGCAAAATTCTCTTTCTCTTTCCCTGAACCAGCCACAGAGCCAATTAGAGAACTCTGATAAAGAGACTAGCTAGGTCTTTTCCTCATAGATAGGCTAAATCATTTCAATAGCCTCAGGCTTTGAGAGAGAGCACAATTACGAACTAAAAAGTAGTTTTCCTCCCCCGTGTCCCCCTAATCTAGATGCTTACCTCTCATTAAAAAAAAATATTGATTGATTTTACTATAATTTCAAACTTATCGAATAGTTAAAACAATCATACAAGGAGCTCTCATATAACCTTTATCCATAGTTACCATTTGTTTCTATTTTGTTTTAGCTGCACTTGGCAGTTCTCTTTCTCTCTCCTCGCTGATCCATTTGATAATAAATTGAGGACATTATGTCTCTTTGTCTAAATATTTTACAAGAACAAGGACTATGTCTTGTATAAACATAGTACAATTATCAAAATCAGGGAATTTAGCATTTCTACAGTACTATGATTTCATCTATAATCCCTATTCAAATTTTGTCAACTGCCCCCACAATGTCATTTATAGGTGTTTCTCCTCCATGTTCAGGATCATGCAATACATTTAGTTGTGATGTCACTTTAGTCTCCTTTAATCTGGGATAGTTCTTCGTGATTTCCTTGTTTTTCTTGACCTTAACATTTTAAATATTAACTTTATTGAATTATACTTTAATGCAATAAAACACATCTATTTTAAATCATGAGATCAATGGGTTTTTAACAAATGTATACACCACTTAAATATCAACAAATCAAGACATAGAACATTTTCCTCACCTCCAAAACTCTTCTCTGCTCCTCCCCACCCACCCAGTCCCAGGCAAGCAGTGCTATGTTTTCTGTCACTATCAATTAGTTTTGCCTATTATAGAATTTCCTACATCATGTGCTCTTTTGTATCTGGCTTCTTTTTGCTCAGCATGTTTTTCAAATTAGTTCATGTTCTTGCATGTATCATTAGTTCATTCTTTTTGTTACTGAGTAGCATTCCGTTGTAAAGATATAGCACAATTTGTTCATCCACCTATGGACATTTGCTGTGTTTCCAGTGTTTGGCTATTACGAATAAAACTGCCATGAACATTCATGTGCAAGTCTCTGTGTGGACATGTGTTTTAATTTCTTTTTATTAAATACCTAGGAATTTGATTGTTGAATCTTATGGTAAGTGCATGTTTAATTTTGTAAGAAACTTCTAGTTTGTTTTCCAGTGTGGTTGCATTACTTTATTTTCCCAGTAGCAACATATGAGAGTTCAAGTTGCTTCATATCATTGCCAACACTTGATATTGTCAGGCTTTTTACATTTACTCATTATGGTTGGTGTAATGGTATCTCATTGTGGTTTTTATTTTGCATTTTCCTTAAGACTAATGACATTGAGCATCTTTTCATGTGTTTATTGGCCATTTGTGTATCCTCTTTTGTGAAGTGTCTGTTTAACCTTTTGCCCATTGAAGTGTCTGTTCAATCTTTTTTGAAAATTGGGTTTGTCTGTTGTCTTACAGAGTTGTAAGAGTTCTTTATATAATTTGGATACAAATCCCTTGTTAGATACATGTATATATTGTAGGGGTCTGGAATTGGCCACCACAAGATATGTCTCTTTGGGATCAGGATTATTTGAGGCTGATTGCTTTTGATAAACTGGGACAGGGAAGGAGGCTCTGAGGAATGGAACTTGCCCTTTGTTAGGACACATTTACTTTTGTAAGGTAAATCTCTATCTGTAAAGGTGCCTCCCTCTCTGTACCAGGAAGAAGAAAGGAGATGACCTTCTCTCTAGAAACTCTTAATGCCAAAGGCAAGGACTTAAATCTGCATAATGATCTTATTCCTGTTTCTGGTAACCTCCTGTAACTGACATCCCTCCCCCTCCCAACGTTGGCATTTCCTTTAGGATTAAGCATCTTTCCTTAGGCTAGGAACTGATTGCTGCGCTCACCTGTGACCACCCAGCTCTAGACAATAGAATTGCCTCCTGCTACGCCCACCGAGATAGCAGACCCACTATCTGCTGTGCCCATCAAGTGCTGTGCCTACAGGGCAATCTTGTGACTATTGTGGGAGGGACATTTCAATCATATGTGAAACACCCTGTTTGGGGGTATATAACCACTCTGTGCACCCCACTTCTTCTGTGCCCTTTCTTCCTTTGGGAAGAAAGGCCCGGGCCATGGTTCCTCATAAAGCTTTTGTTTAATTTTCTCTTGCTATTCTGTCTCATGTGAATTTAATTCGTTCTCCGGCTAGACGAACCCACATTTGGATAGAGGAAATGTCTTCCTCCCCTACAATATCTATATGTATATATGTATTGCAAATACTTTCTTCCAGTCTATGTCTTCCTTTTTCATTTTCTTAATGGTGTCATTCAAGAAGTAGAAGTTTTAAAATTTTGATGAAGTCTGATTTATCATTTTCTTCTTTTTTTGTGCTTTTATGTCCTATCTTGCCAACCTTAAGGTCACAGAGATTTTTATCTTATGTTTGCTTCTAGAAGTTTTAAAGTTTTAACTTACATGTTTAACCTATACCCATTTCATGTTAATTTTTGTGTGTGAGAAAAAGGCTGAGGCTTACTATTATTTCATATAGACGTCCACTTTTTTGCACAGTTTGTTGAAAGGACTTCCCTATCTTCCATTGAATTACTTTGGTGCCTTTGTAGAAAATTAGTTGACCATATCTGTGCAGGTCTATTCCTGGATTCTCTGTTTTGTCTCAGTGATCTATGTGCTTATTGTTGCGGTAATACCTACTGTCTCAGTGACATAGCTTTATAGTAAGCCTTGGAATCAGAAGTGCTAATCCTCCAAACTTGTTCTTTTTCAAAACTATATTGGCCATTCTAGGATGTTGAGTTTTCTCCAAATTTCTTCAAAAATGCTTCATGAGATTTTGCCTGGGACAGCATTGAATCTGTACATTAATTTGGGAGGATTGCCATCTTGACAATGTTGAGTGTTACCATTCATGAACATGATTTCTCTCTTCATTTCGTTAGGTCTTTTTAGATTTCTCTCAACAATGTGATACATTTCGGGTTATAGATCTTATACATATTTTGTTAAATTTATATTTTTGATGCTATTATAAGTGGCATTTAACATTTTTTTCAAATTATTTGTTGTTAGTTTATAAAGATAAAATTGGTTTTAGTAAATTGACCTCATATCCTCTCACCTTGCTAAATTTACTTATTTCCATTTTTGTTTTGTAGATTCTTTAGGATATTTCTTTTTGATGTACATAATCATGTCCTATGATGTGTAGAAAGTTTTGCTTTTTCCTTTCCTTCATTTTTTCTCTTGCTTTTATTGTACTGGCTAGGACCTGGTTGAGGACAATGTTGAGGAGAAGTGATGATAGATAGGCATCCTTGACTTTGTAGGAGAGGAATACATTTCCTCTACCCTCTCTGGGTTCATCTGGCTGGAGAAAAAATTAAATTCACATGAGATAGAATAGCAGGAGAAAATTAAACAAAGCTTTATAACATGCATACACGGGAGAGGCTCAGGCAAGCTGAGCAACTCCCCAAATTGCTGAAGCCCTCACCTTAAATATCACATCCAGCTAACGACAAAGGAGGATGCTGGGGGTGGGGGCAGTCAGTTACAGGAGGTTACCAGAAACAGGAATAAAGTTATTATGCAGATTTAAGTCCTTGCCTTTGGCATTGATTAAGAGTTTCTAGAGATAAGGTCATCCCCTTTCTTCTTCCTGGTATAGAGAGGGAGGCAGCTTTACAGATGGAGATTTCCCCTACAAATGTAAGTGTTTCTTAACAAAGGGTAAGCAAGTTCCATTCCTCAGAGCCTCCTTCCCTGTCCCAGCCCCAAATTATCCTCATGCCAAAGAGACATATCTTGGGGTGGCCAATGCCAGTCCCCCACAACTTGTTCCCAGTCTTATGAAGAAAAGCATTTGGTCTTTCAGTATTAGGTGAGGTCAGCTGTAGGGTTTTTGTGGATCCTCTTTATCATGTTGAGGAAATTAGCTTCTATTCTTATTGACTGAGGCTTTCATCATGACTGGGAGTTGAATTTTCTCATATAATTTTTCAACATCTGTTGAGATAATTATATAGATTTTCTTTCTGAATTACTTATTATAGTGAATCATGTTAATTGATTTTTTTTTTGTTTTTTTTTTTGGTGAGGAAGATTGGCCCTGAGCTAACAGCCTTTGCTAATCTTCCTCTTTTTGCTTGGAGAAGATTGTCACTGAGCTAAAATCTGTGTTGATCTTCTTCCATTTTCTATGTCAGAAGTAGCTACAACATTGCTTGATGAGCAGTGTGTAGGTCCACGCCCAGGATCTGAGCCTACAAAGCTCAGGCCACTGAAGTGGAGAGCATGAACTTAACCATTACAATACCAGGCCAGACCCTGATTTATCAGTGTTAAGGAAAACTTACACTTCTTGGATAAATCCACTTGGTCATGCTGAATTTATCATCTTTTTTGTAATATATTGCTAGATTTGCATGGGTAATATTTTGTTAAGGAATTTTGTTTTTATATTCATCATAGATATTGGTCATTTTCTTTTTTAAAAGGTCTTTTATGTTTACAGTATTGGAGAAACAATGCCCTTATGTATTCATTTGGGCTATTTTTGAATATCCATCTATTTTATGGGGATAGAATTTGTATTTTCATTGCTTAAATGTTAGATTGAATTTAGTAGTGAAATAGTCTGGGTCTAACGTTTTCTTTGGGAGGAGGTATTTGATTAAGAATACCATTTCTTGGGGGCTGGCCCCGTGGCCGAGTGGTTAAGTCTGTGCGCTCCACTGCAGGCGGCCCAGTGTTTCGTTGGTTCAAATCCTGGGCACGGACATGGCACTGCTCATCAAACCACGCTGAGGCAGCGTCCCACATGCCACAACTAGAAGGACCCACAACGAAGAATCTACAACTATGTACTGGGGGGCTTTGGGGAGAAAAAGGAAAAAATAAAATCTTAAAAAAAAAAAAAGAATAACTATTTTAAAAAAAAATTATAAAAAAGAATACCATTTCTTTAATAGACTTAGGGTTATTTAGGCATTCTGTTTCTTGTCAATTCTGAAAATTTTTGTCTTTCAAGAAATCTGTCTATTTTATTTAACCTGTCAAATTTATTGTCATATTGTTTTTCATTGTATTGGTTTCCTAGGACTGCTGTAACAAAGCACCACGAATTTGATGGCTTAAAAAACCCAAAATTGATTCTCTCACTATTCTGGAGGACAGAAGTCCATCACCAAGGTGTCAGCATGCTTCCTCTGAGACTCTGGGTAGAATCTTTCCTTGCCTCTTTCTGGCTTCTGATGGAGGCTGTCAATCCTTGGTGTCACTTGGCTTGCAGCTGCAGTCCTCAATTTCTGGCTCTGTCATCACATGGCATTCTCCCCATGGGTCTCTCTCTCTTTACATGCAGCTTCCTCTTCTTATGAGGACTCCAGTCATATTGGGTTAGGGCCCACTCTAATGACCTCATCTTAAGGTAATTACATCTACAAAGACCTTATTTCCAAATATGGTCACATTCATAGGTACAAGGGTTAGGACTTAAACATATCGTTTTGGAGGAGACATTTCAACCTGTAACAGTAATATTTCCTTATTATCTATTTGCTGTTATTTCCTTATTATCTGTAATCATGTCCTTTCTTTTCTGATATTGTTTGTATTTCTAATATTGTTGTATTTGTGTTTTTCTTTCTTGATTAAGCTAGCTACAGATTTGTATCAATTTTATTGATCTTGTTGATGAACCAGCTTTTTGTTTCATTGATTTTTTTCTATTTGTCCATTTTCCATCTTATTTACTTCATCTTTTATCTTCATTATTTCCTCTCTTCTGCTTATTTTGAGTTTCACTGCTTTTACTCCTGGCTTCTTAAGTGAAAGCTTGTATATCCTCTTGTCAAACTTAGATCTTTACCTATGAGATCAAAGTTAAACTAGAAAGTTCATAAAGCTTTTGCTATATGGGTTCAAGCATCTCCCATCACTGGGCAGTATACTGGACCTAATTCCTGTGTTTTCCCTGGTCTCTCAGCTCATCTCTCTCACTCACCTGGATGCTTACCCTGCTTCCCAGACAGAGCAGCCCCAGCAATGCTTGTTTTGTATCTACAGTTGTAAAACTAGATTATCATAACCTGTACAAGGCCAGATGTTGGCATGGTCTCCATCATGTCCACCTTGGTAGGAGCCACAGTAGATTCAGTGCCAAGTTGGCCAGATCCCTCAGAGGCTGTGGATTTCAGAGGTGGCCTGAAAGGTTCAAGTAATACAATCCATAAATGCAGGGATATAAAGGCCCTATATGGCAAATTTTCATCGGAAAAAGACAGAAGACAGGAAAGAGGCTGCCAACTAACTGCTAGCTTTCTCCTCCAACTTCATGGATGCTTTGAAGATGCAGTTTTTGTGTAAGGACTCCCCAGAGATGTTCCACGTGAATGAGTGAAAAACTTTTCTTGTGAAGCTGTGGCCAGCTTCTGAAAATGTGTCATCTTGTGCTTCCTTTTCCTCCTTTCCTGACTCATTTCTCTTTCCTTTGTCCTTTCATTCTTGCTTCCTTTGGATTTCACTCCTTCCCCCAATTAAGTGTTGTCACATAAGGATTTCCTCAGGCTGTTTGCGAAGAAACCCTTGGTTAAGATGGTGTCATGTAATGAAAGGCAGGATTGTAGCCATTCTGGGGAGTTTGCAGTGAGGATTTGGTCCACATCTTATAACCCATCTGTATGTTATCATAGGCACTTAAAAATGGCAGGTGCAACAGTTTCATGCAAGTAATTATTTAAAATAGGCCCTTCAGTTTGTTACAGTAGCAGTAAGACCAAGTGGAGATACAAATTGAATCTGATTTAAAAGAGAGCTGAATCTGATACTGAGTTCATCCTCAATGGGTAGATGCTGACTCATGATGTCAAGGGAAGTATATTGGAAATTGATAATGTGGAATAGGGTTGTTTTCAGTTTTTCCTCTTTTGATTTTATCTTTCCTGTCTTTGTCAGAATCTCAAAGCAGAATCCAGATATTTTACACAAAAATCCATAAGATCATTCACTTTCAGAAGTGGTTATCGTGGGCTTTGAATTCTTGTGCTAAATGCTGGTTGTTTCAACCATTACTTGCTCTAGTCATGAGTTTCATTCGGGCTGATGTGTTTTTTCTCTTCCCATTTCTACAGCTAAAATTAGTTTTCTTTTAAGAATCAGTTTGAATGGCACATCCTTGTATAGTTGCTCACATTCCAGCCCAGTCAGAGTTAACTGCACATTTTCCTGCTCTATTAAACTCTTTCGTCTTCTATTATGTCACTTTGGGCTACATTAAGTAAATGTTCCTTCATCTGAGTTGAACTGAAAAATATTTTTACACCCTCTTTCATAATTTGTATAAATTTTAAACAAGTTTATTTCCTCACTTAGTAGCAGTTCGCTTTTGTCGTTAAAGCAATACAAAACAAAACACATCAGTGGCTTTCATCAGGGTTATCTTAGAAGAGAAGTGAGCATTTTTGAAAAAAGGAGAAGAAATTTCTTCAGTTGAATATGAAGAAAACTCTCTTGTTGTGGTGAGAAGTATACGCAGAGGAGTGGGAGCTCTAAGACTTCATTTGAAAAATCTCTGAGTGTTTTGTGATAAAACCATCAGAGGAAATAGGGCTCTGGATGGTGCATACTTTAAGTGTCAAATAAACAATATGTACTTCAAAGGTAAATAAGGAAATTTTAAGAGTTCATTTTTATTCAAGAAATATTTATTAAGCAACTACTCTGTATAGGAAACTGCAAATTGAAAAGGAATATGACATCATAGTAATTGCCTAAAATCTAGGCTACTTGGCAAAGTGATCATTAATTAAAAGATACATATCCACAATAGCAAATAACTTACTAATGAGGAATGGATATGATAATTAGGGAGAAGTTCACAATATACATAATATATGTTAAATACAGGGTGGCTAAAGTTTGGAAATGTAGATAATATTTTCTTTTCCTTTTTGAAGATTAACTGCCTTGATTACTTCTGGGGTGTGCTAAAGTTACAGGTTTATAAATAAAAATCAGAGACAAAAATCACTGCAGGTAAATCATCACGGAAGCATGTTCAGGGATTGAGGGAAATGTTACATTATTATAATACATTTATTCCTAATTTGCATAATAAATTGCTAATGAGGAAGAAAGTGAACATGTCATCTAATGTTGTTATATTGTAAGTGATACCAACAAACCATTATTATATAACTTTGCTTATGTTTCCAGACATGGGAGCCATGTTGCATATATAATATAATGTATATTTCATAATATAACTTAAATATTTGACCATCATTCTTTTATTCTCTCATTGAAAGAAAAGAAAGTTGTGTGATTTTCTTCCCAATAATTTACCAAAGTAAAACATAAGAGCAATGACACTTATAAAACTACAATAATTCAGTATATGTAATCTTTTCTCTGACTAATTAAGAGATAATTATCCTTCTCTCTCATTTTCTGATAGTTTGAATTTATACGGTTTTCTAAGCAAAGAGTTCTCTTGTGTATTTTCTTCATTTTCTCTGTCTGCCCCAATGTGGGAGGTGCTGTCCAACAGAACATTCTTCCATTGTCTTAGTTCTCACTTGGATTTCCTCTCATGCAACATTGAGAAAGATGAGATCTCTCCCTGGAAACTACATGCAAAATGATCACAGAGATTCCCAGCTAACGCTCTCACATCTTTGATTAGATTATTTCCAGTTGTTCTCACTTCCTCCTCCTTTTCTTTTTTTTTTTTCTCTCATCCTTTCTTCTTTCCTTCCTTACATTATCTAGTCATCTATGGTATTATTTTTTCCTTCATTTATCAGTCAAAACTATTAACCTCAAGGTACTGGTTGTTCACCTATTCCCTAGGGTGAAGAAAGGAGAAGAGGTCCTTTTAAAAAAGTGTAAACATATATAAGAATTCTGACCAGAACAGAAACTTTGAGAATGTCTCTGAAATGTCAAGATCTCCTGTTCTACACTGAGAATATTTTCAGTTGTGCTGCATAGCACATCTTTTCCTCCTGTTCAGCCTTTATTAGGGAAAGTGAAACACTCTCAAGTCTTATTTCTGACAAAACTATGGAACTTTCAGGTAAGGTCAAAGGTGTCATCAGCCACCATTTTTAGAGATTTTGTTGACATCCTCAATTCTATCTGATGGAGATTGATATTTGAAATTCAAGAACAGTAGAGGAAAGTCAGGGCAATTGAACTTTAGGGAAGGGAATTGAATCTCCTCAATTAGAATATTTTCAAATTGAATTTAGTTAAATTAAAAGCAGGTCATTGAGTAGAAGAATTTCTATTCTGGAAATGGAACAATGCTTGGCCCCTCTAAGGGATCTTTCCTTTGGAACAGAATAAAGTGAATTACAAAGACTGAGGAAAGTGGAGAAGATATAAGTTTACCTTTTTCTTTCTTTAGAAATAATATTATTTTTGTGCATGTTTTGTATCATCCTTTCTAGTTAGACTTTATGCCTAGTTATAAACCATAATAATTTAGATAGGGAATTTTTTTGTTCTCTGTAGTTATACAGACAAACTACAATATCAGAGTTTTTTTCTTCCTAATTAGATGAAAATTTTTTAGAGATGAATACTTTGTATTTTAGTGTAGGGACAAAGCCATTCAAATCAAATTATTCTTTCTTAGACACTGTGAGACAGAATTAATTGCCCCTTCTTTTCAATTTTCCTTGTTTATAATTGTCTTCTTTAAAAGAGCATTAATTTGTTCCTTTATTCATTGGTTTAACAATTGTTTATTTAACCTTTACCCTATGCAAGGCATTATACTTGTTATTCAAATTATGAAGGTAATTAAGCCACAGACTCTCCCTTTAGGGAGCTTAAATTTCAAAGGGCAGAGATACCTACAGACAATTGAAATGCAATGTGAAAAGATAAGTATTTGGGTCATAATTAAAGTGCTCTGAGAACTCATAGGGGGATGGAGTTCACTGAGGCTGAGGCACAAGGAAGACTTTCCAAGGAAATCTATTCAACTGGATTTGGAGGAAGAGTATGTATTTGCAGTTGGACAAATTGGAGAACAAATCTCCTTCAGGATGAGTGAAGAAAAATGCATCACTTTCCACAGACTATTACCACTGCTGGAAGGTAAGATACTGGGCATTCCTAGAGGAGCTGTATATAGGGACAATGGGCATGGTGTTTAGCCAGAACAGGCAAATAAAAGCAATTATTTAAAGAATTGATGTGAGAATAAATATTGTAGAGAGATCAAAAAGTATCTAAAAATTCCTGCTGAGGCCTGTTTTTCTTTTCTTCTTTGATGCAACTCATCCCTCTTTCTTTTTTCCATTTAAAGTTGTTACTACCTATGGTATCTCTTAGGATCACCCCTAAGCAGGACATGTACCTCATATGGGCTCTTTTTAACTCTACCATTTTTGTTACCTCAAAGGCCATTATGTGGGTTCCTTTGCTTTTAAGGTTTTTTACTGATAATTGCTACAGATAAACTAGCAGAGGGTAAAAATGACAAACAAGTAATACAGTATAAGATATTTCTTTATCACTATATCCTGTGGTATATAGTTCCTCATTCATTTTCTGAAAAGTAAAAGAGCCCTCTTGGATTCATGACTTTTACATTTATTTTGGGCTATAAATAAGAAGTCTTCAAAAATTTTTTGATGTCTGATTAAGTCTTGTGGTAGCCTTAGTGCTGGGTGGAAGACTGTTGGCCTATTCATGAGCCATTTCAAATGACCTATCCACCTGCCTTTCCCACAAGTTACTCTCTATTCTAGCTCCCTTTGCAGCTAGATTGGCCATGTGACCCACTTTTGGCCGTTGAAACTTAAGACAAAGTTGGCTAGAGGAATTTTGGAAAGGCTTGCATTGCCTCTATTATATTTTTGTTGTCTTGAATGTGGACAAGTTATCTGGAGCTGTGGTAGCTCTGTTGTGACAACAAGGTCATCAACATGCCCAGGGACAGATTAGAAAGGTTTAGACAGCCAATGGTGTGGATGATGTCAAACTCTTGGACCAGCCCTTAGTCTATTGATCTCTGGAGTTTTTTAAATATATGTCTAGATGTATGTCTAGGAACAATTTACCCATGGTTATTCTCAATTTCAATGTGCTCCTCATCACGCAGAAGAGGGAACTCATACTGAATTAAAAATAAAAGCAGGTTATTTGACAAGTGGGAATGAATGGCCTTAGGAAAAATAAGATGGAGAAATCAGAGTATTTCTGGATTTATTACTGTTGTAGCTACAAATGAGGTTCTTATAATCTGGTACTACAATATAAGCAGATGTGCTATGCTACAAAACAAGATGGTTTACGATTAAAAACAAAATAAAACAGGAAACCTTTGTAATTTTTTTTTAAATATAAGAGTCTGATATCTCTCAGGAAGCCAAACCTGCAGCTTCTTAGCCTGCCTTTTTCTTGACAGCTCTGCTTTTGTGTATTCAGACCTGTTATTTCAATTTTTCTCTGATTATAGTGGGAGGAGAACCTCTTTAAAATGATAATCTTTTGTCTTAACACCTTATAGTTTTATCTTCCTCAAATTAAAGTATTTCTCCATCCATCATTGGCACAGCAGCATCCCTCAACCTACAGAAGACCAAAATTGGTGGGAAATTCCAATATAAATTTTGCTTATGAAGCCCTTCCTAAGTAAAGAAATTCCTATAAAAGAGGAACAAAATCTACTCACATGTGATTTTTATTGACCACTAATTCCCATATGTTGTCTGGATGTGTGAATTGTAATGATTTTTTGTTTTTGAACTGTTGTGGAGGAGGTTCTCCTTTCCCCATATCTTATCTCAACATGTTTCTCTCCTCTCCAGAAATGACCGAGAAGGATATTTACTCAGAGATGAAATCACATACCAAAAGGAAGAAAATACAATCCAGAACTTCTGACAGGAAATATGAGTATGATAAGCATCTATTTTCAAAGAGTCATAAAATCACAGGTTTGAACACCAGCTTAAATGTCCAACAACCCAATGAATTTGTAAATTACTCCTTATAACTTCCCTGCCAAGTGGTTACCTCCCATGTTTTATATGAAAATGTAACTCATTCCAGGGAACTGTAACTCATTTTTTCCCAAGGTAGTAAATTATAGACTTTAACTGCTCCTAGAATGTTTTTCTCTATTCTGAATCAAAATATTTCTTTTGCATCTGATATGCACAAACACTACTTATAAGCCTTTTAATAGTGGAGAAGAACTAATTCTCATAAGATGCCTGATGCCTTCTGAGGCTGAGTCCAACAGCTCAGAGCAACAGATCATCATTTCTTCTTGGATCTGTGCATTAATTGTAGTACAGGAAGTATATGAAAGATCATCTCATTTTATTTGACAGAATCAATGTATATTCATTATTTAAGAGTCTCTTGTTATTTAGGGAGATAAATTCTAATGTCAGAGAATTGTCTATATGCATTACAGAGTAATGTTTGGGCCCTTTTCGCCATTCTTTTTTCTTCTAACTATCCACAATAATCCAAGTGAATACCCTGTGCCGGACTGTGTTTCCTCTACTAACAGATGGCTGGAGCAGTGGAAAAATTGAAAGAAAACCTCTTGGTTTTCATGTCTTTGGAGAGCTGGTGGAAAGTCCTTGGATATAAAAAGTCTGGCTTGTAGTTGTTTTTGCTCTTGTAGTTGTAACAGTTGTAAAAAAAATCAAAGAAAATAAAAACATGCTATAATTTGTTGGGTGGTATTAGGAAGGGGGGCTTTGGACAAGCATGAATCACATTGTGGGGACCTGAAATTGGCCACCCCAAGATATGTCTCTTTGGCATCAGGATTATTTGAGGCTGATTGCTTTTGATAAACTGGGACAGGGAAGGAGGCTCTGAGGAATGGAACTTGCCCTTTGTTAGGACACCTTTACATTTGTAAGGTAAATCTCTATCTGTAAAAGGTGGCTCCCTCTCTGTACCAGGAAGAAGAAAGGTGATGACCTTCTCTCTGAAAACTCTTAATCAATACCAAAGGCAAGGACTTAAATCTGCATTTTATTGTGCTAGTCTGGTAACCTCCTGTAACTGACTTCCCTCCCCCTCCCAACTTTGGCATTTCTTTAAAGATTAAGCATCTTTCTTTAGGCTGGGAACCGATTGTGGCGCTCATCTGTGACCACCCCCCCCCCCCCCAGCCCGAGGCAACACACCTGCCACCCCGCGGCATTCACTGGGACAGCAGACCTATCTGTCATTTCCATCGAGTTCTGTGCTGACAGAGCGGCCTCATGACTATTGTAAAAGGGACATTTCCATCACATGTGAAACACCCTGTTTGGGGGTATATAACCACTCTGTGCACCCCACTTCTTTGGTGCCCTTTCTTCCTTCAGGAAGAAAGGCCCCAGGCCATGCTTCCTCATAAAGCTTTGTTTAATTTTCTCTTGCTATTCTGTCTCATGTGAATTTAATTTGTTCTCTGGCCAGACGAACCCACATTTGGATAGAGGAAATGTCTTCCTCCCCTACAACATCATTCCACTTTAATGATTTATTAGATGTTAAAATTCTGCACATTAGCCATTTATTCATGCATACTCTAGGAAGTTATTATTTGTTGATACATATTTATGTATACATATAAAGTAAGGGCAGATGTCCTCTTGAAGCAACCTGAGGCAAAGACTGCAGCACATGCACAGCAGGTTTCCATGAGAAGATTTCCTTAAACTCCTCTTTTTCAGGGTCTTTCATTGGGCAGTGTTTCTCATCACACTGCAGCCATCTTGAACAATTTTACCCTTCTGTAATTTTGTTTTAATCTAGATAATTAATATTTATTTTGTTTGAAACACTGTTGTAATAATACTTTTAATTTATATATTAATTTCTTTCCTCTGGCTTATCAAAGCAAGAGACTCTTACTTTAATTTAATCACAAGTTGTTTACTGCGGGTCAACTATATTCCAGGTGCTGTGCTAGGTGCCAGTATACCAAGAAAATACTACGTTTGTGTTGTTGTTGTTGTTTATTACAATGCTTTCTTCCATTAGACATGAATTATGCCCAAACACCTATCTTGGTGCATCTGAGATCTAAAAGGAGGCCAGCGTGGGGAGGAGATTACCAGGAGTGGGGAGAGTTACAGAAAATGAAAAAATGTAGATGCTCTTCTAATGTTCAAAAGGATGTCATTAAAAGCTTTTAATGCAGGAGAGAAAGAAGCAGCACTGTTTAGAATTTAGCTGATTTCATTCTTAAAGAGGGAAAAATTAAGATTGGACCAAGAATATCTTATTGTTATCAGCAAACAAGGAAACATTTAAGACACAGTAGATAGAAGTCAGCTTGAAGGGGGCTTTTTTGGGGCAACTTGTAATGTTTTGAGCATTAATCATAATAAATTAATTAATTAAAATAAATGAACTTAATTTTATTGTGTTAATATAGCTAAATGAATTTGTTTCCTCTTTTTAAATATATGTCTGTTCATAAAGTATAGAGAGGCATTTGTTTTATCTGTATAAGTAAAGGGAAGAAAATACTGGGAATTGTGAGTCAAATAATCCAGAAAAAGCAAAACCCAAAATAGGACGATCATATACAATAATTAAGCAGAAAGGGGAAAAGAGAATTCAATAGCATGTTTTAAAATGATGCTTTAGGCAAATGTTGTAAAAAGGGAGCTCACTACAAAACATTGATTCCTCTTTTCCTAGGACATAAAATTTCTAAATGGCCCTAAAATTTAAATAATATGATAAAGCATACCTAACTCGTAACAGTGCTAATAAACAATATCAATATATAATAATGATAGGATAATACATAATGAAATGTTGGCTAAGTGACATTTAAAACATATGTAATTCATAATGGGGATTTAAGGTTATAAAAATCCAACCTGTATTAAAGGTCAGAATTTAAAATCTCCTATTTCTTTCCAGTTTTATTAAAAAGTGATTGACACACACCATTGCATAAGTTTAAGGTGTACAGCGTGATGGTTTGATTTTATGTATATTGTGAAATGATTACCATAATACATTCAGCTAGTATCCATCATCTCATATAGATACAATAAGAAGAAAAGCAAAAACAAAAAAAAAATTCTTGTGATGAGAACTCTCAGCATTTACTCTCTTAACAACTTTGCTGTATATCATACAGCAGTATTAACTATAGTCATCATGTTGTACATTACATCCCTAGTATTTATATATCTTAAAACTGGAAGTTTGTACATTTTTACCACTTTCCTCCAATTCTCCCTCTGCCTACCCTCTACCTCTGTTAACCATAAGTCTGATCTCTTTTTCTACGAGCTTGTTTTTTTTTCAGAATCCACATATAAGTGAGATCATTCAGCATCTGTCTTTCTCTGTCTGACTTATTTCACTTAGCATAATGCCTTCAAGATCCATCCATGTTGTCGCAAATGGTAGGATTTCCTCATTTTTTATGGCTGAATAATATTCCATTATTGTATGGAATGGTATACAGTTGCATATGGTAGTATACATTGAACACAGTTGTCCTCCCTTTACCAGGGGAATATGTTCCAAGACTCCCAGCAGATGCCTGAAAATGCAGATAGTACTGAACCCTATATACTATGTTTTTCCTATACATACATATATGTGATAAAGTTTAATTTATAAATTAGTCAGGAAGAGCTTAACAACAATAACTAACAATAAACTAGAACAATTATAACAATAAACGGTAAGAAAAAGTTATCATAGATCTTAGCAACCTCAGCATATGAATGTTTTCCTTATTAAGTTGAGAACTTTCACCTTTTCACTTAAAAGAAGGACTTCACTGATCCTCTTTGGTGCATCAGAATTGCCAGCAGCACTACTCTTGTGCTTTGGGGCCATTAGTAAGTAAAACAAGGGTTATTTGAACATAAGCACTGCAATAGTCATCTGATAACTGGGATGTATGCTAGGTGACTAATGGGTGGGTAGCGTATGCACCATGGATATGCTGGACAAGGGATGATTCATGTCCAAGGTGGGATGGAGCAGGATCGCACAAGATTTTTACCACACTACTCAGAAGGGCACACAATTTAAAACGTAAGAATTTTTTATTTCTGGAATTTGTCATTTAATATTTTTGTATCACGGTTTACTACCAGTAACTGAAACCGTGGAAAGCAAAACCTTGGATACAGAGGGACTACTGTATATACACCACAACTTCTTTATCCATTCGTCTATGATGGCCCTTTAGTTTGTTTTCATATATTCACTGTTGTAAATAATGCTGCTATGAACATGGGGGTGCAGATATCTTTCCGACTTAGTGTTTTCATTTCATTTGGATATATTACTAGAAGTAAAATGGCTGGATCATGTGCTAGCTCTATTTTAAATTTTTTGAGAACCTCCATACTGTTTTCAGTATGGGCTGTCCCAGGTTACAATCCTACTAACAGTGCACAAGTGTTCTCTTTTCTCCACATCCACTCCAGGATTTATCATCTCTTGTCTTTTTGAGGCTAGCCATCCTAACATCCTAAGGAGGTGATATCTCATTGTGGTTTTAAGTTGCATTTCTCCAGTAACTAGTGATATTGAGCATCTTTTCATGTAGCTGTTGGTCTTTTGTATATCTTCTTTGGAAAAATGTCTATTCAGATCCTTTGTCGATCTTTTAATTGGATTATTTGGGTTTTTTGCTATTGAGTTGTATGTGTTCTTTATATATTTTGGACATTAACCACTTACCAGATATATTTGCAAATATTTTGCAAATATTTTTTTTCCCATTCTGTGGGCTGTCTTTTCACTTTGTTGATGATTTCTTTTGTTGGGCAGAAGCATATTGGTTTGATGTAGTCCAACTTGTTTATTTTTTATTTTGTTGCTTGGGTTCTAATTATCATATCCAAAAAATCCTTAACAAGACCCATGTCAGGGAGCTTTATTCCTATAGTTTCTTCTAGGAGTTTCCTGATGTCAGGTCTTACGTGTACATCTTTAATGCATTTCAAGTTAATTTTTGTGAGTGGTGTAAAATAGGGGTCCAGTTTCACTCTATTACTTTGAGTACCCAGTTATCCCAGTGCCATTTATTGATGAGACTGTCTTTTCTCCATTGAATATTCTTGGCTTCTTTGTCAAATATTAGTTGACTGCATATGCTGGGGTTTGTTTTGGGGCTCTTGATCTGTTCCGTTACTCTATTTGTCTGTTTTTAGGCCTGTACCATACTGTTTTGATGACTATAGCTTCACAGTATAGCTTGAAATCAGAAAGTGTGATGCCTCCTGCTTTGTTCTTTCTCAGCATTTCTTTGGCTATTCGGGGTCCTTTGAGGTTCCATCTACATTTTAGGAGTGTTTTTTCTACTTCTGTAAAAAACTACCATTGGTATCTTGGTAAGGATTACATCTATAAATGGCTCTTGGTTGTATTGGTAAAATATCCTATTTTTGTAACAAATAAACAGATTAACTCTAAAACAAGAGCTAATGTAATGACCTGCAGCTTGAGGTAAGTCACTGTGGGCAAAGCAAACATGTCCCAAACTATGACTACATATCAGTAGTTTGGTAAACCATTTCCTGAAATCTCTTGCTTTTTTGTCTAGGTTGATCACTGCGAGCTCAGGAAGGTATAAAAGGACATAGTAAAGCAACTATTGGAAAGCACAATTATAGCCTTAGGGAAGTATAAAGAATTATAGGAATAACAAATGAAATAAAGTTTAAAAACTGTTATATTTTGGGATAAGTTTAAGCATAGCAATAGGTTTTGTAGTAATTTTATTTGTTACTTAAAGTATTGGAGGAGTTTATGAGTTAGCTTGACCAACTCTTTAATTGCAGTTTAACTTTTGTATTGAACTTAATTTCTGTAATTAAGTGAAAATTAATATTCAAATATCAAAATAGGTTTCCAATTCTCTTTATTAGTGAATTAGCTATTTCTGTGCAATAAGTTACCCCACAACTTATTTTACATTTCTCTGGGTCAGTAGCCAGGCGTGGCTTAGCTTGGTGACTGAGGATTTCTCACTGCAGCTGCCTGTAGGGTGTGGCCCAGGGCTGGGGTCTCATCTCAAGGCTTCATTAGGGAGGATGTTCCTCCAAGCTCACTGTTGGCTCGCCTCAGGTCTTCACTGATCGCTGACTAGAGAATTCAATTCCTTGCCCCGTGGGCCTCTCCATATGGTTTGTCATATCGGCAGTTTGTTACCCATTGGGTAGAGAAGAGATGGAGATAGAGAGATGGAAACCAGCTCACACTCCTGGAAAGAGGATTACACAATGGCATGAACAGCAGAAGGTGCGGTTGATTGGGGTCATTTTAGAAGCCCCTCACACATTTAGATAGTATGCATTTTACACAATAAGGATGACTTAAATGACAAATATTTGCAAATGTTATTTTTCCCTTGCCAAAAGCTTTAAATGTTTGTAATGATAAGTTTGCTTTTTTGTATTCCCATTAACTATAAACTCCTTGAGGTCCTACACTGTAACTGTTTTCTGTCTTCAGCGTTTAATAGAATAGCCACCAGGTGGGAGGTGCTCAAGAAATTCAGGTTGAATAGATGAATTAATAAGTATCATTTGAAACCGTTTGTAAGCTTTATTTTATATGGTTAGTGAGAATATTTAGAAATCCAATAGCAAGAGTTGTTTTTGAAAACATAAGCCCTATGATAGTTGCTGCCACTTTATAGATTTAATTTCACTTCATACAGTTTCCAAAGGATCCTTTGCTCTTCTGATGTTGTAATTTTGTTGTATGGCCAGCAGAAGGCATCACTACACAAACCAAGCTCTAAAATCAAGACACAAATTAAAAACTGACTTGCTCTTAAGAATAAAGTAATAAATGTATTCTCATAAACTGCTACTGAGAATGTTAGCAGACATTACTGCAGATAAATTTAGCAAAATATATTTGTAGTCTTAAAAATGGTAGCTCTTTGAGGTAATGATTCTACTTCTAGAGATCTAGCTTCAGAAAATATTATATGTGAACAAATGCTACACACTTAGATTGTTACCTCAGCATTATTGAATTGCCAGCTACTGTGGAAAATTTGTGTCCAAAAATAGTGGAAGTGTTAAATAGATATGATAGAACCATACAACTGAAAAATATGAAAACTTTAAAATTAATGAAATGTCCAGTGATATGAGAAATGCTTCTGACATAATGTTAATTGAAAAAAACTGCATTGAAAAATAATGTATGATTCATCCTATGTACAAAATATACATAGAAAATATGATAAGGAAACTATTGATGTAATTTTATGAGGAGATTATAAGGTGTTTTTCTTGATGTTTGTCCTCGTTACACCAATTTTCAAAAGTGATTAGCTGGATATAAAGTCTTATGTTATCAATAAAAAGAAATAAAGGGGCCAGCCTGGTGGCGTAGAGGTAAAGTTCTCACGCTCTGCTTCGGTGGTCCGGGGTTTGCTGGTTTGCATCCTGGTCACGGACTTATGCACTGCTCATCAAGCCATGCTGTGGCAGGCATCCCACATATAAAGTAGAGGAAGATGGGCATAGATGTTGGCTCGGGGTCCACTATTCCTCAGCAAAAAAGAGGAGGATTGGCAGCAGATGTTAGCTTAGGGCTAATCTTCCTCAAAAAAAGAGGAAAGAAAGAAAAAATGAAAAAAAATCAAATGTGACAACAACACAGCAATATAATAAAAGTTTTTGTGCTTACCATAAGTGAAAATTCTTTGTCTTCTACTATGTTAAGCTATTAAAATATTCTTCTATTGAATAATTATCTAGTGATTTTTATACGCCAGACATTGCATGGTGTGCTGGTGATACAAAAGTGAATAAGACACAATTTCTGCCTTTATTGAACATATGGTCAACTTGGAGAGAGAGATATATAAACAGATATTTTGCAAAATAATATGACAGATGCAATGGTCAAGACTAAGAATACATTTTCTCTATCCCATTTAAGATTCTCACTTCTCCCAATTTGAACTCTTCTAGAATATTTGATTTATGACCATAATATACTGAACTTTGTACATACTTTTAACTGTTTAAGGATTTCCAAGAACAAACAAGATACATGAGTAAATAATATTTGCATTATTTACCCAGAAGCTACAGGTATTTATCTGCTGGAAAAGATAATATCTACCTGTGAGAAAAGGATTAGTGATACTACTATATAGGTAGATTATGGCCTAGAATACTGTTACTAAAACATCTTGGTTGCTCGAGTCTACAAAATTTGATTTGTGAGGCTGAGATGATTTTTATTAGTATGAATTTCCACAGGACTTTCCCTTTTCTCTGAAACTCAGTGTTTTATCAAAATAGAGTGTATATGTGAAGCTGGAGAACATATGTGGACAGCTTTTTTTGGAGAGGAGGAGTTGCCCTTTGAAAAGCTGCCTTTTGAGATGGTTTTCTTCTTTCTAGAAGCAGGTGACTGAATTAGTCTGGACCACACTGAGGCTTGAAGAGTTCTGGGCCCCACAGCCAGAGGAAGTATTGCTAGGACTCCACACCGTGGACCTAAGGGTATATCAGGAAGAGTAGGAGATCTTTCTCCCTAAGAATCACAGAGCCAGGGCCCTTTGCTTGCTAAACGCTTAGGATGCAATCCTGACAAGGGAGAGATATTGAATCATCATTCTGAAAGTTGAAAGGTGAGTGGAAATGCTGTCATCAAGGAAATGAGAGTGAATGCCTCATCTTATTTAGGCTGCAAATTGTGTTGGAGTTCAGTGGCTCTGTTCTCATTCTCCAATTCTCCAGAAAACTCCCACTCTGACCACTTTAACTCTTGAACTAGTCACTTACTCTCTCCTCACTCATTTCCAGGTATCACTGTGAACTCATTCTAGCCACCTGGAGGCAGAAATCTAGCCTGTCCCAGTCTTGTCCCTGTCTCTCATTATTAAATTTTGTGCATGATATCCTTTGAATGTAAAAAACAAACTGATTTTGTGGGAAGGCTATTTTTTTAATTTGATATAAGAGTTTCTGTTATTAATTTCAGAAAAGTGGGATGAGAATGCACACATAATTCACTCTTATCCCTTACCTATAAAAGTATAAACAAGTATGAAAATATACTACATAAAATCATATATGTGCATTTGTCAGTTGAGTGCCCTTTTGTCAGTCACCCAACGTCCCTAAATTTTTAAAATGAGGATGACAATCCTCCTACCCAGTTTTCTGAAGATTAGATGAGGTGATATATTTGGAACAGCAACAATAACAAAAAATCCCCACAAATCTAAAAAGAGCTGTGCTTAGCACTTGAATTCCCTAAATGTCAGTTTTCTTCAGCTGGTAAACAATGAAGTATAGATGACAACACAAAGAATTCACCAATACTTACCCATCTTTGAACAGAGTCAAAAAATACCAAAAAAACAAACAAACGAAAAATAATTTCTGGGGCAGGCCTGGTTGCACAGTGGTTACATTTGCACACTCCTCTTTGGTGGCCCAGGGTTTGTGGGTTTGGATCCTGGGCACGGACCTAGCACTGCTTGTCACACCATGCTGTGGCGGTATCCAACACAAAATAGAGAAAGATTGGCACAGATGTTAGCTCAGCAACAATCTTCCTCCAACAAAAAGAGGAAGACTGACAGCAGATGTTAGCTCAGAGCCAAATCTTCCTCCTCTCCTAAAAGAAAGTTCTGTGTCCAAATGCTACATTTTTCTTCATAGGACACTTTAATACAATATTTGATTTTCACATGAATATTTTCTAGGGGAAGCAGACAATTCCTCTACCATTTAGGTCCTTCTGGCTCTTCTAAGAATTAAAGTGACATGAGACAGAATAACAGGAGAAAATCAAACAAAGCTTTATAATATGTATACATGGAAGAAATCCAGGAAAACAGAGTAACTCAGCCAAAGCTGCCACCTTAAACACCATCTTCAGCTAAAGACAAAGGAGGATTTTGGGGGTAGTGGATTGGGACTTCAAAAGGGAGGAAGGCAATTCACATGGAAATGGAAAGGCAAAAGTTTGGTAAACGCTTTAGTAAGAATGGGTTTAACAAGGACCCTCACAGTCTACCACTACTCAGAGTTATCTATGGTGATGGCCCGTCCTGGGTACAGGCCTTTTGTCTGAAATTCTTTTTAGGCAGTTAGGGGTAAGGTCAAAATTTCTTTCAGAGCCTTTTGTTCTTAAAAATACTCAAGACAAAGAGACACATTTTGGGGTGCCCAATTCTGATCCCCCTTAGTTTGTTATGTTATTTATGTACTGAGAGAATCCATACCCAAGTGGCCAACTTTAAAGTAAGCCAGGAATTTAAAGGTAAATCTTGAATCAATATTATTTTAAAAATTAGCATTTTCCTTGTTCCTAGACCTTGCATGAAAATTAGGTAAGAGAGGAAGCTGTTGTAGGGGTCACTGTGTCTCATAAATTGAAAGGTTCCTCGCTCCAGGCCTTGTGGTCTGTTGTAAGTCAGCTCCTGAGCTTGAGACTTCCTGTGTGGTTTTGGCTCAAATATGTACTGGGACCCACCTCAAAGTTCCTGAGTCAGTGATTCTGGGGTGGGGCCCAAGAATTTGGAGTTTTAATAATTCCCAGGTGATGCTTATGATTCTGGGCTGGGGGCCACATTTGAACAATTTCTGCTCTTGTTTTCAATTATTTCACAATGATGCATTAATTATGCTTACTAATACCCTTTGGTTAATCTGAGAATTCTTTCCTCAGAATTCTTTTCTCTGACAAGAGAAACTGCTGTTTATTTCTTCAAAGTCCCAATTAGCCTTTCCATTTCAGAGCCAGATTTTCCAATTAAATGCTGTTTCCCAAGTACAATCTGCTCTCAGAATGAAGGTTTATATTTTTTTCCCTCATTAATGTTCATTCCTTCCTTCTTTAGCACAGGAGTCCCTGTTTTCACACGGGAATACCACTGTGAACAAGGAATTCAGTTTAGCTCCATCCTGGTGAGGGGTCAGAAGTATCCCTTTGTGGTTTCTAATACCACAGAGTACATGCAAGTTTTCTACCTTCTCTTGAGGAAGCTTAAAAGTGACAAGAACTGTTGAGATAGTACGATGTCCAAAGATGATAGGTGGTAGAAAATGCGTGACCCGGGACAATTGGGTTACTTCCTACTTTCAAATGTTTCTGGTTGGTATCCATTCCCACTCATCTTGTACTCCGCTTTTCTGCCTTTCCCTGCCCTAATCCCTGGAAAAAAATGTTTGGTTCAACAAATGAGCTTCTACTTCAATCTCTTAGAGCACTTACTTTGCAAATTAGTTTCAGCTTTGTCCTAGGCTGGGCAAGAAAGAATGCCTGTCAGGCTATGAGTCTGAGGGAGGGGAAAACCCAAAGAACAAAAAAACAACTGGAGTAATAACCCTATAGCTGTGTCTCTTTATATTTGTATATTCACTCATATCTACATTCATACATTCTTTCATTCAGTGAATATTTATTGAGCCCTGGGTAACTTCAGGTAACATTAACCACTACTTTTTAAAAGAGATTAGTTCTCCTGCCCATGTACTCTTTTCTAATAAAGTTAAAATGGTATACATTTAAATGTATTTGAAATGTGTATATGTAAATTAAACATATTTAAATCTATACTATTTTAATATATATGTGTGTCAAGTGTATTTCACATATATGTGTTTTAGGCTTTATTTTTACCTTTTTTTATTGAAATATAATTAACCTATAACATTAGTTTCAGGTGCACTACATAATGAATCAATATTTGTTCATATTGCAAAATGATCACCACAATAAGTCCAGTTAACCCCCGTTACTATGCATAGTTATAATTTTTTTTCTTATCATGAGAACTTTTAAGTTATACTCTCTCAGTAACTTTCAAATATGCAATATAGTATGATTAACTATAGTCACCATGATGTACGTTACATTCCTAGGACTAATATTATAATGGGAAGTTTGCACCATTTGACCCCCTTCACCCATTTTGCCCACCCCCCCAACCCCTAGCATATGCTCTGATCAAACATGATATAGAATTGATGATCTATCGTACAAATGTACATTTCTCTTTATCTCAGAATCACCAAGAATTAAAACACTATGTTTTTTGCTTTACAGTGCTCTACATTATCGAGTACATTTCTAGAGTTTCTTAATTTTTCCAATTGTTGCATACATGTACTCCTTTACTGCGTCTATTCAATGACAAATATGACATGCGAAACAAAAATGTTTGTTCAACATTCTGGAATGCATGACAACAGATAAAACATCTGTATAACATAATTAAAATTATTAAAAATTGTTATAAAGTGTAAAACTGCAAAGAAGAAAATTTTCACGATCTATAATCACTTAAAAATTTCTTTCAACCTCCCTTTCTATTCATTGTTTATGTTTTTAAAAAGTATATTAGAGATTCTTTACAAAAATTAAAATTGCAGATACATACAAAGAAAAAAGTTTAAAAACGTTCAAAATATTATATACCACTTAGAAATAATCATTTTGAATATACAGTCTATGAACATATAATAGTAGGTGGTGGAAAATGCATGACCCAGGACAACGGGGTTATCTCCTGCTTTTATAGATAGATAGATAAATAAATTCATAAAAGGTAGAAATGTGTTTAGTGAAATAATATACTATACCTGCAATGCTTTAATTTTAAAATAGTATTAAATTTTATTTTATTAATATCTAGTAGAAAACAACAGGTTGGGAATTATACTAAAGGAATTACTACTTCAAATTAATGCTTCTTTAATATAAAACATTTCCTTGATTTTTTCTCTTAAGGTTATGAGAAATTATTATTTAAAAATATGTTGAAATCACTTGCCTTTTTTCTTTTAAATATGTTTTTGTTTTATGTATTTTTAAATTTTATTTAAAGGCATTTCCCTCAGCTTTAGTGAATATAATTGACCAAATTGTATTTATTTGAAGTGTACATTGTGATGGTTTGTTAAACATATACATTGTGAAATAATTTCCACAATCAAGTTAATTAACACATCCATCATCTCACATAGCTACCTGTTTTGTGTGTGTAAGAATGCTTAAGATCAATTCGTTCAGCAAATTTCAAATATACAACACAGTGGTAGTAGTCACTATGCTGCGTATTATTTCCTCGGAACTTATTTATCTTAAAACTGAAACTTTGTATGCTTTGACCAACATATGCTCATTTCCCTCACCTCCCAACCTATGGCGGCCATCATTCTACTCTTTGTTTCTATGAGTTTGACTTTTTATTTTTTTTATTACTTTTTTTCTTAGCAAGATTAGCCCTGAGCTAACTACTGCCAGTCTTCCTCTTTTTGCTGAGGAAGACTGGCCCTGAGCTAACATCCATGCCCATATTCCTCTACTTTATATGTGGGACGCCTGCTACAGCACGGCATACCAAGCTATATGATGTCTGCACCCAGGGATCCGAACCGGCGAACCCCAGGCCACGTAAAAGCGGAACGTAGGCACTTAACCACTGCGCCACTGGGCCAGCCCCTGAGTTTGACTTTTTAAAACTTGGATTCCACATATAAATGATACCAAAAAATATTTGTCTCTCTCTGACTTATTTCTCTTAGCATAATGCCTTCAAGTTTCATCCATGTTGTTGAAAATGGCAGAATTTCCTTCTTTCTTATGACTGAATAATATTCCATTGTGTACACCACATTTTCTTTATCCATTCATCCATCAACAGACACTTAGCTTTTTTCCATAATTTGGTTATTGTGAATAATGCTGTAATGAACATGGAGGTGCTGGTATCTCTTTGAGACACTGATTTCCTTTTCTTCAGCTATATACTTGGGAGTGGGGTTGCTAGCTGACATGGAGTTCTATTTTAAATTTTTTGAGAAACCTCCCAACTGTTTTCCATAGTGGCTATACCACTTTAGATTCCCATCAGTATTATACAGGAGTTCACTGTTCTCCACATTCACCAACACTTATGTCTTGTTTTTTTTTTTTTTTTGAAGATAGCCATTTTAATAGGTGTCAGGGTGATATCTTATGGTTTTGATTTGCATTTCCATGGCTATAAGTGATGTTGAACACCCTTTCATGTACCTGTTGACCATTTGCATATCTTCTTTGGAAAAGTGTCTGTTCAGGTTCTTTGTCCATTTTTAAATTAGATTATTATTTGTTTTTTGCTACTGAGTTGTTTGAATTAATCATATATTTTTGATATTAACTCCTTATTAGATGCATGGTTTTCAATTATTTCCACCCACTTTTTAGGTTCTCTTTTGGTTTTATTGATTGTTTCCATTGTTTTGCCGAAGCTTTTTAGTTTGATGTGGTCAATGTTGTCTATTTTTCTTTTTGTTGCCTACGCTTTTGTTGTCATATCCAAAAAATCATTGCTAAGACAATGTTGATCAAGGAGAGTTTTCCCTATGTTGTTTTTTAGGAATCGTACAGTTTCCAATCTTACATTTAAGTCTTTAATCCATTTCAAGTTCATTTCTGTGAGTGGTGTGAGATAAGGGTCAATTTCATCCCTTTGCATGTGGATGTTTAGTTTTCCCAGCACCATTTATTGAAGAGACTATCATTTACCCCTTGTGCATTCTTGGTGCCCTTTTCAAAGCCTAGTTGACTGTATAAGTTTATTTCTGGGTTCTCTATTGTTTTCCATTGATATATGTGTCTTTTTTTTATGTCAATACTATATTCTTCTGATTATTATAGTTTTGTAATATAGTTTGAAATCAGCAAGCGTGATGCCTCCAACATTGTTCTTTCTCAGAATTGTGTTAGTTATTCAGGGTCTTTTTGGTTCCATACAAATTTTAGAATTGTTTTTCTCTATTTCCATGAAAAAACATTGGAATTTTGATAAGAATTGCATTGAATCCATAGATCACTTTGGGTAGTATGGACATTTTAACACTATTAATTTTTCCAATCCAATAACACAGAATATCCTTCCATTTATTTTTGTCTTCTTCCATTACTTTCATCAGTGTCTTATAGTTTCCAGTGTGGAGATCTTTTACCTCATTGGTTAAATTTGTTCCAAAGTTTTTAAATTCTTTTTGATGCTATTGTAAGAAGGACTATTTTTTAATTTCTCTTTCCAATAGTTTTTTGTTAGTGTATAGAGTGCAACTGATTTTTGTATGTTCACTTTGTATACTGCAATTTTACTGAATTAATTTATTAGTCCTAATAGTTTTTGTGGAGTCTTTAGGAGTTTCTATATATAAAATTATGTCGTCTGTAAACAAACAAAATTTTATTTATTCTTTTCTTGATTGTTGCCTTTATTTCATTTTCTTGCCCAATTGCTCTGGCTAGGCCTCCTAGTATTATTTTTGAATAGAAGTGGTGAGAGTGAATACCATTGTCTACTTTCTGATCTTAGAGAAAAGGCTTTTAGCTTTCCACTGTTGAGTGTGATATCACCTTTGGCATCTCATATGTTTTTTGTTTCAGTGAAGTACATTCCTTTTATACCTAATTTGTTGAGAAATTTATGATGAAATGATATTGAATTTTGTCAGATGCTTTTTCTGCATCTATTGAGACAATCATATGGTTTTATCTTTATGATGTTAATGTGATGTATCACATTTATTGGTTTGTGTTTGTTGAACCATTCTTGCATTCTGGGAATATATCCTACTTGACCCTGGTGTATGGTTCCTTTAATGTATCATGGCATTCAGTTTGCTAGCATTTTGTTGAGGATTTTTGCATCTACATTTATCAGGGATCTAGGCCTGCAACTTCTTTTTGTAGTGTCTTTATCTGGCTTTGGGATTAGGGTAATGCTGGCCTAATAAAATGACTTTGGAAGTGGTCCCTTTCCTTCAATGTTTTGGAAGAGTTTGAGAAGGACTGATATTAATTTTTCTTTAAATGTTTGGTAGAATTCACCAGTAAATCCATCTGCTCCTGGGTTTTTCTTTGTTGGGAGGTTTTTGATTACAGATTCAATCTCCTTACTAGTTATGTTTGTTCATATTTTCTATTTCTTCATGATTCGGTCTTGGTAGGGTGTATGTTTCTAGGAATTTATCTATTTTTCCAGGTAATCCAACTTGGTGCATAGTTGTTCATGGTAGTCTCCTATGATCCTTTGTACTTATGTAGTATCAGTTGTCTCCCCTCTATTTTATAATTTTATTTATTTGGGTCCTTTCTCTTTTTTTCTTAGTTAGTCTAGCTAAACGTTTATCAGTTTTGTTTATCTTTTCTAAAAGTAGCTCTTAGTTTTGTTGATCTTTTCTATGGTCTTTCTCTTGTCTATTTTATTTATTTCTGCACTGATTTTTGTTATTTCCTGTCTTATGATAACTTTGGGCATAATTTGTTCTTCTTTTTATAGCTCCTTGAGGTATAAAGTAAGTTTGCTTGTTTCAGATCTTTCTTTTTTCTTAGTGTAGGCATTTATCACTATAGACTTTACTCTTAGAACAACTTTTGCTCCATTCCATACATATTGCTATGTTGTATTTCCATTTTTGTTTGTCTCAAGATATTGTTTGTGTTCCCTGTTGATTTTTTAAAATCAATTATTCGTGAATGGCTTGTTCAGTTTCCATATACTGGTGAATTTTTCACCTTTCCTTTTGTATGGTATGATTTTTAACTTTCATACCATTGTGGTTAGAAAAGCATACTTGATGCATCAATCTTCTTAAATTTGCTCATACTTGTTTTATGACTTATCGTTTGATCTATGTTGGAGAATGTTCTTTTTGTGCTTGAGAAGAATGTGTATTCCTCTTCCATTAAATGGAATATTTTGTATTTATCTGTTAGGTCTATTTGGTCTAAAGTATAGTTTAAAATGCAATATTTCCTTGTGATTTTCTGTCTGGATGATCTATCCATTGTTGAAATTGGGGTACTGAAATCCCTAATATTACATAGCTATCTATTTCTGCTTTCAGATGTTAATATTTGCTTAATGTATTTAGGTTTTCTGAGGTTGGGCACATATATATTTACACTTGTTATATTCTGTTGATTAATTGATACCTTTATCATTATATGACTTTCTTTGTCCTTTTTTATAGTTTTGACTTAAATTTATTTTGTATGATATGAAAACTGCTGTTCCTGCTTTCTTTTGGCTTCTATTTGCATGAAATATCTTTTCCCACCTCTTAACTTTGGTCTTGTATGTGTCCTTAAAGCTGAAGTGAGTCTCTTGTAGGCAGTAGATAGTTGAGTCTTCTTTTCTTAATCCGTTTATCCCCTTAAGTCTTTTGATTAGAGAATTTAATTCATTTATATTTAGAGTAATTATTTATAGGTAAAGACCTACTATTGCTATTTTGTTGATTGTTGTTTAACTGTTTTGGGATTCCCTTGTACCATTCTTCCTGTCTTTCTTTGTGATTTGACAATTTTCAGTAGTAAAATGCTTTAGTCTCTTTATTGTTATCTTTTGTGTATCTAGTATAGGTTTTTGCTTTGTGATTACCATGAGGTTTACATAAACAATCTTATATTTATATTCATAATTGTCTATCTTAAATTGATAGCAACTTCAGTTCAATTGCATATAAAAACTGTACCTTTTTATTCCCTTCCCTACGTTTTATCTTCTAGATGTCACAATTTACATCTTTTTGTATTGTGTATCTATTAACAATTATTGTAACTATGGTTATTTTTAACTTTTTTCTTTTAGCCTTCATACTTGAGTTAAGTGATTTACACCCCCCCCCCTTACAGTATTAGAATATTATGAATTTGACAGTTCAAAGAACCTGACCAAGACTGAGAATAGACCAAAAGTCTACCACTGGGGAATGGCAAGAATTTTGAGAGAGACCTCCTTCTGAGTGCAAGTGTACATGGCTCACTGAAATCAGAGTGGAGCAAAAACACTCAGAGACATCTTCCAGCTCCTCAGAGCCCATACAAAGTGCTACACAGTAACAGCACATCACTAGAAGAAGTTGAAGTCTGTGGTGTACTGAATAGACCACAGAAACAATGAAACATAAACCAACTCAAGGTCCCACGCTAATGGTCTTACAGAAGAAGAGATGTCTCTATTTCTGTCCATACATACAATGTTTGCCATTCAATAAAAAATTATTATACACAAACATGCAAACAGCAAGAAAATGGCCCATTGTCAAAAGATAAAATAGCTGAAATAAGCTCAGGTATGTTCAAAATGTTGGATTTATCAGTGAGAAACTCTTAAAATAATTTTTTAATATGTCAAAAACTAATGGAAAATTAGTGGGAAGCATGTATAAACATATGGGGAAGTTTTATCAGAAAGTTGGAGACGATTGAAAAAAGGCAAATGGAAATACCAGGGATAAAACTATGATATCAGAAATAAAGAACTTCTTCCTTGGGCGTATTAGAATACTGGACACAAGATAGGGAAAAGAATTCCAGTAAAGTTGAAGATAATTCAACATAAATTATCTCAACTGAACCACAAAGACTAAAACTAGAGTCAAAATTAATATAAGAGATTGTCTAAAATCTTTGGGACAATAGGAATGATAGATTTATCATATGAAAATATGCAAAACAGAAGATGATAAAGTGTTATCTTTGTCATACTGACTGAAAGAAAATTCTGTTAACTACTATGAGATAAAGAAGATTATTACATAATTTTGGAGGAATCAATGAAATAAGATGACATAACAATTGTAATGTGTATACCTATTAATAGAACATGAAAATACATAAAATCAGAACCGATATAATTGAAAGGGGAAATAAGCAAATCCTCAATTATAGTTGGACATTTCAACACACTTTTCTCAGTAATTATCAGACTATTTAGACAAAAATCAGTAAAGATATAGAAAATCTAGAAGAGCACTAGCAACTTAATTGACCTAACTGACATATATAGGTCGCTCCACTCAACAATGGAAGAAAACACTGTTTTCAAGTGCACATAGACAGTATTTTGGATCCCCCAAAGTACACAAATTTAAAATAATTTAAGTCATACAAGGCACATTCTCTGACCATATTTAAGTTAATTTAAAAAGTTAACAACAGAAATATAACTGGAAAATCTCCACATACATAAAAATTAAACAGTGCATTTATGAATAACACACAGGTCAGGGAAGAAATCACAATGGAAATTAGACAATATTTTGAATTGAATGAAAAGGAAAGCACAATATAGCAAAATTTGTGACACTAGTTTGAGCAGTGCTTAGAGGGAAATTATAAGATAAAATGCTTCTCTTAAAAGTAAAAAGATGTCTGAAATCAATTATCCTAGCTTCCACCTTTAGAATTATAAATATAAGGACAAATTAGTCTCAAAGCTAACAGAGGGAAGTAAATAATAAAGATAAGAGCAAAATGCAGAAAATAGAAAACTGAAAAACAATAAATAAAACTAAATTAAACCAAAAACTAATTCATTTTTTTTTCTATTGTGGTATACTTAACATGAAATATGATATTAGTTTCAGGTGTAGAACATGATGACACGATATTTGTATGTATTGCAAAATGATCACCACAATAAGTCTGGCTAACATCTGTTACTATACATAGTTACAATTTTTTTTATGATAAGAATTTTTAGGATCTACTCTCTTCAAATATGCTATATGGCATTATTAATTATAGTCACCATGCTGTACATTACATCCCCATAACTTATTTTATAACTGGACATTTGTAACAAAAGGTAATTTTCTTAACATATCAGGAAAATTGATTGTTATCCCCAAAATTGAAAAGACACAAATTACCAATATCAGGAATGAAGTAGGGAAAGTTATACAGATGCTACAGACACTTAAATCATAATAAGAAAATATTATAAACAACTTTCTGCTAATAAATTTAGCACATATAAACTGTACAAATTTCTTGAAAGACATACTCCCAATTTCCACTTAAGAAGCAATAGTTAATCTAACTTCTATATCTATTAAAGTAATGCAATTTCTAGTTACTAAATCTTCCTATCGAGGAAAACCCCACATGTCACTGATAAATTCTGCCAAACACTTAAGGAAAACATAATACCAATTCTACATAACCCTTCCAGATATTATATGAGGAAGGAATACTTTGCAACTGATTTCATGACACCAGCATTACTTTGATATAAAAACCCGACAAAGACATTTTAAGGAAAAAGATACAGTCCAATATTCCTCCTGAACATTGACAAAAGTTCCTTAGCAAAATATTACCAAACCAAATTCAGCAACATAACAAGTGATTAATACATCACGACCAGGTGGTGTTTATCCTAGGAATTCAAGGTTGTTTCAACTTTTGAAAGCTAATTAATATAATTCACTATTTCAACACAGCAAAAACAGTAACTACATGCAAAAAAGTACATTACAAAATTCAACAGCCATTTTTTGAAGAAGAAGAAGATTAGCCCTGAGCTAACATCTGTGGCCAATCCTGCTCTTTTTTACTGAGGAAGACTAGCCCTGAGCTAACATCGGTACCCATCTTTCTCTACTTTATATGTGGGACGCCTGGCACTGCGTGGCTTGACAAGCAGTGCATAGGTCTGCACCTGGGATTTGAGTCAGTGAACCCTGGGTTGCCAAAGCTGAACATGTGAATTTAACCGCTGTGCCACCGGGCTGGCCCATCAACATCCATTCGAGATAAAACTTCTTAGAAAACCATGACTAAAAGGTAATTTTCCTCAACTTACTAAAGAGCATGTACAAAATACCTATATCCCACTTCATTCTTAAAAGTGTAAGACTGAATGCTTCATCCTTAAGATTGGGAACTAGTAAGGATATCTACTCTCATTACTTTTTTTTTAATGTTGTACTGGAGGCTCTAGCCAGTGTAGTTAATCAAGAATAAGAAATAAAATGCATACAGAAAATAAAATTTTCTTTATTTGCAGATGATCTGATTGTATACAAAGTATTAACTCAATCTACAAAAAGCTATGATTACTAATCAGTAATGTATCAAGTATATAAGATATGTAGTCAAGGTATAATTGTATTTCTATATATGTGTGGTAGGCAGTCTCTAAAATGGCCTCTTGTGATTCCTGCCTTCTCTTATGTTTGTCCTTGTGTAATCTCTTCACCTTGAGTGTAGCTTGGACTTTGTGACTGTTTTCTAATCATAGTGTGTGGTAAAAGTAATCATATGTCTGGGCTTGCCCAGTGGCACAGTGGTTAAATTCACACATTCTGCTTCTCGGTGCCCTGGGGTTCACTGGTTCGGATCCCGGGTGTAGACATGGCACCACTTGGCAAAACCCCTGCTGTGGTAGGTGTCCCACATATAAAATAGAGGAAGATAGGCATGGATGTTACCTCTGGGCCAGTCTTCCTCAGCAAAAAGAGGAGGATTGTCAGTAGTTAGCTCAAGGCTAATCTTCCTCAAAAGAATAAAAAAGTAATCATATATCACTTCTGTGATTCGGTTACAAAAAGACTGTGGCTTCCATCTTGGGTGCTCTCTTGCTCACTCACTTGCTCTGAGGGAAAGCAGCTGCCATATTGTGAGCTACCCTATAGAGAGTCCCACGTGGCAAAAAACTGATGACATGTTTATATAAATCTCAGTTAGAAAATGGTTAAATGATTTAAATAGACACATTACCAAACAAGACATACAGATGGAAAAAAGGTGGTAAAAAATAATTCGTTATTAGTGGAATGCAGATTAAATCCACAATGAGATACTATGCAAAAATTAAAAGGATGGATGACACCAAGTGCTGGTGAAAATGTGCACCATCTGAAAACCCTCATATGAATGTGAAATGGTACAGCCACTTTGGAAAACAATTTACAATTTCTTATGAAGTTAAATATAAACTTAACCATATGACCCAGAGATCACACTAGGCATTTACACAAGAGAAATGAAAATATATATTTACACAAAACCCTATAGCATGAATGGTATACCTTCTTTACTCATAGTGACCAAAAACTGGAAGCAGCCTAAATGTCCACTAACTAGTGAATGGATAAGAATTGAACAGTTGGGGAATGAATAATAATTCATACAATGGAATAACCTCAACTATAAAAAGGAATGAATTACTGATACATACAACAACATGTATAAATCTGAATAGCATTATGACAAGAGAAAAAAGTCATAATCAAAAGCCTTCCTATCATTATGAATCCATTCCTATGGCATTGCAGAAACGGCAACCTTAAAGAGAAAGAAATTAAATTAGTAGCTGTCAGTAGTTGTCAGGGACAAGGTTGGTGTGGGAGGATTGTTTACAAAGGGGCATGAGGTGACTTATTGGGAGATGAAAATGTTCTGTATCTCCATTACGCATGTGGATTCAGACTACATATATTTGTTAAAACTTATCAACTGTACTCTTAAAAATGGTGGAAATTACTGTATGTAAATTATACATCAATAAAATATTTTATTTAGGGTCATGCTTGAACCTTTAAATTAAAAATTTTATAAGCTTTCTAGGTTTAACTCTGATTTCGTATAGGGAAAGATCTAAGTTTGATAAGAGGACCTGTTTCAGTAGAAAGAGATAAATAACTTGACTCCCCATCCACATTTTGCTGTGACATTTCATAAGCTTTTTAATTTCTCTGAGCTCAAATATAAAATTCTCTACCTACTTCACAGAGTATTTATAAAAGTAAATTCATTTATTCATTTATTATTTGTTTATTAGATAATGTAACATTGATGTATTCAGTTTGTATAATGTGCCGGATGCTATGATTGGCAAGGGCAGATTAATGAACATGTCGGATAGGTCTCAAACCTCATGGGTTATGTAATCTAATGGGAACAGTGAGAAATAACACTATGTATATTTTTATGACAGGGACTATTGGGAATAAGAGAACAAATAATAAGATTATAACCTAGTATAAGAATCAGTAAAAGTTCTCCTAAAAAAATGATTTATTTTTTTTTATCTGAGACCTGAAAGACACATGGTATTTAACCAGCTATGGTTTGGGGAGAGAGAAGACAGATGAGTGAGAGGAGTGGAATTGTGCAGACAGGAGAAGGGATCGGCTCAAGTCAAGATAGTGGATCAATGAAATGAACACAGAATATAAAATTAGAGAAAAAGAAAGCATAGAGTAGCTAGAGTTGTAGGAATGGGCCGAAAAAATAACTTATAATATAGAGTCACTATACAACTCATGGATTTTAAATATCTTATTTGTTATTAAACAAGCTATCCATATGTGTTTTGATCTCTTTCTCTGGAATAAATTTTATTTTATTTTATAGAGATCATAATAGTTTATAACATTGTGAAATTTTAGTTGTATGCTATTATTTGTCAGTCACTATATATATGTACCCCTTCGAACCCCCTATGCCCACCCTCCAACCTGCTTTCTTCTGGTAATCACTAAACAGTTCTCTTTGGCCATGTGTTAGTTTATCTTCCACATATGAGTGAAATCATCAGGTCTTTGCCTTTCCCTGTCTGTCTTATTTTGCTTAACATGGTATCCTCAAGGTCCATCCATGTTGTTCTAAATGGGATGATTTTTTCTTTTTTATGACTGAATAGTATTCCATTGTATAAATATACCATGTGTTCTTTATCCTGTCATCAGCCGTTGGCTATTGTGAATAATGTCACTATGAACATAGGAGTGCATAAATCTCTTTGAATTCTTGATTTCAAGTTCTTTGTATAAATACCCAGTAGTAGGATAGCTGGGTCATATGGTATTTCTATTTTCAATTTTCTGAGAAATCTCCATACTGTTTTCCCTAGTGGCTGCACCAGTTTGCATTCCTACCGTCAGTGAGGATTCCATTTTCTCCACATCCTCTCCAATATTTGTTGGTTTTTTGTCTTGGTAATTATAGCCATCCTAACGGCTGTAAGGTGATAACTGAGTGTAGTTTTGATTTTACATTTCCTGATGATTAATGATATTGAACATCTTTTCATGTGCCTATTTGCCGTCTGTTATCTCTTCTTTGGAAAAATGTCTGTTCATATCCTCTGCCCCTTTTTTGATTGGGTTGTTTGTGTTTTTTTCTGTTGTTGAGTTGTGTGAGTTCTTTATGTATTTTGGAGATTAACCCCTTGTCAGATATGTGGTTGAAAATATTTTCTCCCAGTTGGTAGATTGTCGTTTTATTTTGTTCCTGATTTCCTTTGCCTTGCAGAAGCTCTTTAGTCTGATGATGCCCCATTTGTTATTTTTTTCTTTTGTTTCCCTTGCCTGAATATCTTTCTCTGTAATTTTGATTTGTCTTTTCTTGTATGAGTATCAAATAATTTTATTTATTGACAAAATGGTAAGCACACAGAAGTTGCTCTAACTGTATTTATTCAATTATTATTTCTATAGTGAATGAGAAGACGTGGTTTCTGCTCTGATGGAGTTAATCTATATTTAGACTCATAATCTCTTCTCATATATTTTAGGATTTTAATTGAAAAGTTTTCTTCTTAAGTAAAGTCTTCTATTATTATCCTCAAACTCTCTATCACCTCTCCCAATATATTTTTCTCCTTAGACTTAAAATCACAATTTAACATCCACTTAATTGTTTATTGTCTTCCACCTTACTACAATATAAACTTCATGAGCATAGAGATATTTATTTACTTGGTATATTTGTTGACTGCTATATTCCTAGCTTCTAGAAAATAGCCTGGCGTAAAATTATGTGATCAGTAAATATATATTGAATGAATGAATTAATGCCTGTGTTGCATTCGTGAAGAAAGAAGAATAATTTTAGCTCTATCAGCGAGAATTATACTTTTTAAGTTAAAAATCCGTTAAAAATGTGCATCCCAGTTCCTAAAATAAAATTGTTCGGAATTCTGACAAAACGTATAATTTTCTGCCTTTTGGGGTTATGCCCATTGTCATAGCTCAGCAATAGTGGGTCATAGATTCAAATCTACTAGTCAAACACAGGATCATATTATCTGATATTGTGCACACTTTAAATGTCTTCATCACTTTGCTTATATTGTGAAGGGAGAGCTACCTGAATGTGACTCTGAGAGGAGACTTCCTGTGCAGGGGTTACCTGGAACGTCACAGAGCAATTAGATTCTCCTTGCTCTGCTTATATTGTCTCTTTGCTAACTTGTTGGTTAGTGAGACAGACTTCTTTGCCTGGAAGCTGGAGCACCAAACCATGAGGCATAAACCACACAGATGTGAGATGATCTCAGAATAAGTGGCAATAAGTACAATTCAATAATTTATTCCACCCTCTTGGAAATTGAGTTTCATCATATCTAGTTTTTAGTAAGTGCAGTTTTCTATAAAATGTCCATCGTGATCACTGATTAAGTTGATGATAATGGATAGATGTTTGGGATTTTTTTCTTTGCAGTGTAATGGAATTTGGTCTATCAGGTATACACACATATACCCACACATACAAGAAATAAATGGTGCTAAGGAGACTTTTGGAACAAGCCTCCATATTCTTATCTTTAACTAAAGTTTCTACCGGAAACATGAATATAGTCGTATATCTTGTGCACATATTCTTTTTAGATTCTTTTGTAATTCCATTTAATATACATAGCTCGATAGATTTTTCTGTGCTTTATTCTGCCTCAGTTTCCTATTCTGTAAAATGGGAAACCTATCTTTATAGTTTCTGTCATATAAAGTTGTGTGGAGTAAATGAACCAATGCATATTAGTGAGTACTAATTATTATTATTATTTTTACCCAAATGAAAAGAGCGGTACTGACTGTGCCTCAAAATCATGTAGTGAGGGAAACTATGTCAATTACCAGTGTATGGATAAATTCAAAGACCTGAGCATATTCACAGAACCAGATATTGTATTCCTTTACAGAACACATTTTAATAATTATTTACTGAGGGATTATGTTTTTGGTTATTGTTTAGCTCTCAATGTATAGATGTCAGCTTGTTTTGAGCAAAATGCTTTGATCTGATTTTATGAAAATATCAGTTCAATGTGATCAGTTCTTTGAGCATAAACAATGATAGAAACAGTATGAATGTCTAACTTCGAAAATGACAACTCAGAAGACACCATTATTGCCTTAATCTCTTTGTGGTATACCTAGATTCCTTCTTTTAACACTTTATTCAATAGGTAAATTGAAGGTACAGAATATTATATTGACAAAGAAGAATTGAAAAAGTCATTCTCAACACACATATCATGTAACAGCAGGTACTTAATAAAATTTTTGTCCGTGAAACATGACATTGTGTGGTTATTAATTGCTATAGTCTTTTTTTGAGGGCTGTTTTAAATTATTGATATTTATTTAAAATTGACTATTAACCTTTGTTCATATTATGATGCAAATTGTTATTTTATGAAGTTATTATGATGAGAATGAACTTTTGTTCCACTTTATTTCCTAGAAAATAATGATAAGAAGATGGTTCATATGGAGTTTGAACTTACCCCTAATTCACAGACAGATGAGAGACCTGAACTATATAAGGAGAAGGTAATTATTTGCATATATTTCAGATGTTACAAGATCTTACTTTGAAGTTTCTGTTCACATAACTCCTGTCAAAAGAATATATTCCTCGTGTGCTCATCTGAATGAAAAAGTCTTATTATTCTCCAAAATTTAATCTTGGAGGATAATGAGAAGAAGAAAGCAAGCATGAAAGCAATAGTGTTATGTGGATTGATGTTCATTTTGAAGCCTCTCTTCCTCTGACTGGATGTTTTTCATTCAATTTCATAAAAATTCACATGTCCATGAGAAAATAAGCCTCACAAGCCAAATAACGTTTTTCTACTTTGTTCACTAATATATCACCAGCATTTAGATGTATGGCACATAACAGAATCTCAAGAAATATTTTTAAATGAACTGATTATTTATTTATTTATTCATTCATTAAATGAATGCATATCAAATGGAACCAGCTGTTAAGCATTATGATAGCTATTACCTATCATTGCTTATGTTGTGTAGACAAAAGAGAGAAATTCTGCCCTTAAGGATCTTAGAGTCCAGTGAGAGATTGCAAGTATACAGGAGTGGACAAACGCCACGTAGGAGTAAAAATGGGGCAGGGATCAAAGAAAATCACCTTTTTGTGACGTGAGTCAGGAGTAAAAGTGGCTTAAGCAGAATAATCTTAATTGTGATAACTCTGCTGGGGCTGGAGATGGAGGTGTGTTCCAGGTGAGGGGGCAGCATAGACACGGAGGTGTGATGGAGCAGTGGCCAGCAGAGGTGTGGATGGACTAAGGAAACTAAAGGCAGGGAGGTCAGGCTGTTTCAGATAATCCAGGAGAGAAATCAGTGTTCAGAATACAGCTGTGATAACGGGAATGGAAAGGATAGGATTTAGCAGAGAGACATAAGGAGGTAAAATCATCAAGATTTGGTGAATTGTAGAATTGGAGAAGTAAGGAGAGACAAAAATCAGGGATGATTCCTAGGCTTTTGACTCGGGAAACTTGGTAGGTTATGGTGCCACTCAACAGGACAGGAAATGCAGGTAGGGGATTATGATGGCAGATAGGCAGCAAGGCAAGGAGTTTAGATTTGGGCGGTGGGTTTTCAACACCTGTGGAGAATTCTTATAAGATGTCTGGTGAGACATCAGATACATGAGTCAACAGACTAGGAAAGTGACCCTGTGAGATCTATAAACTTGGGAGTCATTAGAACTGAAGGAGCAGATGAAGCCATGGCAGTTGATGAGATCATTCATTGAGATGATGCAGATTAGTAAGAGAGAAAGGGCCAAAGGCAGATACTAGATAAAAATCATTTGAAGATTGCACACACACGCACAAGCAACCAGGAAGTGACATGAAGAAAGCTATGAGTGTTATCATGTAATGTAAGGGAGAAATATACTTCTCTCTCTCCTCTCAGATACAAGATTTCCTGGCTTCATGAAATGAGTTGTGGGCTGTCTCCCACCTTGACTCCATGCTGCTGTTGTATTTTGTTTTTTTTAGAATTTGTGTAATATTAGGATAATCTATCCTTTCAGCTTTTGGTACAACTTGCTTTTCAAACACTACGAAGCTATTGGGTTTTTTTTGTGTGTGAGGATATTTAGAGTCATCTTCATTAATGGTTATAAAGAAGGATGAGATTCAAAATATTAACAACCTATATGGCATAGGCCCAACCATCCTGAAAATACCCAAGCCTGGAAACATCTGTTGTGTCCTGGTATCTATAAAACATTTAAAAACATTTATTCTGGAGTACATCTCGGTAAATTAAATACTTTTTGGTATTTGTTCATTTCATCTAAGATTTCGAAAGAATTATAACCTACTTAAAACTGTAACTCTTGAGGACTCAGTACCCCTCTTTTCTGAGATATTTCTTATATTATTTACCATCTTCTAGCGAACTATGAGCTTTTAACTTATTTATTTAATCATTACCTACCCTTCCCTAATTATTAGATCCATGAGAACATGGATTTTTGCTTTTTGCACTACTTCATACATGATGCTAAGAACAGTCTCTGGGGTACATTGTGTGCTAAGCAAATACTTGCTTAAATGAATAATGTTTAATTACCAGTTCTGACTTTATGGATCTTGTTTTATATTTACCTTCTGTTTAATTTCTCCTCATATCACTTATTTTCTCCCTTTTTCTTTCTTTTTCTCTTCTCCTAACTTCTTAAATTGGGTGCTTAACGTAAAACTTTTATTTTTTAATGTAAATATTTTTATCTTAAAATACTATGTGTTTTTTTCCACTAAAACAAGAATATGCCCATTTTAGAAGAAAATTTCTCTGAATTTCAATATCCAAAATAAAGCATCCTTGTTACTTTGGTATGTTTCACTTTTGCACATGTATTTTTTTCCTTCTCATAATTGAAAATACTCCTGTATGCAATCTGGTGACGGGCTGATATTAACTTCAAATGTAATTGCAATACAAATGTGTGCATTATTGCTTTGGACCATTGTAGAGCCTCTACACTGCACGTGTATAGACTAGAGATCTACATACATGATATAGGCATTTAGAAGTATTCCTAAATGATGTAACTAAATACATAAATATTCAAATTATTTTTTAGGTTACCATGACTTTGGAGCCGTCTTTCACCTACACACATTTGAAGAAATTGACTAACTACAAATTATAATCCTAGAGTATTTTGTATCTTGAAACGGTTCATAGGAGAAATGCTCTGGACTTTGGGAAATAAAGTAAGGGGACAGTAGAAAAAATATATACTTTATTTGAAATTTAGGGTTGAGTACCTACCTAGATCTGGAGCTGCTGATTTTATTGTTTATAGCAGTATGATGGTATCCCTCTCTGCTTAGGTCTCAGAAATTTTCTGGGCAAAGCATGGGTCCAGTCATCTTGGAGTCATCATTATTGTCCTCTGCAGGACATGCGTGACTACACTCCTCTGAACATTCTCTATTTAACAGAAACATAGTGTATAGGCAAGGTCCTACACACCTTGTAAATATTAACTCGTTTACTTCTCATAAGTAATCAAGGAGTTAGGTCCTGTTATTATCTGCATTTTACAAATGAAGAATTGAAGCCACCAAGAGTTTAAGTAACTTTCCTAACCTATGTGACACAACTAGGTTGCAGAGCCAGGGTTCAAACCCAGACATCCTTGTTCTGGAACCCATGCTCTGAAATCCAGGCTGTCTCTCCTTGTAGAATTTACCTGGACCCAAAGTGTCTCCAGATTCTACAGTCTGGGTAAGGAAGCCTGAGGATGGGGCTGTGGGGTGCTACTTGTGCTCTTGATTGTCTGGAGAATGACACATCTCCTTTATGAAACAACAGAGAAGAAGAGGTTGCAAAGGCCTCACAAACATGCAGGCTTCCACTCTCATTCTCAGCCTA